>NW_026521898.1:1200000-1945701 GCF_021234435.1 Artibeus jamaicensis | reverse complement strand
AAATAAAGGGCCTGAATTTGAAGTTGCATGTTTAGATCTCTGTGTATTTGTGTGTTCACATGCCATCCTTGGCTGCCTCCTGGTCCCAGTGCCCAGCAGTGCCCATGTAGGCAGCTGGCATTCACCTGGGAGACTGGGCTCTGAGCCCAGAGTGCTGGGAACCTGGAGTGGGGGTGCTTTGGGGAGGAGGCACAGCTGGCGTGGGACCGACAGCAGGTGAGGCTGTCCAGAATGCCAGGCTCCTCTGGCACCTCTAGCCAGGGCTTGAGCATGGCCTCTGCAGGACACTACAGCTCTGTGGCCCTCAGTGCCCCCACAGGGCCACGTGGGACAATCCTGCTTACTGTGGAGTTGATTCAGCTAACCAGGTTTGGCTTACCTTCCCCCCAAACTATATTGAAGCATATCATTATAATACATGTTTGTCCCTATTGGCCAACCTTTGCATTGCCACTAAGTAAAAAATTAAAAAGTAAAATGTTATAATTTCCTGTATCCACGTGGAGTAAATGGCCCAGGTTCAGGCTTCAGGTGCATCTCATTTTGAAGCAGGGAAAGCTTCGAGTGAAGGAGAGATGGGGTGAGGTACAGTGGCTACCTGGAGGGGTCACAGGAAGTATCACCAGAAATATTACTAGATCAGCTTCGTGAACCTTTCTCTGCACATCAAGCATGTCACTGGTAAGAGACCTCTTCTTGTAGGCTTCATATGCTTCCACCCCATAACTGAAGAACTCAAGATTAGGAAGAGCACCTGTAGTGGAAAAGGCCAAAGATTTTCAATCTTAGGGGAGTGCCCGCGGCCCATCCAGCCCAGTCCCACTAGATGCATTAACCCTATACTCCCCTAAGCAGGTCACCAGACATTCCCTGAGATCCAACCAGGTGGTCAGGCTATGGAAATAAAAAGAAAGGAAGCCACTGTCGTCACCTTCAAGGGACTCAAATCCAGCAGAAGCAGATATATAACTAAAAAATGATTAACATACAAGACAGGATTGCTCAGGTAGCTCAGTCTTATGCATTGCTTCTAACTCTGGAGTATGTTTTAAGTACAGTGGGTGGCTTAGAAAGGAAATGACCAGCTCAGTGTCATTGGCTTAGCAAACACATTCCTGGGGATGAGCTTTGTGAACTGGGATTTGAAAGTAGAGTGAGAGTTCACCAGGCAACCTGGAACACTAGAGAGAAGGGAAGGACTTTCTGGGCAGTGTGTCCTACTACCAGACCAGCCCAAAAAGGGCCTCCAGGTACACATCTAAGGATCTGGGGTGGAAAGGGGACTTCAGACCCTAAACTGGAGTCTTCTCTTCTACATTATAAAAGCATCAACCATCTTTTCTTATGTTACTTTGTGATTGGATTTATCTTAGGAATGATTTTTAAATTATAAAGTAATTCTTATAAGCCCATATAACACACCAAACAACATAGAAACAGCATGGAATGTGCATAAGTCCTTTACTGATCTCTCCCCCAGGAAGGTAACTGGGGCGAGTGCCTGAGTGTGTGTCTTTCTCCATTTTCTCTGGACTCACAGACAAGTGTGTGCAGGACAAGTCCCCCCCCCTTCCTCCCCCCACAAAACCAGGATCATATTATGAACTGAACTTTAATTTTCTTATTCCTTAATTATTAGAAACACCCAAAAAATAATTTTGAGGTTTGCCCCAAAAAAATAGAGTTTTGGAGGCACGTATTTGCTGGATAGACCCAAAGTGTCAGTGATAACTATGAACAGAGTGAGTTGCACCAATGTGTAAACCTATGTTTCTGTGGATATCACTTTTAAGTCCATTGTTTCAGACTTACCACCATGGATGCTTCTTTCGGAAGCAAAGGTACTTTTGCCTTGAAACCTGCTGGAGAAAGCGGGCGAAGACTCAAAAAATGTGTTTTTCTCCCCATGAGCATCTCCTCTGCCCCCGGGCCATGGTCCTCCTGGGGGCAAAAGGAAACACAGCTGCCCAGAGGCCAGGTATGTGTCTGACGCCATCTCTGGACAACAGGAAACACTAGTAATTTGTCAGTGAATGGTTCTTCCACCTTTCAAATCCCAAAGGACTTTCTCTCTGGTAGAGTTTCGATGATGTGGGTAAAATATTGCCAGCGAAGGGAGACTTTCACCAAGATGGAGGCTTAGGTTGAGACATAGTGCCTTCTCACACAACCAGTGCAGGTGGCAGGCTGACCGAGGTCACACTAAGGCAGGCACATAAACCAGCAAAGCTGAGAGCAGTGAGACAGACCAGGCAGGCCTCAATGGCAGGAAGCAGCAGAGGGGACCAATATTGCCTCCCTTTGACCCTGCCATTACATACAGCATCACAACCCAGGGCCCTGGGTCGCCCCACCCTAGTGAACACCTAAGGCTCCCCTCCTTATATATAACAGGCAGGAACAGATCAAAACATGGCTCAAGAACAACTCGAAGCCCCAGAGCCCATAACTTTAAGTGACCAAGAAATATTCAACCTATCAGATGCATAGTTCACAGCACTGGTGATCAAGATGCTCACAAAACTGGTTGATTTTATTCAGAAATTAGATAAACAAATGAAGGCTTAACTAATTAAAATGAAGGAAAATGCACAGGAAAGGAATTGTGATGGAAAGGAAACTGGGACTCAAATCAAGGGAGTGTACCAGAGGAACAAAAAAAACGACCAAACAGAAAAATATGAAAAAACCAGAATTCAAAAAAAATGAGGAGAGGCTTAGGAACCTCCAGGACATCTTTCAATGTTCCAACATCTGAATTATAGAAATACCAGAAGGGGAAGAGGAACAGCCACGAGTGGTAAACTTATTTGAAAAATAATAAAGAAGAACTTCCCCAATGTGGCAAAGGCAATAGACTTCCAGGAAGTTCAGGAAGCTCAGATAGTCCCAAAGAAGTTGGACCCAAGAAGGATCACACCAAGGCACAACATGATTACATTAGCCAAGAGTAAAATGAAGGAGAGAATCCTAGAAGCAGCAAGAGATAAGGGGACGGTCACCTACAAAGAAGTTCCCATCAGACTGTCAGCTGATTTCTCAAAAGAGACCTTTTAGTCAAGAAGGGGCTGGAAGGAAGTATTCCAAGTCATGAAATCCAAAGACCACAACCAAGATTGTCATGGCAAAGCTTTCATTTAGAATGAAAGGACAGATAAAGTGCTTCTCAGATAAGACCAAATTCAAGGAGTTCATCATCACCAAACCCTTATTATGTGAAATGTTAAAGGGACTTATCTAGGGAAAAGAAGTTAAAGAAACATGAACAGTGAAAGGACAACAAACTCACAGTTATTAACAACCACACCTAAAACGAAAGCAAACTAAAAGGACAGCTAGATCAGGAGTGAAGCATAGAAATGAAGATCTCAAGGAGGGTTAGCAGCAGGGAGGGGAGGAGGAGAAGGGGGGGAGAAGGTACAGAAAATAAGGAGACAGACAGTAGATAGAAAATAGATGGGGGGCAAGAAGAGCATGGGAAATATAGAATCTAAAGACTTGAGACACATGGTCATAAACTAAAGGGGGGGTAATGGTGGGGATGAGGGGGGTAGGGTGGAGGGGAATAAAGGAGGAATAGAACAACTGTAACAGCATAATCAATAAAAAAAAGAAAAGAAAAAAAACAAAAAAAATAAGGCACAGAAAGGCTAAGGATCATATGATTTTACTCATAAGTGGGAAATAAAACAAACTTGTAGCCACAGACAACAGTATGTTAGCTACAAAAGAGTAGAGTATGGAGGTAGTAAATGGGTAAAAGGAGACAATATATGGTGCCAAAAGATTATTGGATTTTGGGTGGTGGGTACACAGAGAAGTATATAGATCATGTATCATAGAAATGTACACTCGAGATTGATTTGATCTCATTAACCAATGTCACCCCCATAAATGCCAGAAAAAAATGGAAATAAACACAGAAGAACTCTGAGACATGATGAAATGATCACCTTTGTATCTTTTTTAGGTTTTCAGCCCTATAGGCTGGTCTTCTGGGGGTGTTTATTAAAGAACTTTAGGATTTTCAAGATGGAGGCAGAGTGGTTGGAAGCTATACTCATCTCCTCACAGGACCAAACTGTAGCAACAACTAAAGGAAAGAACAATCATTTTGAATAACTGAGGACTAGCTGAAGAGGAGTCTTATAAGCAATGAGTTAGAGAATATAACCCTAGTAAACATTTATGCACTGAACATAGGAGCACTTGAATATGTAAAGCAAATCTTGATGGATATAAAGGGAGAGATCGACAGTATTACTGTCATAGTAGGGGATTGTAACACCACATTGACATCAATGGATAGATCAATGGATAGACAAGGCAAAATCATTCCTAAGAGGGAAATTCATAGCATCACAGGCCTACATGAAAAAGGAGGAAAAACTCAAATAAACAATCTAACTTTACAGTTGAAGGAACTTGAAAAAGAGCAATGAACAAAGCTCAAAGTGAGTAGAAGGAAGGAAAGAATACAGGTCATAGCAGAATTAAACAAAATAGAGTCTTAAAATTAATTAAAAACTGATGAAACCAAGAGCTGGTTCTTTGCAAAGATAACAAGATTGACAAACCTTTATCAAGACTCAGAAAGAAGAAAAGAGAGAAGACCTAAATCAATAAATAAATTTAGAAATGAAAGAAAAGTAACAACTGACACCAAAAAATACAGAGGATTGTAAGAAAATATTACACACAGCTATATGCCAACAAATTGGACAATCTCAGACAACTGTAATAGAACAATAAAATATTTAATTAAAAAATGGGACCATCTGGAAGAAAAGGATAAATTAATGGAAACATACAGTCTTCCACAACTGAATCAGGAAGAATCAGAGAATCCAAATAGACAGATTATAACTAGATAAATTGAAGCAGTAGTCAAAAAAACTCCCAAGGAATAACAGTCCTAAAGCAGATGGCTTCAGAAGTGAATTTCACCAAACATTCCAAAATGAACTAACACCTATTCTTTTCAAACTATTCCAGAAAATTCAAGAGGAGGGAAAACTCTCTAGGTCACTTTATGACGCCAGCATCATCCTAACTCCAAAACCAGATAAAGACAGTACAAAGAAAATAAATTATAGGCCAAAGATAGAAGTGTAGGTAGATAATGCTTCATTTCCTCACACAATCAAAGATGGACAACAGTGAAAACAAAATACCACCAGAACTGTCAGAAAATCAAACTGTGTGGAAAGTCTCACAACCAAGGAGTCAAAAAAGAAATATTCATCCACGTTGGTAGGAGGGGTAGATATGGGCAGCCAAGGCTGAGAGGACGCATGGCAAGAAACTGGCTGGAGAAACACGCAGTCTCACATTCTCATGAGGATATACCAAGAGGAATAACTGGGGAATGAGACAAACTGTGAAACCAAGGTTTTGGTACAGAAAAGAAAAGCCCCTAAACGTCTGGCTGGAAAACTCTCTGGGAGTTGCAGCTTTGGGAAAAACTCCCAGTCTCACAGGAGATTCAGTTGGAGGGACCCATGGGGTTCTGGAATGTACACAAACCCACCCACCTTGGAATAAACACCAAAAGGGCCCAATATGCTTGTCTGTTGTGGGAGAAGTGACTGAAATCAGGGCAACAACGGAGCAAGCATCATTGTTTCCTCTAGGACCCCCTTCCCCACCTAGTTCCACAATGCAGTGTAGTGGGTTGCCCCACCCTGGTGAATACCAAAGGCTCCACCACTTACAACATAAACAGGGCACTGAGACCAAAAATATGACCCACATGAAAGAAGATATCAAAACTCCAGAAAAAGAACTAAGCAACAAGGAGATCACCAACCTATCAGATACAGAACTGAAAACATTGGTAATCAGGATGCACAGAGAAATAACTGAGTACAGCTTCAAAACAAAGGGAACAGTGAAGGCTACATAACGTGGTATGAGGAAATATACAGGGAACCAGCATTTAAGAGAGGGAAACTGAAACTAAAATCAACAGTTTAAAACAGAAGGAAGAAATAAACATTCAACCTGAAAACAATGATGAAACAAGAATTCAAAAAACATGAAAACAGGCTTAAGAATCTCTGGGACAGTTTTAAATGTTCCAACATCCAAATCATAGCAGTGCCAGAGAAAGAAGAAGAGGAGCAAGAAATTAAAAACTTGTCTGAAAAATAATAAAGGAAAACTTACCCAATCTGGTGAAGGAAATAAACATGCAAGTCCAGGAAGCTCAGAGAGTCCCAAAGAAGTTGGATCCAAGGAGAAACACACCAAGGCACATCATAGTTAAATTATCCATGATTAGAAATAAGGAGAGAATCTTTAAAGGAGCAAGAGAAAAAGAGAGATTTACCTACAAAGGAGTTCCCATAAGACTATCAGCTGATATCTCAAAGGAAACCTTGCAGGCAAAAAGGGGCTGGAAAGAAGTATTTGAAGTTATGAAAGTCAAAGACCCACATCCGAGTTTTCTCTATCCAGCTATTATTTAGAATGGAAGGGCACATAAAGTACTTCTCAGATAAGGTGATGTTAGAGGAGTTCATTATGACCACATGCTTATTAGGTAAAATGTGAAAGGGACTTATCTAGGATAAAGAAGATCAAAACTATGAACAGTAAAATGACAAAATACTCACAAAAATCAGCAACTGAAGCTAAAAAACAAAAACCAACTAAGCAAACAACTAGAACAGGAACAGAATCATAGATATGGAGATTACATGGAGGGTTACCAGTTGGGAGGAAGAGAATTGGGAAAAAGATATAGGGATTAAGAAGCATCAGTGGTAGGTAAAAAGTAGAGAGGGGGAGGTAAGAATAGTATATGGAATGGAGAAGCCCAAGAGCTTCTATGTACAATCCATGGACATGTACTAAAGGATGGGGGGAATGCTGAGGAGGGTGTGCAAGGCAGAGGAAGATAAAGGTGAGAAGAAAATGGGACAACCGTAATAGCATAATCAATAAAATATACTTTAAAATTATAGGCTTGTATTTCTGGTGAACAAAAAGGCTCAAATCCATCACAAATATTAGTAAGCCCAATCCAGTAATACATTAAAAAGATCATACATGAACAAGTGGGATTCATTCCAAGGGTGCAAGTTTACTACAATACCTGCAAATTGATAAATGTGGTATACCCCATAATCAAAATGAAGGGTAAAATCACATGGTCATAACAATAGATGCAGGAAAAGCATTTGACAAAATCTAGCCATGGGTTTTCATAAATTAATTTATGATAAAAACACTCAGCAAAGTGTGAATAGAGGGAACATACTTCAATGTAATAAAGGCCATATATGACAAACCTTCAGCCAGCAGCATACACAATGGGTAGAAAATAAAGCATTTCCCTTCATTTCGGGAACAAGATAGAGATACCTGCTTTCACCACAGTTATTCAGCACAGTACTGGAAATCCTAGGTACACAAGTCAGACAAGATCAAAAAACAAGAGGCTTTCAAGTTAGAAAAGAATAAGTAAAACTGTCATTATTTGCAGATAACATGATATTATAGAGAGAAAACCCTAAAGATTCCACTAAAACACTACTAGAACTGATCAATGAATTCAATGTGTAACAGGATATGAAATAAATATCCAGAAATCAGGGCATTTTTATACACCAATAATGAAATCTCAGGATAAGAAACTGGGCAAATCTCATTCACAATTTCTTCAAAAATATGTGTATTAGCCCTGGCTGGTGTAGCTCAGTGGATTGAGCACATGCCTGTGAACCAGGCAATCACAGTTCAATCCCCAGTCAGGGCACATGCCAGGGTTGCAGGCCAGTTCCCAGCAGGGGATGCACAAGAGGCAACCATACGTTGATATTTCTCTCCCTCTCTTCTTTCCTTCTCCTCTAAAGATAAATAAATAAAATATTTTAAAAATATATTTTATTGATTATGCCATTACAGTTGTTTTATTCCCCCTTTCATTTCCCTCCACCCTGTACACCCCCTCCCCCAACATTCCCCCCTTTAGTTTATGACCACATGTCTCAAGTTCTTTAGATTCTATATTTCCCATACTATTCTTACCCTCCCTCCTATCTATTTTCTGTCTACGGTCTACGCTACTTATTTTCTGTACCTTCTCCCCCTTCTCCTTCTCCCACTCCCCTGTTGCTAATCTTCCATGTGATCTTTATTTCTATGGTTCTGCTCCTGATCTAGCTGTCCTCTTAGTTTGCTTTTGTTTTAGGTGTGGTTGTTAATAACTGTGAGTTTGCTGTCATTTCACTGTTCATCTTTTTTATCTTCTTTTTCCTAGGTAAGTCCCTTTAACATTTCATATAATAATGGCTTGGTGATGATGAACTCCTTGAATATGATCTTATCTGAGAAGCACTTCTTCTGTCCTTCCATTCTAAATGAAAGCTTTGCTGGATAGAGCAATCTTGGTTGTAGGTCTTTGGATTTCATGACTTGAAATACCTCTTTCCAGTCCCTTCTTTCCTGCAAGGTCTCTTTTGAGAAATCTGCTGACAGTCTGATGGGAACTCCTTTGTAGGTGACAGTCCACTTATCTCTTGCTGCTTCTAGGATTCTCTCCTTCATTTGAATCTTGGCTAATATAATTATGATGTACCTTGGTGTGTTCCTTCTTGGGTCCAACTTCTTTGGGACTCTCTGAGCTTCCTGGATTCCCTGGAAGTCTATTTCCTTAGCCAGATTGGGGGAGTTCTCTTTTATTATTTGTTCAAATAAGGTTTCCACTCATGACTGTTCCTCTTCCCCTTCTGATACTCCTATAATCCAGATGTTGGAGCATTTAAAGATGTCCTGGAGGTTCCTAAGCCTCTCCCCATTTTTTGAATTCTTGTTTCTTCATCTTTTTCTGTTTGGTCATTTTTTTGTTCCTTCTGGTCCACTCCCTTGAATTGAGTCCCAGTTTCCTTTCCATTACTATTGGTTTCCTGTGCATTTTCCTTCAATTAGTTTAGCCTTCATTTGTTCCTCTAATTTGTGACTAAAATCAACCAGTTCTGTGAGCATCTGATCACCAGTGTTTTGAACTTGCATCTGAGAGTTTGGCTGTTCCTTCATCACTTAGAGTTATTGGCTCTGGGGCTTTGAGCTGTTTTTCTTGAGCCATTATATTTTGCTCTGTTTGAGCCTTTTAGGTATGAGGAGCTGAGCCTTAGGTGTTCACCAGGGTGGGGCCACCGAAGTCGCTGTTTTGTGATGCTTTATGTGGGGGCAGGGTCAGAGTGGGACAATAGCGGTCTCCTCTGCTGCTTCCCCCCACTGAGGCCTGCGGGGTCTTTCTCAGTCTCACTGTTCCTTCGCCGGTTATTTGTGTGAGAATGGGTGACCACAGTCAGCCGTCAATGGGTCTGCCGCTTTGTGCCCTCAGTGGGTCCGCCTGCTGCTACTTCACACCTGGGATCAGCCCACTGCCTGCATGCCTGGGTTGGGAGCCCAGGTTGGTCCAGTGGATCTTTCCTGCCCGACCCTGCTCTGCTGCTGGCTCTGTTCGTCTTACTGGTTTGGCTGAAGTGTTCATTGTTGTCAGACTTCCATAGAGTTCAATTTTCTGTGGTTTGACTGTGTTTTTCTTGCTAAAACTTGTTGTTTTTAAACTTGGTTGTGAGAGAAGACAGAGTGTTTCCACCTATGCATCCATCTTGGAGGAAGTCAAATAAATAAAATCTGAAAAAAATATGTCTAATA
Source organism: Artibeus jamaicensis (assembly GCF_021234435.1). NCBI lineage: Eukaryota > Metazoa > Chordata > Mammalia > Chiroptera > Phyllostomidae > Artibeus > Artibeus jamaicensis. Next base: position 1,936,032 of record NW_026521898.1, on the reverse strand, counting down.
AGTAGGAATAAATTTTACTAAGAATGGAAAAATACTCTACTAGAAAAAGTAAGAGACACTGAAGTGGTAAAATGAAAAAAATACAAATATGTGGAAGCATATACTGTGTTCATGGATGGCAAGAATTATCATCATTCCAATGTCCATACTACCCAAAGCAGTCTATAGATTGAATGTAATTCCACTCTAGATATCCATGGCATATTTCACAGCACTAGAACAAATATTCCAGAAATTTTATGGAACCGCACAAGATCCCAAATAGCCACAGCAATTTTGAGATAGAAGAACAAACTTAGACGAATCACACTGCCTGATATCAAACTATACTAAAAGGATATAGTCATTAACATATTTAATTAACATAGTAACAGCATGGAACTGGTATAAAAACAGATATTTAAATCAATGGAACAAAATAGAGTGTCCAAAAGGGAATCCATGCCTTTATAGTCAATTAGTATTTGACAAAAGATCTAAAACAAAATGGGGTAAAGATAACCTAGTCAATAAATCCTGTTGTGAAAATTAGACACATATGTGGTAAAAAATAAAAGTAGAACATTTTCTTATCCCATACCCAAGAATAAACTCAAAATGGATTAAAGACTTCAGTGTTAGACTCAAACCATAAAAATGTTAGAAGGAAAATAGTAAAATGTTAGACATTTCTTGCAGCAATATTTTTTTCTGACATATCTCTTCAGGCAAGGGAAACAAAATAAGTAAACAAATGGGACTACATCAAACTAGAAGTTTTGTCCAATGCAAAAGAAACCATCAACACAATGAAAAGAAAACCTAGTTAATGAGAGAACATATTCACAAATATATCTATTAAGGGCTTAATATCCAACATTTATAAGGATGTTATAAACTCAACACCAAAAAACAAACAATCCAATAAAAAATTGAGCAAAGAACATGAATAGACACTTCTCCAAAGAGGACATACAGATGACAAATAGACATATGAAAAGATGCTCAACACCATTAATAATCAGAGAGATGCACTTTAAAACCATATTGAGATATCATCTCATACCTGTCAGAATGGCTATCATCAATCAATCCACAAACAACAACTGTTGGCAAGGATGTGGAGAAAAGGGAACCCTCATGCACTGTTGGTGGGAATGCACACTGGTGCCACCACTGTGGAAAGCAGTATAGAGTTACCTCAAGAAAATTAAATATGGAAATTCCTTATGACCCAGGAAGTCTACTTTTGAGAATATAAGAAACCCCAAACTTGGGGACTTCCGGCCAAGATGGAGGTGTAGGTTGACATACTGTGCCTCCTCACACAAACAAAACAAGGACAACAATTTAAAAATAAAAAATAGCCAGTACTGATGGAAAATCGAATGTTATAGAAGTCTGACAATCAAGAAGTTAAAGAAACATTCATCCAGACCAGTAGGAAATGGGGAGTCAGTCAAACGGGGTTGGGAGGATTCATGGCAAAGCAGTGGCTCTTGGACCCTGGGGACACAGGTTGGTGGTTAGAAGATCTAGCAAGGCAGTGGAGTGTGGTGCGCAGTGCGATTCACAAGGCGGCAGGTGGTCCCACATTTGTGCATAGATAAATCAGGTGAAACTGGGGAATGAGACAGACCTTGCAACCCAGGGCACCAGCACAGGAAAGTATATCCTCAAAACACCAATTGAAAGCACCAATGAGAATTGAGGTGCTGAACTCTCCCAGCCTCACAGGAGAGTTCACTGGAGAGACCCACAGGGTCATAGAATATACACAAACCCACCCACACAGAAACCAGCACCAGACAAGCCCAATTTGCTTGTGAGAAATGGGGGAAGTGACTGAAATCTGGCAGAGAGCAGAGCAAGTACCATTGTTCCCTCTCTGCCCCCTGCTCCACATAAAGCATCACAGCTCAGTGACCTGGGTTGTCCCACCCTGATGAACACCTAATGTTCCGCCCCCCCACTACATAACAGACATATGAAGACAAAAAAAATGGCCCAAACAAAAGGACAGATCAAAGCTCCAGAAAAAAAAAAGCAACTAAGCAACAAAGAGATAGCCAACTTATCAGATTCACAGTTCAAAACACTGGTAATCAGGATGCTCACAGAAGTGATTGAATAGGGTTGTAAATTAGATGGAAAAATGAAGGTTATGCTACATGAAATAGAGGAAAATATACAGAGAACCAATAGTGATGGGAAGGAAACTGGGACTCAAATCAGTGGAGTGGATTGGAATGAAGAAAGAAATGTGCAATCAGAAAAGAATAAAGAAACACAAATCCAAAAAAATGAGAAGAGGCTTAGGAACCTCCAAGACAACTTTAAACATTTCAACATTGGAATTATAGGGGTACAAGAAGGAGATGAGGAAGAGCAACAAGTGAAAAAGTTCTTTGAAAACATGATAAAGGAGAATTTCCCTAACCTGGCAAAAAAAATAGACTTCCAGGAAGTCCAGGAAGCTCAGAGAGTCCCAAAGAAGGTGGACCCAAGAAGGAATACACCAAGGCACATCATAATGTCTATACTAGAATGAAAAGCCTTATTTTTAGACAGACTACAAGTACTGAGCACCCAGAACCTGGATTTTTGAGGGGTGTTTTCTTGTCCTGCCTGTGCAGACAGGGCTCTGACTCCATGCAGGAAGTATTATCAGGATTGAGTGGCTTTCAAGTTAGTTTCTGTCTTTAATTGAATGAATCTTCTTTTAAGCTGTAGTGGGGATCTGTACAGTTCTTAGACAGAGTTTGGTGTTGTATCCAGTTTCCTGAAGTCCAAGCATACTGAAGTTGAACACTTGTATTCTGTTTTTTATTAGGCACTTTCTCTAAGTAAAAGTGGAGGCGGAGGTGAAGATGTCCACCAGGGTTTCCAATCACTTCTCACTGAAGTTAACAGGATGGGCACACAGTACTTGCTTCGAACTGCCAACAGGCTCTTTGGAGAAAAGTCTTATGCTTTCAACTCAGTAAGTTATACTTGCCAATTTTCACCAAGAAATGAAAGATCACAGTGTGGTGGGGAGAGGCGTTCATGTGGTACAGCAGAAACCTGGTGGGCTACAAACTTGCACAGCTTTACATGAGCTCAGGACTCACACACTTCCTTCCTTCAACTCTCACTTATTTCCTGTGTAAAATGATCCTTATCACAAATACTGTCTAAATACTAATGCAGCTTAAGTGAATTATTTTTTAAAAACTAACATACAGCATAGTACAATTCAAGATGACTTGGCTAAAGCAAACGAAGATTAAACTGGTATTTTTAATTATTATTTTTTAGTTGTTGCCAATTTTTTGTGCAGTGTGAGGTGTTAAACGTTTTGCACATGTAAGTACTTTGTCTATTCCAACTCAAAATTTTTGTAAATCCGTACTTGTCAAACTATATTGGTTTTTTTATAATGCTATCCATTTTTCAAAAAACACTCGCATGATATGTGAATATAGATTTCTTATTTAAAAACACAAAAAAGCAGACAAAGCAAGAGCACTCAAATCTTCTTTTGCATACCCTATTGCTCCCCTCCCTCATATAAGAGCTTTCATAGATTTCAAGTGTGTATCCCCCATACATATAGGAATTTGTTCTGTGGGGTTTTGCCCTATAGAATACAGTTATACCATACATATTCTTTTGTAATTTGTTTCTTTCCAACTAACACTATGACTTAAATTCTTTGAATCTTAGTATATGTGGATTTACCTTACACTTTAACTAATATTTGGTATTCTTTTTTTTTGTTATTTTTTCTTAGGTTTGTTTTTCTCATAGGAAGATACTTTCACTGTTTTTAGATGGGGGGGGGAGGAAAGAGAGAGAGACAGAATGAGAAGGAAAGAGGAAGAGAAAAATCAATGTGAGAAAGAATCATCCAGTGGTTGCCTCCCTTATGTACACTGACTGGGGATTGAACCAGCAACCAAAGAATGTGCCATAATGGGAATTGAACTAGCAAACTTTTGGTGTATGGGAAAGTGCTCCTACCAACTGAGTCACCCTGCCAGGGCCTTAGTTTTTTTTTGGGGGGGTGTTTGTTTAAATTTATGTTTGTTTTGTCTTTTTGGTTGTCTGGTAGTCTTTTTTTAAATTTTAGTTTTGTTGTTGACACTAATTCAGATGTCCCCATTTTTCCCCACTTTGCCCATATCCACCCAACCTCTAAAACCCCTTCTCTGTGGCCATCACCACACTGTGGTCTGTATTTGGGCAATGCATACATGTTCTTTGGCTAATCCCTTCACCTTCTTTCATCCAGTCAGTCCTTCCTGCTGACAGCTGTCAGCCTGTTCATGATTCCATGTCTCTGGTTCTATTTTATTCATCAGTTTATGTAGTTAATTACATTCCACATATAAGTGAGATCATACAGTATTTGTCTTTCTCTGACTGGCTTATTTCACTTAGTATAATAGTCTCCATGTCATCTATTCTTCATCCTGTAAAAAAGAAAAGAATCCTTTCTTTTTATGTCTGCATAGTATTCCATTGTATAAATATACCACACCTTTTAATCTACTCATCTACTGATGGGCACTTGAGCTGTTTCCAGATCTTGGCTATTGTAAATAATGCTGCTATGCATTAAGGATACCCATATTCTTTTGAGCTGGTAGTTCAGGATTCTTAAGATTTTTTTCTCAGAAGTAGGACCTGTGGGTGAAAAGGCAGTTCCATTCTTCCATTTTTCTACAGCTGCTGTGGACAACTCCATACTGTTTTCCACAGTGGCTGTGCCAATTTGCACTAGGGTGTTTGCATCAGTGTTAATGACACTGATGATTGTTTTCCTGTATTTATTGGTCATCTTTATGTCCTCTTTGGAGAAGTGTCTACTCAGGTCCTTTGTCCATTTGTAGATTGTATTGTTTGTCTTCCTGGTGTTTATCTGTGTTAAGTTCTTTATATATTTAGGAAATTAACCCCTTTTCAAATGTATTCTTGGTAAATATGTTTTCTCCTACAGTGGATTGCCTTTTTATTTTGTTGTTGGTTTCTTTTGCTGTGCAGAAGCTTTTTTGTTTGAAGTATTAAATAGTTGCCTTTGTTTATTTTTCCTTTGTTTTCCTTTTCTTAAGAGATATATTGGCAAAATATTGGTATGAGAATTGTCTGAGATTTTACTGCCTATGTTTTCTTCTAGGATTCGTATGGTTTCTTGACTTATATTTAAGTCATTTATTTTTTTTGAATTTATTCCTGTGTATAGTGTAAGTTGGTAGTCCAGTTTCATTTTTTCATGTATCTGTGCAATTTTCCCAACACAATTTGTTGAAGAGACTGTTTTTAGTCCATTTTATGCTCTTGCCTCCTGTGTCAGATATTAATTGACCACACAGCCATGGTTGATTTTTGGGTTTCTGTTCTGTTCCATTGATCTATATGCCTGTTGTTATGCCAGTGCCAGGCTGTTTTGATTACCATGTCCTTGTATAGTTTCATATCCAGTATTGTGTTACCTCTAAGTTTTTTCTTTTTTGTCAAGATTGCTGAGGCTCTTTGGGGTCTTTTTTGGCTCCAAATACATTTTTGTAATTTTCTCCTAGATCTGTGAAATATGGTATTGATATTTTAGTATGAATGGTGTTGATTCTATAGCTAGTATGGAATCTTTGGATAGTATGGATATTTTAATAATGTTAATTCTTCTAATCTATGAACATGGTATATGCTTCCACTTATTTGTATCTTCCTCAATTTCTTTCTTCAGTATCTTATAGTTTTCCAAATACAGGTCTTTTACCTCCTTGGTTAAATTTATTTCTAAGTTTCTTATTTTTGTTTTTGCAATAATAAATTGAATTATTTTGTTAGTTTCTTTTTCTTATGGTTTGTTATTCGTGTATAGAAATGCCACCAGTGCCTGAATAATTTTGTATCTTGCTACTTTGCCAAATTCACTGATTTGATGTAGTAGCTTTTTTTGGAGTTTTTAGGGTTTTCTATATACAATATCATGTCATCTGTGAATCATGACAAATGTACTTTCTCCTTTCTAAGTTAGATGCCATTTTCTTCTTAACTGATTGCTATGGGTAAGACTTCTATTGTTATGGTGAATAAGATTGTTGAGAGCAGACATCTCTGTCTTGTTCCTGGTTTTAAGGAAAATACTTTTCAATTTTGCCCATTGAATATGATTTTGGCTGTGGGTTTGTCATATATGACCTTCATTTTGTTGAGGTATGGTATATTCTCGTTTTAAGTATGGGAGTACTGTAATCATTCTTCCATTGATGTGCATTTAGTTTGTACCCAGCCTGAGGCATGTGTGTGGTATTTCAACATGGACTTGTAAAAGAAAGTGAGGGAGTGAAGGTTTTAAGTGAATATTACAGAATATTGTGTAATTGTTGTCCAAAATGCTTTAGCCATACCACAGTGTGATACTTTATTTTTACAACTTGCTTTACTTAGTTTTATCAGTCTTAGAGATTTTGTAGTTTATTATCATCTTTTTATAAGCCTTATTTATAAAGAAAAGCAGAACTTTCAATAATCACAAAGGGAGGGCCCCAGGATCAAGTGTGATTACAAAAACAAATTAAGGAATACACACCAACACACAACCAAAAAAAGTAAAAATAATGACAGAAACATTAATATAGAGGGCTTGAGTAAAAAATGTAGTGGTTTTAGAATGTATTTGTATATAAGAAACTACCAACTTAAAATAGACTGCTGTCAACATAGTGTGGTATATACAAAGCATATCATAACCACAAACCAAAACTCTATAACAGATATACAAGCAATAAAGAAAAAGGAATACAAACACACTGTTGAAAGTCATCAGTGTTGAAGAGATCAAGACAAAAGAAAAGAACAGAGAACTATAAAAACAATCAGAAAATAATAAAATGGCAATAACTACATACCTATGAATAGTTACATTAAATGCAAATGGACTTGACACACCAATTAAGAGACATAGGGTGGCTTAATGGCTAAAAAAATAGCTGTACATAGGTTGCATATAAGAGATCTGGCTCAGATTGAAAGATATATATGAACTGAAAGTAAATGAATTTAAAAAATTGAAAAATGATAAAATATAACATGAAACTAAAAGATAGGGCATCAATACCTGTACCAGACAAAATAGACTTTAAAACAAAGTTAGTAAAAAGAAACAAAGATTAGCATTTCAAAGTGATAAAGGGATCAATCCAACAAGGGGTTATAACTGTTTTAAACATTTATGAACCCAAAATAGAAGCACCAAAATATGTAAGTCAAATATTGACAGACTTAAAATGGGAGGGAGATGGAGATCATGAGGTGGGGGAGGCTGGGATGGGAGAAATAGACAAAAAACTGTACTTGAAAAATAACTAAATAAAATTAAAAAAAATTCACCACTCTTTGTGAAAAAAAATATATTGACAGACATAAAGGGATAAATAGATAGTAATACAGTCATAGTAGAGGACTCTAACACCTCATTGACATCAAGGGATAGTTCAGCCAGACAGAAAATCATTAAGAAAACAGGAGCCATAAATGACACATTAGACCAGGTGAGCTTAATAGATATCTTTAGAACATTTCAGCTAAAAGCAAAAGCACATTCTTTTCATGTGCTCATAGAACTTTTTTTAGGATAGAATACATGCTATACACACAAAAAAATCTCATTAAATTAAGAGAATTGAAATCATTTCAAACATCTTCTCTGACCATAATGGTATGAAATCAGAAATCAAGTATAAAAATTAAACTGCAAAACACAAAAACAGGTGGAGGACAAATAACATGTTACTAAACAATTGGTTAATCTACAATATCAAGGAAGAAATCAAAGTGTGTATATATCGAGATAATGAACATGAAAACACAATGACCCAAAGCCCTAGTCAGAGCAGTTGGGCAAGAAAAAGAAATGAGAGACATCCAAACAGGAAAGCAAGAAGTAAAATTGTCACTATTTGCAGGTAATTTGATACTTTATGTAGAAGACCTTAGATGCTACCAAAATACTGTTAGAACTAGCGAAGAATTCAAAAGTTGCAGCATATACAATCCATATACAGAAATCGATTGTATCTCCATACACTAATAATGACTGGAAAAACAAAATTGGAAACAATTGTTTCTTAATGTACAAAAGCATCAAAATGAACAAATTACCTAGGAATAATTGTAACCAAGAAGGTAAAAGACTTGTATCTGATAACTATAAAACATTGATAAAAGAAATAGAAAAAACAGAAATAAATCTAAAGATATGATATTCTCATGAATAGGAATAATATTATTAAAATGTCCACAATACCCAAAGGAATGTATAGATTCAATGCAACCCCAATGAAAATACCAAGGTCATTTTTTGCAGAACTAGATCAAACAATCCTAAAAATTTTTAAACATTTAAAAAATTGTTCAGGTACAGTTTTCTGCCTTTCCTTGCCACCCCTTTCCACCTCCCCAGCCCTCCCCACCTTCCTTTTCTGTTTCCACACCCACTCCTCTTGTCACTGTCCATGTATCCTTTATAATTGTTCCTGCAAACCCTTCAACCTTTCCCCTATAATCCCCTCCTCTCTCCTCTCTGATCACTGTCAGCATGTTCTCAATTTCAGTCTTTGGGTCTATTTTGCTTGCTTGTTCAATTCATTGATTATGTTCCTGTTAAAGGTGAGATCATATGGTATTTGTCTTTCACCACCTGGCTTATTTCACTCAGCATAATGCTCTCCAGTTCTATTCATGTTGTTGCAAAGGGTAAGAGCTCCTTCTTTCTTTCTGCTGCATAAAATTCCATTGTGTGAATGTACCATATTTTTTGGATCCATTCATTTACTGATGGGCACCTAGGTTGCTTCCAGCACTTGGCTATTGTAAATTGTGTTGCTATGAACATTGGGGTGCATAGGTCCTTTTGGATTGGTGTTTCAGGGTTCTGAGAATATAAACCTAGCAGTGGAATTGCTGGGTCAAAAGGCATTTTTAGTTTTCTTGGAAAATTCCATACTGTTTTCCATAGTGGTTGTACCAGTCTGCCATCCCACCAACAGTGAACTAGGGTTCCCTTTTCGCCACAACCTCTTCAACATTTGTTGCTTGTTGCTTTGTTTATGATGACCATTCTGACTGGTGTAAAGTGGTGTCTCATTGTGATTTTAACAATTCTACAATTTTTATGAGTTTGTAATAAATCCTGAATAGCCAGAGCAGTCTTGAATAACAAAGTTGGGAAGTCATGCTCATTACCTGATATCAGACCATGCTACAAGGCTATAGTTATCAAAACAACATAATTCTAGTATAAAAGCAAACACATAGATCAAAGGAACAGAATAGCTCAGAAATAAACTCACCAATATGGCCAATTAATTTGTGACAAAGGAGAAAAGAATATTCAATGGTGTAAAGTCAGTCTCTTCAATAAATGATGTTGAGATACATGCAAAATGAAACTAGATCACTTTCTTATAAGACATGTAAGAAAAAATTCAAAATTGGTCAATGACTTACATGTAAGACCTGAAACCCAAACAATTCTAGAAGAAAACATAGGCAATGAACTTTTCCAAATTACTTTTTAAAAAAATTTTATTTAGTTATTTTTCAAGTACAGTTTTTTTTCTATTTCTCCCATCCCAGCCCCCCCTGCCACATATCCCCACCTCCCTCCCATTCCCCCCACTAGTCCTCATCCCTGTGTCTTTCATACTTGTTCCTCAAAATCCCTCCCCATTTTTCCCCTTAAATTCCCTTCCCTCTCCCCTCTGGTCGCTGCCCACTTGTTCTCTATTTCAGTGTCTTTGTTTTTATTCTGTTGGCTTGTTTGTTTTGTTGTTTAGCTTCCTGTCAAAGGTGAGATCATATGGTATTTGTCCTTCAATGCCTGGCCTATTTCACTCAGCAAAATGCTTTCCATTTCCATCCATGTTGTTGCAAAGGGTAGGAGCTCCTTCTTTCTCTCTGCTGCATAAAATTCCATTGTGTATTTGTACCACCATTTTTTGATCCATTCATTTACTGACAGGCACCTAGGTTGCTTCCAACTCTTGGCTATTGTAAATTGTGCTGCTATGAACATTGTGGTGCATAGGTTCTTTGAAATTCATGTTTTAGGATTCTTGGGATATAATCCCAGCAGTGGAATTGCTGGGTCAAAAGGCAGGTCCATTTTTATTTTTCTGAGAAAATTCCATACTGTTTTCCATAATGGTTGTACCAGTCTGCAATCCCACCAACAGTGAACTAAGGTCCCCTTTTCCCCACAACCTCTCCAAAATTTGTTGTTTATTGCTTTGTTTATGATAGCTATCCTGACTGGTGTAAAGTGGTATCTCATTGTGGTTTTAATTTGCATCTCTCTGATAGGATTGAGCATGGGCCTGTGAAGCAAATTACTCTTAACAATATTTTTTGGAAATGTCTTCTACAGCAGGGGAAGCAAAAGAAAAAGTAAACAAATGGGACTGCATCAAAGTAAAAAGCTTCTGCAGAGCACAGGAAACAGTGAACAAAATTAAAAGACAACTTACTGAATGGAAAAAGATATTTGCCAGTGATACATCTGATTAGAGGTTAATATTCATAATATATAAGGACCTCATACAACCTAACACCAAATATAGGGAAACCCAAAACAAAACCAAAAACAATCTAATTAAAATGGGCAGAGGGCCTGAACAGACCTATCTCCAAAGAGGACATACAAATGCCCAAAAGACATATGAAAAGGTGTCAACATCACTACCCATCAGCCAAATGCAGATTAACACCACTGTGAGATATTACTTCACATTTGTCAGAATGGCTATCATCAATAAACTCACAAACAACCAGTGTCGGCGAGGATGTCAAAATAAGGGATCCTTTGTGCACCGTTGGTGGGATTGTAAATGCCACCATGGAAAAGTGTATAGAGGTTACTCAAAAAAATAAAAATAGAACTGCCATATGACTCCAAAATTTTACTTCTATGTATTTATCTGAGGAAATTTAGAACTTTAATTTGAAAGGATACATGCATCTTTATGTTCATTGCAGCATTATTTACAATATCCAAGATATGGAAGCAACCTAAGGGTCCATCAGTAGATGAATGGGTAAAGAAGAAGTAGTGAATATATATACTATAGAACATTACTCAGCCATCAAAAGTCAAACCTTGCCATTTGTGACAACATAAATGGACCTTAAAGGCTGTAATATTGAGTGAAACGGGATTATTATTACCCATGTATAATGTTCTCCCTTATTTTTCCTTAAAAAATTTGGGCAAAAAGTGTGCATTATACGATGCAAAATATGGTACTTTAATTTCACTTATATTTAGAGTCTAAAGAAAAAATAAATGAACGAATGAAACAAAAACAAACATACAGATACAGAGAACAAAGTGATGATCACCAGATAGGTGAAGGTTGCAGGAATAGGTGAAATAGTTGAAGAGATTAAAAAATACAGATTAGGATTTACAAAGTAATCACAAGGATGTACAGTACAGCGTAGGGAATGTAGTCAATTATATTGTATAACTACATATGGTGTCAAATAGGTTGTAGACTTATGGGGGCAATTAATTTCTAAGTTGTATAAATGTCCAAACACTATGTTGGATACCTGAAGCTAATGTAATAGTGAATGCCAACTATAATTGAAAAGTGGAAGATAACAACAACAAAACAGCAGAAGAATTGGCAAAGCATGAGTTATATGAATATTAAATCAATAATATAACTAGATCATTTAGTACAGTGGGTCCAACATGCTGCAAATTCAGATGTTACCTAAAACAGTACTAATGATAACTCACCTGGTCCTCAACACAGCCCTCTGAGATGCAGGTACTGCTGTATCATCATTGACTGACAGGGGAGGACGGGGAAACTTGAGAATCAAAGCAACCTTTTTCAGGCCACACAGCTATTGAGTCACAGCACTTGTGTTCATAGCTATTGTACTATGTTGGTTTTCTTCTACACTGGAAGAGAAATGTGAAATTCTGTAATAGAAAAACAATCCTGAAAAGTGGAATTAAGTACTTAGCTGCCAACTGTTCAAAAGGAAGATTAGAAAACCATTCCACATTGCCCTGTCATCAAATTTGTTGTTTTATTCCATCTGATTTCCATCAGATTGTCTACTTTTACAAGGGATAATGTAGGTGTTCATTAATATTGTCATTTCATAGATTATATTAACAAAATATAGTTTAAGCTTTTGGAGGGAGTTTCTCACACTATCTAGAATGATCTACCCAAAATGGTAGCCTCTGGACACATGTGGCTATTTAAATTTCAGTATAGTTAATTAAAGTGAAACAAAGTTAAATGTTTAGTTACTTAGCAGGACTAGCCATATTTCAAGTGCCCAGTCATCATGTGTGGCTTAGATTTAGAACACTTCTGTCCTCACAGAAAGTTGTGGTGGAAGTGTTGGTGAAGAATTACACATTCCTCTATGTTACATGAACCATTAGAAAAAAAAAACAAAACAAAAACAAGATAATAGAGATCTGAAATGTAGAGGGATCTGTGGCTCTTGCTGTTGGTAGGATGTCACCTCCCAAATGCAGTGGTTTGTTGGGAGTGACAATCTCTAGTTGCTCTTTGTAGTGTCTTTGTGTTTACCTCATTGATACACAGCTACCCCCTTAAGGATCTAGCATTTTATGATGTGTATTTGACATTCAGATCTCTATTTATTTAGTTTATAAACTAAGATCAGATGCAGCTGAAAATTGACAAATTGGATTTCAGGTTAATTTCTTATTTATTTATGTTTCAATTTATTTATTTATTCCCCAATATTTGTATTCCTCATATTATTTATTTCTCATATTAGATGTAAATCATAAAATTATCCATGTTTTATTTTTCACAGTGAGGCCTTAAGCTATGGCTTGTGTGACTTGGTGCACTGAGTGCTGACCTGCAATTCAAAGTGTCATGGGTTCAATTTCCAGTCAGGGCACATGCATGGGTTGTGGGCCAGGTCCCCAGTAGGGGGCATGGGAGAGTCAACCACACATTGCTGTTTTTCTCCCTCTCTTTCTTCCTTCCTTCTCCTCTCTAAAAACAAATCAATAAAATCTTTTTTAAAAAGGCTTAAGCAGGTGATATTGGTTGTTTTTGTGACCGTGCTGTTGTGTTGCTGTCTCCCCCAGTCTTTCAAAGATTCCTGCTACAAATTCTATCAAGCGGACATGGAAGAGCTCGACTTCCTCAAGGCTGCAGAGGAGGCCAGGACACACATAAACTCCTGGGTAGCAAAGAAGACAGAAGGTGAAAATATACTGCTATTCTATTTTAATAGTATTTTAATAAGTTTTACTATCAGTTTCTTCATAAGAACATCAAATGTAAATAATTTTTTAATCAAAATAACTGTAAACTGCCCTGCCAAGGTAGATCAGTTGATAAGAACATCATCCTGAGATGCCAAAGTTTTGGGTTTGATCTCAGTCAGGGCACATACAAGAATGAACCAATGATTGTGTAAGTGGAAGAACAAATCAGTGTCTGCCTGTTTATCTCCCAAACAAAACTTTCTCTCCTGTCCCCCTTCCCCTCCCCTCCCCTCCCCTCCCCTCCGCTCCTCTCCCCTCCCCATCCCCCTCCTTCTCCTCCTCACTCTCCCCTTCTTCTCTCTTTTTGATCCATGCATTAGAAAATTATAAAAACTCTAAAGCTTTAAACTTCACTGACAATTTATGATTAATTTCTCTAGCATTTTCCTGCTCTTATCAAAATAAATGTGATATCTCTAAATATCCAGTATGCCTCTTCCAGAATAATCCACATTTTGCTTTTTGCTGTTGCTAATGTTAATCTAGTTCTTCTTTTCACAAATAGTGCAAAGAAGCACTTGGATACAGGTCTCAGGCTGTCTTCCTGTACAGCATGGCTCATGCCCTGCAGCATCCTATGCAGAATGCTCACTGCACCCTCCCCTCATGATGATTCTTCCTTTAAACTGTTCTTTACACTTGCTACAAACTTGGACCTTTCTTTAGGCACTAGGCATGCCTATCTCACTTGTGAGGAATTCATCCTGCATATATTACTTTGTTAATTTTCCATGTTTTATTCATGTGGTGGTATTTTTAAAGTATCCCTTTACATGGTGATATGTGGGGAACCATGAACTCCTTTATCTGAGTACTTGTTTTTGCAAGGAGATGGCCCAATCTGAATATTATACCTCAGAACACTCTGAGCTAACTGGTTGTGTAATTCCTCGTTTCAGGTAAAATTACAGAGTTGCTTTCTCCAAATTCAGTTAATCCAGATACTCGTCTGGTTCTGGCGAATGCCATCTACTTCAAAGGAAACTGGGATACTCAGTTTAAGAAAGAATACAGCAAGGAAAGATCATTTAAAATCAGCAAGGTGAAAATTTTGCAATAACAATGGAGATTGTTAGAATCAGTCCCTGTGTTCAAGGGCGTGTGCTCTCAGTCTTGGGGATGAGTTTGGGGGCCTGGTTTGCCTGCAGCACCATTGGGGGCTCCTGTGGCTCTAACAGATGAAGGGAAATGGGAACAGAGCATGTAGGGGACCCAGCTCTTGTCACAATTACCAGGTGCTTTTAGGACTTGAGTTTTCACTCCCTTGGAGTGAAGGGGGAGCCACAGAAAATTGTTTAGTCAAAGAGTGATGTGGTCTGATTTAATATGGGATTTATCAGATCCCTCTGGCCACTGGGTGAGCAAGTCAGAAGAGGGAAGAACACTTAGGCATCTTTTAGGAGGACATCCCAGTGACCAGGCCTAGGCTTATAGCAGTGCAGGTAGAAAGAGCAAGTCAGATTGTTGTGACATTTTAAATGACAGCCAGGATGATTTGCGAATGATTCTGATGTGAATTGTGAGTGACAGGAGTCAGAAATATGCCAGGGATTTTGACAATAGGACGAGTGGCATAGGCATCCACTGAGATGGGGAAATTGTGGATGGAGCAGACTTGGAAGTGATTTGAGGAGGCCAGTGTGACATGTGGCATTGGAGTTTTCTTTTATGTCCAAACACAGGTGTCAAGTAGGCCATTTAATATGTGACTATTGAGTACAGGGGACAGGTCCCAGCTAGAAGCGTAAGTTTGGGAATGTTACTTAAAGTCACAAGAATGAATGATTTCACCAAGGCAGAAGCAGTGTAAGGAGTGAGCCCTGGTTACCAGAGTGACCAGAGGTTGAGGGAGTGAATTCACACCAGCAAGGTGGGGGCTGATGGGTTGTGGAAGGCAAGAAGACAGTATTTCTAGGGGCCTAGAGTAGCCAGCTTTGCTGGTTCATTCAGTACATAAACTGGGTCTTATTTCAACTTACTGTTTATTCTTTTCATTTTTTTAAATAGAATGAGGAGAAGCCTGTGCAAATGATGTTTAAGACATCTACCTTTAATATGACTTACATAGGAGAAATATCCACCAAAATTCTGGTGCTGCCTTATGTGGGCAAAGAGTTGAATATGATCATCCTGCTTCCGGACGAAAACGTCAATCTGGAAACGGTAATGAGTGCTAAGGAACAATGGTGCTGTCATGGCAAGGAGATTACACTTGCACTTCTGCTTAGCATTTCTCCACATTTCCCAGTGATATTTCTAAAGTAGTGTAACTTCCCATTACTGCCCTCTCATACCACACAGCATAGAGCACTCACTTCATAGCATAGGTTCTCTTGGGCCGCACTGTTGTAGATCATAAAATGTTCAACCCTCCCCTTCTAGGTGGAAAAAAACCCTTACTTATGAGAAATTCATGCAATGGGCCAGGCCAGACATGATGCATGAACAAGAGGTGGATGTGTCCCTGCCTAGATTTAAACTGGAGGAGAATTACGACATGGAGGATGTACTTCGCTCTCTGGGCATGACTGATGCCTTTGAGGCAGCCACAGCAGACTTTTCTGGAATGTCATCTGGGAGAGACCTGTTTCTGTCCAAGGTCATGCACAAGTCCTTTGTGGAGGTCAACGAGGAAGGCACTGAGGCTGCAGCTGCCACTGCTGCCTTGATAAAATGGACATGTGCAAGATTCACCCCTAGTTTCTGTGCTGACCACCCCTTCCTTTTCTTTATTCAGCACAGCAAAACCAACAGTATTCTGTTCTGTGGCCGATTCTTCTCCCCTTGAAGAAATGGTTGGCACTGCCTGTAGCTCTAATTTTGTCTCCTACTGACCCACTTTTCCTCTCACACTTTACAATGTGCCTGAACCCAAAGTCACCTTGGATAACAATAAAAAAATAAAGAGCCTGATTTTGAACTTCCATGTTTAGAACTCTGTGTATACGTGTATTCACGTTTCAGTGCATTCCAGGATCTGAAATGAACATTCAGGAATGTCTGTGGTCACACTGGCAGAGCAGCACTGGCTGCTTAGCAAGTACTCTCCCCCTGCTGTGAGAGGGGTCCCCCCTTCCCCACACCTGTGCAAGGCCTCGGGACTTCACTTGTGGGCAGAGTGCTGTACTCAGGGGGCTGTGCAACTTTTCTCCAGGCTCAAGGGGATTGGTGGTCATTCTCTCTCTTCTCTACAGATTGGCAGTATTAGTGAGATACTAGTGTGGAACAGAGACTATGAGGAATGGTGGGAAGCAGGTCTCAGAGACCCTCAGCAGGGAGCTCTATTGCAAATCTTGTGGTTGAGCTCTCCAGAAGCCAGCACAGGAGCAGGGAGAGCAGTTGCCTTAGGCTCCCAATCAGTGCCATTTCCCACATGTGTTTCTGCTTTTATTGTAGCTTGCTTTTGTGATCTGTTGTCACATACCTGTGCAAATGCACAACCACCCCTCCCCCTGAAAAGTTAAATTGCTAACAGGGGCCAGAGATAGGTTTGTTCACAGTAATGTAATTTAAGACAACTTCATGGTACACACCAGATTATTTTCTATTTTACTGCAAGTATTAGAATAAAAGAGGTGGCTTAGGTTTCTGCAGCCACTTGGGTTACTTGCTAGAAATGTCATCCCTGTGCTCAGTGATATGGAACCCAAATGAAGTGTGAAGTTTAAGAGGCAGAGCTGTGCTGTGTTCTTGGGGACAGCAGGACTGCCCACTGTCCTATTTGCAGTCATGCAGAGCCCGGATGCCATCTAAATGAACTGGTGTGATGGATATTTTCATTCTGTCACTGGTGCCCTTTCCCAGGTGTAATCAAGTGAGCAACTCAGCTGTGGGGAGTGACTGGGCCTGCGGAAACACTGATATTATGAGTGTGACGAGAAGAGGAAAGGGTTAGGAGGGGTGGCGGGTTTTGTCACCATCCCCTGTGCAGCACTGAGTGGATTTGCCATGTGTTGTCCAATAGTCCCTAACCTTTCAGGTCCAAGGGTGTCTTCCCTTTTCTTGGATGAGAACCTTCAGGCACATCAGGAGTGAGCTATGAAAATGAATGCCAGTGGCTCTGTTATAGACCTATATAATACAGCTAAGAACTTTGCTGTGAAAAGTGTCATAATGTAAACAAAATAAAGAATATGCAGTCTGCTCTAAGGGGCTCTTTTTGAAAGTCATTTTTTTAGAGATTTGATTTATTTATGTTTAGAGGGGAAGGGAGGGAGAGAAACACCTGTCTTGTGCACCCCCTACTGGGGACCTGGCCTACAACCCAGGCATGTGCCCTGACTGGGAATCAAAGTGGTGACCCTTTGCTTTGAACACAGGCACTCAGTCCACTGAGCCACACCAGCCAGGGGTGCATTTCTCAGTTTTAATTATACCTTATGTACATTATCATATTAGTCTTGAGTTGCACCTTAGTGATTAGACACTATATAAGTGATTGTCCTGATAAATCTCTCACACCATACATTGTCAGACTATTCCTGAGCATATTGTCTATGCTCTACTTTATATCCCCATGCCTATTCTGTAGCAACTATTTTGTACTTAATCCTCTAATCTTTTCACCCATCCCTTCACCCTCACCGCCCGTCTGGTAACTGTCAAAAAATGTTCTCTGTCTCTATGAGTCTGTTTCTGTTCCTCTTCATTTTATTTTTTGGGTTTAGTTGTTGATAGATGTATATTTATTGCCATTTTATTATTCAGATTTTTAATCTTCACAAACAATATGCTTTAATATTTTATATAATATTGGTATGGTGGTGATGAACTCCTTTAGTGTTTTCTTGACCAGGAAGCTCTTCATTTGTCTTTCCATTCTAAATCATGACTTTGCTGGGTAAAGCAAGCTTGGTTGTACGTCCTTGATTTTTATCAATATAGTTTTGGAAGTTTTGGCCACAGCGATTAGGCAAAAAAGGAAATAAAAGGCATCCAAATAGAAAAGGAGGAAACAAAACTGTCACTGTTTGCAGATGACATGATAGTGTACATGGAAAGTCCTATAGACTCTACCCCAAAACTGCTCAACCTAATAAATGAATTTGGCAAAACAGCAGGATACAAAGTCAATATCCAGAAATCAAAGGCATTTTTATATAGTAACAATGAATCAGCAGAATCAGAAATCAAGAAAAAAATCCCATTTGATATAGCAAAAAGAAAAATAAAATATCTGGGAATAAACCTAACCAAGGAGGTAAAAGACCTGTATGCAGAAAACTACACAGCACTGAAGAATGAAATCAGGGAAGACACAAAAAAATGGAAACATATACCTTGTTCATGGATTGGAAGAATTAACATCACTTTAAATATTTTTTTGCCAATTACTGCTGGCCTGCAAGATTTTTTTTTTTTTTTTTAGAAATCAACTGATATTTATGTATGGGCAACCCACTTTTCTGTGTTATGGTGCTGTATGTGGGGGAGGGGTCAGAGAGGGAATAATGCCACTTGCTTGGCGCTTGCCCCACCTTCAGTCACTTCCTCCACTACCTACAAGCAAGTCGGGCCTTTTTGGTGCTGATTCCTGGGTGTGGGTTTGTGTATGTTTTAGGACCCTGTGGGTCTCTGCAGTGAACTGTCCTGTGAGGCTGGGAGTTTCTCCCACTGCCATAACCTCCACACGTTTTTGTAGCCAGGGGTTTTGAGGCTTTACTGTCTCACACTGCAAACCTGGGTTGTGTGGTCTGTCTTGCTCTCCAGCTGTTCCTCTCGGCTTACCTGTACACGAATGTGGGACTGCTCCGTCCACCAGCCGCCACCTCACCCAGTCTACCAGCTGCCACTTTGCTGCATGTCTTCTCCACCCCAGCTGCCCATCCCTGCCACTCCTACCTGTCTCCATGAATGTTTCTTTTCTAACTCCTTGGTTCTCTAGCTTCCATACAGTTCAATTTTCTGGCAATTTTTGTTGATTGTTGTTTTTAAATTTGTTGTCCTTTTTTTGGTTGTACAAGGAAGCAAAGCATATCTACCTACACCTCCATCTTGACCGTAATTCCTTATTTCTCCTTAAGGCAGCATTTTAACATCTATTGCCATGCTCGTTTGGTTGTAATCATCTCCTTTTGTCTTTTTTTTTTGGTCTGGGAAGCTCTTTATTTCATTTTCTATTTTAAATTATATTTTTGCTGGATAGAATAGTCTTGGTTGCTGGTATCCATTTTTTCAATACTTTAAATGTTCATGCCAATCCCTCTGGCCTGTAGTGTTCCTGTGGAGAATCAGCTGATATTCTTATGGAAACTCCCTTGTAAGTAACTAACTGTTTCTTACTGCATTTAAGATTTTCTCTTTGTCTTTAAACTTTGCAATTTTAATTATGATATGTCTTGGGATGAATCTCTTTGGGTTAATCTTAATTGGGACACTCTGCTTCTTAAACTTGTGTTACTCTTTAACTGGTCAGGGGACTTTTCTGTCATAGCTCTTGAAAGAGGTTTTCCATCTCTTTCTCACTTTCTTCTCCATGTTGTTATCACTATGACATGGATATTGTTATATTTCACATTGTCCAAAAGTTCCCTTAAATTCTCCTCATTCTTTTTAAGTCTTTTTTTATTGTTGATTGAAATGGGTGTTTTTTCTACTTTGTCTTCCAAATTGCTGATTTGATACTCTGTTTCATATAGTTAGCTTTTAATTCTTCTTACTGTATCCTTCATTCCAGACATTGCATTCTTCATTTCCAGCTGGTTCTTATTCATTGTTTCTCTGTATTTTTTCATGCTGATGTATTTTTCATTAAGTTCTTTATTTTTCTGCCTAAGTTCCTTAAGCCATGTTATAACTGTTACTTTGAACTCTTTGTCTCATGAACCTCTTGCTTTGATTCATTTAGCTCTTTCTGGGGGTGATTTTTTAAATTTGGGGGTGATTTCTTTGTCACTCAATTTTAGCTGTCTTTTTTTGTTTGTTTCTATGTGTTAGATAGATCTACTTTAACTTTCCATTTTTTGGAGCAACCGTTTTTTGGTAGGAGTCCTGTGGGACCCAGTAGTGTAGTCTTCTTGATCTTCTGAGCTGGATACTTTAGAAATGTCCCTTGTGTGCGTTATGTGAGCTCTCCTGTTATACTTGGGTTGGATCTCCTCTCTTGCTGGCCTACTGAGAGGTTCAACCCCAACTAGGTCTTGTATGCACTCATACAGGTGCTGGCAGTACAAAACAAAACAACTAAAAACAAACACCCCCCTCTCCTAAAAAAAAAAACATAAAAATCAATGACGAAAGAGCAAGGAATAAGAAAAGAGAAAAGTGAAATAGAACAGTGAAAGGAAAAAAGTATACAAGAAGACCAGAAGAAAAAAGAAAATTGATTATGAGAGGAGACAAGGAAGAGAAACAATAAGAGTAAGAAATAGAAAGAGGAATGTGGCAAAAAAGAATAAAGGAAGAGAAAGAATAAAAATAAAAAAGGAAAAAGAAGGAAAAGAATAGAGTTTGAAAGAAAATAAAGGAAAAAATAGAGGAAACAGGAAACAATAACAATAAAAAGGCTAGAAAAAATAACACAAATAAATAAAAACCAAAGCAGAATTAATCTCAGCAGAGTTTAGTGCTTGCCAGCTTCGTTCCTCCTGTGGAGACAGCTCTGATGTTGTCTGAAGCAGCTGTGAGCCCATGTCAGATGCTGTCCATGTCTAGCCATTGGCAGCCTGTTCAATGCTACCAGCAAATCAAGAGTTTGTGGCTGTCTCCTGCAGGCTTCACTGTGCACAGGATGGGCCAAGCTGCACTGCCAGCCTGGCTTTTGTGAGCACAGGTCCTAGGGTGGGTCAGCAAACATCCCAAGGCACTGCAGGCTCTGCCTCTCCCTGCCTCTGCCTGCAGTCCTGCTGTCAGTCTTAGTTGCTGACCCAACGGTTTCTGAGAGTTTTTGGCAGAGTTAGGATGTGGGGGATATAGAACTTCTGGATCTCTCATGGCAGGTACCTTTCAAACTTCAGGGAAGATGGTGTATTTGTTCCTCTGCCTCTGAGCTAGAGTTTGAGTCCATCCCAGATTATTTCCCTTAACTCCACAGTGTGGAGCCCCTAGTTGGAAAGTGGGTGGGGCCTCCAGGGCCCAGAGTTTGGATCTGTTGGAAGCAAGGAGGGTGTTACTATAGCTCTTCCTTGAGTGAAAGCACCATTCTGGTTCCCGGGAAAGTGTATGGAATGGCCATACCCTAAAGTCAGTCTTTGACACCCCCTGAGTCTTCCTGTATTGCTGTCTCCTCAGCAGGGGTTAAGATACATGGTGGAGAAAAAAAAGAAGAAAAAATTCAGGGTGGGGCAAGCAGCATCCTAGAGGGTAAGGCGAGCAGTATTTCTCAAGGTGGGGATTATCCTCTGGAAGGCTCTTGCTCTTCTTAAGAAAAATGGCCGCTGCAGTATAAGGAGATGTCCTGGCACTGGGATCCTGGCAGCTGCTCTACCATTTGTCCCCCAAGTGCCTCTCACTCCAGACTCTGCTCAACTCCAGTCAGATCCACCTTTCCTTTGCTGAAGCCCAAGATGCATGGCCATGAAGAACAACAAAAAAAATCTATGCTTTAGCTCCTTAAAAATTAGTGGCTTTGTCTCTAGTGGGCTCTGTCCCTCCCAGCAGACAGAAACCTTGCTGTCTTTTACCACTGGATGCTACGTGGGTAGCTGATTCCAGCACTCGCGCCCTGTGTTTGGGAGCCCAGTTTGGATTCTAGTCTTCACTCATCCCAGGGGGAAGATCCCACATCTGGGCTGTAACCTTGGCCTGTCACCCGTGGGAAGGGGGGGTCAACTCTTTTTGTTCCCCCAACCCTTCCTACTGGTCTCAAGGTGGTTTCTGCTTGTCCTTGATTAAAAGTCTCCTCTTTAGGTAGTCTTTGGTTGGTTATTTCGGGTGGGTGTTCCCCTCTTTAGTTTTATTTCCAGTTTGGTTCTCAAAGGAGGTGTGAGAAAGATCCTCCTGCTCTGCCACCATCTTGCAAGCCCCTGCTGAACTTCAATATTTTATTGCATAGTAGCCCAGCCAATACAATAACTCCAGCTATATTAAGGTTAAAAAACAAACAAACACTTAATGCTAGACTAGTAACTTGCTAAAATTATAATAATCAATGATAAACCCTAATAATTTTTTACTTAGTCATAAAGCTTTTTTCAGGGACATCTTTTCTTCTTTCTTCCTGCTCGCTAGGGTGCGTATGGATGGATCCTACTGCTCCTTTCCTGGGAGCATGTGTCTTAGAGCAGCGTGAGACATTCAGAGGCCTTACCCTGATCAATACCTGTGGTGCAAAGTTCCCACCTGATGGCCGTAGACTCCAGCTTATTTGTAGAACATTGCTGACAAATTATATTAGACACACAACAAACACTTAGAGGGAACTAGCAGCAATAGGGGGAGTTTATGTAATGATTCAGGTTCTGCAGTCAAATTGCCAGTTCCAGTCCTGGCTTAATCAATGGTGACTGCCTGTTGAATTCGGAATAAGCTCAGCCTACTTACCTCTAAGGCGAGGTAACTGCACTAACTCCAGTGTGTCGTTGTAAGGGTTACATGAGATAATGTGTGTGAATTGCTGTAAGCAGTGCCTGACACAGAGAAGGGATGGCCATTGTGGCACAAAGCTGGGTACAGGAGGCAGGTCCCGGAGCGTGTCTGTGTGCCTGCTGTGGTAGTGTTGCTCAGGGCCACCAGTCATGAGCCCAGGCAGCCAGGATTGACTTCTCTGTGAGGAAATCAGTGTGTTAGTTTTTCATTGCTGCTGCAACAAATTACCCCAAAGTCAGCAGCTGAAAACAATCGAAGTTTCGTATCTTACAATTCTGGAGGTCAGAAGTGCAGAAACAAGTAGGAGAGCTGGTTCTTTCTGGAGGCTATGGGGCAAAATTCATTTCCTTGCCTTTTTCTACCTAGAGGCCACCTGAATTCCTCGGTTTGTGGACCTCCATCACTCTGACTTTTCTGCTGTCATCCCATCTTTTTCTCTGATTCTGACCCTTGTGCTTCTATGTTATAAAAACCTTAGGATTACATTGAGCTTACCCAGATAACCTAGGATAATCTCCCCAACTCGAAATCCTAAACTTGATCTCATTTGTAAAGTCTCTTTTGCCATGTTACAGTCTCAGGATCCAGGGATTAGGATGTGGACATCTTTGCAGGGTCATTACTCTATTGACCACACCCAATGTCTACTGACAGGGGCATCAACAACTAGATGGCTAAAAGAGGCCTTGGTTGATGCGCTTCTAGGTTAAACTTTAGATCCAGACTCTCCCTAATGGCCCGTCCGCAGTCTTGCCTATATAGCAGAAAATGTGTTTTTCTTGACCCTGAGCCCCTCCTCTGCCCTGGCCATGGTCTTCATAGGAATAAAAGGAAACACCACTGCCCAGATAGCCCAGGTATGCATGGCTCTTACAGAGGAAGAACAGTGGCATGTTTTCTTGTCTTATTTCACAGAGCTGATCTTTTCACACCTCACACCAGCTGATGAAAGTCAATGTGGGCCCTAAGTGGCACAAGGGGCACTGTGCTGGTAGACACAGGGTGGACATGGGTAGAGAGGTGACTTTGCAGACCAGGAGCTGCATAGTGTTTGGAGAAGAAATCAAATAATATGGTTATTCTCTCTATACAAAAACATCAATATTTATGGTAAAATTGTATCTTTGATAAGTAAGGTAAAACTACAACACTATTTCACAAAATGTCAACGGATTTCAATTCTTTTTTATTTTAAACTTTTACTAAAAGTATATTTACAACTGAAATGCAGCTATTGGAATAAACTTCCTATTAAATGGGTCATTCTTAGTGTGTGATTATGCATAGTGAAAGAAAAATAGAACACCAATAAGAACTATCCTCTGAAGTTATTTAGTGGGAATATATAATGAATGCTCTCAAATGGGTCATGTGTGACCTTGTATATGAATAAGGTAGTAGATAATACTCTAGGGAAGTGTTGCATTTTAGATTTCTTTGACAATCTGGCAAGGTTTCCTAAAATTTCCATATGCACAACATTTTGCAAGTAATATCAGGAAGTGCAGGGATATTACATTGAAGTGCATCCATGGACCTCAGTTGGGGTTCCCCTGGTTTTTTCTTCCAGCTCACAGGAAGTGGGAGGCAGTAAGCTGGGGTGGGAGGGAGATACAGAAACAACCTAATCGTCATTCTGACTTGCCATTTAAGTCATTCTCTGTTCTGGAGGACTGTAAAACTGCAAACACAACACTTTCATTGTTATTTCTGTTCTTTCTTGTATTTCTTTGGATTATGTTAGATAAAATCTCAAAGAATAATTATCTTTTGTTGGCCTCCTATCATCATGTTTTCCTGGTTTAAACACGTCTTCTACACTGGTTTTCAGCTGGGACAGTTGCACCCTTCCAAAGACCTTTGTCAGCGTCAGCAGACATTTGTGGTTGCCCTGACTGAGGAAGTGCTACTGGCATCTGGTGGGGAAAAGCCAGGGATGCTGCTAATCATCTTCCCATGCACAGGACTGCCCCCTCAATGAGGGGTCATCTGGCCCCAAATGTTAGCAGTGCTGCAGTTGAGAAACTTGTGTTAGAATTAAAGTCCTTTTTCATATAGAATCCATGTAATAATATTTAATACAGGCATTTGGTTGGAAATTATTCTTTGGGGCAGTAGAAGGCGTCATTGGAAACTAGTGGTGATGTTTGCTGTTAACACACATTTTATAATCACAGATGGGAATGCTCACCAAGGTTTCCAGTCACTTCTCAAAGAAGTTAACAAATACAGCATGTAGCATGTTCTTAGACGTGCTGACAAACTCACTGAGGAAAAAGTATTTAAATTTGCTTTCAGAAAGTATTCTTCATATATTGATAAAAAAGGAAATAATAAAAGAAACTACAGAAGAGCAGACAGGAAAGTATAACTTTACTGCCTTAAAAATAAGCTTAGAGAGGAGAAGCAAGATGGCCACGGAGTAGGATGGAGCAGATTCCAGTTCCTTGTACACAAGGGAGAGAAACTTGTGGGCGGAGGAGACCCAGCAAGCCAGCAGTTGCCCAGCATATATGAAAATAAGGGAACAGAAATCTTGAGGATCACAGAGGAACCAGACAGTAGGGAGACAGCAGCGGTACAGTAGAGTCTCGGGGACAGAGCAAAGAGAGGAATAGCAGGGAATCCAGGGGTGCACAGTCCAGGGACCAGTACTCGGTGCATGGCGCCCCTTGACAAGCGCCCAGCGTTCTGGACCAGTGACCCGTGCAAACCCCTATTTTGGATTCGTCTGGAGACTGTGGCCTCCCAAAACAAAGTCAGGAGCTGAAGAGATTTCGGCTGGTGCATGGTTGGGGGACCAGCACCAGTGAGCAGTGTATTTGGGCTATTGCGAGCACGCTAGCGCCAGTGCCCTGAGCTGCTCCCTCCCTAGGATTTTTCGGCCAGGGCCGGAGCCTGCTAAGGGACCCAATAAAGACAGGAGCAGAAGGGATTTCAGCCGGCGCACAGGTCGGGGGTCCAGTGCCTGGTGCCCAGTGTGTCTGGGCGGTTGCCAGGCGAGCTCGGGCCAACTTTCAGTGCCCAGGACAGTCCCCCGGGGCTGCTCCCTCCCTAGGATTTTGCGGCCTGGCCTGCCAGGGGACCCAAACAAACACAGGAGCAGAAGGGATTTCAGCCAGCGCACAGTTCCGGGGATCAGTACATAACCTGCAGCCTACAGTGACGTGCGAGCGCACAGCATTTTGCCAGTGCCCGGCCCTCAGATGGGCTCCCAGCTTTCAGTTTATCTCCCTGGACTATCTGGAAGCCACGGGCCTGCTGAGGGGTCCTGGGAAAGAGCTGAGATCCTCAACTCCCTCCCTTTCTGGCCAAGCAAGGTTGGGTGCCAGGAGAGACTTGTTTGATAGAGTTTACAGAGAGGGTGCTGAGGACTCTGTGCTTGCCAGCCCCGGAGATCTGATAGGTACAGTGTGGGGATCTGAATCTAATAGACACAACTGCCCAGTGGGCACCACACCCAGCCTGGCAGCGAACCCGAGGTTGGGCAGAGGGCCTGGAGCTTCCCCACAGAACGCAGGTAGGTCTGTGCTCTGTGCTCAATGCACTGGGAACCAGGCAACTTGGCCTGCGCAAGGACCTGCGGGCACCCTGCAACCCAACCCACAGCGGTAACCCCTGGGAAAAGAGCACTGAGAGGAAGTCCTAGTTCCCCATTGTAGGGAGCTCTAGAGAGGCGCGAATGGTCTGGCTCCTGAGAGAGGGTTGGCAGAAAAATCACAACAATCCACCCTCAGCCAACTGCAGCCAGAAAAACTGGTTTGACCAGTTTGAAACCAACAAGTAAGGTTTCATTTTTTTGGGGGGGTTCTCTCTCTTTTGTAAAAATTTTATTTTACTTTATTTTTTCTTTTTATTCTTTTTTAAGTTTTCTTTCTTTTTCCTTTCCTTTTCTTTATCTTTTTGCTTTTTTAAAGTAATCTGTTATTTCTTTTAAAGTTTATTACTGTTTTATCTTTCTATACTTTTGTCCTCTTTTTTTAGATTTTCTGTTTTATTCCTTCTTCCTTTCTTTCCAAACTTATCCCTCTTTCCTCCATGCCCTACCTTCCTTTTTTCTTCCTTTTATTTCTTTCATTGTCTTTTCTTTTTTTTACCCACAAGAGACACAAACAACTTGAAAATACAAAAAGGCCAGAGCTGGACCCATAGAAGAGGCCTCCCAACAGTAGAGTCAGAGAGACAAATTGCACTTCGCTGTAGGAGAGAAGCCACAAGTCGTACATAATTGAGAAGGTGGAAGCAGAGAACAACAGGATAACTGAAAGAGACTGCACCACTGAATTTCACTGGCATTCATCCACAAAAGTTCACACCATAAACCCAGGGAGTCAAAACAGATCAATCTAAGAAGCTGAGGCTAACAAGAAGACTCTCACAAACAATGGGAAGACAAAGAAACAATCCCCAAATGAAAGGAAAGGTGGACCCTCAGAAATAATGTTAGATGAAATAGAGGCAAGTCAACTATCAGATATTGAATTCAAAGCACTGGTTATCAGGAAGTTCAAACAAAGAGCTCACAATGAGCTACCAGAAACTGCAGGGGAGCTACAACAATCTCACCACAAACTATATCAACATGAAAAAAAATGGAAACCATTAGCAAGGGCCAAGAGGAAATGAAGAATACAATTTCTGAATTGAAGAACACAGTAGAAAGTTTCAAAAGTAGGATAGATGAAGCGGAGGATAGGATTAGTGAGTTGGAGGACAAAGTAGAAAGCATCTCCCAGAAAGAACAGGAAAGGGAAAAGAGGCTCAGAAAAAATGAAGAGGGATTAAGAGAAATGCAAGACAATATGAAATGTAATAATATCCGAATAATAGGAATACAGGAAGGAGAAGAAGAACAAGGGATAGAAAACCTATTTGAAAGAGTAATGAGAGAAAACTTTCCTAATTTGATGAGAGAAAAGGTCACACAAATCCAGGAATCAGAGAGTGTCCCAATCAAGAGGAACCCAAGGAGGCCCACTTCAAGACACATCGTCATTAAAATGGCAAAATTCCAAGACAAAGAGAGAATCTTAAAGGCAGAAAGGGAGAAAAAAGAAGTAACATACAAGGGAGTCCCAATAAGGTTAGCTACTGACTTCTCAGTGGAAACACTCCAAGCAAGAAGAGAATGGCAAGAAATATTGCAAGTAATGAGAACCAGAGGCCTACAACCAAGGCTGCTTTACCCAGCAAGGCTCTCAATCAAGATAGAAGGCCAAATAAAAAGCTTCCAAGACAAAAGAAGTCTAAAAGAATATGCTTCCACCAAACCAGCCCTACAAGAAATACTAAAAGGACTACTTTAAGGAAAGAAAGGAAAAGAGAGAGGCAGAGAGGAACACAGGTACAAAAATGGCAATGAATAAGTACCTATCAATAATAACCTTAAACATGAATGGATTAAATGCTCCAATCATAAGAAACAGAATAGGTGAATGGATAAGAAAGCATCACCCTCATATATGCTGCCTGCAAGAGACCCACCTCAGGACAAAAGACCATCACAGACTAAAAGTGAAAGGCTGGAAACAAATTTTCCAAGCAAATGGACAAAAAAAAAAAAAAAAAAAAAAAAAACCTCGGGTAGCAATTCTCATATTGGACAAAATAGACTTCAAAAAAAAGGGCCATAAAGAGAGACCCAGAAAGTCACTTCATAATACTCAAGGGAAGAACCCACCAAGAAGACATTAACATTGTAAATATATATGCACCCAACATAGGAGCACCCAAATATATAAAGAAAATCTTAGAGGACTTCAAGAAAGATATTGACAGTAACACAATTATAGTTGGGGAATTTACTACCCCACTGTCAATAATGGACAGATCTTCCAAACAAAATATCAACAAAGATATTGTGGCATTAAACAACATCCTTGATGAAATTTATTTAACTGATATATACAGAGCCCTTCATCTCACAGAAGCTAAATACACATTCTTTTCAAATGCACATGGAACATTCTCAAAGATAGACCACATGATAGGACACAAAACGAGCCTCAACAAATACAAGAATATTGAAATCATACCAAGCATTTTCTCTGACCATAAGGGACTAAAATTGGAAACCAACCCCAAAGGAAAAAAACCAAAACACCCAAAAGAATGGAGACTGAATGGTATGCTATTAAACAACGAATGGGTCAAGAATGAAATTAGGGAAGAAATCAAAAAGTTTCTGGAAACAAATGAAAATGATCTCACAACAACCCAAAACTTATGGGAAACAGTGAAGGCAGTCCTGAGAGGGAAGGTTATAGCAATACAGGTCTACCTAAAGAAGATAGAAACATTTCAAACAAAGAACCTTACCCTATGCCTGCAAGAACTTGAGGAACAACAAAAACAGCCCAGAGCAAGTAGAAGGAAGGAAATAACCAAGATCAGAGCAGAACTAAACGACATAGAGCTAAAAGCACAATTTTAAGGATCAATGAATCCAGGAGTTGGTTCTTTGAAAAGATAAACAAAATAGACAAGCCTTTAAGTAGGCTCATCAAGAAAAGAAGAGAGAGGACTCAAATAAACACAATCAGAAATGAAAGAGGAGAGATTACACCTGATACCACAGAAATAGAAGGAAGGGATTGTAAGAAATTATTATGAAGAACTGTATGCCAAGAAATTTGAAAACCTAGGGGAAATGGACACATTTCTAGAAAAATATAATCTTCCAAAACTTAATGAAAAAGAAATAGAAAACCTGAACACAACAATAACAGCAAAAGAAATTGAAGCAGTAATCAAAAAAACTCTTGACACACAAAAGCCCCAGACCAGATGGTTTCACAGGGGAATTCTACAAAGCATTTAAGGAAGAGCTAACCCCTATTCTTCACAGACTATTTCAAAAAATCCAGAAGGATGGAAAACTCCCAAATTCTTTTTATGAAGCCAACATCATCCTAATTCCAAAACCAGATAGAGACACAACAAAGAAAGAAAACTTCAGGCCAATATCACTGATGAATATAGATGCTAAAATCCTCAACAAAATATTGGCAAATTGCATCCAACAATATATCAAAAAGATCATATACCATGACCAAGTGGGATTCATCCCAGGGATGCAAGGATGGTTCAACATTCACAAATCAGTAAATGTAATACATCACATAAACAAAAACAAAGACAAAAACCACATGATCATATCAATAGACTCGGAAAAAGCTTTTGATAAGGTACAACACCCATTTATGATAAAAACACTCAGCAAAGTGGGAATAGAGGGCACATTCCTCAAAATAATAAAGGCCATATATGAGAGACCTACAGTCAATACCATACTCAATGGGCAAAAATTTAAAGCTTTTCCACTAAGATCAGGAACAAGACAAGGTTGTCCACTTTCACCACTTCTATTCAATATAGTGTTGGAAGTTTTGGCCACAGCGATTAGGCAAAAAAGGAAATAAAAGGCATCCAAATAGGAAAGAAGGAAACAAAACTGTCACTGTTTGCAGATGACATGATAGTGTACATGGAAAATCCTATAGACTCTACCCTAAAACTGCTCAACCTAATAAATGAATTCGGCAAAACAGCGGGATACAAAGTCAATATCCAGAAATCAAAGGCATTTTTGTATACCAACAATGAATCAGCAGAATCAGAAATCAAGAAAAAAATCCCATTCGATATAGCAAAAAGGAAAATAAAATATCTGGGAATAAACCTAACTAAGGAGGTAAAAGACCTGTATGCAGAAAACTGCACAGCACTGAAGAAAGAAATCAGGGAAGACACAAACAAATGGAAACATATACCTTGTTCATGGATTGGAAGAATTAACATCATCAAAATGTCCATACTACCCAAAGCAATATACAGATTCAATGCAATACCTATTAAAGTACCAATGGCATAGAACAAACACTTCAAAAATTTAAATGGAACCATAAATGACCCCAAATAGCAGCTGCTCTTTTGAGAAAGAAGAACAAAGTAGGAGGGATCACAATACTTGATATCAATCTGTATTACAAGGCCACTGTAATCAAAACAGCCTGGTACTGGCATAAAAAGAGGCACATAGACCAATGGACCAGAAATCAACCCAACTGTCTACAGTCAATTAATATTTGACAAAAGGGGGCAGTAACATAAAATGAAGTAATGATAGCCTCTTCAACAAATGGTGTTGGGAGAACTGGACAGCTAAGTGCAAAAAAAAAAAAAAGAAACTTGAGCACAAACTTACACCATACACCCAAATAAATTCAAGGTGGGTAAAAGACTTAAATATAAGCCATGACACCATTAAAGTCCTAGAGGAGAACATCAGCAAGAAAATCTCAGATATTTCACGCAGCAACATTTTTACTGATATGTCCCCTAGAGCAAGGAATATAAAGGAAAGAATAAACAAATGGGATCTCATCAAAATAAAAAGCTTCTGCATGGCTAAAGAAAACAGTATTAAATTAAAAAGACACCCAACTATATGGGAAACATTTTTGCCAATGATACCTCAGACAAAGGTTTAATCTCCAAAATATACAAGGAACTTATACGGCTCCACTCTAAGAAGACATCTAACCCAATTAAAAAATGGGAAAAGAACTTGAACAGACACTTCTCCAAGGAGGACATACAGAACATCCAGAGACACATGAAGAGATGCTCAATATCGTTAGCTATCAGAGAGATGCAAATTAAAACCACAATGAGATACCACTTTACACCAGTCAGGATGGCTATCATAAACAAAGCAACAAACAACAAATGTTGGAGAGGTTGTGGGAAAAAGGGGACCTTAGTTCACTGTTGGTGGGATTGCAGACTGGGACAACCATTATGGAAAACAGTATGGAATTTTCTCAGAAAAATAAAAAGCAACCTGCCTTTTGACCCAGCAATTCCACTGCTTGGATTATATCCTAAAAACCCTAAAACACCAATCCCAAAGAACCTATGCACCACAATGTTCATAGCAGCATAATTTACAATAGCCAAGTATTGGAACCAACCTAGGTGCCCATCAGTAAACAGATGGATCAAAAAATTGTGGTACATATACACAATGGAATTCTATGCAGCAGAAAGAAAGAAGGAGATCCTACCCTTTGAAACAGCATGGATGGAACTGGAGAGCATTACACTGAGTGAAGTAAGCCAGGTGTTGAGGGACAAATACCAGATGATCTCACCTTTAATAGGAAGCTAAACAACAAAACAAACAAGCAAGCAGAATAAAAACAAAGACACTGAAATAGAGAACAAGGGGACAGTGACCAGAGGGGAGAGGGAAGGGAATTTAACGGAGAAAAACGGGAGGGATTTGCAGGAACAAATATGAAGGACACAGGGACAAGAACTAAGGGAGGGGGCTGGGATGGAAGAAATAGACAAAAAACCGTACTTGAAAAATAACTAAATAAAATTATTTAATTAAAAAAAGAAAAAAATAAGCTTAGAAATACACTTATAAAATTAATTTTTAATTTTAATATAACTTCTGAATTATGTGTTTTTTATTGTTTCTGACATATCTCTTCATGGTGTCAGTCCCAATGTGTACACCCTATTATACCCTAACCTGCTTCTTTCCATTGACTCACTGTCCGACCCTGATGTAGAAGGCAGAAGTTCAGCCATCCTGGGTTCCTTCCGGTCTTACCTCTGGTTGTGAGATTGGTTTTCTCTTTAGGTCTCTTAACTTTTCTCTCTCTTCTGAGTAATACTCTTATCATCTGTGTTCAGTGTCTCACGATATTTTCTTCATTGTTATTTAAATTGCTTTTTAACTGGTCTTTCCAAGTCCAGTCTGGTTTTCCCTTTGTCTCAGAAATCTACACTACTGAAAGAGTAATATTTCTAAATAAAAATCAGTTTGGGAAACTCAGGTTTTAAATTTGAATAGCTTTAACAAATATTTATTCCAGAAAAACCCTTGCATAATGCACTAAGTGAAGTCCAAAAAAATTCTGTCCTGTAGTGTTGAGGCCCACTTTGTGTGGTATCAGAGACTGTAGTCCTGCACAAGCTAGACCTTGAAAAAAGCCTGTAGGACTTGACCAGAAAACTGGGAATGCAGGAGGCAGGCAGGACCCAATGCTAGCACTGAGGGTTCCTGTGGGAAATCAGGCCTAAAGAACACATTGTATCCTTTGAAGCTTGCTTTGCTTTGTTATCAAACAGATGTTTAATTCCAAAGCATTAGGAGTGAACTCCTTATCTCATGAAACACACCTTAAGGGCCCTCTGGTGTCAGCATGTCTAACAGACACTGATCTGAGGCAGATCTCTGTGTTTCTTCAATTGTCATCTATAGATAATATCTCTTTTCTATAACTATAGCCTTTGGACATTGATTGATGAGCTATATATGTATGCTGTATATCCCTGCACATACCGATACCAATAAAAGCCATTTCAGAGAAGGGCTTGGGGCATTCTTCACTAGAGGGAATCACCACCTCCTCTCCCACCAGATGGATTGTGTCTGGGCCAACTCATTTTATCTGTGACTGGGAGAATTCCATGGGATACGGTTCCCCTCAGTGTAGTGTGCAGAGTGATGTTACTGTGAGATGAATGGATGGTTAAGTAATTCTGGCCATTTGACTGATTCTAAGGACCGAATGCTGCTCAGTAAGCTCAGTACATCATCATCATCACCACTCTCATTGCCACCCCATGGAGATGACTGCTCTGGGCTGAGATCTCATTTAGGGATAATTCTAGGGTCTTTAGCTAGTTGGGTCTTCCCAGTTGGTGATTCCAGGAACTTTCTCGTTAATTGGTGTTCATTTTGAACATTAGGTTGATTCTTCCAATATTGTAAAACATTGAAAACACAGAACCACCTACTACTCTTCTTGGTTATTAGTCTTCTCATTATCTATACTTCTTTCTTCTAGAGAAGCTGAAGAGACAGGAGATGTGCAGAAAATGCAAAACAGTTGCCAAACACTTTATATATAAGTTCAGGTAATCAGGGTAGCGGGTAGTTATAACTGGGTTTTAATGTATTGGGT
The DNA here is from genome assembly GCF_021234435.1 of Artibeus jamaicensis. Lineage (NCBI taxonomy): Eukaryota > Metazoa > Chordata > Mammalia > Chiroptera > Phyllostomidae > Artibeus > Artibeus jamaicensis. The sequence continues at coordinate 1,902,216 of NW_026521898.1, read as the reverse complement.
ACAGGCTCTTCATGATTTGGCTTTGACTTACATTTCAAGGTGTTCTCTGCCTCTATGTTCTCCCTAAATCCTCATTTCCTATCCTGTGCATGTGCACACACACCTGCCACTTTTCAGACTGATCCCAGTCTAGTATGTGCTTCCTGTTCTTTTAAGTTATCGGCATGATCCAGGTCTAAAATGCTGTTTCTATCTTTGTCCAATTGGAGAGCTATACTATTTTTTGGTAATCACATCCCACTGTGAAACCTCTCAATAATTCAACAAGTAAGTTTTAGATACTGTGGTTGATGCCACTAGTACAAAAATTAGTAGTTAGACTGTTTTAAGGCTATGTACCCAGTTGAAGGGATAGGAGACTCAATAGAAAGTCTGAGCAGACATTACATATCTGACAAGGATATTCTCTGAGTGCAGGGGTATGGCTGCCACCATCTCTTTTCTCATAAAAACTTGACAGTATATTTGTATATTTTGGTCTATTTCATCAGACTGAGCAAATTCTGGCCAGATGTCCTATCTTTAGCTGGGTGCCAGGCACAGCGTTAAGTTAGTTATCGAGTCTTAAAATGCAGCATGACCTGTATAAACATTTATGGTCAAAATATTTTAAGAGAAAAAATTTTTTCAAATTGTGGAATCCTTTGACGTATAGGATCAAACTCAGTATTTGCTTTTGGCAGACCTCTGTGAATTCTATCAGAACTCCCTCAGGCAGGCCTGAAGGAGCCACCCTTTGGTAAACGACTGTGTCACAGAAATGATTGATGGTGTGAGTGTGTGCCTCAGTAGACTCCAAGTCAGAAAGGAAAGAAAGGCTGAGCTTGGCTGGAGGGCTGTCTTTTCAGAGCCGGTGGTGTGAACTGGTTACCTGAGCTCTCCTTGTGTGTGTGCTTGCCAGGTTTTCAGGCCAAAAACACAATTCTGGATTTCCTTTTGTGCTCATCGGATTATGAAATGGTAATATTTAAAAATGCTTTTTTATTTTTTAATTATGATTGACATACAATTTCTGCTAGCCTCAGGTGTACAACCCAGCAATTTTACATTTATCAATATATAACTTATGAAGTGATCACTCCGATAAAACTAGTACCCATGTGAAACTGAATGTAGGTATTGCAAAAATATTGACCATGTTCCCAATGGCATAGTTTACATCCTGTAGAGAGTGGTGGGTAAAACTAGGTTAATAGTTGATTGTATTGAAAATAACACAAAAATTAATAAATAATAATACAAGAATAAACCGTGTTTTGCATACTCACAACTGTAAACCTACTTAACTCACCTCTGTTCTATATATTGTTCTGTAGTTACCACTTTGTACTTCTTAATTTCTTCATCTTCTTTACCATCCCACTAAGTGCCCCTGTTCTGGCAACTATCAAAATGTTCTCTGTATCTACAAGTATGTTTCTATTCTCCTTGTTTGTTTATGTTGTTTTTTAGTTTCCACATATAAGCAAAATCATATGGCATTTGTTTTTCTCTCTGTGATTTACTTTATTCAATACAGTACCATCTAGGTTCATCTATGTTGTGCCAGATGGCAAGATTTCATTCTTTTTTATGGCTGAGTCATGAAATTGTAATTTTTGAAAAATGAAACCTCCTTTGAACTTTGCTGGAAAAAATACTTCCTCTCTGGAGACCTTTTTATCTTTTATCAGAAAGGACCCTTAAATATCAACCATATACAGAAATATTTTTTCAGATATATGGTGCTTAATAAAATAATATGGGAATGAGCCCTGGCTGATGTGGTTCAGTGAAGTAAGTGCCAGCCTGCAAACCAAAAGGTCACAGGTTCAGCTCCCAGACAGGGCACAAGCCTGGGTTGTAGGCCAGGTCCCCAGCTGGGGGTGCACGACAGGCAACTAATTGCTGTTTCTCCCCCTCTCTTCCTCCCTTCCTTTCTCTTTAAAAATAAATAAATAAAAATATTTTAAAAAATAACATGGGAAAGATAATATTTTAGAATCTCTCTTCTTGGCCACATGTATCTTTCGTTAAGCATAGTGGGGGAAGAAGCACTACAACCATTTTCATAATGGGAGCTCTGTTTTTTCATTCTTGGTCAAATATACCTTTCACTCCTGGTGAAATTATCTGGATTGGAGGGAGGTTTCTTCTAAGCCTTGGAATAAAGAAGCAATCTGCACATTTGTGCTATTCTATCATAGATAACCTTCATTTACTCAGACACCTTCTTGTGATGTCAATGTCAACTAGGCCTATTTGTTGCTTTAAAATTTATGGCTCTACCACTCAGGACACAAGAAAAAAGTGTTACCAGCTGTGAAGGCTAACTGTAAACACCTTTCCTATTCCTTTTTTAATGTGATTATGGTAGTGATCAATAGCATGGATTTGGGCTCCCACAACCTAATAATAACACACTGCTCAAATAGCACATTTTTCTACATGGTTGATATTTAAGTGTCCATAAAACTATGTTACATTTGATGCAAGCTTTCAAAATAACTTATCCTACATATCTTGTACAAGTTCCTGTTTCCCAAAAGCCAAATATATAAAATCAATGATATAACTGAGCAACAGAATAAAAGTATACATACCTTTGTCCTATAATATTTTCTCTAAACAGAGCCTTCCCTCCAAAGACCTGAATATTACTTAATGTTCTTTTAAACTTAGAGCAATAAGTATAAGGACCATGAGACTGTTTCTCTATGCAACTTCTCAAAAGAATCCCCACCAGCACAAGTTCTCCCAAAAATGGTATTGAGAGTTTATACTTCCATTTTCAGACTCATTTTCTCTAATCTGGTAATATTTCATCTGTGGAAATAATAATATGTTGCACAAATAATAATATGTGGAAATAATAATAATAGTACACTAGGGTGTACTAATGAAGATTTTATATTTATCAGTCTATAGACATAAAACCTCCCTTATCTGTACCTTATGGGTTCTTCCATTTAGATGTATTATTTTATGGTAAACTGAGGTCATTTTTCAGTAATCTAATTTTAATTTCCCAATCACGAAGAGCAAGAGACAGTTCATACGATATTTAAGTAAAGTAAGTTTAAAATAGGGTTCATTCGCTGGTACACACTCAGTACCTGTTTGTGGAGAACCTACGCATGGTCAGTGTGCTTCCCAGTGGCAACACCTATCTGGTCATACTGAGTGAGCCCTGGACAGTGAGCCTGAGCTCATTTCTTTAAATCCATCGACTGGGTAACATTTGAGAAGTTTCCAACTTTGGGTTATTACAAATCATACTAAATGAACACTACTGTGGTGTGTGTGTGTGTGTGTGTGTGTGTGCGTGTGTGTGGACACGTGTGCTCATTTCTATTGGGTATCCAAGAGTATGATTGCTCGTGAGGACAAATATGGATACCCCAAATTTTAAGGACATTATTATTTGAAGGAAAGGCATATTTGAAGGCTTAATATTTCCTGAATAAGAGTCTCAAACAATGCAATAGGTTTTGATCTAGAAAATGTTTTCAAAACATTAATGTGTATAATTGTTATGGGCTAAGATGTGTTTCCCCCAAATTCATATGTTGAAGTCCTAACCCCAGGAACTCAGTATTCCTGCACTTGACACAGGGTCTTTAAAGACATTATTGAGTAAAAATGTTATTAGGGTGAACCCTAACCCAATGAATGATGTTTTTATAAGAGAAGAAATTGGAACACATATGGTGGTAGGACCATGGGAGGACTATGGGAAATGACCCCCATCTAAAAGCCAAAGACAGAGACCTCAGAAGATACCAACACTGCTGACACCTTGATCTTGGATTTCTAGCCTCCAGAATTATGAGAAAATAAATTTGTTGGTTAAACCACTTAAGCTCTGCTTCTTTGTAATGGCAGTTTGAGCAATCAATACCAGAATCTCCTGGGATCTTTTTAAATGGAGACACTAAAGTAGGTGTGGATGTGGCCCAAAAGTTTTTATTTCTAGCAAGACTCCACATAGTACAGATGCTGCTGCACTGTGGACCAGACTTTGAGTAGGAGGGATCTAACTATAGATGAGGAATTTACCTTAGACAGGAGCGAGTTCTCTTCCCATAACACAAGAGTAGGGAGGAGCAAATAAACATCTAGGTTGGTAGAGTAGGATCAAGGTTGCTGGCAAATGGCTTTGCAAACCCAGAGGTGGTGGTGGTATGTATTTGGGGCCAAAAGAGGAAGACCTGATTCATACCATTTTCTGTTATGCTGATGTAGATACTCTCACCACAACTGACTTTAGGTTACTGGGAATTCAACAAGTGCCTTGCAAAGTCTTGGAAATTGAAGAATGGACTCTCACTGCAGGTAGGAGCCTCCTCCAGCTTCCTGCACAGAATGCTGTGATGGACCTGCCTGATTTCCTCTCTTCCCTCATGGGATCTGAAGGAGCTTTCCTCATGGAATCATAAATAATATCTGTTATAGCCACTTAAGAAGAAAATCAGGAGAACTGGGGATAGAGCAATGTCCAAATAGCCCTCATGCACCTGGGCTCCAGGTGGTAAAGAGAAGATCAAAAGCAAATGGAAGCCCCCTCTCCCACCTGCCTTTCTTTCTTCCTTGTGGACACACTGAGAGAGTGCTGGCTCCTGGAAGACTAGAAGCTAAGTCCAGGGCAGGCAGCTAGCATGGTGTGTGAGGGCAAATGGGGGTTCCAAATCAAAAACCCTGTGATTTTCATTTTTGTTCTCCCCTTCTCTATGCACACCATTCTTCCTGTGCAGATGATCCCTGATTCCCTCCTGTCCTGGCAGTAGGAGCTCTGAGCCATTATCTTTGTGTTTCCTTTGTCATATCATCTTCTGATGAGCAGTTATGTATGGGTATTGCACAAATATCCCAATTGGTTATGAGAATCTGTAAATTAAAAACATTTAAAATGAGTTTAGAGCAAATATTTCTTCCATAAAATCCTGTTTGTCTCAGATGTTTTCTAGGTATTTTGATCATATGTCTAAAGGACAAGGAAAACTAGACAAATTGGTGTGGTTTATAAGAAAAAAACAAATCTGTGGATTGTCTTGGACAAGAACTTACCACCTAGTTCACAGGCGACAAATACAAGGCCTGCAGGACGAATCCGTCCCTCCACCTTGTTTTATCCACCCTGACACCTTGTTTCTACCTGGCAGCAGCGCCAAGCTTTCACTTAACTGTTAAGGAGTAGTTACATCTATACAGTCCTAAAAATTACATTCAGCCCTTAGAAGTAACTGTGAGGCTGATGTGGTCCCCGGTGAAAATGAGTATGACACCCCTGACCTAGATGATCAGGAGTGTGGAAATGGGAGGTAGGTAGTGAAGTAATAAATGCACAGGTGAGCATGTGTGCTGAATTTAAATTGTAAAATTTGTCTCTGCTGTGCCAGGTGGAAAAAAAACTTACATATGAGAAGTTTAGAACCTGAAAAAAGTCCACCAGGGCCAACTCAGTGAAGTTCAAGGTATCTCTCCCCAGATTAAAGCTGACTGAGAGCTATGGCTTAGAGTTGGTTCTCTGAAGTCTAGGAAAAACTGGTGCGTTTAAGAGAGCAAAGGTGGCCCTGGCTGTTGTAGCTCATTGGATTGAGTGTGGGCTGTGAACCAAAGGATCGCTAGTTCAATTCCCAGTCAGGGTACATGCTTGGGTTGTAGGCCAGGTCCCCAGTGGGGGCCACATGAGAGTCAACTACACATTGGTGTTTCCCTCTCTTTTTCCTTTCCCTTCCCTCTCTAAAAATAAATAAATAAAATCTTTTTTAAAAAGGAAGCAAAGGGGAACTGTGAACTTTTCTGGAATGTTGGCTGAAAAGTATGTGTCCAAGGTCAAGCACAGCAACTTTGCAGAGGCCAGTGAAGAAGATGTGAATGTATCCACAGTGCTCAGGACTGCTTGGTGCGTGCAGCACAGCACTACCAAGACTTTGCAAGCCCCCTTTTCCTTCTCTTCACCAAGCACTGCAAAACCACCAGCATTTTCTTCTGTGGCAGGTGCTTTTCTACATTAAGAGGTACAGTTGCTGTCTGTGCACCCCTTTCCCTTCTACATAACTTGCCTTACTTTAAAACTTGGGAGACCAAATTCTGCAGAGGTTCAAATGAAAAGAAAGCATCTCATGGTTATGAATGTTGACACTGAGCATTGCACAGCTGCTGGGAGTAACTGAAGCTTCAGATTCATGCAGTTTAGGGCTGAGAAGAGTGCGCTTGTTTTGGAGTGTCTGGGGTGCCCCCTTAGCATTTCTGCTCTCCCTGCATGACCTGGGACAGCTCCCCTCCCAGGCTGCGCTCATCGTTTTTGGGTGTGCTTGGGGCATCTCAGGTATTTATGAACTAGTCCTCTGCTTTTCTGTCTTGGGGTCAACACAAAGGTCTTCCTTCCACCACTACCAGACTCCTGAAGAAATGTCAGTGCACAGGCCCTTTGGCTCACAAAGCCAGAGATCTCAAAATGTTAATCCTGCAGCCACCCAGGGTCTGCACTACACCTTTTTCAGCTCCTATTTCCATTAGCCTCAGATCCTGGGCCAGGGGTTTAGCAATGAAGTTTTAGGACTGGGCTAGGTGTCAGAACTCTACAATTATACCTGCAGACCTCTCCATCCCATCTCCCTGTCCCCCTCCCCTCAAGCACACTCAATATCCTACCTAGTTCTCCTAAAATCCTGACATGAACCCCTAAACACTCAACAATTCCTGGTAACAGTGGTCCTCTAGTTTATCATACATGCTCATGTGTGGCTCAAGCACATTCCCTGCTTTGAGCTTCATACGTTGATATCTGTTTCTGATGACAAAAAGAAAATGTGTTGTGGTAAAAATTTGAAAACTATAAAAAATACAAAGAAAGCTTAAGTTGTCCACAGTTCCATTACTCAGCTAAAACCACTAGTATCATGATACATATACCCTTCTCTATTCTATGTATACAAATAAAAACTTATGAACATACTTTCATACAAATTAATTACAGACTGTGGTAACCCCTTCCTCAAAATAATAATCTTTCCACATCATCAATTTTTATATGCATACTATTCTATTGTATAATTGTCAATATTTTCTGTGATGTATTTACTTTGTTTATAGACAATTTGGGTAAAGTTATTTCTATTATATACTTTACTGTCATAATTGTCTTAAATATTTGCTTATGGTTTTGATATTGTGAGGAAATATTTCTAATAATAAATTTGGCATACTTTGAGGGTTTTCCCAAATTGGTCTTCAAAACATGATGCTGATTCATGCTTCTACTTGTAGTACCATTTATACAACCACCAACTGCTGCCCGACTTATTTTTGTAACTTGGACAGAATAGTGCTTGCTCCTGACTCTGTTTTGCATTCACAGTTGGTTGGCCTGTCACAGGAGCCATTCAGATCGTGACTCTTACTGAAATTTTCCAAGCCAGCCCCGGCTGTCTGTTAGACCATGTTGGAGAGCTTGTTTATGCCTGCCATCTCACTGTTTGCTTTCTACTTTTATCTTTTGTTGTTTCTTTTTCTTCCTAAAAAATAATTGACTTTTCTTTGTTTTTCTAAATCTATTTTTTTTGGCTTGGTAGCTATAGCTCTTTGACGTGTTAAACTAGTGTTTAGAGTATACATCTTTAGATTACCACTTAGTTTCAAATGATGTCACATCATTTCACATGTAGTAAATGGACTCATTCTTTCCTTTCCCTCTGCTGGCCTTCATGCTATTTTCATATGTGTTATGAAACTCACATATGTGTATGTATTTTTATACAGTTATTTCTTAAATCTATTTAGAAAACAAGAAAATAGTCTTATGTATTTCCCTGACAATGACCATTTCCATTGCTCTTCTTCCTTTGTGTAGATCCTTATTTCCTTATCATTTGTTTGCAACTTATGAATAAAATTACCTTAACATATCTTGAAGAGCATTTCTGCTGGTTATAAAATCTTTCAGTTTTTGTATGTCTGTAAAGTCTTTATTTCACCTTAATCATTCAAAGGTATTTCTGAAGGGCATGAAACTGTAGGTCAGTGGTTTCTACTTTTGTTGCAATATTTTAAAATGTTTTCCACTGTACTCTTGCTTATAGTGCTTCCAAAGAGAAGTCTGATATTATCTTTACATTTATTTTGCTGTACCTAACATTTTTCTTTGATCAGTTTTAACATTTTCTCTTTATCATTGGTTTTTAGTAATTTGATTATGATGATGATGAACTAAAATAGGACTCATTATGTTTAAGCTCAACAATAAAGAGAAAAATATTTATATAAAATTTTATTTAACTAGATATATATATACACATATATAAACAAAAACCCCAGAATTTATTTATAAAAATTGTGTATTTATTCTTATATATTTAAACTTTAATCACCTTCAAAGTACTCTCCACTTGATGCAATACACCTATCAAGACTTTTTTCCACTGCTCAGAGCAGTTTTTGAACTTGTGGATTTTGAGGCCTTTTAGTGCTTCTGCTGTTTTTTGTTTCACCTCTTCCACATCAGCAAAACATTTCCTTTGGGGACATTTTTCATCCAAGGAAACAAAAAAAAAAAGCCACTCAGGGTGAGATCTGATGAATAAGGAGTGTGGGGCACAGGGATCATGACATTTTGGGATGCCATTTTTGGTCAAAAACTGCTGAATACTGAACGTGGTGTGGGCAAGTGCACTTGTCAATCACCCATCATGAAATGTGCAAACATGTTGAAAGAGTCTTCCAAAAAAATGTTCACTGAAGCTGATCACAGCCTCTCACAACAACACCAGCTAGTACATAAGACAGACGGGTTTCTAGAACACTCACCTAGCAGGGGCCTATTACTAGTACTAGTACCCTGTACTGCAAGGGGCCTGCCCTCCAGAAGGTAATTTTGTTTCCTGGGGGGATAGATATAGATATAGATAAAGATATAGATATACATATATATATATACATATACATATACATATACATATGTATATACATAGGTATCTTTCTGTACCTGAGGAAGAAGAGTTTCTGCTGGCTAACTGGGCTCAAATTAAACAAAATAAAAACCAAAACACAAACAACAAAAACCTCAGGCAAACTGTCCTTGAGGAAGAAGACTGCACTGAAGTGACTGCCTGCACTTACGTTCCTGCAGTCTGAGCCAGCTCTTATAAAGGAGTTCCTGGAACTGCACTTCAACCATAAGACTTGAGACTTTTCCTGTCCAGTCAGAGCTGCACCAACCAATCAGAGCAGCTCCACTCTAACCATTCAGGACAGTGCCTTCTGCACCATTCAAGCTGTGTAGATTTGATTCCTCATTTGCATGAGGATGGAGCAATCAGACACCAGGGGTGGGGACTTCTCTGTATGTAAGTCATGAGTGTGCACTTCCAGTTTCCACCAGTGACTAGACTGGTGTCCCTGGCTGGAGCTGAAAAACAAAAGATGAAACACCCTAAGACATTCGTCAGATCTGTGAGTAACTCAATGTGAGGTGATTCTCAAACCCTGAGGTCTAGTAGAAACTTTCCAGAAGATACATAAGTTCAAATCCACAGAGTGGCTAAACTACTTGAAGAAAAATAAGCTAGGGGATTTCCAATAAGGAAGCAAAGGCAGAGGCAGCAGGGAGCCAATTAGAATTAGACAAAATCATGCCAGATTGTAACCACAGAGTTTTCAGCCAGTGGAGAAATGGGGAGGGACCAATTGCATTTAGGGATAAAACTGCTTTGCACCACCTGGGTGTGACTGCTAATGGTTGGAAGCCCATTCTTACAAGATTGTAAATAAATGCCTTGCTTTTGATGTACTCCAAGCCTTTGAGTCCTTTGTTTGCAGACAGGGTAAGCACATTTCTTACAGACCAGAGTGAAGCAGACCCACAGACAGGTGATCTAGACATAGCAGGTGTAGCAGGCCAAGCAGAGAAAGGCTAGCTAGGCAGAGAGGTGCTTCCTGCCAGGGCCTCCTTGGCCCAAGTCTTCCTTATATGTTTGCTGTTCTCACTGCCTTTGCTGTGTCACAATGGATGTATTTGCATTGCATAAAGTTTTCTTCGCTGAACCTCTAATTGAAATTTTCTGTTGGTGTTAAATCAGCTCTAATATCCATCGATTGATACAGTCAATATTATTATGACTATTACTCAGACATAAAAAGTAAGCAAATACAGATAAATGTTACCTTGAACTACTAAGGGAAAACCCTGAAAATGTGCTGTGAAAGAAAGCAGCCACAAAATACTATAACATATCATATCACTTCATCCACATGAAATGCTCAGAGTGGGCAAACCCAAAGAAACAGAAAATGGATTAGTGGTTGCCAGGAGCTGGGGGGAGGAGGAAATTGAGAATAATTGCTAAGGGGTATTGTTACAAAAACAAACATCCTCCCCCAGGGCCTTTTTTTAAAATATGGTTCATGTTTGCCTGCTGCCATTGTGTTAGGAACTGTAGCTCTCAAAGCCAGAGTTTGGTCAAAAGGAAAGGAACTATTTATTTTAAAGTTTTACAAGTTTAGAGTAATGGCAGAATGTCTCCGTTAAATCCCACCCCATTTAGAAATGAAGATACTCCCTGTTACAAGATTGTTCTGCATCAACCAGCCAGAAGCCCACCCTGCCTGTGAACCTCATGTCCTGAGCCAGTCTGACTTCTGTCTGTTTCTGTCACATGGAGGGCACACAGTAGAGCTGCTTACACATGAGCTCAGCCCAAGTACAGGTAGTAGAAATGGCTCAGGTACTGGGAGTTAGGACACCTAGCTTCTGTGTGTGGGTTCAGGACTCCTAGTGAGTTGTGGGACCTCAAAGTGAATACCTTATTCCAGCTGACTCACATCTATGTAAGACAAGAGTGGAATAAAGATCCACAGGACCTATTACCCTACACAGAAGGCTGTCACTCCACCTTTGTTGCTTCCCGGAAGTAGAGAAGCCCAGGCTTCCAAGTTCTCTGGCACTTTCCCCCAGTCCCTCACCTGATTTCTTTACTTTGGCAGCCATCAGGGAGGTTGCTTCAGAGGCACCTGGGGTTCTAGACTCACTTACAAAAGTCTTCAAGTGAAGTTTGAAAGCCATCAGTTTGAAAACACGTCCCTTTTGGACGACCATTTTGCAGTTGCTTCTGGCAAGGGAAAGAAGTGAGGGCCATTCAAGTGTGGCCACAACCCATCCACTAGCCCATCCAAGTGTGGCCACGACCCAGTGAGGATCCCACAGGTGATGCCAGGCCAGGAGGGTGCATCCATAACTTTGTCCCTGGGGGCAGTGGACTGCGCTGCCCCTGCCTCAAGCCACCCAGTGCCCCACCCATGGTCCTGTTCCCCCCCCCAGGTTCCACCCAGTCCCGTGATAAAGGGCAGGTGTGTGGACCTTCCTGTAAGGCCTGTTGTGGGAGACTGAGCCCTGGAAAGGGATGCTGGCTTCCTGGTGGCCAAGTCAGTGCTTTCGGACATGGGGTCCAGGCTCTGAGACCCGAGACAGGCTCTGTCCTCTGAGAGGACGAGTGAGGCTGCATTGAAGGTGGTAGGTGCAGGCATTGCAGGGTACTGCGCGGTTTGGGGAGAACAATCCCCAGAATACTATCTAGAAACCCAGGCAAATCAGAGAGATGCAAATTAAAACCACAATGAGATACCACCTTACACCAGTCAGAATGGCTATCATAAACAAAGCAACAAACAACAAATGTTGGAGAGGTTGTGGGGAAAAGGGATCCCCAGTTCACTGTTGGTGGGAATGCAGACTGGTACAATCATTATGGAAAACAGTATGGAATTTTCTAAAAAAACTAAAAATGGGCCTGCCTTATGACCCAGCAATTCCATTACTGGGACTATATCCTAAGAATACCAATCCAAAAGAACCTATGCACCCCAATGTTCATAGCAGGACAATTAACAATAGCCAAGAGCTAGAAGCAACCTAGGTGCCCATCAGTAAATGAATGGACCAAAAAATTATGGTACATATACACAATGGAATTCTGTGCAGCAGAAAGAAAGAAGGAGCTCCTACCCTTTGCAACAGCTTGGATGGAACTGGAATCATGGTGAGTGAAATAAGCCAGGCGGTGAAAGACAAATACCGTATGATCTCACTGCTAACAGGGAGCTAAATAACAAAACAAACAAGCAAGCAGAATAAAAACAACGACACTGAAATAGAGAACAGGGGGACAGAGACCAGAGGGGAGAGGGGAGGGAATTTCAGGGGAAAAAAGGGAAGGATTTACAGGAACTAGCATCAAGGACACATGGACAACTACTAAGGGGGGTGGAAAGGGGTGGGAGGTGGGGGGAATGGGGGGGTGGGCTGGGAAGGGAGTAAAAGAAAGAATACTGTAGTTGAAAAATAATTTAAAAAATAAAAATTAAATAAAAATTAAAAATTAAAAAAAAAGAAACCCAGGCAAGGCCCAGAGAACTACTGGTATGCAAAGTGAACCCTAGATGGTGGGGTCTTCTTGTTTGCAGAATCCAGGCTCTTTGGGTGGACAGGTCAATGGCACAGTTGGGCTTTGACTGTGATTGGCCTCAGGACCTGTGCCTCCTGGTTCCCCCGCAAGCCTTAGATGCTGCCCCTTCCTGAGGGTCTTTTGTCTGCTCTTCCCATGCCGCTTCCCTGCGCAGTGGCCTTTCCGCTTGTCCGATGGTCCCAGGGTGGTCATACCCATGGGGGGACCCCCCCAAAGAACAGAATTAACATCTGGAGCATTGGCCCCTTGTAGTACAGGCTTCGCCATCTAGGTGAATGTTCTAGGTGCTGGTCTGTATCAGTGTACTAGCTGGTCTTGTTGTGAAAGGCTGCCTTTGGCTTTAGTGACTTTTGATTGAAGACTCTTTCAATGGCTTTGCCCTTCATGATGGGTGGTGTATAAATGCACTCGCCCACAGAGCACTGTGTTCAGCAGTTTTTGACCAAAGATGCCATGGCCCCTGCACTCCACCCTCCTTGTTCACCCAATCTTGCCCTGAGTGACTTTTTTTTTGTATCCCAGGATTAAAAATGTGTTCAAAGGGAAACGTTTTGCTAATGTGGAAGAGAGGTAAAACAAAAAAATGGCAGAAGCAAAATCCACGGGCTCAAAAACTGTTTTGAGCAGTGGAAAAATGTCTTGATAGGTGTATTGTGTTAAATGGAATGAGTGTACTTTGAAGGAGACTGAAGTTTAAACATGTAAGAATAAATACACATTTTTTTATAAATAAATTCCAGGTGTTTTGGGTCCCCCACTTGTATACAGACCTGTTCTCACTTGCCCCCTCTCTTTCCTCCTGTCTCTTCTGTGTCTGGGGTCCACATAAGGACGTTGGCCCCACGTCTTCTCTGTTCTGCTAAAATTAGCAGTCTCCATCTGCAAATCCAAGAACTTCTTATCCATCCTAATTATTTTATTAATTCAACACGAATTTAGCCAGCCTTCCATTTTTCTGAGCTCTCAGTGTTGCCAAAGACCCTTGCCTCCATAGCTTCCACCTAGTGGGACCTGGATCAGTGAAGAAGAAATTGCAGTCAAGACTGGGGAGTTATGCAGGGGGAGAAGGTTGGGGGAGTGAAGGGAAACCTGGTCTAGGGAGGAATCAGAAGCCTCTTGAAGATGTGACGGTTGAGTCATTAACCTGGTGAAGAGATGGTGAATCAGATGGTGTTTTCAAAGGTTCAGAGGTGACTCTGGGGGAGAAAGTAGTTCAGGACTGGAGGTGGAGGTTGGAGCAGGAGAAGGGGTCTAGTGGGAGGGGAAGCCATTTCAGTAAAGTGAGCTTTGAGCTTATCAGTTTCATTAGCTGCCACTACCACACTTACCCAATTTCCTTAAAATTTAGACTAATTTTTTTAGTGGAGACAGTAAACAGATTTCCTTCAAACTGATGTATAAGCTTTAAGATTCAAAAAACAAAAAGTATAATTCCAAAATTGTCATGTGTCAGGGCAGCAATAAAAATTGTCACCTGTCTTTATTCTCTGGCTCCAGACCTTGCAATATGGATGCTCTTTCTGAAGTAAATGACACCTTCGCCCTCTACCTTTTAAAGATACTATGTGAAGACAATGCTTCTCATAACGTGTTTTTTTTTCTCCTCTGAGCATCCCCTCAGCACTGGCTCTGGTCTTTCTGAGAGTGAAAGGAAACACTGCTGCCCAGATGTCCCAGGTAAATCTGCCCACCTCTTGTCTCAGGGAAGGGGCCACCTTGTTGTGTTTTAGGTTCTTCTGCTGTGTCATCACCAAGCTTTATCCCTCATGAAAAGATGCCAAGGGCCAGGTTGAGGGGTCTCCTCTCCTGAGATTTTTGGGAAAAGTATCTTTAGTTAATAACCTGAATATAAATATTAAACTTTGTGCTAGCACTTTGCTTTTGTTTAGAACATGATACTGGAATTATTTGAAATCTAAGTTGCTAAAACATAATGTCATTCTTGGAATAAGACTTTGTAACCATAGTTGTCATATTTCAAGTCATTGATGACCTTGCCTTTTAGCTTAGAAAAAACATAAACAGAAGGACTTCCACCAAGATGGAGGCATAGGTTGAAACACTTTGCTTCCTCCCACAACCAAATCTAAAAATAACAAAGTGTTAACAACAATAAACGCAAACAAACCACATAAAATCGAACAATACAGAGTCCCAAAATAACGAACCGCTCAGCTAAACAAGTGAGAGGGACGAAGCCAGCAGCAGAGTGGGTCGGGCAAAAAAGATCCCCCAACCTGAGCATAACACAGGCAGCCGAGGGCATGGATCCCAGGTGCGGGGTAGCTACGGGTGGACCCAGGGAAGGCTGGCTGTCTGCAGTCATGCATTTGCGCACAGATAAACCAGTGAAGAGACTAGCATTGAGACAGACTGTGAAGGCCCCAGCACAGGGCGGTGGGCTTGCACATTTGTGCTCAGATAAACAGGTGGGGGTGAGCAGTGAGGTGGACCAGGCAGGTGGAGAGGGCCGCCATTGCTCCCTCTCTGACCCCACCACCACATACAGCATCACAAACCAGCTACCTGGGTGGCCCCACCCTGGTGAACACCTAAGGCTCCCCTCCTCATATGTAACAGGCACAAACAGATCAAAACATGGCTCAAGAACAACTCAGAGCCCCAGAGGCGATAAATCTAATTGATGAAGAAATAGCCAAACTTTCAGATGCACAGTTCAAAACAATGGTGATCAGGATGCTCACAGAACTGGTTGAGTTTAGTCACAAATTAGAGGAACAAACTAATTAAAATGAAGGGAAATGCACAGGAAACCAATAGTAATGGAAAGGAAACTGGGACTCAAATCAAGGGAGCAGACCAGAAGAAAGGAAAAAATGACCAAACAGAAAAATATGAAAAAACAAGAATTCAAAAAAAACGAGGAGAGGCTTACGAACCTCCAGGACATCTTTAAATGCTCCAACATCTGAATTATAGGGATACCAGAAGGGGAAGAGGAACAGCAGCAAGTGGAAACCTTATTTGAACAAATAATAAAAGAGAACTTCCCCATTCTGGCTAAGGAAATAGACTTCCAGGAAATTCGGGAAGCTCAGAGAGTCCCAAAGAAGTTGGACCCAAGAAGGAACACACCAAGGCACATCATAATTACACTACCCAAGGTTAAAATAAAGGAAAGAATCCTAGAAGCAGCAAGAGATAAGGGGACAGTCACTTACAAAGGAGTTCCCATCAGACTGTCAGCGGATTTCTCAAAAGGGACCTTACAGGCAAGAAGGGGCTGGAAAGAAGTATTCCGAGTCATGAAATCCAAAGACCTACGACCAAGATTGCTCTGTCCAGCAAAGCTTTCATTTAGAATGGAAGGACAGATGAAGTGCTTCTCAGATCAGATCAAATTCAAGGAGTTCATCATCACCAAGCCCTTATTATATGAAATGTTAAAGGGACTTACCTAAGAAAAAGATAACAGTGAAGGTAACATCTTAAAAGATAAAAAAGATGAACAGTGAAATGACAGCAAACTCACAGTTATTAACAACCACACCTAAAACAAAAGCAAATTAAGAGGACAGCTAGATCAGGAGTGAACCATAGAAATGAAGATCACATGGAGGGTTAGCAACAGGGGAGTGGGAGGAGGAGAAGGGGGAGAAGGTACAGAAAATAAGTAGCATAGACAGTAGAGAGAAAATAGATAGGGAGGAGGGTAAGAGTAGTAGGGGAAATACAGAATCTAAAGAACTTGAGACACATGTTCATGAACTAAAGGGGGGGGGGTGGGGGAGGGCTGT
Organism: Artibeus jamaicensis; assembly: GCF_021234435.1. Lineage (NCBI taxonomy): Eukaryota > Metazoa > Chordata > Mammalia > Chiroptera > Phyllostomidae > Artibeus > Artibeus jamaicensis. The sequence goes on along the minus strand of NW_026521898.1, from coordinate 1,886,018 downwards.
GCAGGGTGGAGGGGAATAAAGGAGGGGAAATAGAACAAATATAATGGCATAATCAATAAAATAAAAAATATATTAAAAAAGAAAAAAAACATAAACAGAAATATGCAAGAGAGGATAAAAGGCATATACTCATTACATGTAGACTTTGTATGTGCTAGAAAGATGGGTTTTGCAAATATCCAGTAAACATCTGCAAATGATGAGAATCCCCTTTCTGTTTGTTCCCAAGAGGTTTTATATAGAGGGCAGGAGACAGAACTGGGGATCGATCCTGCAGCCTAGACATGTGCCCTGACTGGCATCAAACCTTCAACCTTTTGGTTTACATGGCAATGCTCCAACCCACTGAGGTACCTGGATAGGGCAGGATGCTAGATATTTGTTTAAAAAAAAACCTTTCTGAAACCTCTTTCATCTTTTTCATTTCTTTTTTCTGTTGCTTGTGTTCCAACAAAAGAGTTCAGTTTAGGCAGAAAAGTCAACTCTTTCACTCCCGCTATTTCTGTGTTCTCTCTTCTTCCTTCCTCTCCTCCCTCTCTTTCTCTCTTTTTTCCTCTGTATCTTCCCTCCACTCCATCACTGTGTTGTTTCTCTAGTATGTATTAAATATGCAATTCAAATAAAAGCAATGCCTTTAAAGGAAAATGTTGTGGATGATTTTGAGACCAAAGAACAATACTGACAGTTTTAAGTTATTTTGTCAACAGGTGATTTTTTTAAACACAGAGAAGGACATTCATGTGGTTTTCCAGTCCCTTCTTGCTGAAGGGAACAAACCTGGTACTCAGTACTTGCTCAGATCGGCCAGCAGGCTCTTTGTAGAAAAGACTTGTGAATTCCTTTCAGTAAGTTGAATCAAAACAATAAAAGTTATATTCAAAACGTAGAGATCCTAAAGAACTAAAACTTATGGTAAATATTGTTTTTAAAAATCATAATTCTGTAACTATACCTTGAATTATTTAAAATTTGACTACTTCTAAAATTCATTTATCCTTTTTTCTGGTTATTCACGGTTACTACTTTACCTATTAATAAACTCTGATATTTTAATATATAGTAGAGTAAGTTGTGGTCACTTTTAAGAGATGTATGTTGTTTTTCATAAACATGAATGTAATATTCAGAATTTTTTGGAGACTGCTATTTTATTTAGGAATATAGACTCATTGCATACTTGTCTCTCCAAAGACCTTTAAGGAACTCTGTCTCTGGTCCTATCAGGCTGAGCTGGAGCAGCTTTCCTTGGCCAAAGTTGCAGAGAAGTCCAGGAAACATATCAGTACTTGGGTCTCAGAAGTGACTGGAGGTCAGCATTCCATGTGCCACCCCATTTGTACCTCCTCCCCATTTTCCTTCTCTTCTTCTTTGACCTCTTCCTTCTCCTACACCTCCTTCCCTCTCCGATCTTCCCATGTCTGCTCTTCTCTCTCCTCCTCTTTTGCCTTCTTCCTCTCTGATTTTACTAGTGTTTCACATGGTCAGAGTAATGTTCATAGGCTGGACCTTATGGTATATTTAAAATTTAATCTACCCAAAATGTTCCATCAGGTGCTCAGATTTTCAACAGCAGAGATTAAATTTTGTCCATTCTCCCAGGACTTTATTTGATTGACAAATATCCGAAGAAATCCATAGACGAAAATTTCCATTTAATAACTTGTACTAAAACATACTTTTACTTGGCCTATAACTTTCTCATGCTGAGTGATTGCATCGTCTCTGTAGGAAGGAGACTGATGGTCAAATCTTCCTTGAGCCTCCTCTTTCCAGATTCTATGTGGCCATCCATTACCACTGCCTTCATTCTACACATTCATCTTACTCATTCTATTGCTTCTACCACGTCTTCCACTTCCCCTCCCTTAATTAGACTTGATAAACCTAGACATACATGATAGACCAAGTGCAAGCCCTGTGTCAGGACTGATCACTTCTGTGGATTGAAATCACGCTTTGTTTAAGGTTGAACCTTATTTCTTTGTATTTCAGAGTGTACAACTTGGTATTAAATGGAAGAAGGGAGTATCCTATTTTTTTTGCCCACTTCAACTTTTCCAGGAATGTCTCATGTTTTGTTTAAAGGATCAAATAGTGAACTCTATTCTAGAGGCTTCCAGATGCTTTGTGATGTACCCACACTGCCCATTGGCAGCCATTTCCCATTTAAGCCATTCATTCTGGCTGCCTCTGCTGTGCCCACATGTGTCTGGAATTGAGCACTGGACCCCTTCTTGGAGCATTAGATAAAACCCTTTATTTAATCAAGTATTACAGCCAATACAACCGTGATGTAGTCTTTCGCTGTCATCAACTTCGTTAATGTTTCTGAAGTACTGGTGATCACCAATGCCACTCGTATGTGCCATTTATTCATGTACATAAACAACCCAAACTGTGCAGATGTGACAAAAGAATATTTAGCTCTTGACTAATAATCAAGGACCTGTCAATAAACCATATCACGGTTTACTCATCATATTTTTATAACAATCAGCTGAATGAATGTTCTACTTTTCTGGAAAGCTAAAATTTGGAACTTGTTGCCAGAAAACACTGTTGATGAACAGACAAGGCTGGTTGTTGTCAATGCTGTCTGCTTCGAAGGAAGATGGAGTGGACCCTTCAAAAAGACATGCACAAAGGAAATGCCTTTTAAAATAAGCCTGGTGGGGGAAGTTTTTAAAAATCTTGCCAGTTTGATGAAAAAAATGAATGGAAAAATTTAACTTTGTGAAAGAATAAAAGGATTAGTTAAAAATAATTTGAAACAACACATTTTGGAATGAAATTATACACTCCATAGAAAAGAACTAAAAAAGGAAAAAATTTGTATTTTATTACCCCTTTTACTGCCTCTTAGTTTCTCCTATACCCATTACTGCCACCTATTTCAGGAAACTTAAGGTATTTCTTTAAGTTCAAGTTTTTTAGATAAAAAGCAAAAGATGGGTATTAAGGGAGTGTGAGACCTGTGTGCATTGCAGGGGGAGAGATCAAATGTAAAAATATTATTTTAATCAGGTATTTTAAAACAAAATAAGTGTAGGCATGAATTGCTGACAATTTATCCTTATAAATAAAGTACTTGTAAGTTGCAAATATTAAAACAACTAAGGCCTTAGTCTTGACATTGAGGTATATCTTCAATGTAGGCAGACATTAAAATAGTTTGCCAAATTTTTTAGCCTTTAAAAAATACCATTTCAATTAATTGGAAAAGTATACAGGTAATGCTTTCTTGGGTTTTTTGTTTGTTTGTTTGTTTGTTTTATAAGGTGTACTTTAAATAATCAGTTCTCTTGTTGCAAAGCAAGGAGGAGAGAATTTGTGTAGCATTGATTTTAGAAACAATTTTAACTTTTACAATGGAATAGTCTGTAACAACTTTAAAAATAAATTTAATAAGTATAATACTTGACTTCTTCAGGCAAATACTTTAATAATTTAAAAAGTATTTTCCTATATTATGGTATCATAATTGGGAACATTGAGTTAAAATGCATGTCTGATTCTTGGTTTTGTACTTGCTAGGAGGCCGCTTTCTGCAAGGGTATATCTATGCACAGTTTCAGTCACACTGCTCTGAAACTACATATTTCATCCCACTTTTTCATAAAACCTGTTGTAATAGAGAGAAATTTGTGACTCCTTTGTTCTCTTAAATATTTTTACAGAGCATATTTTACATGGAGAATATCAGACTAGTTCTTCCGGTAAATGCAGAGTACCACATTTTTGCTGCTCAATGAAACATCTTCTGGTGTTAGCCATACCTGCTCACAATAGATGCCTTGTCTTGGTGGTGGAAGGAGTGGGGAGCCATTTCATAAGTGCTAATTAGAGCACAAATACTGCTTTCACCACAGCTGCTAGAAACACTCTTGGAGTCGACTGCATTTTTTCTTGAGACTTTCTGTCTTTCAGCAATCTGCTTTTTATTCCATGCTTATGTGTTTATTCCCAACAGAAGGACCAAAGGCCAGTACAGATGATGTTCCAGTTGCCTATATAGAAGAGGTGAAGGCCCAGACGCTGGAGCTGCCCTATGTGAGTGAGGAGCTAAGCACGCTCATCCTGCTGCCTGACCACAATGTGGATCTAAGCTTGGTGAGATAAACCCAGTGACTGACACCTTTCATCTTTCCTTACAGATAGAACTTTCCCCTGTCCTGTTTGCCTCTTATGTTGGTGATGGGGTAACTAGGCAATGGTATTCAGCACGTGGACTTAGGAATCAAACTGTTACTCAAGACCTACTTCTGGACTTCCGCCAAGATGGAGGCGTAGGTGGAAACATTGTGCCTTCTTGCACAACCAAGTCTAAAAACAACAAAGTTTTAGTAACAAAAAACGCAGCCAAAACACAGAAAATTGAACTATACAGAAGTCCAACAACAATGAACCATTCAGCCAGACCAGTAAGAGGGGCAGAGCCAGCAGCAGAGGGGTGTCAGGCAGGAAACAAAACCCTGAGCCAGGCACTCAGGCAGCTGTGGGCAGATCCCAGGTGTGGGGTAGCAACAGGTGGACCCAGTGAGGGCACAAGGCGGCAGGCTGACCTTGGTCTCATATTTGCGTGCAGATAAACCAGTGAAGGAGCGAGCAGTGAGACAAACCAGGCAGGCGCCAGCAGCGGGAAGCAGCAGAGGGGACCGCTATTGCCCCTCTTTGACCCAGCCCCCACATATAGTTCACAACCCAGCGACCTGGGTGGCCCCACCCTGGTGAACACCTAAGGCTCTGCTCCTCATACATAATGGGTGCCAACAGACCAAAACATGGCCCAAGAAGAACTCAAAGTCTCAGAGTCCATAATTATAAGTGACCAAGAAATAGCCAAACTTTCAGATGCACAGTTCAAGACACTGGTGATCAGGATGCTCACAGAACTGGTTGATTTTAGTCACAAATCAGAGGAAAAAATGAAGGCTAAACTAATTGAAATGAAGGAAAATGCACAGGAAACCAATAGTGATGAAAAAGAAACTGGGACTCAAATCAAGGGAGTGGACCAGAAGGAAGAAAAAAAATGACCAAACAGAAAAATATGAAGAAACAAGAATTCAGAAAAATGAGGAGAGGCTTAGGAACCTCCAGGACATCTTTAAACACTCCAACATCTGAATTATAGGGATACCAGAAGGGGAAGAGGAACAGCAGCAAGTGGAAAACTTTTATATGAACAAATAATAAAGAAGAACTTCCCCAATCTGGCAAAGGAAATAGACTTCCAGGCAATCCAGGAATCTCAGAGAGTCCCAAAGAAGTTGGACCCAAAAAAGGAACACACCAAGGCACATCATAATTACACTACCCAAGGTTAAAATAAAGGAAAGAATCCTAGAAGCAGCAAGAGATAAGGGGACAGTCACCTACAAAGGAGTTCCCATCAGACTGTCAGCAGATTTCTCAAAAGAGACCTTACAGGCAAGAAGGGGCTGGAAAGAGGTATTCCAAGTCATGAAAACCAAAAACCTACATCCAAGATTGCTCTGTCCAGCAAAGCTTTCATTTAGAATGGAAGGACAGATGAAGTGCTTCTCAGATAAGATCAAATTCAAGGAGTTCATCATCACCAAGACCTTATTATATGAAATGTTAAAGGGACTTACCTAAGAAAAAGAAGATAAAAAAGATGAACAGTGAAATGACAGCAAACTCACAGTTATTAACAACCACACCTAAAACAAAAGCAAACTAAGAGGACAGCTAGATCAGGAGTGGAAACATAGAAATGAAGATCACATGGAGGGTTAGCAACAGGGGAGTGGGGGGAGAAGGTACAGAAAATAAGTAGCATAGGTGGTAGGTAGAAAATAGATAGGGGGAAGGGCAAAATAGTATGGGAAATATAGAATCTAAAGAACTTGAGACACGTGGTCATAAACTAAAGGGGGGAGTGGTGGGGGGGGGGTGTGCAGGGTGGAGGGGAATGAAGGAGGGGAAATATAACAACTGTAATGGTATAATCAATAAAATATATTTTTTAAAAAGACATACTTCTGTATTATTACCTATGTGGCCTCACCAAATTGCTTAACTTGCCTCAGTTTCTGTTTTCTCATCTCTAACTGGGGGTAATATTATCTTTCTGATAAAGCTTTTGTGAGAATAACATTGGGGTAATTGAGGAATGAAGCTCAGGATGTTTTTTGGTACATACGAGCCCTCTGTAAATGAGACCTTTATTATTGTCATAATTATTGTTATTAGCATTATATTTTGAAAAGTAAGAACTGTTTTCTCTACCTGGAACCTGAAACAGTAGATGAGAAATATCTTAACACATTGACCTAATAAGGGGTAGGTGAGGAGGTTAAGAACCAGTACTCAGGGAACAGAGCCAGAAATAGCCCCAAAAGGCAGTTGCCACCCACCTTGCCCTTTTGAGCACAGGTCCTTAGGGTGAGAGAATCAACCATTGCCCATGCCCTAAGGAGCCTCTGTGAAAGACGTGCATCCCTCCACTTGCCCTACATCTATCTCCCTGTGAAGTTCTACTCCAGAAAGCATGTGGGATTGCCCCCACTGGGCAGATTCTCTTTCTGAAGAGCTACACTGGGGGCCCCTTAAAGTCTTTTTGCTTTGTAGCAATGTCTTGTTGTTTTAAAAAATTAGCATAGTTAAAAGAAAAAATAGCACTGTCAGCTGGGCATTACTGATTGTCAGGATAGAGAACTAGATAACAGGCTCTCAGAACTCAGGGGTGAGGGGAGGAGCAGCCAGGTCTTTGTGCCTCTTGGGGGTTTGAGGGCTCCCCTGCTTGTCAAGGAAGCCTTGTGTGTAATAGCATGAGTGCAAGATCTTACAAATCTGGCAGATAAAGGTGCCTCTGGTCTGGTGCAACAATCAACACCCATCTCCAAGACCCGAAAGGGTACTTGAGTGTGTCTGTGTGCATATTTATATGTATCGATGTATGAATCCTAATGGCTGCTTGGATTTTCAGATGGGAAAAGAGCTTACTTTTGAGAAATTCATAGCCTGGACCAACCTGCATCATATGATGTGTACTGAAGTTGAAGTTTTCCTTCCAAGATTTAAACTGGAAGAGCATTATAACATGGAATCTGTGCTTCAACGTTTGGAAATGGTTGATGCCTTTCAAGTGGGCAAGGCTAACTTTTTGGCAATGTCATCTGAGGAAGACCTGTGTCTGCCCAAGTTTGTGCACAAGGCTTTTGTGGAGGTGTATGAGGATAGCATTGAGGCTACAGCTGCCTCACACATGGAGGCTTTTGACTGTTGCCTGGAAAATGCGCCAAGGTTCTGTACAGATCACCCCTTCCTTTTCTTCATCAGGCACAACAAAGCCAACTGCATTCTGTTCTGTGGCAAGTTCCCCTCTCCATAAGGGGATGCATTTACTGTGCCTGTGAGTGTTTCTCTCTTTTTCTGCCCCCAAATCTCTCTCTACAGGTCAGTGAAAGCCAGAGGGCAGAGGTGAGGGCAGATTCCTCAGCAGGCTGAATGACTGACCTTGCTTCTGCACACTTATGCCACTTAATCAAGATCAAGGGACAATGGACCTCAATGATTCCTCTTGTTTTTATGATATAGTCCCAACTTGGTAGGACAGCATGTGAAGTTTTCCTTCATGGCCCCAGACTTATTTCCCACTCATCACACTTGCAACTCATTCTTATTACATTGTGTTCTGCCTTGTCCCTCACATCTTGCACATACTTGCCTTGGCTTGAAAATTTTAGTAGTAATAAATGCTCTTAGCGTTTGCTGCAGTTTCATATATTTTTTGGTGCTTGGTCTTCTTAGGAAGTTGCTTCAATGCACATTTTTATTGTATCTTTTTCTTTGACATTCACTGATCACCAACTATATGCCCAACATCACATCAGGTATAGGGGACATAAAGGAGCAGCATCCTCTGACACCTGGTCTTTCAAACCTGTGCACCAAGCTTTTACATCAACCAAGTTGGAGACACTAATGTTATTAAAATTCTCATGTGAGCCTCTTGTAATTTAACACTTTTCTTAAAATAAAGAATTCAGTATCAATTAAAACATTAACAATGTTGTGAAAGCACCACTTTTTTCTGGTTCTCCCCCAAATTTTATTGCTCCAAAGGGAAAACTTGTACCCACTAGGCAGTTACTTCCCATTCCCATTTTGTCTAACACCTGGCAATCTGCTTTCTGTCTCTACAGGTTTATCTATTCTGGGTGTTACATAAAAACTGAATCATCATCTCTGATCTTTTGAGTCTGGCTTTTTCACTTAGCATAAGGTGTTCAAGGTTCATTTACATTGTACTATGTGTCAGGAGTTTATCCCTTTTAATGGTTGAATAAATAATCCATTGTGTAGATGTAGCACAATTTGTTTACCCATTCATTCATTCATTCATGGACATTTGGTTTGTTTCTGCCTTTTGCCTACTTGTGAGTAATCCCACCATGAACATGGATGTACACATATTTGTTTGAATGCTTGTTTTTTATTCTTTTGGTATACACCTAGGAGAGAATAGCTGAGCCATATTGTCACTCTATGTTTGACTTTTTGAAGAACAACCCACCAAACTTGTTTCCACAGTTGCTGACTCATTTTACATCCCACTGGCAATGTCTGAGCATTCCAATGTCTCCAATACTTGTTATTTTTCTTTTTTTAATTTATGGTCCTCCTAGAGAGTGGAAAGTGGTATCTCATTGGGTTGTTTTTTTTTTTGTCTTTCTCTAATGACTAATATGAGCATCTTTACATGTACTTATTGGCCATTTCTGTACGTTCTTTGGAGAAAGTGTTTTCAAGTCATTTGTTCATTTTTTTCATCTAGTTTTTTATATTTTTAGTGTCATCATCCTTTTTCATCAGGTTGTTCATCTTTATATACTCTGGAAACTAGACTCACATCAGAGCTATGATTTGCAAATACTCTCTTCCATTCTTCAGGTTGTCTTTTCATTTTTTGGTGATGACCTTTGATTCACAAAGATTTTAATGTCAACAAAATTCAGTTTATTTTTTTTGTTGCTCATACTTTTGGTTCATATTTAAGAACACATTGCCAAATGCAAAGTCATAAAGATTGACAGCTATGGTTTCTGTCTGAAACTATTATGGCAATACCTCTCATATTTAGGATGTTAATGCATTTTGATGTATATGATATGATATAGGGGGTCCAAAGTAAAAGTTTATGTATGGAATATCCAGTTGTCCCAGCACTAGTACTATTTTTGCATTAAAAATGTTGATAATAGAAAGAAAAGATAATATCTAAATAAAGAACAAGGTGAAAGATTAATCTGCATATATGAAATCTATTCCTTGAAGAACACCATAAGCTGACTAGAGGAAAATATAAAAATCACCACCAATAAAAGAGATAGAGGAACATAGTTCAATATGTATTATGGAAGTTAAAAACACCTTCAACATTATATAGTATAGAAGGATACACAAATATTGCATTTCTTTTATTATCAGTGAGTTTTCCATAAATTTTTATGGTGGTTATTAATTAACAGGTTTTTCTCCCTGCACCAAAGTCAAATCTAGAATTCTTCCTTTTCTTCCTTCCTTCCTTCCTTCCTTCCTTCCTTCCTTCCTTCCTTCCTTCCTTCCTTCCTTCCTTCCTTCCTTCCTCTTTCTTTCTTTCTTTCTTTCTTTCTTTCTTTCTTTCTTTCTTTCTTTCTTTCTTTCTTTCTTTCTTTCTTTCTTTCTTTCTTTCATGTTTCTTTTTCTTCCTTTCTTTTAGGTTCTTCCTTAATCTTTCCAGTCACTGCTTTTATTCTTAGAAGTAGTTTTCCATTGACAAATCAGTTAGTTTCTTATTTTTTTCTCCAAAGCTTTTAATTTTTAATCAGTGTAACTGTTGAATGCACTGAAATTTTTTAAGGAGGATTTTTTTTTATTGAGGTATAATTTACATACAGCGAGTACACAAATCTTTTTTTCTTTTTTCTAAAATATGTTTTATTGATTATGCCATTACAGTTGTCCCATTTCCCCCTTTTATTCCCCTCCATCCTGCAAACCCCCTCCCCCTATTCCCCCCTTTAGTTCATGTCCATGTGTGACAAGTTCTTTAGATTCTATATTTCCCATACTATTCTTGCCCTCCCCCCTGTCTATTTTCTACCTACCACCTATGCTACTTATTCTCTATACTTTCTCCCCCTTTCTCCCCCTCCCACTACCCTGTTGCTAACCCTCCATGTGATCTCCATTTCTATGTTTCTGCTCCTGGTCTAGCTGTCCACTTAGTTAGCTTTTGTTTTAGGTGTGGTTGTTAATAACTGTGAGTTTGCTGTCCTTTCACTGTATAGATTTTTTATCTTCTTTTTCTTGATAAGTCCCTTTAACATTTCATATAATAAGGTCTTGGTGATGATGAACTTCTTAACTTCACCTTATCTGAGAAACACATTGTCTGCCCTTCCATTCTAAATGAAAGCTTTGCTGGATAGAGCAATCTTGGATGTAGGTCCTTGCATTTCATGACTTGGAATACTTCTTTCCAGCCCCTTCTTGCCTGTAAGGTCTCTTTTGAGAAATCAGCTGACAGTCTGATGGGAACTCCTTTGTAGGTGACTGTCCCCTTATCTCTTGCTGCTTCTACAATTCTCTCCTTATATTTAATCTTGGGTAATGTAATTATGATGTGCCTTAATGTGTGCTTCCTTGGATCCAACTTGTTTGGGACTCTCTGAGCTTCCTGGACTTCCTGGAAGGCTATTTCCTTTGCCAGATTGAGGAAGTTCTCCTCAATTATTTTTTCAAGTAAGTTTTCAATTTCTTGCTCTTCCTCTTAGCCTTCTGACACACCTATTATTGGGATGTTGGAATGTTTAAAAATGTCCTGGAGGTTCCTAAGCTTCTCATTTTTTGAATGCTTATTTTCTTCATTCTTTTCTGGTTGAATGTTTCTTTCTTCCTTCTAGTCCACACCATTGATTTGAATCCCAGTTTCCTTCACAACACTGTTGGTTCCCTGTACATTTTCCTTTATTTCACTTAGCGTAGCCTTCATTTTTTCATCTAATTTGTGACCATATTCAACCAATTCTGTGAGCATTCTGATTACCAGTGTTTTGAACTGTGCATCTGATAGGTTGGCTATCTCTTCATTGCTTAGCTGTATTTTTTTCCTGGACCTTTGATATGATCTTTCATTTGGGTCACATTTTGGGTCTTAGCATGCCTGTTATGTAGTAAGGGGTGGAGCCTTAGGTATTTGCCAGGTCAGGGCAACTCACATCACTGGGCAGTGACACTATATGTGGGTAAGGGATCCGAGAGGGAACAATGGTGCTTGCTCCACTTTCTTACTATGTAAGTTTTACTACAAAAACTTGCTCTGCCAGTTTTCAGTCACTTCCCCTGCTACCCATAATCAAATTGGGCCCTTCTGGTGCTAATTTCCAGGTGGGTGTGTTTGTGTATGTTCTAGGACCCTGTGGGTCTTTCCAATGAACTCTCCTGTGAGGCTGGGAGTTCCTCCCACTGCCACATCAACCCCACTGGTGTTTTCAGTCAGAGGTTTGAGGCTTTATTTCCTCACACTGGAACCCTGGGTTGCATGGTCTGTCTCCTCAGTTGTTCCTCCTGGTTTATCTGCATGTGAATGTGGGACCCCCTGCTCCACAACCCACCACCTCACCAGGTCCACCAGCCGTTGCCTTGCCGCAAGTCTTCTCCACTTGGCTGCCCATCTCTGCCACTCCTACTGGTCTGGATGAATGTTTCTTCTTTAACTCCTTGGTTGTCAAACTTCCATACAGTTTGGTTTTCTGTCAGTTCTGGTTGTTTTTGTTTTTAAATTGTTGTTGTCCTTCTTTTGCTTGTGCAAGGAGGCATAGTGTGTGTACCTACGCCTCCATATTGGCTGGAAGTTAACTCTCATAATGGTGTCTTTGTAATACACAAAAATTCTTAAAGTAGGTATATTAATCACTTTCTTTATAGTAAATGCTTTCTTTGTTTTCTAAGAAATCTTTTTAACTACATTTTCTTCTAAAACTTTATTTATTTTTCTCAGATCTTAAATATCCATGAAATTGGTAAGGACTTTTTTCTGACATTCTTTCTTTCTTTTTTTTTTAACATTTTTTATTGATTATGCCATTACATTTGTTCTATTCCCCCCTCCATTCCCCTCCACCCTGCACACCTCTCCCCCACCATTCCCCCCTTTAGTTCATGAACACATGTCTCAGGTTCTTTAGATTCCATATTTTCCCTACTATTTTACCCTCCCCCTTATCTATTTTCTATCTACTGTCTATGCTACTTATTTTCTGTACCTTCTCCCCCCTTCTCATTCTCCCACTCCCCTGTTGCTAATCCTCCACGTGATCTTCATCTCTATGGTTCACTCCTGATCTAGCTGTCCTCTTAATTTGCTTTTGTTTTAGGTGTGGTAGTTGATAACTGTGAGTTTGCCGTCCTTTCACTGTTCATCTTTTTTATCTTCTTTTTCTTAGATAAGTCCCTTTAACATTTCATATAATAAGGGCATCGTGATGATGAACTCCTTGAATTTAGTCTTATCTGAGAAGCATTTTATCTGTCCTTCCACTCTAAATGAAAACTTTGCTGGATAGAGCAATCTCGGTTGTAAGTCTTTGGTTTTCATGACTTGGAATACCTCTTTCCAGTCCCTTCTTGCCTGGAAGGTCTCTTTTGAGAAATCAGCTGACAGTCTGATGGGAATTCCTTTGTAGGTGACTGTCCCCTTATCTCTTGCTGCTTCTAGGATTCTCTTCTTCATTTTAATCTTGGCTAATATAATGATGATGTGCCTTGGTGTGTTCCTTCTTGGGTCCAACTTCTTTGGGACTCTCTGAGATTCCTGGATTTCCTGGAAGTCTATTTCCTTTGCCAGAATGGGGAAGTTCTCTTATATTATTTGTTCAGATAAGGTTTCCACTCGAGACTGTTCCTCTTCCCCTTCTGGTACCCCTATAATTCGAATGTTGGACAGTTTAAAGATGTCCTGGAGGTTCCTAAGTCTCTCCTCATTTTTTTTGAATTCTTATATTTTCATATTTGCCTGTTTGGTCATTTTTTTCTTCCTTCTGGTCTACTCCCTTGATTACTACTCCCTGGTCCCAGTCTCCTTTCCATTACTATTGGTTTCCTGTACATTACCATTCATTTCAATTAGTTTAGCTTTCATATGTTTCTCTACTTTGTGACTAAAATCAACCAGCTCTGTGAGCATCCTGATCACCAGTGTTTTGAACTGTGCATCTGAAAGTTTGGCTATTTCTTCATCGCTTAGATTTATCAGCTCTGGGGCCCTTAGTTGTTCTTGAGCCATTTTTGGTTTGTTCGCACCCGTTAAGTATGAGGAGCGGAGCCTTACTACTTTACCAGGGCAGGGCTACCCAGGTTGCTGGTTTGAGACGCTATATGTGGGGGCAGGGTCAGAGAGGGAGCAATGGCGGTCCTCTCGGCTCGCCCAGTCCGTCCCACCACTCTCCCAGGCTTGTTTATCCCAGTGAAAATGTGCGAGCCCGCCGCCCTGCACCGTGCGGTCTTAATGCTCGCCTCTTCACTGGTTTATCTGCACACAAATGCTTGACCGACCTCAGAGAGCCGGCCGCGCCGCTTCCCTGTGTCCACCGTAGCCAGCCTGCACCTGGGATCCATGCCTTCAGCTGCTTGCGCACCACCAGGTCGGGGATCTTTTTGGCCAACCCGCTCTGCTGCTGGCTTCACCCCTTTTAACAGTTTAGCTGAGCATTTTGTTGTTTTTGGACTCCGTATTGTCGATTTTTTGTGTGGTTTGGTTGCGTTTATTGTTAAAACTTTATTATTTTTAGATTTGCTTGTGCACGGACGCAAGGTGTTTCCACCTACGCCTCCATCTTGGTGGAAGTCCTCTTTTTTCAATTTTTTTTTACAGAGATATTCAATTGTCTTCATCTTTTATTAAGTATTCCATCATCTTCCCATGAGTGCCATGACCCTTCTATAGCAAACATCAGCATATGCAAAGGCCTGTTTCTGGACTCTCCATTCTATTTTATTGTCCTTTTGTCTCTCCGTGCACCAATACCTTGCTGTTTTAATTACTATAGCTTTATACAACTTATAGCTTTATAAGTTTTGATGTTTAATAGACTATGTTTTCTTGTCTTGTTCTTCTTCAAGAGTGTTTTGGCCATTTGAATCACCATACAAATTGTCTAATCAGCTTGCCTCCTTCACACACACATACACTTCCTTTGGAATATTTATTGAGGTTGTTATTGATAAAGAAAATCAATTAGAGAAGATCTTCCAGTCAGGATGGCAAAGTAGGTAAACACCGTGCTTGCCTTGTCCCTAGACCACATCAAAGTTACAACTATATAAAGAATAACCATCATTTAAAACCACCTGAAGACTAGCTGAACAGAAGTCCTATAACCAAGGATATAAACAAAAAGCCACACTGAGACTGGTAGGGAAGGTGGAGACACAGAATGGGCAGGCCTCACACCCATGGTGTATCAAACAAAAAATGGAAAGATTATCTCAGCTGCAGAGGTCCTTTCTTGAGTTGTGAGGGGTCCCAGTTCCACACACTACTCCCAGCCCAGGGCTCTAGTGCTAAGAACAGAAGTCCCCACCACTTCTGGCTATGAAAACCAGCTGTGATTGTGGCTGAGTAAGACAGTGGGCTTCTGGAGTCCCGGGCATTCCTCTTATGGGTCCTGGGAACAAACTTACTGGCTCATGGACCCACTCACTTTGAGCTCCAGAACTAGGGCAACAGCCCCCAAAGCAGGAACATATGGTGAGGAGCTGAATTAGGGTGAGGGCTGGAAGGAAGGAGTCAGGACAGCTGAGGACAGAAATACAGGCAGATGCCAAGTTTCCTTTGTTGAGCCCTTCCCTCACCCAACCAGCAGGAGCAGATAGGCACAAAATCGGTACTCTTCATTAACTTAGCTAATACTTTTCAACATGGCCTTGTGATTCTCTGAGACTCAATCCCACTCAACTCTAGCACCTGGCTGGATCCTCTTCCAGCCGCTTTTCCACACAAATATACTTGGCTCACATTGCAGACTTCCCTAACATCTCTCAAAGGTTCACAAACCTCAGACAAGTAACATCTGGCCTCACTGTAGCCCATACATCTTGCTAAGTGGCCCCATGCCTGCTATTAGGGGAAGCTCTCCTAAGTTCCCAGCTTAGCTTCTCCAAGGAGTCTCCAACTCCAGCACAAGTGGCAACTTTCCTCAGGTCACTTTGTAGCTTTTACTGGGTGGCTCTGGACTGGAAACAGATGGGTGCTGACCAAAGCCATTCCTAAGAGGTCCCAGAATCAACATCTATTGTGGCCAGTTTCAGACCACACCAGAGCACCACTCAACCAGCTCCGCAAATGAAACACCCAAAAGGCTGACTTACCAGGCACCAGAGCCCCACTAAAGCAAGCACAGCTCTGTGGGATCAGCTCTTGCACACCAGCTCATCTGCTGTGTCATGGTCATACCCCAGAGCCAGTTATCTTGAGGGTCGATCCCTCCAACAGACATGCCGATATCAATCAAGTATCAACTAAAACAACAAGGTACACACAACCTATACAGGGGACTCCCCTGAAGCTCCTGAAGAAGGTGAACAGGGAGACTGCATTACTGGGCCTTATAGGACACCTTCTACATGAGGCTACCCTGCCAAGACTGAGAGACATAATTTATCTACCTAATTCATAAAAACAAACACAAGGAGTTAGCCAAAATTAAGAGACAAATAAACATGCCCCAAATGAAAGACAAGGAAAAATGCAAGGAAAAGAGCTAAACAAAATGAAGGCAAGCAATCCACCAGACTCGGAGTTCAAAACACTTTATTAGACTGCCCAATGAACTTAAAGGAAGAGCAGAAAAACTCAGTGAGTACCTCAACAAAGAGACAGAAAACATAAAAATTGAGATGAAAACATAGAGAATCAGTCATAAGTGAAGGATACAATAACTGAGATGAAGAATTCATTAGAGGAAATCAACAGTAGATGAAACAGTATTAAATCATCAAAAACAAGGTGTGGGGGCAACTTTGCCCACAAGTCCGCCCATCTGCCACGGATGAAAATAAAACTACCAAGACATGATCTCCTTGGGGAGGAAAGGTGGTCAGTCTCTCACAGGAAAAGGATTAAGAACCCCTTCTTCAACGCTTTTATTAGGTTTGTAATACACAGGAATACAGGTAAAGCTCATCGATCAATGTCAGGCGGCAAGGATCAAACAACAGATAGTATTTCAAAGAGATCTGAGGGCTTAATCTGAGTCAGTGTCTGTCAGGTAAGGGGATTGCAAAAACTTTGGGAAACATACACATTTCCTGCTCGGACCCTTCTCATATGAATGAAAGCACTCTTAGCAAAGCAGGCTTCACAGGACTTTAGGAATTCTTTCTTATGCCCAATCACCCTTGAAATCCCTCTAGTCGGTAGAGGGAGTTCACCCTCCCCATTATAGGTTTTTTGGCTTAAGTGGATTAGAGCCAGGAAAGCTTCTTTCAGATGGAAATGGGAACTCAGGCTGTGTCAGAATAGCCAGGGGGCGAGGTTCCATCACTCCCTCTTTGCTGCAGCCACCCAAGTCCTTCCTTGAGGGCCTCCCAAGTGATCCTGTCTGGCTTAGGTTGCCCCCCTCTGAGGAGTTGTACCCATCATTGACTAACCAACCAAATGTTGGGGGCAGGGGATGAAGCAGAAGCAGTGCTGCTGCTAGAGACAAGCTTTTTCTCCTTAGTAGCTCACAGTCCAAAGGTCACTCACTCAACCTTATCCATGGGGGGTGGTTACAACTCCTGAAACTAGGCAGAGCAGTTCCCAACAACAAGGAGGCAGAAAACGTGCAATCAGAACAGCAAAAAGAAAAAAATTAAATGAGGATACTTTAAAGGACCTTTGAGGCAACATCAAGTGTAACAATACCTACATGATAGGAGGACCAGACCAAAAAAAAAAAAAAAGAGATAGTCAGGACTAAAAATTTATTGGAAGAAATAATGACAGAAACCTTCCATAACCTGTCAAAAAAAATAGACATATGCATTCCAGAAGCATAGGGAGACCCAAATAAAGTGAAGACAAAAAGGTCCACAATAAGAAACATTACAATTAAAATAGGTTAAAGACAAAAAGATAATCTTAAAGCAGCAAGAGAAAAGCAGTTAGTTATCTACAAGGGCACTCCTATATGACTGTCAGCTGATTTCTCAGCAGGAATTTTGCAGGCCAGAAGACATAGGCACAAAATATTCAAAGAGATGAAAAGCAAAGACCTACAACCAAGATTATTTTACTCAGCAAGACTACCACTTAGAATTGTAAGAAAATATTACAAGGGATTGTAAGGAAATATTACAAACAACTATAAGCCAACAAATTGGACAATCTAAAAGAAATGGATGAATTCCTGGAAACAAATAGTCTTCTAAGACTGAATCAAGAAGGAACAGAAAATCTGAACAAAACTATTACAAACAAAATAATCAAAGCAGTAATAAAAAAGCTCTCAACAAACAAAAATCCTGGACTGGATGGCTTCACAGGTAAACTTTACCAAACACTCAAAATAGAATTAACATCCTTAATTTGTCCAAGATACCTAGTGCAATCTACTGATTGAATGCAATTTCTATCAAAATATCAATGGCATTTTTTAAAACATAGGTAGAACAAATTATCCTAAAACTTATCTGGAGCTACAAAAGACTTTGAATAGCCAAATAAATCTTAAGAAAAAGAATGAAGTTGGAGGTGTCATGCTCATCGACTGATATTAAACATTACTACAAAGCTATAGTAATCAAAACGTCATGTTACTATTGGAAAAACAGACACATAGATTACTGAAACAGAACAGAGAAATGAGAACTAAGCCCACACCTATATGGTCAATTAATTTATGACAAAGAAGGAAAGAATATACAATGGCATAAAGACAGTATGTTCAATAAACTGTGTTGGGAAGAGTGGACAGACACATGCAAGAGAATGAAATTGGATCACTTTTTTACACCATATACAAGAATAAACTAAAAAAAAAAAGACTTAAATGTAAGACCTGAACACATAAAGCTCTTAGAAAAAATAGGCAGTAAACTTGTAACATTGTTCTTAGTTTGTGTGTGTGTGTGTGTGTGTGTGTATAGAGAGAGAGAGATAAAGAGATAGAGAGAGAGAGAGAGAATGTTTCCTGAGGCAAGGGAAACAATAAAAACTTAAACAAAGGAGACTATTTACATTGAACTAAAGAGTTTTTGTACAAAAAGGAAACCATTGCCAATACAAAAAGACAACCTACTAAATGGGAGAACATAAATCACCAATGATATATCTAATAAGAGGTTAGTATTCAAATATATAAGGACTTCCACAACTTAACACCACCCCCCAACCAATCCAATTTAAAAATGGGTAAAGGACTTGAATAGACATATTTCCAAAGAATATGTACAGATGGCCAACAGACATATGAAAAGATGTCAAACACCGTAATCATCAGAGAGATGCAAATTAAAACCACAATGAGAAACCATCTCACACCTGTCAGAATTGCTATCTTTAATAAATCAACAAACAACAAGTGCTGGTGAGAATGTGGCAAAAAGGGAACATTTGTTCGCTGTTGGTGTGATCGTAAATTGGTGCAGTCACTATAGAAAACAGTATGAAAGTTCCTTAAGAAATTAAAAATAGAACTACCCTATGATTTAGCAATTCCATTTCTAGGTATTTATCTGAAGTGACCCAAAACACTTATTCAAAAGACATATGCACTCCTATGTTAATTGACACATTATTTACAATAGCCAAGATATGGAAGCAATGGATAGTCATCAGATGGGAAGGGGCTTGAAGAGATGGGTAAAAAGGAGATGGGATTAAGGATAAATTGTTAGTTACAAAATATTTATGGAGATGTAAAGTACAGCATATGGAATAAGTCAGTAACATTGTAATAAGTGTGAATAATTGCCAGACAGGTACTAGACTTATGGGGGTGATCAATTCATAAGGTACCTAAATGTCTAATCTTGCCGCAAACCTAAAACTAATATAATATTATATTAAGCGTTATTGAAAAAATATAACAAATCTACTGTAAAAAATCACAGAGAATAAGTTATCTTTAAAATATAGAATTCTACCCAATGAACATGATATATGCTTGTGTTCAGTTAGTTTTTTAAAGAATTTCTCTTAATAATGTTTAATATTTTTTTCTGTATAGAAATTTTGAATATATTTTTATATGTACAGGGTCCAGCAGCAGTAAGGCTTGCTTGAATGCACTTAGTAGGGTTCATGAATGTCTCCCACCAGATGAACAGCAATTTGAACATTTCACCTAAAGTGTTTGGGTGTGATATTATTATGTTATAGAATTACATGCTTATAATTTTTTAATAAAAGAGGGGCATTATTTGTGCTGGAGCCTCTATATTTCCATTGCTTGATTTTTAATTCTATTTTAAGTGGAATCATTTTTAAATTTCATTTTCTGTTTGTTGGTAGTGAATAGAAAAACTAATATTTAGTCATTACCATGATAAACATGTATATTAAATCTAAGTATAGAGCTGAATAAAATTACTAGTGCACTTACCATAGTGGCCGCATATAGAATGTTGCCCTTGTCAGATTTACAACATAATTTCTTCTGGCGCACACAAAATATTTACAAAATTTGACTATATTTGGGGCCATTAATCAAGTGTCAAAGCATTTCTGAACACTGAAATAATATAGCAATTGTGTTCTCTTACCACTACACAATTAACCTAGAGGCCAACAACACAGACAATTAGTTCTCAAACACCTGTTGGTTCCTGCTTGGTATTTTCTCATTACCATGGGTTTTTTAAATCTAGCTGTGGGTCTTAGATAAATTAATACTGCATCTTCTTTATTCTGCATCTTGAACCAGTGATTGACATCAGAACTGATGGGAAAGGATTTGTGCACAAGCCACTGACCACAATAAGGGCAATAAGTGTGCTCAGCTTGCCAGAGAATACAAAAAGCCACAACTCACTTCAAGCTTATTAATCTTGTTGGGCATGTGTGGAAAAAGCAAGGAGAGACAGGAAATAAAGTAATCACTAATATTTAACATTTTTGTTGCTACTATTTAAAAATTACAGAAAAATACATAAATTATGTGTACAACTCGATGCATTATCACAAAATTAATACACTTGCGTAATTATGTGTGTCGAAAAATGGCATGTTATCAGTGCCCCAGAAATTGCTCCCACTGTTGCTCCCACTCACAACTCTTGTGTTAAAAATGGACCTGGGATTTGTTCTAATCAGGTATAGTAAGACATCTGATGTGGAAATGATTGTCACAAAGGAAGAACTTAAATTCACAGATGCTTAAAAACAGGAGCCATTTGACACCACACCACATGGGCCCTGGGAAGTACCAGGAGGCAAAGAGGGGAGAAGGAAGACCATAGCCCAGAGCTTTTACAGGGATTCTTGCATGAAGGAATAAGCAGGGCAGGCTAGGTACACTAAGTTTAGACTAGATAGCTTAACTATTTTGGTGGGCTGTACTATACAAGTGGTCTCTAGTTGGTTGGTACCTGGCACTGGTGTGGTTTAGAACAGGGGGAATATTGGCTTGGCATGGAAGAGTTTGATAAAGGAGATCTTTGAGAGTGTGATTACTGAATTTATATCAAAGGTACACTCAACGGGCCATCAGGGAGTCACTTGCCACCTCCAGGAATTAATGCTGGAAGAAGCAGTCTCTCCAACATCAAGAATATGGAAAATAAGGAAATGCAGCCAGTCCAATCCCAATCTCAAACACCATAGAGTAGTTCTAACTGTTTTTGAACTTTCTATGACCAGAACCACATAGCTCTTTTATGTCAGTGTTCTTTCATTAAACAGCATATTTGTGAGATTCAGCTGGGTCACTATGTATTGCTGCAGTTTGTTCATTTCCTTATTGTATATTATTATGTTGTGTTTATGTACTGGTTCTTCTGCTGATGGGCATTTATGTGGTTTCTAATGTGGGTCTAATTCAAATCATGCTGTTATTCTTGTACATGCCACCAGGTGCACATGCTCACAGATATTTTTGTTGGGAAAAATCTCCCCGGGGTGAAATTCCTGGACTGTAGCTTGAGTATGCATGTGCTCAAGTTTAGTAGATAAAGCAAATGCTATACCAGACCGCTGTGCCATCATGAATTTATAAGTATCCCTGACTTTGATTGCGGCCATTTATTTATTTTTATTTTTTATTTTTTAATCCTCACCTGAGGACATTCATTGATTTTTTTTTAGATGAAGAGTAAAGGAGGGGAGAAAGAGAGAGAGAGTAACACATTCAGAGTCTCACGCACAGGCCTCGAATGGGATGGAAACTGCAACTTGGGTATGTGCCCTGATCAGGATTGAACTCACAACTTTTTGTGCATGGGATGACACTCCAAGCAACTGAGCCACCCAGTCAGGGCTGCCCATTTATATTTTAAAACCATGAGTGGAACATTCCAATGTTGTTTAACAGAATAGTTACTTTGCCTGGACAGTAAATGTATGATTGACTGATATATTAGGAGCAATTTTGTCTGAACCTGTATTGATTTAGAAAATGGCTTCATTTTATATTTAACCCACATTGCTAATGCCACGTAAGCACAAATACAAAATGTCAGCAGAAAATACAAAATTAAAAATGTTTTTTTATTTACGTATCTTAGATTTCAATTTTAACAACTCAGTGCAGCCTCTCATTCTTGACTTTCTCACACTGACCTCTTTGGTAGAAGCTAGTTCTGTGAGAAATGCTGGAGAGGTTACAAGATTTGATCACTTGAATTTATCAATGAATGGCTTCAATAAATGCTGGTTTCTTTATTTAAATGGTAAAACACTCTAAAATCTTAGTGATCGAGCTCTTTCTTTAAAAATAACATTACGGAGAGTATTTTTATCACTCATTGAATTTTCCTTGACCCTTTTCATTACAAAGCAGTGTTCAGAGTAAAAAAAAAAAAATCTAGAAACCCATTCATACTATATTATCCATAGTAAAAAAAAATAGTTTTTTCCCCTTTGTTTCTGTTTTATGTTGAGATTTGCAAGAAAGTTTCATAAATACAGAATTATTTCAGGCCCTAGATTACTATAAATTTCGGTGAAATTACATACCCAGGCATTTAAGGGGGAAACGACTTCCCCCTGCCCCGTGCCTCCAGAAATAGTGGTGGGGCTGAATTTATTTTAGTTTCTAAGGATAGTGAAATGAAGGTTGTTGTTTGGGGTTGGGAACCTGAGAAAGAAGATACATCTGCCAAGAAGGATTCCTAGTGGCAAACTGGTCTCAACTTCAAAAAACAGGCTTGCAGCCATTTCTGCACAGGGACCTCACAAAAAACATACCATAACTTCAAGGCCTGCACTAAACTACCTGCCTTCCACAATGAACTGAATGCATTCTACTCCTCTCATCTGGACCAAAATTTAGAAAGAAGTTCCTGGAATAGTTTTTCAACCAATAGGACTACGACTTTTCCCCATCCAACTGGACCTCCGTAGCTGTACCTTTACTAACCAATCAGAGCAGCTCCATTCTGACCAATCAGGACAGTAATGTTTGGACTAAACTGCGAGAATTTGGAGTTCCCGTTTGCCTGAGGAGCGGGGACTTCTCTCAGTATAAGTCAGCTTTTTCCCGGCATCTGGGAGCACACTTTCCCTTTCCACCCAAGGCTGCCTTTTCCAGAGAAGCCGGAAGACCAGGAAGGGAACGGTGGAGCAGACCGGAGCAGAGCTGGCTAGCTAGAGAGCGCCACCTTGCTGCCATGCTGCTTTGTGACTGAGCTTAACAGGATTGAGCTGTTCCATGGCGGTGCTGTTCTCTCAGCCGTGCTGTATTTCGATTGGGCTGTTGTCACAGAATAAAACTTCTCATTTCAGCACACCCTAAATTGGGGATTCCTGTGGGTACTGAATTGAGGCTAATGACCATTAATTGACAGAACTGAATCTGTCAATCTTCATCTCCTCCCCTCTCAAACACACACACACACACACACACACACACACATTTTGGAGAATATAGATCAGATTCTAGAAAGGGCTAGTTAGCCCTCTAAGAAGTGACATGTTATGTTATCTCAGTCATTCACACCTTGGGCAAGACAGGCCATCAGGTCTTTGCCACAGATCTGAGTTTGCTCAGACTCAAAAAGGTGGAGTCCACCCTCGGCTAGGCTTCTACAAGGCAACGCCCACACTCCTAGGAAGTCATCTTCGGGGAAGAGCCAGTGTTGTGCCCGCCCAGTGAACGCTCCCTCCTCCCCTCCCCCGCCCCAGGGCAGCCGCGCCCCACTTCTGCAATCACATAAAAGCGCTGCAGGCGCTTCCGTCATTCCCGGATCCGGAGCACCACCCAAGCAGTGAGCAGCGGGTAGGGCCGGGCCCGAGGACCTTGGAGGAAGTGGGACTGGGGTGGCAGGCAGGGGAGGGCCCCCAGGGCTCGGATCTGCGAGCCTCCTCCGCCCGACACAGGCCTGGCCCTCCGTGCCCTGGGGAGGCCGCGACCCCTGCGTGTTTGCCCGGACTGCTTTGCACCCCACTCTCACCCCCACCCCGACCCCAAGTCCGCAGTGCCGCAGCTCCCGGGCGAGACTGGATACCCCGCAATAAGTCCTGGGCGCTGGGGCAGGCCTGGCTGCGAGGGACGGAAATTGGGCTAATGTGGCTGGAAGCCAGAGCCGTGAACTGAGATCGGAGTATTTTTCTTTCTTACTTCCGGAACTCCCTTCCTCCCTGAGCTGTCTGTGAAATTTTCTAGGCAGTCCAGGGAATGGGGGCGGGGGGCGCTTCCCATTTCTGAGGATGGAGGGAAAGAAGGAGGGAGAGGAGGCCAGGGTGACCCTACAGATTAATTTCCAACAACAGCAATAATAATTCAGTGTATTACTTGCAAGCAAAGCAGCCCGCACAACTCTTCTTCCTTGTCTGTATGTGGGGAAGCTAAGCCTCTCAGAGAAGTCACGACTGGTAAGCTGGCAGCCAAACCCAGTTGGAAGGCTGGGTCACCTGCACCAGGAGGGAGTGTCATAGAGGATGCTTGCCACCTTCTGGCTGGTGGCCTGCAGCATCTGATCCTGGGGCCTGTGTTGGGTTTTCAAACTCTCATATCTTATACCGCTATGGGACACTTAACCTCTCTAAACATTAGCAACTGAAAAAAATGAGGATAATTGTATCACTCTGGTGGAATTTGCTTTAATGCATGACTTTTTAATAGAAACATTCTTATTTCAAGTAAAGAGTGAGAAATGTGTGCTCCCGAAGGTCAGAGCCCTTTAGGATACCCTGGGTCCTGAACCTGGGTGGCTGATAGATCCTTGGACAGTTATCCCTAGTTCCCACATTTATGCTACTGAGACAGTGTTCTTTCCTTCTTTAATAAAGGAAGGGAGGGAGGGAGGGAGGAAAAGGAAGATAAAAAGGAAAGGGGGAGGGAAGGGAGAGGAGGGAAAAGAAAAGAACAAGTTCCAGGGTGTTTCAGGGCAAAGAAGACATGGAGACATGCCACTGCCTGATTTGCTGGTGTGCTTGGGCCTCTCTGTTCTACACTGTAGCCTTCACCATGGAACAGCTGAGTGTGGCCAACACCTGGTTTGCAGTGGACCTTTTCCGCACCCTGAATGAGGCCAATCCTACTGGAAACATCTTCATCTCTCCCATAAGCATTTCATCAGCTCTGGCCATGATCCTTCTGGGGGCTAGAGGCACTACTGCAGCACAGATGTCCAAGGTCAGTAGAAACAAAGAGAAATAGTATGGTTTCCCTGAAAGCTTGTACTAAAAAGGTGTACCTTTGAGCTCTTACAGTGTATTTTACTTCATTATGTTTTAAAATTTTTATTGTATTTTTTCATTACCCTTCTACACTTCTCTCCCTCCTCCCCAATCACCATACTTACGGTGTATTTTAAAAATTGTATTTCGGCCGAATGACATCAGGGCACATCCTGGGAAATCCCTCAGATCGAGGGAAAAGAACTTTTCTTCTCTCCTCCTTCTAAGATAAATAAATAAATTTAAAATTTTTGTGTTCCACGAGTATACGTTATAAGGCCAGACTTTCAGAAAAGCCCCAAGAACAATTCATTTTTATGCAGGCTTTCAATCACAATCGAGTTTTTACTAAGCATATACTATGTACCAGGTACTGTTTTTTCTTTGGCTGAAGATTCAGCAGTGAAGAAAGCTACAGAAACCCTTGTTAGTGTGTTGCTTCTATTCCAGTGGACAAATTTTTTAGAGCAACTCCTCTTGGACTAAGATTTTGTGTTTCTGCTTTGCATGTAACCTGCTACACATAAATAGTGCCTCTTATGTAATGTTACTTTTAAGGACAAATAACACATAGGAAACACATCACAGTACAGAAGTTGGCAGTGTCGCCTTTTTGAGGGAACTGGTGACCGTGTGCTTCTGCACTCCTGAAGCCTAGTCCTGTATCTGGCACTGAGTGCCTGTGTGAGCAGGAGGGCACTACAAGAAAAGGACAGAGGTGAGGTGTGGCAGCTGCAGAGACAGTACCAAGCCCTGGATGATATAGGTCACTCTTACAGTAGGAGAAGAAGCAGTAATGCATAGTCGCCTAGCCTTCCACCTGACCTTGTTGGGTGTGGAGGGCTACTTGTTCTTTAATTCTGAGAGGGGAACTCCGGCTCTCCTTGAAACTAGGGGAAATGAGTCCCAAAAGCAAAAGTCTTTCTAACATACCCATCACAAATTATATGGTGTCTGTAATTAAGCAAGGTCCATCCTTAGATTCAAGTTTATTGACCTGTTCCAGCCACAGTGCTTCTGTTACTATATGTTATGAAAACCAACCATTTTTAACACTGCAGATATTAAAAGTATATTAAAGTTTTCCAAAATCCACCAGGGATTTTATTACCTCAAAAATAGTTTTAGGGGTTCCCTTACATTTGTATTCGATTATAACAACTATGCAAACATTCCATATTTTGGTAAGTAACTGAACTTTGTATATTGCATAGGTTTGTTCTTTGCATGTTAAAACAAGGAACCAGCCCAGGCCTCATAAAACCATAAAGGGACACTTGATTTGTAGTGTGGGAATTAAATTTTTGCCAAATATTAAGTTTATAGGTGTTATTTTTAAATGAGTTACTGATAGTGTAACTTACAAAACCTCTTAATCTGTAATATCTTTGTGTTTTTGCATAGGTGATGATTCTTATTTTTACTGTTTATTTCTGAGAACTTTCATTAAAACTATATTTGATACAGAATTTACATATGAATATACATTTATGATTTTGTTGGAAAAAGCAGATGTGTAAATACTTAGCTTATTAGGCACTCGTATTTGTGGAACTATAATTGTAACAAAAAGTGATATGAAACAGCTTCAAATGTTATTTTTATTTCTCACAAAGTTATAAATTTTAGATTCTCTATTATTTGTTCTCCAATGAAAAATTAATTAAGTATTGGGCTGGGAATTATCAATAATTCATAATAAAAACATATTAATCTAATTTGATAGAAGCAAATGCCAAGGAATCAGTTTCAAAATAAATGGTTATAGAAAGAATTTTTTTTACATTTTAGACTCTTCATTTTGATGCAGTCGAGGATATTCATTCAAGATTTCAGAGTCTGAATGCTGATATCAATAAGCATGGAGCTCCCTATATTCTGAAACTTGCTAATAGGTTATACGGCGAGAAAACCTGTAATTTCCTCTCTGTAAGTACTTTATGGTCATGTTCTAAAATTTACTAGACAATGCAGACATTCTTCAGCACAATCAAGTCACAGAAGACAGTTTTTATTTTTATAAACATTCAGAAAATGATGCAGGATGAAAACATGACAATATCCCCATTAATTGATATGATTTCACTTCATAGTCTTCACAATGAACAGATTGACTCTGGCTGTTTTACTAAAGCAAGAGTGAATTCCATAAGTTACTTCCAAGAGCAATCAGTATATACTTATTTATGAAAATATTAATCAGAAGTTGGAAAAGAGTTGGTCAATTTTATATAATACCAAAACTATATAACTGTTCACTTAAAAATGGATAAGATGGTAAATTTTATGTTATATGTTTTTACCATAATGCAAAAAGTATAAGGGTTAGAATTTTTTTTTTGTTACAGTAAAATGTATGGCTTTTAGGGCAAATTCTGTTGCTTTAAGGATTTTAGAAAGCCATTTCCGTATGTAGTAGGAGTTACTCAACGCATTTTCTTTCTTCTTTCTTTCTTTTCTTCCTTTCCTTCCCCTTGCCACGCTCTGTCTCTTTTTCTTTCTTTCCAACAGGAGTTCTTAGCTTCAACTCAGAAAATGTATGGTGCTGAATTGGCCAGTGTGGATTTTCAGCGTGCCTCTGAAGATGCAAGAAAGGTGATAAATGAGTGGGTCAAAGGGCAGACAGAAGGTGAGAGAGTGGGTCCAGTGTAGTCATTACACACTGGTCTTTTTTTTTTCTTCTTTCCACCTTCCCAACCAGCAAATGATTCCCCTGCCCTTTTCCTCTGCCCTCATCCTGACCTTGGCAATAAACTCTGCCGCTGCCCAGTGGTAGACAGCTTTCAAATGTAGAAATACCCCAAAGTGGAAACTTCAACATGATTTAACTGAAGCAGCTAAATATTTTTTCCAGTAAGTTCTCAAAGCTACCTTTTAAAATTAAAATTAACATTGAATGTAAAATAGAAAGGGTAAACTTTTGAGGAAAATCCAGCCTGGTCACATTATGAAAAGAATATCTTGATACTTGTGACATAAACTGCTGTGGCCATAAATATTTTTGCCAACATCTTGCCTGAGTGCAGGGGTAGTAGGTGGCACTGGCTCTGTCTCAGCTGTTTTCCCGCTATAATTCTCTAGTCACGGAGTGAGTCAAGGCACCTACTGAACACCTGTATCCCATACAAGGAGTTCTTCACTGCCATGCTGTGGTCACGGGGGAAATTGTGTGTGGTGGAGTAACTGTTACTACCCTTTGGATACTTGTTACAATCTTTTTTATGAGAGTAGCTTCCACTTGGAGGATTTGAAGAAGCAATTTATTTACTAGTAACTAAAACCATTTTCATTAAGGAATCTTTTTTATGCCTGAAAAAGAATGACCATTCACAAAATAAGGCTTATTGTTTCTCATACATTCCAGAAATTTTTCCTGTTTTTAGCTCTTAAACCCTTTTAGTTGGTTTATTTAACATTGAAACATCCTGGTAGGGCCTTCCTAACCTAATATGTTAAAGGAAATTAAGTAAAAAGTATCTATTTGAATTGAATTTTAGAGCTTATTAAAGAAATGTCAGTTCAAATTTGGAATTCTGATATGTGAATTTTTTTAAATACTTTATCTTTTTAGGGAAAATTCCAGAATTGTTGGCTGTAGGTGTGGTCGATAATATGACTAAACTTGTGCTAGTTAATGCCATCTATTTCAAAGGAAACTGGCAGAAGAAATTCAGTAAACAGGCCACGACCAATGTACCTTTCAGACTGAATAAGGTGAGGTGATGTAGTTATAAAACTACTCTTTGCTCTAAAAGAGAGCAGATAATAATGTGAGCGACTTGTTTTTCCAACTGTCCAGAAAGACACAAAAACAGTGAAAATGATGTATCAGAAGGATAAATTTCCATATGGCTACATCGAGGACCTTAAGTGTCGTATGTTGGAACTGCCTTACCAAGGCAAGGAGCTCAGCATGGTTATCCTGCTGCCAGATGACATTGAGGATGAGTCCACAGGTCTGAAGAAGGTAACAGCCCCTGCACTGGTGTTCCATGTTTCCTTCTGATGTATCAATTCTGCCTTGTGTGTATGCCATGTGATAGGTTCTTACGTGTTTACTGATACTGCTTGATTGTCCTTTTCAGTTCTTTGCATTCTTTTGTGAATTAGCCCATCAATGTTTGCTACTCGGAAGCCCTAAGAGTTTAACTTTTCAGCTATTGTCAGTGAATGGTTCTGGTGGGGGCCACTTAAAGATACCTATTAAATTTAACATAGGTCAGTGGCAGCTCATGGAAACTCCCTTAAATAAACTTTAGAGGAAAGTGCAGCAAAATTAGAATTGTTTTACTGAAACAAATTTTTTAAAATTAAAAAAGCCCAAAACATGTCTGGTATATAGTTTTATCTTGTACTATGAAATCCTAGTATTACGCTGCTCATTCTCATCACGATTCATATAGATTGTGAATTAAATTTCTAAGAACTACATGGTAGAAAAGACTTGTGTGATACATTAGCTTGAAAGCTAAGGCTGTTTTCTAACGTGAACTATGTATGATGTTTATTATATATAATTTAAAGTTGATGCCCTTTCTTGCCAGGCTAAGGTAAAACTGTGAAGATTATGTTTTTTCTTTAGTGTCTCTAGTCTGTTTTGTGGTTTTTCTTTACCCTCTTCCTAACCAAACTTGTTATCAGGAAGGGGTTTAATATTAGCCATTTGCATGTATAAAGAATGTATTAAAGTCAAGGTGTTCCTTATTTTAATTGTATTTCCACATTTGTCTCTTATCACAGTATTCCAGGGTGGAAGAGGTTTAAGAAGGCCTGGATGGATGGATGCGTGGGTGGGTGATGGATGGATAGTTGGTAGAGCCGATGTCCAGAGTCCCTGTTACTTGGGCCCTTAATAGCTTGGAACACAGCTCTGTTCCATTATCACCAATTGCTAAAAAGAAATGAAATCCTCCAAATGGAGTCTGTTCTGGCACAAAACATGAAGGAAGCTAATTAGCAACTGATATTATGAGTCCATTCGTTTAAATAATGTTTCATTACCTTACTTATATGAATGAAATTGTTCTCACCTGTTCTGTTTGCCCATTGTCATTCCAGATCGAGGAACAATTGACTTTGGAAAAACTGCATGAGTGGACCAAACCTGAGAATCTGCATAGCACTGAAGTCAATGTTCACTTGCCCAAGTTCAAGCTGGAGGAGAGCTACAACCTCAACTCACACCTAGCCTGCCTGGGTATAGAGGATCTCTTTAATAACAGGGCTGATCTGTCTGGCATGTCAGGAACCAGTGATCTTTTTATTTCAAAAATCATCCACAAGTCTTTTGTGGAAGTAAATGAGGAGGGCACAGAGGCAGCAGCTGCTACAGCAGCCATCGTTGCCTTCTGCGCACTTACGTTTGAGGAAAGTTTTGTGGCCGACCATCCATTCATTTTCTTAATTCGACACAATCCCTCAACTAACATCCTGTTCTTAGGTAGACTTTCTTCCCCTTAGAGACTGGAAATACAAGGCCAAACTCAGAGCTTTATTACCTGCATTTGCAGTACTAATAGTTTTCATGTTTCTTTAGCAATAAAACTACCATCCCAAAACAGACCTTTAATTTCCTTTGTAAGGTCAGCTCTGTAATGTCACTGCATTTTGTAATTCAGCTCTGTTGGCTGTTCATACCCATTAACTTTGATACGGGTTTCTATTTTCTATTTTTATATTGAAAATTTTTAGTGATTGCTATTAATGCATCAATCAGATGTGCAAAATCTTGACAATGTAGTAATCTATGAGATTGCTATACTTTCTTGATAGCCATAGGAAAAATTATAATACTGTAATTTATTTCACAGATAGATTTCTGGAAGTCAAAAGAGAAATACTCTGATTGTCAAAGGGAGGCTTAAAAACAGATATTAAATTGAATATAGGAGAGCAGCCCCATTAAAGTTTGGGTTATAAAAATAACGCTTGCCTTGGCCAGCGTTTCTGACCATTCATTCTATGAGATTAGTATTCTATTACAATCCTCCAGTTTTTAAACTATTAAAGATATGCCTGGTGATAATTTGGCCTTCCCTTTTTATTGTCCTTTATCTTCCCTGATATAATTTTTGTGGGATCACAAGGAGTTGAGAAGCAGGTGTCTTATAAACAATGCCAAGAAACTGCAAAAAGAAAAATGTAGTAGGAAAGACTGTCAAGCAAAGAGGGGTTGCAAAGGTTTCACTGTCAGCTGGATTCTTGTGTTTTCTTATAAAGGCTCTTGACTTTCATCTTCCAATACAGATAGTTACAGCAATGGGATGGCTTAATGCAATGCTGAATGGGGGACAGAAGCCTCTTTGATTAATATAAACCTTTGTCAAATGTACTCCTTAGAATAGGGCTTGAAACACTGCACTTCCTAACTCCTACAAAGCTGGTGGACTGGCTAATAATGTTTCCTGAGATTCCTCTTAGCCAGACTGATCTCAGCCCTCTTCTTGTTTTCACCCAATTTCGGAAGTGACAGGACTATAAAATGGTGTTCTTGGACTGACAGTACTGACATCCCTGATGATAGTGCCTCCACTGAAAAAAAATTTTTAGCAAATCTTCCTTGCATTCCTTTTTTTCCCTTAAAATACTAGCATCTACTATATTCTAGATTCCCTTAGCTATAGGAAAGCAAGAAAAACAATAGTCACTGCATTCTGTAATTCTTCTCTTTGGGCTTTTTATCCTAAAATCTAGTTGGTGATCTAGAGTAAATTGTGCTAATCGAGTAGACTTGGTTAATCAAGTTGAACTTCAGGGTCCCAAGCAACTCTAGTTAAATCCTTCTTTTTATATATGAAGGAACAGGCCTATGGACTGTAAATAAATCGTTGAAAGTTAAAACAACTAGTAAATTCCAGAGCAGAAACTAGAATCCAATTCATATTTTATGTGGAGAACTTGTAATGGTGAACTAGGTAACTCAGACCTCTTAACAACTAAAAGACCAAAACAACTAAGCACTGGCCCAAAGTCAAGGGAGAGCTGATATGATCATGAAGAATTACTAAGCAATCTGGGATAAACTGGTGAATATGGAAAATGGGATCACTTTTGCTCCAGGGATGTTTTCTAATCCAAAAGAAGTAAGTGAGAAGTGAAGCAAGGATTTTGATGATGTTCAAGGACAGGGAAGCAAAGTTTGGACCTGTCAATAGTGGAATTCCTATTATAACTCATGTGCTTTTATTTGGCACCATAAGAGCTATACCCCCATGATTATGAGTGAAGCAGCTCAGAACACAGCCCTAAAGTAAGTCATTGGACAGCCCCCAAAATTCCAATTCTTGGTATTGGGTTATAATTGTTCTGGTTTGCTACTGCCCAGAGCCACATGGCAGAAGGAAATAAAAATCATCTCTGGGGACAGATTACTCCTAAACCTCAAATTATTTTTATAGCCTGCTTTTTAAAATACAATATCCAGCACATAATCAAAGATAATTGGATCAGTGAGGAGCCATGGCAACATAAAACAAGCGCACACACACACGAAGAATGCAAACAAGTGCAGTGCTGCAAATATTGGAACAGTGATAAAAGTCAAGACTAAGCATTTCAGAAAATAACTAGAAATTTAGAAGAGGCACTGCATATCTGGATAAAAATGAAATAGAAACCCTACAACTCAATATACAAAGAACAAAATAGATAAGACTTATCAACAAATCAGAGATAGAAGAAAAGTGAGTTGTCAAATCAGAAGAAATAATTTCTTTCAGAAAGACAGCTATAAGAAGTAAGCCCAGAGAGAGAAAAGGGGAGAAGATATAAAAGAAAGGGTAAACAACTGAAAACAGTAAGAAAATGCTTAATAGGACAAGAGAAGATGAGACAGTATGAGGCAGAATAATATTTAAAGATCTAACTTTTAAAATGTGTATTCTAAAACTAATGTAAACATCAATTCACAGATTTCAGAAACCCTATTCAACCCCCAAATAGAATACCACAAGGAAATCCATCTCTAGTCACATTTTAGTAAAACTGTAGAAGTCCAGAGACTATAAGAAAGGATCATAAAAGAAATAAGATAAAAATGTAATAAAAAGGTGAAGTACCCTCAGGGGAGCAGCAGTTTGAGGGACAACACATAAATCAACAGAAATTATGGAGCCAGAGATTGTAGACTGATTCCTTAACATGCTGAGAAAAACAACACCAAAAGCCCTGCCAACCCAGAATTACTCTACACCCAGGAAAAACATTCCTCAAGGTATTTTCAGGCAAACAAAGGCTCAGAGAGTTTATTATCAGCAGACTTCAAAAAATTCTAGAGAATATTCTTTATGTAAAAGGAACATCAAAGTTGTAAAAAAGGAACAAAGAGCAAGAAAACTTAGGAATATGATAAATTAAAATAAATTTTGACCATAGAAAATGAAGGTAAAATTTCTAAAGTCCTTGCATTTTCTGGGAAGAGAATGAAAGTACAATCACTGTCATGTGCTGCATAATAGCATTTTGGTCAACAAAAGACTACATCTACCTTGGTGGTCCCATAAATCAGAATGGAGCTGAAAAATTCCTATTGTCTGGTGATATCAGAGCCATCATAATGTTGTAGTGCAAAATTTTACTCATGTGTTTGATGATGCTGGTGTAAACAAACCTGCTGTGCTGCCAGTTACATAAAAGTATAGCAGATACAATTATGTAGAGTACATAATACTTGAAAATGATAATAAATGACTATGTCACTGATTTATGTAGTTACTATAATGTAAGTTTTAATAATTATTTTACAGGGTAATTTTTCTACTTATAAAAAACCAGTGTGCTGTAAAACAGTATGAAATGTTACAATGGCTGCAGCCTCATGTATCTTGTGTTTACTGTCTCCCGACTGCATCATTTTCTCTTGTGCTTGACTTAATGTCATGTTGTTTTTACAGTAACATGCCATAGAGAGTTTTTGCATAGGAACAGTAGACTGCACCATATAACTTAGGTCTATGGCAAACTTACTATCCAGGTTTGTGTAAGTACGCTTTATGGTGTTTGCACTACAATAAACTCACTTAACAGTGCTTTTATTAAAATGTATCCAGAAGTGGCATATATCTGTGCAATTATATTAGATTCTGATAAGTCAATACATTTTGTACTCTCTAAGGTAACCAAAAGAAGAATAGTAAAAGGGTCCATAACTTCCAAAATAAACCAAAGAGAAAAAAGGAAAAATGAAAAATACATAATCAATCCAAAATAGGGAAAGAAAAAGAGAGGAAAAGAGACACTAAACAGAAATGACAAATAGCAAGGAATCATACTAAACTCCAAATATTTAAATAATTATTTCAAATGTAAGTTGACTAAATATTCCAGTTAAAAGACAAAAATGGTTAGACTAGATTTTAAAATACTATATGCTAAAAACATACTGTATGTTGTCATAGGAAACATATTTCTAACATAAATATGAAATTTGAGAGAAAAAAGAATAGAAAAGACATGTGAGGCAAACACTGACCATAAAAGTAGATGCAGCTATATTAGGCAAAATAGGTTTTCCTATTCTAGTAGTAAAGACAGACACCTCATAATGATAAAAAGATTCAGATCATTAGGAAAATATGACAGTTCTAAATTTGTGTGTACCCAATAATGAGTACTCAAAATGAAACAATAAAAATTTTTTTAATTAGAGAAGAAATTGGTTGGTAATTTGATAAGATAAGGATGTGTATTGCAATTACTTAATCAGAACTTAGTGAAGATCTTAGCTGATACAGTAACTAAAGAATAATAAAATATATAATAATGTGAAAATAAGAGCAAATATAATATTTCAGATAATTATTTTCATCTAAAGTCTAAATTATTAGAATTTAAAAATAAGTAAGGTGTTACTGGTTACAAGTACAATTTACACAGTTAATTTGTATTTTTATGTGATATAAAGTCTTTTTAAATGTTTGAAAAAGGATTTATAATAATGTCCAAAAAATGTTCAAATGTCTAGGAATAAGTCCAACAAGAGATGTTGAACACTTCTATACAGAAAACTATAAAAGTTATTGAGAAAAAAATAAAGAAGATGTAAATAAATGGAGAGCTATATTATGGTCATAGTTTATTATTTTAAATATGTCATTGAGCTACATAATCAGTGAAATTTTACTTTAAAAGACAACAGATTTTTTGTTTTGTTTTTGGTGAGATATCCCAAGTGGTTCTGATATTTATATGACAAAGCACAAGGTCAAGAATATCTAAGACAATATTGAAGGACCATATGAGAGGACATACTCAATAGAAAAACAACATATTCTAAAGTTGAAGAAATAAGATACAGTGGGTTCTCGTGCAAAGATGGTTAGACATGGAAGAAAACAGAGAGCCCAGAAACATGAACACTGCTTTATGATGAGAGATCATCATCCCAGTTTGTTTGAACAACCTGTTTATGTCTCTTGTTCTTCTGCTATTATTAGCAATGTCTTTTACTTTGAAAATTTAATCAATTTGAATAAATTTGAATCATATGGACATCATATTTCTGACAAATATGGTACTTCAAGGTTGTGAGTGAAGGGAGGAAACTTTCAATAAATGGTTCTGGAATATTTGGGAACTCATACGGAAAAAAATTAAAGTTGATTCCTGCCTTAAACCTAAACAAAAATTAATACCAGGTGGACAATAGACAATAGACTTAATTGTGAAAGCAAAAACAATAATGCTTTTAGAAGATAATATTAGAATATATCTTCACGTACTTCTGGAGAGAATGAATTCTTTATTATTATTATTATTATTAATTATTTTATTTTTAAAATATATTTTATTGATTATGCCATTACAGTTGTTCTATTTTTCCCCTTCATTCCCCTCCACCCTGCACACCCCCTCCCCACCATTCCCCCCTTTAGTTTAATGACCATGTGTCTCAAGTTCTTTAGATTCTATATTTCCCATGCTATTCTTGCCCCCCCATCTATTTTCTATCTACTGTCTATGCTACTTATTTTCTGTACCTTCTCCCCCCTTCTCCTCCTCTCACTCCCCTATTGCTAACCCTCCTTGAGATCTTCATTTCTATGTTTCCACTCCTGATCTAGCTGTCCTTTTAGTTTGCTTTTGTTTTAGGTGTGGTTGTTTATAACTGTGAGTTTGTTGTCCTTTCACTGTTCATGTTTAACTTCTTTTTCTTAGATAAGTCCCTTTAACATTTCATACAATAAGGGCTTGGTGATGATGAACTCCTTGAATTTGATCTTATCTGAGAAGCACTTCATCTGTCCTTCCATTCTAAATGAAAGCTTTGCTAGATAGAGCAATCTTGGTTGTAGGTCTTTGGATTTCATGACTTGGAATACCTCTTTCCAGCCCCTTCTTGCCTGTAAGGTCTCTTTTGAGAAATCCGCTGATAGTCTGATGGGAACTCCTTTGTAGGTGACTGTCCCCTTATCTCTTGCTGCTTCTAGGATTCTCTCCTTCATTTTAATCTTAGCTAATGTAATTATGATGTGTTCCTTCTTGGGTCCACCTTCTTTGGGACTCTCTGAGCTTCCTGGACTTCCTGGAAGTCTATTTCCTTTGCCAGATTGGGGAAATTCTCCTTTATTATTTATTCAAATAAGTTTTCCACTTGTTGCTATTCCTCTCCCCCTTCTGGTACCCCTATAATTCTGATGTTGGAACATTTAAAGATGTCCTGAAGGTTCCTAAGCCTCTCCTCATTTTTTTAAATTCTTGTTTCTTCATCCTTTTCTGTTTGGTCATTTTTATCCTCCTTCTGGTCCACTCCTTTGATTTGAGTCCCAGTTTCCTTTCCATTACTATTGGTTTCCTGTGCATGTCCATTCATTTCAATTAGTTTAGCCTTCATATGTTCCTCTAATTTGTGACTAAAGTCAACCAGTCCTATGAGCATCCTGGTCACCAGTGTTTTGAACTGTGCATCTGAAAGTTTGGCTATTTCTTCATGGCTTAGATTTATCGGCTCTGGGGCTCTGAGTTGTTCTTGAGCCATGTTTTGATCTGTTCATGCCTGCTACATATGAGGAGGGGAGCCTTAGGTGTTCACCAGGGTGGGGCCACTGGGGGCCCTGGGTTGTGATGCTGTATGTGGGGGCAGGGTCAGAGAGGAACAATAGCGGTCCCCTCTGCTGCTTCCTGCCACTGGGGCCTGCATGGTCTGTCTCACCGCTGGCTCCTTCACCGGTTTATTTGCGCATGAATGTATGACTGCGGTGAGTCTGCCGCCTTGCACCCTCAGTGGGTCCGCCCACTGCTACTCCACACCTGGGATCTGCCCATGGCTGCCCGCGTACCTGGGTTGTGTGCCCGGGTCGGTCCGGTGGATCTTTCCTGCTGGAGAGAATGAATTCTTAATGGGACATATACACATAATTTATTGTCATATTTATTTCTGGGCATTTGGACATTTTGATGTAAATTGAACCAAATGAAAATTAAGAACTTCAGTTCTGCAAAGCAGCCCACTAAGAAAATGAAAAGGCAAGTCTCAGGACAGTTGACATAGTTCAGCACCCCAAGGAGGGGTAATATCTGAAGAAATATGCCCAAAGGCAGGACTTCAATTCTGGAGCCTTTCCTACTTTCTTATCTCCCAGGTGTGGGCCCTGAGAGAGACGATATCTCCTAAAAAGGGCCCTGGTGGCTAACTAGGCCTACATTTTAAAAAATAGAATAAAATAGTAAAATAAAAAACAGAGTCTGGCAGTTATTTCTACATAGGGGCCTCTCATGCAAACTGCACTTCAGGAAGAAGCCTGCACTGAACTCCTTGACCACACCAAACTGCCTGCCTGCACTGTGTTTCTGCAGTCTTAGCCAGCCCTTATAAGAGTTCCTGGAAACCAACAGGACTGAGGCTTTCCCCATCCAATTGGATGGAGCTGCATAGCTATCTATACCCATCAATGTCTTCACTCCCCATTTGGCTCCATTCTAACCAATCAGGACAATCACTGAAACTTCGAAGATTTGGAAACCTTATTTGCATGAGGAGTACCTACCAAAGACCTATGACGGGGACTTCTGTCTATGTAAGTGAGCTTTCCTCTGGGTTTGGAAGCACGCTTTACCTTTCCACTGAAGATTGTTGTTGCTCACTCAAGCGGAAACGCCAGAGATGTTTCATGGGAACAGACCAGCATGGGTCACAGCAGACTAGCACAGACTAGAGAAAATCAATACAGGGCAAAGAAGATCTGTAACAGAGCAGGCAAACCAGCCAGGAGCAGAGCAAATCATATATGTGTACCCGAATAAGGCTGCCTGGACCCAGGACCAGCTCACAGCCTTGCTACACCAGAATTGAGCTGCTTTGCACTGAATAAAGTTTCCTTCTTCACCGCACCCCAAATTTAAGATTCTTGTTGGCGTTGAATTGGTGTCAATGACCATCAGTGACACATGCTACCACAGCATGGTGATTGCTGGGGGAAGGGGGTCATAAGTGAACTAAAAGGTAATGGAAAAATTACAATAAAGGTTAAATAAAATGCAAAAAATTAATAATAAAAAAAGGAATATGTGAAAGGTAGCCAGACTTTGTGAAGTCACAGTTTGGGAGAACTGGCTTCTGAATATCTTCAGAATTTTTATATACCAGAAATGCTGCCTTAGATTACCTAGAGAAAGGGGCGGCAAATCTTGAGAGAAAAAAAAGGGGGAATCTGGTTGGTATCACAAAATCAAGAGTGCTTTCAAAATCACCAAAATTGAGTCAAACGTGTATGTGTTTTTTTCATTAGTCTGTTTATTTAAACAGATTGCTGCCATAGTTTTGCCATCAAATTCTTCTTTACTCAGAAGTGGACCATAACACTATAATCTAGAATTCTCGTGGGACCACAGCTGTTCTTCCATCTTAGGGCGGGGAAATACTCACTGGAACTCAATGAGGGATGACACTGAGCCAGCCCTGGCGCTCCATACATGACATTTATATTAACACCAACCTCATGAAGTAGGTGGTTTTGTTTTCATTCTGTAATGAATAAGTAACCTGCCTCAGATCTCAGAGGAGAATGGGGGCTCATGCCTCAGAGCTCTGAAGAAATTATCCTGATTCATCACAAGCAGAAGTCCCTGATTTTCTCCTCTGAGTTTCATTTAGAGGGCTGAGAAATGCGTTCTAAGCTATTCTAAGAGATTCATATCTTTCAATATTAATGCTATGCTTTTATCTTCAGCTGTGAACCTAGTCAACTAAAATGAAATCTTCAATAATTTTACAATATCAAATAAACTTGCTTTTGAAAAGGCAAAATATAACCAGGAATAGCAGGTGGTAAATGGCTTTTCAGTAGAACCCGCTAAGCCATCATTTTTCCATGGCAAAAGTCAGCACCCTGTTTCCCACAATGTCACCACCAAGGGCTGAGAGCCCTACAAAAATTGTACATCTGGCCGTGGCTGGTGTGGCTCAGTGGATTGAGTGCTGGTCTGCAAACTGAAGAGTCTCAGGTTCAATTTCCATTCAGGGCATGTGCCTGGGTTATGGGGCGGGTCCCCCACTGGGGTTGATAAGAGGCAAACAATTGATGTGTCTCTCACACATTGATGTTTCTCTCCTTCTCTCTCCCCCTTCCTCCCTTATCCTTTACTAGAAGTAAATTAATAAAGTCTTTGAAAAAAAGAAATTAAAAATGTACATCTGATTAGGAATATAAAATATACCAGAGAAAAAATTTGTCATTTTAGAAAACAATTCAGGACTAAGATGGGATCTGTTATATTTCAACCTCAGAGGGGTCAATCACTCATAAACATGTACAGATTATAAAGTATTATATAAAGGTGTTTCTTTCTCTAAACTCTCAGGGTTCTAATTACATGTACAGAAATTTCAAGCAGACACTTTCTGATCCGAAAAGAACCAGTCAGAAGCTGCTGTGATAAGGGCCCAGTCCACAGGGTGTGGATAGACTGGTGAGAAGTGAATGAATTAATCCAAAATTTCTCTGCTGAAGGGTAACTTGTAGTATAAAAATCTCATCTGTAGCATGGAGTAAAGGTGATTTTCTAGTATACAAGGGAGACAACTAGAAACAAAAACAACCAATATTGAGAACAAGAGGATGTTATTGAAAGAAGTTTTCAAAGAGCTCTTGCACCAGCACTTTTCTCATTTTGTACATCCTTGGCCCATTTTTAAATTGTATTGTTTTTCTTCCTGGTGTTGAGTTGTATTAGTTCTTTATGTATTTTGGAGATGAACCCCTTATCAGATGTATCATTGACAAATATGTTCTCAATTTAGTAGGTTCCCTTTTCATTTTGTCGGTGGTTTCTTTAGCTGTGCAGAAGCTTTTTAGTTTAATGTAGTCCCATTGGGTTTTTTTTTCCTTTATGTCTTTGTGCAAGGAGACATATTGGCAAAAACATTGCCCTGAGAGATGTCTGCCTATGTTTTCTTCTAGGATTTTTATGAGTTTGCCACTTACATTTAAGTGTTTTGTCTATTTTGAGTTTATTCCTGTGTATGCTGTAGATTGGTGGTCCACATTCATTTTTTTTGCATGTATCATTATGAGGGGTTTTTTTTTAGTTAAATATATCAACTCCAGAAATGTTGCTAATCTGGAACAGGTAATGTTCTCCATATTCAAGATTCACAATATTCCATCAAATCATGACAATAGCATGAACTATTTCAAGGTTATTTTAGTTTTCTCCATTCTGATTTTAAATTAATCCC
Source organism: Artibeus jamaicensis (assembly GCF_021234435.1). NCBI lineage: Eukaryota > Metazoa > Chordata > Mammalia > Chiroptera > Phyllostomidae > Artibeus > Artibeus jamaicensis. Next base: position 1,845,516 of record NW_026521898.1, on the reverse strand, counting down.
TTGTTTCATTAATCTTCCACTACATATTGTGGGCTAAACTCTGTACTAGGCCCTAAAAATATAACAATAAATCAAACAAAATCCCTGCTCTAAGGTAGTTAATGTCTAGTTCATAAAAGAGCTCTCCAGTAATTAATCTGGTTAACTGACCCTTTGGTTAACAATGGTAGCAATTCAGTAGTGGGCACCTTAACACAGTGCCTTTGCTCATATCCTTTCCTTTGTTGTAAGACAAAGGATTGTCTTTTCATATCAAGTGAAATTCTGGGAAGTTTCATCTTCTATTTTATTTAGTAAACTGTCATTCTGAGTGATTAGCTCATCTTTATTTATCTTACTGTATATTTTCTGATATCTACTCCCTTGAGTATGCTGATGAAACAGAGTTGTAAATCCCCAGGGCATGGCTAACCCAAAAGGTGGTAGGTCACCCCTGCAAAGGGAAGAGTATATGAAAAGGCACAGGCTTAAGAAACCCTTGTGTAATAGGATAGTAATAAGTGAAAGCAAGAGCAAGGAGGATGTGACTAGGGAGTAAAAAGCCATGCCCTCATGGCTACTGAATTATTTCAAAACACAGTGACAAGAACTAATTTACATGAAAAGTGTTTACTCTGCCTTCCAGATGAGGATATTAAGAGATGGATTTGAGAACTACTTTCAACCTGCACTTAGCAGTAGCTAAATTGTGGAGATTGAAAAAAAATAAATTTTCAGGTTTTATTCCAGCTTTCTAGCAAGTGGCTGAAAGGACGTGCTGCTACTCTGATGGGAAGACCAGAGGAAGAGCAGATCTGGTGAGAAATTTGGGGGGTTAGTCATGAACATTAGGTCCTCCAGAAGGAAACACCATGTAGGCAGTTGAATGTGTGGATCAAAAGCTCAGAAGAGAGGTCTGGGAAAAGTTCTAAATTTGCTCATGTCTGCCTCCTGAGAGAATGAGATTGCCTAGTGAGAAGCAAATGAAGAGGGGCCCTAGAGGAGAACCCAGAGGTGTCAACACTCAGGGCCACCAGCAAATGAGGAGCAAGACAGTAGGCCAAAGAGAAGGAGCCTACCTAATGCCAAAGAACCAGGAAAGAAAGCAGTTGGTGGACCCATGAAAGGAAGTGCTTCAGGGAGGAGTGTTGTACACTGCTCTGCCTGGTTTTCGGAATTGTACCTTGACCCCTCATGGCTAAGGGTGAGGGACGACCTCTGAAATGCAAGCCACAGGAGACAAACCTTGTCTCTGGTAGCAAACAATGCCTCAGTTTCTTCTCCCTGCCCCCAAAGCTTCGTCAAAAATCAATGACTGGTAAGACTGCTCAAGGCGGGGGCAACCTAAGCCAGACTTGATCACTTGGGAGGCCTTCATGGACAGACTCAGGGGCTGCAACAAAGAGCAATGGACTCTCAGCCCCTGGCTTTGACAAAGCCTGAGTCCCCATGTTCTCTGGGAGAAGCCCTTACTGGCTCTAATCCCCTTAAGCCTGAATACCTAATGGAGAAAGGTGCAGCTCCTTGCCTTGCTAGAGCATGTCCTGGGGAAAAATTTGGCACTACAAAGACTTGCTGATAAGCCTGTTGTTATACCCAGCTAGGAAAATTACAGCTAGGGCATTACCCAATCCTAAATCTGCAGTTCCTGGAACAGGGTAATGAACAAACATCCGGGAACAATTGGGTTTAAAATTCCAGCCAAATAAGGTAACTAACCCAGGCCCGCCAGAAAGTGCCCACCAGCAGCAGCACCCACCAATCAGAGACCCTCGCCATTTTTAAATAAGCCAATAGCTAACCGCCACCTCTGCTTCTGTATGCCTTTGCTTGCTTGCTAGAAAATATAAATACCCAGTAGTCTGTAAGCCAGGCGCGACTTCCATTTTGTAGCTCTGAGTAGCTACGTGACTCTGGTCACAGTTGGGGAAGTTCGCCCCTGCGCAGGATAATCTTTGGCCATTAAAATTTTTATCAATTCGGTTCCAGACTCCGAGAGTGTGTATTTACCCGCCCATCGTCTACAACATTTGGGGGCTCCTCCGGGATCTACATACACTCGGAAGACCATCAACCGCCAGGCCCGGTAAGTTTCGGCAGAACTGGGGTACCCCGATCTTGGAAACGGTCTAGACCTCTTGAGCCCCGAGGGGGGAGGTGGACGCTACCGGCAGCCCCCCGGGGGATTCCCAAGGAGAGGACGCTCTCGGGAATCGGAGCTGGGCTCCCGCGAGTGGGTCGCAATTGGTTTTGGTTTTTCGCGCAGCGATATTGTAGTTGCGTGAAAGGATTTGTGTCTGTGTGGGCGCCTTTGTTGTTTGTCCAGAAATTGTGTCTAAAATTATATGTGTTCCCTCTAGGCTTAACAACTCTTTCAGTAGCCCTAGGACTCTGGGAGATCACCGAGGTCTCCCGCCGCAATTCCAAGATGGGACAGGGAGGCTCTACGCCCAAGACCGCGCTTGAATGCCTCCTAAATAATTTTTCTGATTTTCAGAAGCGCGCCCGGGGTTATGGGGGCCCGCCGCCCGACCCTGAGGTTCTGCGAACCTTCAGTGAACTAGAGTGGCCCACCTTCAACGTAGGGTGGCCCACTGAGGGGACCTTCGATCTTCCCATCTTATATGCAGTACAGAGAGTACCAGGTACCTCATCCGGACCAGATGGTATACATCGACGTTTGGGTGGACATAGCCACCGAGCGTCCAGGTTACATCCGGCCATGCCAGCCTGACCGGAGGAGGATGCAGCGCAGTGTCTGTGTTGCGGCGGGGGGGGGGGGGGGTAGAGCCTGCCACCCGAGGGGACAGGGACCCCGGTCCCGGGTTCACAGGGAGCCCCGGTCCCGGGTTCAGCTAAGGAAAAGCCTCGTTTATACCCAGTTCTCTCTGAAGCCCCGGAGGACCCCCTGATCGAGCCTACTGCGGCGCCACCCTACAATCCTCCGCAACCAGATTCCACCACGGGAGGTGACCTCAGGAGCCCGCCCCATACCAGGGGCGGGACACCACATGGGTTGCCTCAGCAGGGAGGCGCCGCCATCCTGCCTCTCCGTGAGGTGCCGCCTGGCCCAGATGCACCAGCACAGGCACCACCTCGACTAGTCTATGTTCCTTTTTCAACCAGTGACCTGTATAATTGGAAACTCCAGAATCCTCCTTTTTCTGAAAAACCCCAAGGCCTCATTTCCCTTTTAGAAACCATTTTCAGGACCCACCAGCCAACCTGGGATGACTGCCAGCAGATACTCCAGACCCTTTTCACCTCTGAGGAAAGGGACCGAATTATGAGAGAAGCAGCCAAGGCTGTGAGGGGAGAAGAGAGGGGTACCGCAGAAGGGAGGAGGGAGGTAGAGGATGTCCTTCCCGGTCAACCCCCAGATTGGGATCCTAATTCGAGCGGGGGAAGGGAGGCGCTACTCCAGTATCGCCGGGCTCTACTACGGGGGCTCAAGGCAGCAGCTAAGAAGCCTACTAATTTTAGTAAAGTTAGTGAAGTAATCCAAGGTAGGGAGGAATCGCCAGCCGCCTTCCTAGAGAGGCTTATTGAAGCCTACAGGGTTTATACCCCACTAGACCCTCAGGCACCCGAGAACAGGAGATTACTCAATATAGCCTTTGTAACTCAGGCAGCTTCAGATATTAGGAACAAATTACAGAAAATAGAAGGATTCGAAGGGGAGAATATTAGCAAAGTATTAGAGATAGCACAAAAGGTTTTCATCAATAGGGATGATCCTGAGATTGGTAGTGCAAAGGAAGTAGCCAAGATCTTAATTGCCGCCCAGAACCCAGCCCCGAAGGGTAGAGGGAAAACGGAGTCAGGACCAGGACAGCGACGGGCGCCAATAGGCAAGAACCAGTGCGCTTTCTGCAAGAAGAATGGACATTGGAAGCGTGAGTGCCCAGAGTTGCAAGCCAAGGTAGCTCAGCAAAGGATGGGGGCTCCTGTCCTTCTAATCCTCCAGCTGTCCAGTTCCTAAAGACGACTGCCTTAAACCCAGCGACCCTGCTACCTGTACCTGACTCCTCGATTGTCCATAACTGTTCTCAGGTATTAGAGACTATAACTGGCTCACGCCCCAACCTGCGTGACCAGGCCTATGAAAAGCCTGACTTAGTCCTCTTTACCGATGGAAGCAGCTATGTCCTAAATGGTGAGAGGTTAGCAGGGGCCGCAGTAACCACCGAGGAAGAAATAGTCTGGCAAAAGGCTTTGCCGGCAGGGACATCAGCTCAGCGAGCAGAGCTAATTGGCCTCACTGAGGCCCTCAAACTGGTAAAAGGGAAAACGGTCAACATCTATACCGACAGCCGGTATGCCTTCACCACCGCGCACGTCCACGGAGCCATCTACAAGGAGAGGGGCCTCCTCACTTCTGGAGGTAAAGAAATTAAGAATAAACAAGAGATCCTGGACTTGCTAGACTCCATTTGGCTACCTAGCAAGGTAGCAATTATCCACTGCAAAGGGCATCAGAAAGGTGAGTCCTCCATCATTCGGGGAAACAACCTAGCTGATGCGGCAGCTCGGGAAGCTGCGGTCAAGACAGAGAAGGTACTTCCAATAGTGCCCAAGCCAGAGCTACCATCCAAACCCAGATACACCCCTGACGAGGAGCAAGCAGGCCTTCAAGCTGGAGGGGTTAAGGACTCTGCTGGATGGATAATACTACCTGACTCCAAGATCCATCTACCTCTAGGGGTACTACGGGCGGTAGTACAAGATCGCCATTCTAGCACCCATTTAGGTCAGACTCAATTAGAACAATTGATAAGAAAATATTACTCAGGATCAAAGATAAGAGAAATCCTTCATTCAGTTACTACTAGGTGTCAGATCTGTGCTAAGGTCAATCAATGCACAGAATAAGAAATTCCCCCCCCTCCCTTAGATATAGAGGAAAAAGCCCAGGTGAGCTATGGGAAATAGATTTTACAGAAATGGTAAGAGGAAAATCTGGGTATAAGTATCTCTTAGTACTAGTAGACACCTATTCAGGATGGGTGGAGGCTTTCCCCACAAAAGAGGAAACCGCCTCCACTGTGTGCAAACTCTTACTGAGAGAAATTATCCCCAGATACGGACTTCCATTAGCCATGGGATCAGACAACGGCCCAGCTTTCGTTTCGAAGGTATCTCAAGAGCTAGCCGCTAGGTTAAAGATAGAATGGAAGCTCCATTGTATTTATAGGCCTCAGAGCTCAGGCCAAGTAGAAAGGATGAATAGAACTCTAAAGGAAACCATAATAAAACTAAAAGAGGAGACCGGCGACAACTGGGTAGAGCTACTCCCTTTTGCCCTTTTTAGAGTGAAATGCACCCCTTATACTGGATCCTGGACCCCTTATGAGAATGTTTGGACAACCTGTCCCCATTATCCCCAAACTTTCCAGTGAAGAAATAGCCAGCACAAATCATAACTTCCTTAAGTCCCTCCAGGCTTTGCAACAGGTGCGACAGGAGATAGAGTCCTACGCCACCAGCCTCCAGCTGAGACAACCGGATGGCCAGCTCCACCTGAACCGGGACAATGGATCTGGGTCCTTAACCATCGCTGGGGAAGCCTAGAGCCGAGGTGGATTGGCCCCTTCCAGGTCCTGCTCAGCACCCTCTCTGCAGTAGAGTAGCAGAGAAGCCCTGCTGGATTCACCTATCACACACGAAGCCAGCCCAGCCCCCGGAGGACCACCAAGGAACATGGCGGATCAGCAAAGATCCCGAGCAACCACTAAGACTGAAATTTCTCAAACAGTAAGACTTTTCCTGCTTGTAGTAACTCTGCCCCTAACCCATGGAGGATTCCAAGCTAGCCCCAAGGACCTCCACGCAGCCCTTTTTGGACCACCCTGTGAGTGTAGGGGAGGAACTCGTACTGACTATGCCATACCCTCCTCCTATACACGGACCACGGATTGTGGAGCCACTGTAGCTTACCTAGCCTATTCTAGAACCTCCACAGGAGTCAGCCAGCCCGAATGGGTATGTGTACCAAAGCCTACATGGTTTCCTCCCTCTCTTACTCCCCTTGCTAGGGCCTTTACTAACAGTAATATTAATTTTAACAGTAGGACCCATAATATTAAACAAAGTGTTTGCGTTCATCAAAGACAGAATAGATGCTGTCAAGCTAATGGTCCTATCCCAACCCTACACCATCTTACCCCAAGAAGATGAGTCGATGGTTTGACCACCTCCCCACAGAAAAGGGGGGAGTGTTATACCCAGCGAGGAAAATTACAGCTAGGGCATTACCCAACCCTAAATCTGCAGTTCCTGGAACAGGGTAATGAACAAACATCCGGGAACAATTGGGTTTAAAATTCCAGCCAAATAAGGTAACTAACCCGGGCCGGCCAGAAAGTGCCCACCAGGAGCAGCACCCACCAATCAGAGACCCTCGCCATTTTTAAATAAGCCAATAGCTAACCGCCACCTCTGCTTCTGTATGCCTTTGCTTGCTTGCTAGAAAATATAAATACCCAGTAGTCTGTAAGCCAGGCGCGACTTCCATTTTGTAGCTCTGAGTAGCTACGTGACTCTGGTCACAGTTGGGGAAGTTCGCCCCTGCGCAGGATAATCTTTGGCCATTAAAATTTTTATCAATTCGGTTCCAGACTCCGAGAGTGTGTATTTACCCGCCGATCATCTACAACACTGTGAAATCTGCTTTGCTCTTTCATTCATATGATAAGGGTTCGAGCAGGAAACCCTAAAACTCTGTTCCTGACAGACTGACTCATAGTAAGCCCTCATATTTCTTTGAAATGTTATCTACTGTTTGATCCTTGCCACCCTATATTCCTGTGTATTAGAACCCAATAAAAGCCCTGGAGGAGGGGGTTCGGGGCCTTTTTCTCCTGGGAGAAACTGGCCGCTGCTGGCCTTTTCCCCCCGTGAAACTGGCCACTGCTCACTTCTCCTCTTCAAGCAGATCACATCATGTCTCAGTCATACTAATTTTCATTCGTGGCACACAGGGGGGACTTTTGAGGGAAGTCACTCCCACAGAGGAGGAAGTGAGCCAACTATATCTAATTTTACAGAGAGGTCAAGTGAGGTGAAGAGTAAACTGTCCTTTTGAGTTAGCAAGATGGAGGTCACTAAGGATCTTAGAAAGAGAATACATATAAAGTGGTGATGGAAGAAGCCAATGGAATTGACCCAAAGAGTAAGCAGCACAACTTTTGGCTGCAAGATAGTGGTAATAAAATAGCATAGATAATTTTCTTATTAATAAAACTTATTGAAGCACAGTTCACATATGATCATTCATTTTAAGCATAAAGTTCAAAGAATTTTGACATATAAAACCACCATCCCAGGGGACTTCTGCCAAGATGGAGGCATAGGTGGATGTGCCATGCCTTCTCACACAACCAAGTTTAGAGACAACAACTAAATATTAGCAACAGAAAACACAGCCAGAACACGGAAAATTGAACTTTTCGGAAGTCCGTTAACAACAAATTCTTCAGCCTGACTGGTAAGGGGCGAAACCAGCGGCTGGTGAAGCGGGATTGCACAGGAGGTCTCGGTCAGCTGGACTCAGGTGCGGAATCCAGGCGCAGGGTTGGACCTAGTGAGCGACCCAGCGAGCCACCAGGCGAGCGACTGTGGGGGAGACAGCGGGGGAGCGGTGCTGCGTGTTGACTGTGGTCGCGCATTTGTGCGCGGGCAGACAGGCGAGGGAGTGGGCGGTTGGACCGGGCCCATTGGGTCCCCGCGGCAAGCGGCAGTGGAGGGCGCCACCATTTCCCTGCTCTGACCCCACCTCCACATACAGCGTCATAACCCAGCGACTCTGAGTGGCCCGGCCCAGGTGAACCACCTAAGATGCTAATCCTCACCCAGCAGTGAGAAACAGCAGAGGGGGTCGCCATTTCCCTGCTCTGACCACGCCCCCACATACAGCCTCACAACCCAGAGACCTGGGAGTCCAAGGCACCGCTTCTCACACTTAGACCAAAAATGTCGCAAGATCTCAAAGCTCCAGAGCCCATAGATGTAAGCGATGAAGAAATAGCAAAACTCTCAGATGCACAGTTTAAAACACTGGTCATCAGGATCCTCACAGAACTGGTTGATTATACCGACAAATTAGACAAATATATGAAGGCGAAACTAATTGAAATGAATGGAATTGCACAGGACACCAATAGCAATGAAAAGGAAACTGGGACTCAAATCAATGGAGTGGACCAGAAGAAAGCAAATAATGGCCAAACAGAAAAGAGTCAAGAAGCAAGAATTCAAAGAAATGAGGAGAGTCTTAGGAACCTCCAGGACATCTTTAAACATTCCAACATCCGAATTATAGGGGTACCAGAAGGGGGAAAGGCACAGCCACCAGTGGAAAACTTATTTGAACGAATAATAAAGGAGAATTTCCCCAATCTGGCAAAGGAAATAGACTTCCAGGAAATCCAGGAAGCTCAGAGAGTACCAAAGAAGTTGGATCCAAGAAGGAACACATCAAGGCACATCATAATTACATTAGCCAAAATTAAAATGAAGGAGAGAATCCTAGAAGCAGCAAGAGATAAGGGGACAGTCACCTACAAAGGAGTCCCCATCAGACTGTCAGTGGATTTCTCAAAAGAGACCTTACAGGCAAGAAGGGGCTGGAAAGAGGTATTCCAAGTCATGAAATCCAAAGACCTACAACCAAGATTGCTCTACCCAGCAAAACTTTCATTTAGAATGGAAGGACAGATGAAGTGCTTCTCAGATAAGATCAAATTCAAGGAGTTCATCATCACCAAGCCCTTATTATATGAAATGTTAAAGGGACTTATCTAAGAAAAAGAAGTTAAAGAAACATGAACAGTGAAAGGACAACAAACTCATAGTTATTAACAACCACACCTAAAACAAAAGCAAACTAAAAGGACAGCTAGATCAGGAGTGGAAACATAGAAATGAAGATCTCAAGGAGGGTTAGCAACAGGGGAGTGGGAGGAGGAGAAGGGGGGAGAAGGTACAGAAAATAAGTAGCATAGACAGTAGATAGAAAATAGATGGGGGGCAAGAATAGCATGAGAAATATAGAATCTAAAGGAATTGAGACACATGGTCTTAAACTAAAGGGGGGTAATGGTGGGGATGGGGGGGTAGGGTGGAGGGGAATGAAGGGGGAATAGAACAACTGTAATGGCATAATCAATAAAAAAATTAAAAAAAACCCACCATCCCAATCAAAATAGTCAACACTTTCATCACCCCAGAAGTCCATTGTTTTTGTGTTTTTTTATGTCACTGTAGATTACTTTTGTCTGTTCTAGAATTTTATATAAATGGAATTAGGGGGTATGTGTTTTATATGTTTGACTTAGCCTATTTTTCAGATTCATCCATGTTTTTTCATGTGTCAGTTCATTTTTTCTTAATGCCAAGTAGTATTTTATTGTACAGACATACTACGATTTAATTACCTACTCATCTTTTAAGAGACATAATTAAGTGGAATCTATGCTTTGAAGGCAAGACCAATTCAGCACTAATACACGTGATATATATAGAGAAATAGACCTGCAATAACTTGAACAGTGTGGCTTTGGCTCAGAAGCAGACAAAGAAATCAATAGAATAAAAAATGTTTAATAATAAATCTGTGAGAATATGTGGGAGTTTGTTATGTGATTACCGTGATACTTCAAACCAGGGAAAGGGGTGGATTAAATAGGGGTTTGGGCAATTGGCTGTCCTTTGGGAAGAAATATATCTCTACTGCATAGCCTGAACAAATTTAAAATAGATTAAAGCCTAAACTTAAAAAAATAATAAAGCTATAAATTTAAAAAATAATGGTGAAAAGTATTGAAATAAAACATCAGAGAACACTTAAAGTCCCCAAATGAGAAGGAACTTCTTAAACAAAAGATACAGAAGCCATAAAGTAGAAATGTACAAATTTAATTTCACAATTTTCTCAGTAGAAAATATTTGCAACATATGGTATATAACAAAGGCATAGTGTCTCTAAGATGTGTGCCTGGGAGTCAGTCACTGTATCCAGGTATTAGGGACAGGGGCTGGGTGGCTGACCTCTCAGGGGCCCTTGGCCCTGTGGTCTGGGATTCTGCAGGGACTAGGAAGCTCTCTGAACCAGGACCCAAATGCAAAGTCCTCTGTCCACCTCTTCACTCAACAGGTGAAAAATGTGCACTAGATGCCAAAGATGAAAAAATAAATAAGAACAGTGATTCTTTTGGAAGGTGGCTGTCTATTTGGGAAGACAGATACCATAAACAAATGACCACTGTAAAGTGTGAGAGGTGCAGGACAGAGGCAGAGCATTCAAAGGGAGAAGTAACAGATTTTGCCTGGAGGGTAGGAGGGGAAGGTTGATGCTGGAACTGTGTGACTTATTCACACATTGCCAACCAGGTCTATTTATTGCTTTTTTAAAAATATTAGTTTTGTTTCATTATTGCACCATTAATTTTCCTAACAAAGGATTACCTTTATCTGATTTTATAAAACTTGTAAAGCTCTTTTAAATGTCTATATTTTAATAATGACATTTACTAGGAATTAGCTAGTGTTTCATATGGTACCTTCAATACTTTTAAATAGTACAGTTCAAAAATGTTTCACAAAACAATCACACTAATGTATTTAACTCCCAGGTCAAGAGATAGAATTCTGACAGCACTCTAGAAATCACAAATCCTCACCAGCATTACGGTCTCTTCTACATTCTAAAAGGCCTTAGAGGAGTTTTATCTATATAGTCTTGGAATTAATGTTATATTTTTTGTGTACATATGTATGGACCCTATGATAAATCTTTTTAAATGACCAATTCAACTTGTGAGGAAAGCAACATCTTAAACTAAGACTAAATTTCTGTGTTTGGCTCTTATGCTTGTACACATAGTAATAAAGAATCCTCACCCCGTTTGGTTCTTTCTGTCTCTAGCCCGTTCTCTTCTCCTGGGTGTCAAGAAAGTCTTCTAAGCATGAACACCCTGTCACCAGTTAAGCAGGAAACTTTCTCTTTCTGAGCTCTTCAACCAGTTTTGTTACAATAATGACTAAAACTCTTGGCAAGGCTTCTTCATCTCCTACATTTAAGATGAAATGAAAGTAAATCAAAATCAGTACTAACATGGGCAGTCCCAGTGAAGAAAAACTGAACAATTGCTTACTTTATATTGCTAAGAATCATTAACCCAGCAACCAAGTCACTCACACAACAGAGTGAAAACCACAAGGGAAAGGAAAGGCACTTCTCCCACCAGCCTTTCCCAAACCTGGCTTCCTGACCATAGGCATTTGTTTTGAACCTCGGCCTTCCAAGTTTTGATCAGAAACCCTGGGGAGATTTTGCTGTGACGAGGTCAACAATAATGTTGTCCTAGATCAAACTCTAAAAGGAAGATAATATCTCATGCTCCGTAGTGTTTACATGATAGAAACTTTTCTAAATTTCTGTGAGCTTATTTAATCCTCCCAACAATCTAATGGTATCAATATCCTCATTATATAGGTGAACAAAACTGAGAGAAAGAGATATTATGCAAGTTGTCAAAGGTCACAGAGAACCAGGGTTCAAACTAGATTGTCTAGCTCCAGAGTCTGTGCTCCTAGGCACCATACTGCACTCGATATGATAAAGGGAGGGAGGGGAGTGTGTTCAGGACAACCTCTGTATAAGATTTACTTCTTGTCTTCAAGGCCATTGATGTATTAATGCTCCTGTGTACAATTGTATTAATGTACTGTGTGCTAGTAGCTGAGCAGAGCAGAGTCTTTGCTGCCTGGGAGTCCTTTAATGAAGGAAGGTGACAGAATGAGCTCAGCTGCAGACTCACAACATAAGGGTCAGATTCTATTCAGAATGGTCAGGCAGAAGAAGATTGGCATATCAATCATAGAAGATACAGTTTTTATTAGGGGAAAAAAGAAGAATGTGAGCCCAATGTGTATAAGTTCCTTTCAACCCTAATATTCTGCAGTTTTTGTGTCAGGTTGTAGTTTTGTTTATGAATGGGACTCACTTGCTACATGTTGGTAATCAAGCCAGCAAAACTTTTCCAGGCTTGCTAAAGAAGATTTTTGGTACAATTAGGGTAATTTCTGTGGTTGCAGTTTACTATACTGAGTAAAAATATTACATACAGCTGGGGATGCAATCATAAAAAAGCCACAAAATGCTCCAGTTAGCAAGGGCACTACATTCTTCAAATATGCAGAACACTGCGCATTATATTTATAGGATGGCTCGTATGTATGTAACGATAGGAGATCTGGATCCTTTGGTTCTTTGGAAAAGTATTTGCCTTAATACACTCATGACATAGATATTTTCTAGCTCAGACATTTATGGGCTATTATCAAAAATTGCTCAGGGGTTATTGTTGACTAGAGCTCTATCTCTTTGACAACCAAACACGTTGCCTGGCAACAATTTCCTTGTTGACTTCATATCTCTTCTTTTCATTGTGTCTATAACTGCAGCAAAGCTATCATTAGTCCATTCCTTCTGTACAGAATAAAAGCCCTTTATATTCTTGAATCATCAGGCAGCAGAAAAAAGATATATTGGTCGAGCTTAATTATAAGATAAGAAGTTGGTGTTTCACTGTTATTATTGCATTTCAACTTTGGTTTGAACTTGAAGCATTATGGCACAAATTCCTGTTGATTTAAAAAAATATTACCCTTGAGGCCTGTGGAAGAGAATGCATTGATATTGGGAGAAAGCATTGGTGAAATTTTATGTTCAGGTTCAGGTTAATGTGCTGTAAGGAATTTGGTCAGAACTGAATTTTTCTGGAGAACAGGAAAGAGTATAGTACTTTAAAACTTTCAACACAAAGCAACAAGGTGTTTTTTGTTTGTTGTTTAGTGGTAAAAATGTTGGAAGATTCTAAAATACTTGCAATGCAAACCTGAAGAACACTGAGTGCTTATTGTACTTGAAACCAGGCTGGTCTAAGCCAAGTGGAAATGCTGATAGTCTGCAGCTATTCCTGGGAGATTCCAGCGCCTCTGTCTCCAGATACACTGTTTATCCTCCTGCTAATGCCTGAAACTCCATGACTAAACTACATTCTCTTACCTTAAAATGTTAAGTCTTCTTCAAAATAATAATACTTATTACAGAATAATAGTCTTTAGCTACCATTTATATCTGAGTGAAGATTAGTCACTTAATCTTTGTAGGACTAAGGATCTGAGAACAAGACATGAGTGGAAGAAAGATCATGACAACACTGGGCTCTGTGGAAAATGAAAAAATAATGGGCGCTACACACAGATTTTGACAAAATGTTGGCCTGAGGATGGTCCTGACTATAGCATTCTGGTCCAGTGACTTACATTAAATACCTGAGTGCATAGATACCAGACAAGCACAGACATGTTTTCATTCTTCCTTCTCTACCACTAGCACTCCCATCCTCACCAACCACAGAACTGAAAATAGTTACAGATGTTTTTCCAAAACCCATTTCTGTTTATGCACATAACAGAGAATCAAAACACACTGAGCAAAATTGATAAAACTGAAAGAAGAAATAGATAAACCCACAATTATATTTAGAAGTTGTAACATGTTTTGCTCAATAAATGATAAAACAAGTGGACTGAAACTCAGTAAATATAGAATAAAGCAACACTATAAATCAAATCAACCTAATTGACCTTTGAAAAACACTTTACCCAATAGCAATAGAATACACATTCTTTTCAAGAATCACGTTCTTTTTATGGCCCCCAAATAGACCATATTATGGGCCATAAGGCAGGTTTTAATGTATATAAAATGACATAAATAGTACAAAATTCAGTAGAAATGTGAAAAACACTACTAATTACCATAGGCACCATTCATTTCATCACTGACTGAAATCATTCCATTGCCTAAGTTATAAACACTGCAGATGGAGTTTGGCTAACAAACGCTTTTCAAAAGCGTGCTTCTTCCCAACTGATGAGGAAATATTCAAACAATTCATTGCTACCTTATCACAGAGAAATATACTTCATTTTATATGAAAGTGGACTCTTACTTTCATATTCATTTTGACTCTCACAAAACGGGTTCTCCGGATCAGGTAGTATTCTGCACCTGCACATCTTAGTGGAACTATGCTTTTGTGCTGGAAAATATACATAGAAGACAGCTCTACTAGAGAAGCTCATTCTCCTTCAGATTTCACGTAGTCCTCTTTATCCAGTTGCTGAAGGAAACTAGTTTCAGTAGCTCTGTCTCTATCACACAATCCACAGCACTGAAATTGCAGAGAGGCCCTCCCACAGAATGCTGACGGCAGTACATAGTACCTGAGACACCAGTTGTTTCATCTTCTCCTGAAATGAGTCTATGGAAAAGGATTTCAAGAGCATGGATTGGGTTTGTTGAAAACCCACTTTGTACAAAACATTTTCCCTTCCACTTGTTTTTGGGGGAGTGAAAAATCTTCACTACTGTATTATCACAGTGGAATGCACATGGAACGCCAAAGGCTACTGTGAGCTTCTTAATCTCTTAGACATTCACTAACCAGTAATGTTTTACTGACATGGTAATGTCTCCATGCATTTCTCAGTTAGGCCTCACTTTTCTCCAGGACAAAAAATACATGTATGGAAACTATTGTATAGGAGGTTACTTTGTTTTTCAGATGACATAGCCCTAGGTATGTGACCACACATTTGTTGTCAGAAAACTGATTCAGTAACTCTTTAGTTGTTACACTTACCACAAAAGTAACATCTGAAAAATGACATTCAGTAAAAGTGTGGAAAACACTATGTATTACTGTAGGCACTGTTCATTTCATCTGTCACTGAAATTATTCCATTGACCTAAGTTATAAACAGTGTAGATGGAGTTTGGCTAGTACATGCTTTTGAGAAACATACTCCTTCCCCCCAACTGATGAGGAGATGTTCAAACAATACTTGGGTACCTTATCACAGAGAAAAGCACTTCATCACAGAAAGTGGACTCTTAGGTTCATATTCATTTTGACCTTCATAGAACTGTTTGTCCTGATTAGATAGTAGTCTCTATCTGCACATCTTAGTGGAGCTTTGCTTTTGTGCTGGAAACTACACATAAGAGACAATTCTATTGTAGAAGCACATTCTCCTTCAGACTTAATATTGTTCTCTTTATCCAGTTGCTGATGGAAACTAATTTCAGTAGCTCTGTCTCTATCACATATTCCATGGCATGGAAATTGCAGAAAGTTACTTCCACAGAGATACGTTGTATCTGAGATTCAAGTTGTTTCATTTTCCCTAAAATGGATCTCTGGAAAAAGGTATCAAGAGCATAGACTGCATTTGTTGAAAACGCACTTTGGTCGAAACATTTTCCCAATGGCCTTTTTTTTTGGTGGGGCAGTGAACAATCTTCACTACTGCATTATCATAGTGGAATGAACATAGATTGCCAAAGCTTAATTTGAACTTCATATTCCCTTAAACATTCACTAACCAGTAAAGTTCAACTACATGGTAATGTCTCCATGCATCTCTTACTTAGGCCTCACTTTTCTCCTGGAAAAAATACAAGTGTGGAAACTATTGTATAGAAGCTGACTTTGTTTTTCTGATCATATAGTCCTAGGCATGTGCTCACACACTGGTTGTTAGAAAACTGATTTAGTAACTCTTTAGCTCTCACAGTTACCACAAAAAGTGACATTTGAAAAATAAGGTTCAGGAAAAGTGGGAAAATACCATGTATTACTGTAGGCACCGTTCATTTCATCTCAGACTGAAATGATTTCATTGACCTAAGTTATAAACACTGCAGTTGAATTTGGTCTGGTACACTCTTTGAAAACATGGTCGTTTCCAGCTGATGAAGAAATGTTAAAACAATTAGGTTCATATTCATTTCCACTTTCACAAAACGGTTTCTCCAGATTAGATTGTAGGCTGTATCTGCGCATCTTACCGGAGCTATACTTTTGTGGTGGAAAGTATACACAGGAGACAAGTCTGCTACAGAAGCTCATTCTCCTTCAAAGTTCATATAGTTCTCTTTATCCAGTTTCTGATGGGTACTAATTTCAGTAAGTCTGTCTCTATCACAAATTCTATGGCATTGAAATTGCAGAGAGGTCCTTCCAGACAACACTGACAGCAGCAGTACATGGTATCCGAGATACCAGTCGTTTCATCTTCCCCTGAAATGAGTCCATGGAAAAGGATTTTAAGAGCATCGATTGTATTTGCTGAAATCACACTTTGTAGGAACATTTTCCCACACTGTTGCATTATCACGGTGGAATTCACATGGAGTGCCAAAGCCTACTTTGAGCTTTATAATCCATTAGACATTCCCAATCCAGGAATGTTCAACTGACATGGTAATGTCTCCATGCATTTCATAGTTAGGTTTCACTTTTCTCTGGAAAGAATACGAGTGTGGAATCTGTTGTATAGAAGCTTACTTTGTTTTTTAGATCACATAGTCCTAGGAATGTGCTCAAACACTGGTTGTCAGAAAACTGATTCAGTAACTCATTAGCTGTCACAGTTACCACAAAAGTGACATGTGAAAAATAAGATTCAAAGTTTTTTTCTTCTGACTTCAATGTAATGAAGTTAGAAATTACACACAGAAATATATCTAGATAAATATTTGGAAACTAAACAATGAATGAAAGTAGCCCATGGGCTATAGAAAAATTAAAAGAGAAAAATGTATGTTGTGCTGGATTTCATAGTTTATTTACTTTTCATTTCATTTTTAAAATAAAAAATAACGTTAAAATTTGTTGTATGCAGGTAGTGCTTAAAGAGAGATTAGTAGCATCAAATGTCTATAATAGAAAACAAATGGTCTCAAATTGATGGTGTAAGCTTGCATCCTAAGGAACAAGAAGAAAAGAAAAAGCCAAAATTAATCAAAAGAAAAGAAAAGTGCTGAAATCAATGAAATTTAAAAATAAGCAGAAAAAAATAGAGAAAATTAAAAGCCAAAAGCTAGTTCTCTGAGAATATAAATAAAATTGATAAACCTCTAGGTAGACTGATAAAAAAAAGAATATGCAAATTATAAGTATCAGGAGTGAAACAGAAGCTATCACAACAGACTCTACAGACAATAAAAATATTAAAAATTTATATATTAAAATATGCAACAACTTTATAAGAGAAATATATTTATTGAAGTATAAATCTGCCAAAATTCATCAAGAATAAATTGATAACCTAACTATACTGTATCAGTCAAAAGAATGGAATTTGTAGTTAAACACCTTGCCACTGAGAAAACTTCATTCATGTCAAGATGACTTTCATATTTGAATTCTATCAAACATTTAAAAAATAAACAATACTAATTCCACACAACGTCTTTGAGACAGAAAAACTAGATAAAGACTGAGACACCCTTGTGTATACTAAAGCAGAACTGCCCGTCCATTTTCCTTTTTCTAGAATGCTGACTCTACCACTTGCACCTGTTGAAATACCACTTGGCCTTCAAATCCTCTATCATATGTTTTCTCCATCTGAGTATTTTCCTGATAGAGCGATGTTCTCATTTGCATCCCAGACCTTCTTTGTTCACACCTCCATTAACACTTACCAGATACTTCTTTGAATTATCACTTGTGTCTCTGTTATAAAGTTGCTAATAGATTACAAACTTATTGAGGGCAAAACTCTCTTCTTACTTATTTTCATACCTTCTTCATATCCCAGTAATTTAAGTAAAAAATATAAAACAAACCATGAAAAGTACTGTAATGCCTAGAATTCTGTACCAGCCCTGTTAGAGTATGAAGGAAAGAAAGATAAATTTTGATTAAAAGACTTCTCTTAGGAAATGACCTTGAGCCAAGCCTGCCTATTACTACTAAATTTATTACCTGACTGACTCTTTTGCAATTATATGTGAAAGCATTTTAATTATGTGTATACTTACTCTGACATCTTAACTTGGAAATTCTCTCACTGATTTTTATATTCCCAACACTTACACATTGAATTGTTATCAAATGAGTGAGAGAGGAAATGAACAAGTGCCTGGGTGGATGGGTGAATGAATGACTATAACTAGATAACCATGTCCGATTACTAAATTGGGATTTAAATTGTGGTGTTGTACTCTGAGGTAGAAACTTTAAAATGACATGCTGATCTCACACTTCTATTTGTACATTCAATCAAAAGGAAACCTTCCTAGGTCTTTCTGTAGTGAACCTGGAATAACCATAGAAAATCTGAGGGAACTAAATTATGTCATGGGAATTTGATTAAATACACAGAGCCAGTAGAGGTGTTAACTTTGTCTGTTAACCACATACTTACTGGGTGGATCCAGGTCTCAAGTTAAACTGTCCTTAACTATTAGCTATTGTTATATTTTTAGTGTGTTATTTTTTTGTTTGCAGGCAATATCATCAATATGATTAAATTAAGGAATGGTGTTATCTAGGTATATTAATGGAAAAAGTTGTGATTAACATATGTCTATCAGAATAACTGTGATTTTGATCTTTTTCTTCCCCACCGTGGTCAAGTCTCTGTCCCATGACAGTGGGTGATACATAATTACTGTAGAAACTGGATTAAATGACTCAGAAGTTCCTTTCTAGTCCTAAGATGATATGTGAGACAACACTGATTATCTGTAAGTGATCTAATCTTAGTACTGAGAGAGTCACCCAGCTTTAACTTGGAAATTGTCTCACTGATTTTTATATTCCCAACACTTACACATTTAATCATTATCAAACGAGTGAGAGAGGAAATGAACAAGTGCATGGATGGACTTATTTATGTTTTAGCAACACAAGAGAAAGAACCCACTGAAACAAATCACAGAAGAAAAGTTTGGCACACCCCCCCTTCACAGGTTAAAGAAAAAAATCGCATCTGGACTGATCCCAGTACATTGAAACAGCATTGGCCACTTCTAAAAATAGCACCCAGGATTAGAAAGAAAACAATTTTACTTTCAGTACAAAGGGGTATTACACAGGGGTCTTTCAAGATCTACAACAGAACACCTTCTGTGTGCTGAGCATTTTTAAAGTAATTATTTTCATTCCTTTTTGGATCTACAAGTAGATACAATTACATTAGTTCAACTGTGCCTGTGAAGAGGTGGAGATTCAGAGTGTAGATACAAGCCAGGACTTCAGCCAGCCTTGACTCCAAACCTCTTGCTCTTTTTACCATCTCTCTCCATCCCTCAGTAAGCAACTTTGGTATTAAGGCAAAGGATTGAGACAGATAGATAGGCCTAGGAGGGAGAGGGGAAATGTTAAGAGAGGAGTAGCTACCACTGGTTGTGTCTGATTGAGATCTCAAAAAAATTAAGGAGTTTAAGATTGCTCTCACCAGATATTGACAGTTCTTGGAGACAGAGATTCTCTCCTTTTCTTGTTACTAGACCAAAAGGGTCTATTTACCTGTACACATCAAAATCCAATAAAGTGTGAATAGAAACTTGAGGCAAGGAAAGGAAAGACTTATTTAAGGAAATGGCATCAAGCTTAGAGTCACAGGTGAGCTAATGCTCTATAACCTGGCTCCTGATGGCTTTCAATAAGACCTAATTATTAAGCATGGTGATTAAGGGAGTTAAGGTTATGGGCTCTACTGATTGGTTGGGACTAGGGTAGGGGATAGTTGATCATTGGATCAGGCCCTGATGTCAGCTATAGTGTTGTTCTATCTAGTTTTGTGAGGGTGTGTTCAATAGGGTCATTACACTTTCCTGGGTCTGGTGCTGAAACACCACTAAGATTAAGCTGTTATCTTTAGTTTGACATTATCTTTAGTTTGTTTCTCTGATCAATAGACATGAGACATTGTTCTTAAGACCTTTTGACACTGACAAGAATCTGATTTGAAGTGCCTGTGTGGATATATGCCTGCATTTCAAAATAAAGTTGGAGCTTTTCCAGTAGGAAATTCCAAATTATCAATAAATAGTGGTGTGAAGTTTTGATAGTCTCCCTTCATCTGCCCAGAGTGAGGAGACACTCTGACAGCTACTAAGTCATGACCGAATAATGGCCTCCACCCCTCTCTACATCCCACCTATCCCAGCCCCCATCCTTAATTTAGCTTTTGCTATTTGTTAATCATAAACCTTGGTTGCAAGTTAGAACCTGGTTTAAACTGGATTAAGAGGACAAAAAAGGGGGAGATTTATTACTGGAAGTTTGACACTCTTATGGAAACAGTAGAGGTGTAGCTGGCCTCAGAAAATTCTTCATTAAGACCTCAACTAAGCCCAGGCTTCTCTTGGCTGTTTTTTTTTCCTTTGTCAGCCTTATTTCATCATACTGACTTTCTTCACAAAACTGGAAACACATTTTCATATCTCTGATCATCACAGCCAAAGAGGCACTTGGGCTTGCTCGTTCTAGTCCCAGGAAAGAACTTAGTCCAAGGATCAGAACCTGAAGTAGGGCAGCAAACAAAGAGGACTACATCAAGTTTCCCTCTCAGGCCCAGGGCTGACACTACTGGACCTGTGAGAAGTTTACAGCTTCCCCTGGCAACACATTAGAGTAGAGGGGGCATAATGTTCCCAAAGAAAGAAATGGTTGTAATATGTACACAAAAGTCTATGTGTCCACCATCACTGTCCAGGACAGTCTCTAAAAGTGCATTTCTGCCCATTGGGGAGGGGGAGGAGAACATGGCTGGAAGCTCAGCCAGTGGCTCCCCATACTGTAACATGTTGTATGCAATGATCACAATCCAATAGAGGGATTTACATGCATTTTGTATTTAAAAATATTATTTACTTAGAAGTTATAATAATTAAGTCACAAGGATGTCTTTAAGTCTTCATAAATATTTATTTTAAAGTATCTTTCTAATGCTAAAAAAGATAAAATGATGACATTTAAACAAATTTGGACATAAAGAAGGAAATCACTTAAAGAAAGTGGGCTGAATTAACTTGAAGTTACAGTGAAATCTGACTTTAAAGGGAAAACAGTTTCTACCCCTTCTTTTCCCAGAAATTGCCCAAAACAATGTGGAGACTGACAACTAGATGACAACATCTGTATTTGATGTAACCAGGCGATGACTGAAGCATACATGTATGCAGGTATTCAAGTTGGCCACTGCTTTGTTTGTATAAATTCAAGTGAATTAGTTCCTGGGTGTTTATCTGTGCTTCCCTGTGTGTTAATTGTTTTCTTGAGGCCCTTCAGTATGCGCTGGGCTGAGAGTTATACCACAGAGTGTGGTGCTCAAGTGAAATTTGTCTGTGCTGTTCCTGACCAGGAGACTTGGCATGAGGAGGGCAGAGAAGGGAAGGGAATGTGCTCAGTACTACTGAGGATGCATTTATTTTTGGTCCTAACCTAAAGTTCCAGGGACAAGATTCATCTCACATTAGTACTGGGGCCATTCTCTGCTCTCCAACCCTCACCAGCCCAGGGAGCCTGAAGGGCTTTTTTCACCTAGAATTCAAAGTCCTGGATGAAAGGGATGAAAGGTGAAGGGAAGGTGTTATGGACTGCTCTGCCTGGTTTCAGGAATTGTAATTACCCCCCATGGCTAAGGATGAGTGAGTGACTTTTGGAATGCAAGCCAAAGGAGACAAAGCTTGTCTCTAGTAGTGAATGCTGCTGCCTCAATTTCCTCCCTGTCCCCAAAGCATGGTCAATGTTGATGACAGGTAAGTCTCCTCACAGTAGGAAGCAACTTAAGCCAGACATTATCACTTGGGAGGCCATCATGAAAGAACTCAGGGGGCTGCAACAAAGAGGGAGCAATAGACCCGGGCCCCCCAGCTGTGTGACATAGCCCTAGTCTTGTCCTCTGGGAGAAGCGCTTCCTGGCTCTAATCCACTTAAGCCTGAATACTTGATGGGGAGGGGTGCAGCTCCTTGCCTTGCCAGAGCGGATCCTGGGGAAAAATCTGGCATCACAAACAATTCCTCAAAAACCTGTGAAACATGCTCTGCTAAGAGTGTTTTCAGTCATATGTTAAGGGTTTGAGCAGGAAACCCTAAAACTCTCTTCTTGACAGACTCTGACTCAGACTAAGCCCTCAGATTTCTTTGAAATGTTTTCTACTTTTTGATCCTTGCCGCCCTGTATTCCTGTGTATTACAACCCCATAAAAGCCCCTGGAGGAAGGGGCTCGAGGCCCTTCCCTTTTGAGGGATTGGCCACCTCTCCTCCCCAAGTAGATCATGTCTTGGTAGTGTTGACTTTCATCCTTGGCAGATGGGGGGGACTTGCAGGAAAAGTCACCCCCACAAGAAGGAGGAAAACAAGTTCTGGAAAGCTGCAGGAATGGACTTGATGTTGAGCTTCTGGGCCATAGAGCCCTGGGCCAGCTTCCTTTCACCATTCTTTTCCGTTGAGGCCTTGACTTCACAACTCAATAACATCACTTGTTGCTCCATCTGGGTTCTCTCTGTGTCCTAGCAGACAGAGCCCAACCCACATCAGCCTTGTAGGGCCCAGCATGTGGAGTTGTCTCACACAATTCTTTTCCTTGCCAGGGACCTGTGAGTAGTTTTCCCCCTAAATCCAGAAGGAATGGGTGGGCCAAAAGCTAGCAATATGGCAGGCATTGGGCACATAAACAACTGAAGTAAGTTAGATACTTCAGTGTTGAGGGATAATCAGCCTGACGGTGTCCTGCACATTTCCTTATAGAAAGAGACTTGAAGTTGAGGAAAAGGAGGGTGTGAGAAGGGAGAGGATTTGTTTTCTAGAAACTGGGTTTTTGCCTGGCAGTTGGAGGTGGGCACTTGGCAGGCAAAGGAGATGTCTGCCTTCTCCTCCTCCTTGTACTTTAGTACATCTACTGCCTTTCTGTTATCTTTCTGGACTATGGGAAGATGAGCAAAGCTTCTAGGGAAAATGGAAGAGAAGTCCCTGTGAGGGTCTTGAGATAGAGAAGAATCTAGGGAATGTGAGCAGCTGTTGGATATTACATGACCATTACTGAACCGCAACCCATTTCCTTAGTATTATGACACTAAAGTGTCCTAGAATAACTTACAATGTTGGTTCTTAAAGTTTAGTGGGCACAAAAATCTCTTGAGACCTTGCTGAAACAGATTCCTGGGCATCAGCCCTTACAAACACTGGTTTAGAAGGGTTGGGGTTAGGTCTCCCATCAGCATTCCCACAGCTCTGGGGCTGCTGCCGCTGCCGGGCTGGGAACCCCACTTTGAATAGCCCTGACTTAGAAGACAGAGCTGGTTGTTCTGCAGAATCCTAGTCAATTTGTTGCCCATACTGGAGTCAGATAGCACTCCTGGTTCAAGCATTGTTACTGTTAGCAGACAGGGGACCTGGTCTTGAGCAGGTCTGCCTAGGTTCAGCCAGTAGTATGTGGGTTCTTGACTTCATGTGGGAAGATTTCATAACACTAGTCCAGGTGACCATGAAGATACATTTGTTAAAGCTGGGGTCAGTGAAAACAAGGAAGGGCTTAGCTTAAAAGAAGCAACAGGAGAGCCTAGGTTGGGCTGCCTTAGCTTACTGGGAAGTCAGAGAAAAGGGGGCCTTAGGGTCAGGTTCAGGAGATTAGCCTGGGATGAGCTGCCTCTGCCCACTTCTCCCCTGAATGGAAGTCTCAGGGTTCCCTAAAGTTTAGGAGATGCATGCCTGTGGGGAAAGAAGAGGGGAAATGAAAATAGCATGGACTGCTTCCCAGAGGGAGAGCACTGGGTCTTTGTCTTGAAGTTTTTCTTTCTTCCAGGTGGGAATTTTAGGGGAGGTCTCAGTAGAGTATTCATCAGTTTTCCAGGTATGGTCTTTCAGAGTTGTGGTCTCCCTGATTGGTCAGTGACAGGGTAGAGGGTAATTGATCATTGCAGTTGATCCTGGCATTGCCCACCCAGTTTTGCTGCTTTTCTGAGCCTGGAGGTGAAATACAACTGAGGCTTAGATGTCATCTCCAGAGGGGGGACAATCTGTATCTGGCTATAAATTGCTTGACCAGTTTGTTCAGCTATCTCTCACTTTCCCTATTCCACTTGGCAAGGAATTTCCCTAGCTTCTTACAATCCTAACTCATTACCAAACAAAGAAAAAGTTTATTTGCCTCTGCATCAAGGCCCAATAAAATGTGAACAGAAGTTTGTGGCAAAGAAAGTAAAAGTGTATTTAAAGCAATAATGCCTGTGGAGACACAGGTGAGTAAGTGCTCTAAAACCTGGCTCCCAATGGCTTTCAACAGGTGGGTTATAAGGGGGCAAATCATTAATTATAATAACTAATGGAATTGGGGTTTGGGCTCTACTGATTGGCTGGGGCCAGGGTAGAGACTAGATGATCATTATTGCACACCATGATGTCAACCATGGCGGTTACTCTGGTTTTGTGAGGGTGTGATCCACAGGGTCATTACGCTTACATGGGTCTGGGACTGAAACAACTGAGGTCAAGGTGTTAGTTTGACCAAAGCTCTATTTGTGTGGTCCACAGACCTGAGGCTTTGTTCCTAAGGCTGATGCTAGCCAGGATCAACCTGCTAAGTGGTTAATAATTAAGGAAGGGAGTGGACATGTAAGGAAGTAGGAGGCAGGTGAGTCGTGATACTATTAGATAGGACAAGACCAGTTTGAGTCAAGAGGAAAGGTCACATTAAAGAAATGAAACCACATTAAAGAAACTAAGTTTTGCATGGTTACAACATGATTTGGGAAATGCTTGCAAAGATTTCCTAAGCCTGTATATTATGACATCGTCTCTAGTCTCTTTCCAGTTCTGACCTTTGTCTCTGTGCCATTCACATGACAGAAGAAATTAGAAAAGTTCTTTAAAAATTTTTTTTAATATAAACTGGCATGAGGCATTATCTCCTTTAATCTTTCAGGATTTCAACATCATCACCGGTTTCTTATTTTAGGAATGGGGAGGTGGAGGCAGACCCGCTGCTCCACTAAAGCTGCCTGAAGGTGAACGACAACAAAGAGCAGAGATTGAGTTAAGTCTGGCTGTTCGAGGCTGTTTTCCCTATTGGAGAAAGTAGCCAAGACTGAAGGGGAAAGGAAATGAGCAGATGAGAGGGAGTACAGGAGAGATTTATGAATTTTCCATTAAAGCACTTTTCATTCCTGTGTGAATATCAAGAAAGCTAATGAAAAAAAGTCCAACTGCATACTATTAGGTCTTCCAAAATTGCTAATATTTCTTACCACATTCACATATAAATAGCCACAAAAATAAATAAGTAACAGTCCCTTACTTTTAGATAGCACTGAATGGTTAATAAAGTATGTTCACCTATATTATCTTACTTGATTTTCACATTGAAAGAAACTTTCAATGTGAAGGTGGGCCTGGCAATCACAGTTATTCTCACTTAAATGCTAAAAAAAAAAAAAAGAGGTCTGTGCAAATTAAGTGACTTATCAGAGATTAAACAATGGCTTTGTCTCAAAATGTAGTTTTTTAACATTGAAGAATGCTAGAAGGATGTAAAATGTACACTTTAATTGAATTGTTACTGGATAGGGAACCTAGTCCTGAGTGCATCTGTTCAGGGCTAGTGGGTAGTTCATGGATTCTTGACTTCCTGTAGGAAAGATTTCACAACACGAGATCAGGTGATTATGAGGATCCATTTATTAAAGCAGGGGACAGTAAAAAAGGATGGGCTTCATATGGAAGAAACAGGAGAGCCACTCTTAGCTCACTGGGAAGTCAGAGAAGGGGGTCCTTGGAGACAGGTTTAGGGGATCAGCCAAGGACAAGCTGCCAGCTGCACATTGCCATGGAGTTTAGGAGACAAGTACCTGTGAGTAAGTCAGGGAAGAAGAAGGGAATGGCTTGTGCTACTCCCTAGAGGGAGATCAAGAGCTGGGTCCTTTGTCCTGAGGCTTTTATCTCTTCCTTGCATGCAGGAATCTTAGAGGAAGTCTCAAGGGAGGGGTTCAGCAGAATATTCAACATTTTTCTAGATGTGATCTTTTAGGGTGACAGTCTTTGCTGATTGGCCAGTGACAGGACAGGGGGTCTTTTGTCATTAGAATTTGTTCTGGTTTCACCCACCTGGTTTTGCTGCTCTTCTGGGCCTGGAGCTGAAATACAGAGGAGGCCTAGATGTTATCTCCAGGGAGGAAAGGCCAGGGGAAAAGAGGTTACCCTAGAATCAAGGTCCTTATTTTCCCAGTTTTGCCCTCTGCCAGGCACTGGTGACCATCTTTGTACCTGGCTATAAATTGCTCTGCCATTTTTGTTCCACTATCTGTTTCAGCTTCCCTATTTCACTTGCCAAGGAATTTTCCTAGCTTCTTACTATCCTGTCTCAGAATGATTCAACAGCAAAACTGGGTTTCTTTAAGTGGTTTTGTCACAAGTCTGCACAGGTAATCAGGTTCTTAGCGATCAGGACAAAGAATTGAGCTGAACACACAGAGTTTATAGCAGAGAATGTGGGAGCAGGCCTACTATCAGTAGAGACTGACCTCATGGGCTGGAGGGACTCTATTCTTATAGGGTAGATTTTTTCCTGGCTAGTTTTGGCAGGCTTTTACTGTGCATGTACAAGTAGTTGTATTACTTTAAAGCTACTGCATATGTGGTCTCCCATGATTTCCCTTGATTGGCCACCAGAGAAGGGGTTACACAATATTACCAAATGGACACCCCCTTCTCCTGGGGTATCCCTGTATTAGGTTCTCTTTGCCCACCACCAGGGAATTATAGCTCTCCGTGTTAGAGACTGGTGAAAAGGAAAGGAATTATTTATTCAAAAAGTTATATAGACTTAAGGGTAATGACTTAATGTCTTCATTAAAATCCCAAAGTCCCTTAAAACACCCACAAACACACACAGTCCTTCCTTCTCCCCATTGCCCAGTCTGGGGTACCGCATCTCAGGAAAAGAAATAGAAGTCCATGGCTCAGGCAGTCCCCAGTTCTTCGCAGTAGTCGGTGCTAAGCTAGCAGGCCTCCCTCGGTTCCCAGCACTATTAGCTGTGTTGTTGGGATCTCCAGTTCTTAATCTAAAACCACACGGCACCTTTTCATGGCCCACCAGCAAGTGTCCCTTTACCCCTTTCCTTCCTGCAGCGTTTCTCCTGCATTCTTCCAAACCGCTAAGAGAGAGCTCTGCATTGTTGCTACATTTTGCTTTCCAGCTTCCTAAGCTGAATGGCAAAGGGAGACCCAAAGCCGTGTGGTTCTTCTCATCATGGCTGCCGCACCTGGATATAAATCTCATCACCAGTCTTCCTCTACATTTTCATTTCCGACTCCTCCCACAATTGGCTACACCTGCTAGCATTCCTGTATTTTTTTCCAGCTTTTCTGGGCTGCCATAGTAATTCTGGGCAGGCATGGCCTTGTGGTGTGGAGCCAGTCATCTCCAAGCTCTTATGAAGGTGCTGTAACCAGGAGGAGTTGCCTTCCAGTTACATCCTGGGTGGAGGTCACTTCCATCACCCTGGCATAAAGCATGGCCATAGCTATTTAATGTATCTATGAAACTGGTCAAAAGTTATAGATATGTCAAATAGCTGTTCTAGAGGTTATCTGCAAAACTGTTGCTAAGCAAAATAACTCTCAATGGCCCTGCTCCATGTGTCCCATCCTACAGTTCAGATTTGTGGGGGTGAGGATATCCCATATTTTAATATTTCCTGGACACCCTGAATTCTGGACCCCATTACAAATCCTTCTTTGGATGGGGGCCCTGGGTGCACACTTTTATAAATCCTATGTATTCCACAAAAGCACAGCCAGCCAGACTGGAAAAATGATGTTAAATCATGAACCATCAGTTGCCTGAATCAGGGAAAGGTTAGCAGCTGATACAGGGAAATGTCCCCTCTTAAATATCACTGTCTTCCCTAGCAAGTAAAACCAACTAAACAGTTGCTGAATGAAAATCTGCCAAAGGTCAGCATTTTGAGGTTAACATGATCATTTAAATGAATGCCCTCAGGAGGTTTATGACCTAGGTAAGAGCCAAAGAGGCCCCTTACAATGTTAGTGGTCAATGTGAGTGAGGATGGAACACTATCTTCTAACTGGATGGTTAAGTGAAGATTTCATATTTTGACAGATCTCATTGCCAGATTTTAAATAATAGATAATGGAGGAAAGGTGGGATTCCAACTCAAATACTTAAAGTAGTTGAGTATTACATGAAACAGTTGAACTGCCAGTTACAAAACTTCCCCTCACAGTAAAGAAACACCAGACCCAGGACTGCAGCCGGTTGCTGAAGGAGAGATTCTGTCTTCCTCGGAGCTGGTTGTCACCAGAGCACAACCCCTCCTTGAGTAACCTTCCTGTATGTACCTGTGACTCAAGAGTCCGATGTTCATGGTTAGGTATGAGCAAATTCTCCAGGCTTGTTTGAACTAACCGTAACAGTGAAGTAGTGGCCAGGCAGGTAGACAATTTGCAGGTTGCAACGTGAAGTTCATGTATTTATTTCTCATTAAGGAGTTAAGTGATGCAAAATGGGTGTTTTCAATGGAAGCTGAAAGTTCATCACAATAGGCGAGAAGTACAGAGATTAACTTAGTCAGTTTTAGGGTGTTGTCAGCCCTGGGGTGCCTTTGTGAGAATAAGAAAGAGATGCCCGACTTCTGGCCAAGATGGAGGCATAGGTGGAAACACTGTGCCTGCTCACACAACCAAGTTTAAAGACAACAGAGTTTTAGTAACAAAAACACAGTCAAAACACAGAAAATTGAACTGTACAGAAGTCCAACAACAATAAATCGTTCATCCAGACCGGTAAGAGGGGAGGAGTCAGCAGCTGGCGGAGCAGGGTTGGGCAGGAAAGATCAGCCAGACCAATCCAGGAGCACAGGTGGCAGTTGGCAGACCCAGGAGTGGGGTGGCAACAGGCAGACCCAGTGAGGGCGCAAAGTGGCTGGCTGACCACAGTCACACATTCACATGCAGATAAACCAGACAGAGGAGCAAGCAATGAGACAGACCAAGCAGGCTAGGGACCCAGCGGTGGGAATTAAAGCCTAAAAGCAGCAACTGGAAAAACTTTGGGGGTCAAGGTGCCAGGAGAATCTCCCAGGCTCACAGAGAGTTTGTTGGAGAGACCCACAGGGTCTTGGAGGTTGCACAGGCCCACACACCTGGGAGCTGGCACCAGGGGGGCCAGGTTTGCTTGTGGGAAGCAGCAGAGGGGACAGAAATTGGAGATAAAGTGGAACAAATGCCGTTGCCCCTCTCTGCCCCTGCCCCCACATATAGCGTCACAACCTAGCGACTGGGTTGACGCGCCCTGGTGAACACCTAATACATACATACACTGCCCCTCATACATAACAGGTGAGAACAGACCAAAACATTATGGCTCGAGAACAGCTCAAAGCCCCAGAGCCAATAATTCTAAACAACCAAGAGACAGCCAACCTATCAGATGCACAGTTCAAAACACTGGTGATCAGGATGCTCACAGAACTAGTTGACTTTAGTCACAAATTAGAGGAACAAATGAAGGCTAAACTAATTGAAATGAAGGGAAATGCACAGGAAACTAATAGTGATGGAAAGGAAACTGGGACTCAAATCAAGAGTGGACCAGAAGGAAGAAAAAAATGACCAAACAGAAAAGAATGAAGAAACAAGAATTCAAAAAAAAATGAGGAGAGGCTTAGGAACCTCCAGGACATCTTTAAATGTTCCAACATCCGAATTATAGGGGTACCAGAAGGAGAAGAGAAAGAGAAAGTGGAAAGCTTATTTGAATAAATAATAAAGGAGAAATCTCCCAATCTGGCAAAAAAAAAAAAAAGAAAATAGACTTCCAGGAAGTCCAGGAAGCTCAGAGAGTCCCAAAGAAGGTGGACCCAAGAAGGATCACACCAAGGCACATCAGAATTACATTAGCCAAGATTAAAATGAAGGAGAGAATCCTAGAAGCAGCAAGAGATAAGGGGACAGTCACTTACAAAGGAGTTCCTATCAGACTGTCAGCTGATTTTTCAAAAGAGACCTTACAGGCAAGAAGGGGCTGGAAAGAAGTATTCCAAGTCATGAAATCCAAAGACCTACATCCAAGATTTATCTATTCAGCAAAGCTTTCATTTACAATGGAAGGGCAGATAAAGTGCTTCTCAGATAAGATCAAATTCAAGGAGTTCATTATCACCAAGTCCTTATTATATGAAATGTTAAAGGGACTTATCTAAGAAAAAGAAGTTAAAAAAACATGAACGGTGAAAGGACAGCAAACTCACAGTTATTAACAACCACACCTAAAACAAAAGCAAATTAAGAGGACAGCTAGATCAGGAGCAGAACCATAGAAATGAAGATCACATGGAGGGTTAGCAACAGGGGAGTGGGAGGAGGAGAAGGGGGGAGAAGGTACAGAGAATAAGTAGCATAGATGGTAGGTAGAAAATAGACAGGGGGAAGGGCAAAAATAGTATGGGAAATATAGAATCTGAAGAACTTGCAACACATGGATGTAAACGAAAGGGGGGGAGTGGTGGGGAAGGAGGTGTGCAGGGTGGAGGGGAATGAACAGGGGGAATAGGACAACTGTAATGGCATAATCAATAAAATATATTTTTTTTAAAAAAGAAAGAGATGCCCTTTCCTTGGATTTCATACAACACACCCCTGAATATGCCTGGCTAGCACACAAACCACTGCCCTACTTTCTCCATCAATTTCAAATGGAGACAACTCAAACCAGCTACACTTGGATAGAATTAGCAATTGTGTTTTGAGATGCTGAGAGATAAAAATGGGGCAAGAAGGGAGGCAGACGTAGGTGGCATGGGGACTTGGGACGGGTCTCATAGCTTCATAAGTCACTTAATGTGTTTGCAGTGAGAAAGAAAAAATAAATGATGTATTCAGGTAGGGAGGCAGCAGTGGTCTGGGGAAGATAAACATTGCAGTTTTACCCTGGGTCTGAAAAGAGTCTGTGTGCCTGCCATTGAAGGACCAGCAGCAGCACCTCAGAATTTATTAGAAATTTTTAGGCCCCTTGGCAGATTGACTGAACTAGAACTAAAACACCAGAACTAGAAATTCTGGTGTTTTAACAAAGCCTCCAGGTACTTCTGATGCCCACAAGAGTTTGAGAATCCCAGGCAAGGTGGTGAGCAGGTCAGACTGCCTGGTTTTCAAACCTAGCTAGGTCTGTGACCTTGGGAAGTTACTCAAACACTCTTAGTCCCAGAGTCCTCTTCTATTTATGAAATGGATGTAACAACAGTGCTATCTCAGATAGTCATTTCAGGAATTGAGAACATAACTTCTTTGCCAACATGTAGCAAGCAGTACAAACATTTGCAATTATTGGTGCTGGCCAGAATTGAGCATCAAGTGTCCTTAGAAGATTGTGACCCTCACTCTCCCCAGGTTAACTTTCAGAGAAGCAAATGAGAGAGGATACAGGCTGCTTGTGCCTTCTTGCACTGCAGAGTCCAGAGGGACAGAGCCATATCCACCAATGACCTGAAGCCCTGGGAAACCCCAGGTGCTCATGGAGCTTAGAGCAAACATGGAGCTCATGTGGAGCTCACATGGGTGGTGGAAGCATACATTGGGCTGGGTGTTCAGCTGGGGTGGGAACATGACTTGGCCTGCAGAGTCAAAGAAGGCTTCCCTAAGAAAGTGATGTTGGAGGAGATCAGAAGAACAAGTAACAGTCATAACTAACTCTTTAGGAACAGTTACTAGGTGCCAGGTATTATTCTCAGCAATTACATACAGGTCCTGGCACAAATAATATCCCTTTTTTATTACAAAATATTTTATTACAAAATCATAAGCATGTCATTCTATAACATAACAATATCACACTCAAGCACACCATATGATATTTTTAGTGAAATGTTCAAATTTAAACTATAAATTGTCACACCTGTATTATTAGTCTACCAACCACACTCAAGCAGGCCTTACTTCTGCCAGACCCTGTATTTCAAATCACCCAATTCCCATTGTGATTAGGTAATATATAACTCCCATTTTTCAGATGCAAAGAGGTGGGAAAAGTGATAATTTGATCAAGGCCACATAGTGAACAATTGGCACAGATAGGATTTGAATCTGAGCAGAGATCCCTAGGCCTAAGCTTTTTATTGCACAGTTGGCAGAAGAGCTGAAAGAAATGGGTGGGGATGGGGAGCAAGGAGTTGGGGAGGGCTGAAGACCAGGGAGGGCAGGAGAGTGGTGTGAAACAATGCTAAGGTTGGTGGGGCCAGATCATACTGGTCTCAGGACTGAGAGCAGAGTGTAGAACTCCACATAAGGAGTTTAAGCAGGGGGAGGAAGCGTTTCTGGTATATGATCAGACAGGTGTCCAGGTAAGAGATGAGGGCACTACAGGCCAGGGGACTGGGAAGGAGATGGAAGGAAGTGGACTTCGGCCCTCAGAATGCTTTCCCTGTATCCCTAAGGGTTACTAATGTCAATTCTTAGGTGTCCACCTGTTATAGCTTTTGTGAATAGCAAAGCTGGGGTTGTGTGCACACAAAATCTGAGTCTCCCCACCATTTATGGATATAAAAATCATGTGGTGAGGTGGGAAAAAGCAGGCTGTAAAAGAGATACTGCATGGTTCCAATCGTCACATAGACACATTGAAAAAATACCCAAAGGACATATACAAAAATGGTAACAGTGGTTACCATTGAGAAGAAATATTACAGTTGATCCTTCACTGGTAAAAGACACTTATAAATGAAATCTAATGAACAAAATAAACTAATTAACAAAATAGAACCAGAAGCACAGAAACAAGGAACAGACTGATAGTTGTAAGAGGGGAGAGAGGAGGTGGGAACTGGTTGAAAGGTGAAAGGATTAGTCAAACAACATATATATGACTCATGGACATGGACAAGGGTGTGGGGATTGCCTGTGGAAGTTGGGGACAGGCTGGGTGGAGGGGGACAAAGGTGGAAAAATTGTGAGAATGGTAATAGCATAAACAATAAAATTTTAAATTAAAAAATAAAGTTGACCTTTATTCTTTCTTTGCATCCTCTCTTAGACTTGTTTTTGCAATGATAGCATATTAATTTTGTAATCAAATAAATATGCTTTTTGGGACTGCTTATTAGTCTATGAGGTTAATCACTAATATTGAAAATCTTGACTTGAGTGTGGCCCTGTGTACTGGGTGGAAACTGGTGAGACCAGGGTATTGGCTCAGTCTGTTGTGGTTGAAGCCTGACTCCTAGTGGATAGAAACACCAAGGACAGACCTCTCTGTTTTCAGACATCTACATAAATATCATATTGCATATTTATTCACTCATTTTGTCATCCAACAAATATGAACTGATCACATTGTAAAGGCTTAGCATAATGGAAATTTTTAAAAATTACAATAAATTATAATAAAACAAGGTTTAGGAGTATGGCTTATCTCTACTTTTGTTCAGGTGTTCTTTTTGTCTCAACATGGGTTTCTTCACATAGGCCCTGCTCCTCAGATACTGTTTATTTTCTGTTACTGAAAGTGGAATATTTTTCTTGGTATATTTTTCTGATTAAAATTTGTAGTCCAGAAGCTACTAATTGTCATATGTTTACACCTGATAATTTTCCTATACTATATTATGTTTTTGTGATAATTCTTTTTGTTCTAAAGGTATATAATCATGCAGAAAGAATCTTGTCTATTTTATAGTAGTTATATCTCTTATTTCAGAGATCTGTCCATACTAGGTATTCTTCATTTAATCCTTTAAATCTACTCCTCCATCCTTCTTAATCTGTTTTTTAGCCAGGGAAACTTCTGCTGGTTTCTGCCAATGGGAGGTACCAGCACAAGATCGGAGGGTGGGAGGGAGAGACAGATAAAGAGATAACTATTAACTTCCTTTGAATGATAGCAACCTATTAATTTCCTTTCCCACTCTTTACTATTCCTGTCTAGTTGTGTAGGAATCACAGATGTTGCTGAGATCTTCCATCTGTACTTAAGTCCACAGTGCTTATCAAAAGGCTGCAGGTCTATTGCAATCCCAGGCTTCCCTTTCAGGCCATCCCCTTGCCTCTTCAGGACTACAAGTGGACATGCTTCCTGTGGTTGTGAGCTGTTAACATTGGAACTATCTTAAATATCTTAAATATTAGTAAAGGTGATAGATTGAACCCACATGTAATTTAAAAAATTTTTTTTAAAGATTTATTTATTTTTTAATCTTTAGAGGAGAAGGGAAGGAGAGTGGGAGAGAAATATCAATGTGTGGTTGCCTCTTGTACATCCCCTGCTGGGAACTGGCCTGCAACCCAGGCATGTGCTCTGACTGGGAATCAAACCACGATCCTCTGGTTCGCAGGCCCAGGCTCAATCCACTGAGCTACACCAGCCAGGGCACACATATAATTTCATTTCCTCCCAAACCCCCACCAAAACTACATAATAAAATCCTTAAAAGTCATCAACCCCTAGGATAGGGAGAAGCAGGATCATGGCAATACAAAGTTGGAGATTAGGAAGGTGATGGGCAAGTAGTAACTGACTTGGCAGATCCCAGTGGAGAAAGCCAAGAACCCACCTGTTCTATGTGGCAGACCTCCAAGGCTGAGAAAATGGCAGGTATCCTCTCCCACTCCAGACCATTGGGAGATCTCTGGACTCCGGACAGAGCTGGGGGCCTGGGTAGCATTTCAGAATGGTACCCAAGAATATGCAAACTGATTACTCTGTGATGAGTGCCTTCTTTTTCTACGGGGTACCCACAATGCAAGAAGCCACATGTCCGGTTTAGTAGGAGAGTGGAAAAGTTTCTCTGGGGCTCTCACCAGCCAAGAGAAGAGCCCTAAAATCATTGACTTCCAGGTTTTCCAACAAATGGCTTGGCAATGATCAAAGTCAACTCCCTGTCCCCACCACCCCCATACTTAGAGCTTCCAATCTGCTTTTCAGTTCATGTTTAAAACAAGCATGTAACAAGATGTTCATGATTAAGAACATCTGAGGAACAAATTATATGAAAGGTGGAGACCAAAACCATGGGAGGAAAGAGAATACGTCAAGAGAAAATGAAAAACAAATTTATCCTCAAGGAGATAAACAGTCACAAAATAAGTAAACACATACTAACTACAAAAAAAATTAAAAGTGAGCTCTTAAAACAAAATGGCAAAATTAAGGAATGAAACATAAAGTTGAGGAAATCTCCCAGAAAGTGGAGCAGATTCAAAAGAATGGGAAATAAGGAGCAAAGAAACACATACAAAGAACAGTTTGAAGGAGGGCCTACCTTGGTACTTTGAGTTACAGAAAAGGACCAGAGTGGTGAGAAAAATCCATAGGTAAGAACACAGGCTCTGCATCAGATTGGCCTACATTCCAAACCTTAGCTAGCTGGGCTGTCCTGAGCAAAGATTAAACATTTCTTTGCCCCAGTGTCCTTACCCTCAGATTTCTTATTGGGTTATGATTGAGGGTTCAAATTCATCCATGCCAAGTTCTAAGACCAAGTCAATACTTGTTACATTCTCAGTAAATGACAGTGTCATTAATTTTCACAATCATGCACTACATATGTCATTAAATTTATTGGCTTTCCCTTCAAGTATATTCATAATTGAACCACTCATCTCCACTATCACCAGTCATCTCCTATCACCTGCCCCAGAATACTTCAAATTCTGATTTCCCAGCTCCCACCTCTGCCATCCCTATTGTCTTGTCTCAACATGGCAGCGGAGGTTATCCTTATGCAATTTAAGTTCCATTGTGACACCGTTTTGCCGGAAACCATGAGTAAATGCCAAAGATTTTACCATGAACAAAGTGATTCCTCTCCTCATAATCTGAACCCCCATTATCTCTTGACTTCAACTTCCACTACTTCCCTTCCTCTACTGGCCTTCATACTGGATGCTGAGTGTGCTAGGCACCTTCCTCTCTAGGGCCTTCACCCCTCTGTTTCCTCTGCCTGGAATGCTGTTCCGTCTGCATGGAATGATCTTCTAGATGTCTGAATGGCATACTCATGTCCTCTAATCCTTGCCTCAAATATTTTCCTGATGAGGTCCATATAACTAAAATTTAGGTTACTTTTAACTAAAATTCCAACCACACCTCCCTGTCCTTTCTATCTCCCAATTATTTTCTCAACACTATTAAAAAATTTTTTTTTCATCCTCATCCAAGGACATTTTTTCATTGTTTTTTAGAGAGGAAAGGAAGCATCAATCCAAGAGAGAAGCATTATTGATTGCCTCTCATACATGCTTGGACCAGGGTTCCTGAGCACCTGGACTGGGTTTGATCCCCCGCAGCCTTTATGTTATGAGACAACATTCCAACTGAGTCACACCAGCCAGGGCAGCACTTATCATTAACTGACATATTAAAATGCTACTTTTTCTTTTATGAGCACAGGATTTTGTCTCATTCATTGATGCATTCCCAGCAAGAATGATCAGCATGAGGCAGGAACTTAATGTTTATTGAATGAACAAGAAACTAGCCCAGAACTGAAAGACAAGTTTCCAGACTAAAAGGTCCACCGAATGACCAGTAAAATTATTACAAACTTTCCAAACATCAGGAACAGAGAGATCCTGTAAAGCTTACAGAGGTCACAATCAGAATGTCATCCAACTTCTTGACAGCAACTTGGGAAAGAGACAACTGACAATTCCCGACCTAGAATTTATTCCCAGGTTAAGTCTGAAGGTAAAATAAAAGTATTCTGACACCCAAGGTCTAAAAGCACTTTGCCTCCCATCCCTTAAAGCTAGGATGTGCATCACCTACGGAGAAAGAAGGAAGCACAGGATCCTGCAATCAGATGTGATGGGGGCACAAGTCAAAGGCAATCTCCAGGATAACAAAGGGATGACAACTGTGCACTGCAGCACAACCAGTTCAGACAGAAGAGGGGCGGGTCACACACCAGGCCTGGTGAATTTAATCACACCGTCCTCCATGCTGCTAAAACCTTTCATTTGGGAGAAAGGCGGAGTTGTACCAGGATGGTGGCTGTGCAGCATTCCAGACAGAAGTGGCAGGACCCAGAAGGGATCATACCCAGGGCAGGAAACAGAACCAGTAAGATCACTGAGAGGGCCATCCTTGTGGAAATGTGTGCAAAATGCCTATTAAGGAGTATGAAAAGAATTGGCAGTAGATACAAAGAAAACTAAGTTCTGTGTGTATGATATTTTACTTTAAGAAACATAAAAGTGAAACAGGACTGTATGTATCACTTTGAAACACTGAGCTGTGAGAAGAAACTGGAGGAAGTAAGAAAAAATGGGACAGACCACTGGATTTTTAAATAAGCCATTTAAAATTATATATATTCCTTAAATAAATTAAAATTGATTTTCAAAAAAATAAGCTTTGCAATTTCACCTATCATAATTTTCCTTTCACAGTATTTACCGACTACAGTGTGAGAGTGAGACATGGGAACCTAGAAAACCAAGGTGGGAAAAACATGAGAAAATTTAAGAGTACTGTGAAATAGTTTTATTGGCTTGTAAGACCTCTGCATATAAAAAAAATACCCCAAACACTATGCAGTATTAAATCACAATTAATTTTTTTACCAATTAAAACTACCCAGAATATACATTTTTAAAGAAAAAAAATCCTACAGAACTGAATTCTGAAGTGACATTATGACTTAAATACTTTGACAAAATAGATAATTCCTTATAACATTAATTCATTGCACAAAGCTGCCAGATACTTTCATAAGCATAACCACTGCAGAGTGCAAATGAACACAATTTCAACATTCCACATTTTGAAGTAACTGTGCCTTCACCTAAGGAACTCTCAAGTTTCTGGTACAAAAAGTTGGTTTGTTTTAACTCCCACCAGATAACCAACGTCACAGTCCATTTACTCTCTTTCTGGCCATTCCTATTAAGAAAGGGGAGGGGGAAAGAAAAGTAACATTCTTCCACTGTCATAGCATAAGAGTCAGCATCGCCTTTGTTTAAAGAAATCCACTCCTCTCAATTCCTCCGGTAGGTATTCCTGGTCCACGGGTTCACTATACATGGGGTTGTACTTGTAGCCCTTGCCGTAGCCCAAATCCTTCATCAGCCTGGTTGGCGCATTCCTCAAATGCAGTGGGACTGGGGGCAGAGGCCCCTGGTGGTTTCGCAGGCAGGCTTTGACATTGTTGTAGGCGCTATACACCTCAATAGACTTTGGAGCTCTGGCAAAATAGACTACGCACTGGGCCAGAAGCACCTAGGTGAAAAGTAAACATTTTATTATGAGGGTGCCGGAAAGTTTCTGTTTTGCAAATATCTTATGACATCTCTAGTCAATTCTGAAAAGGTTCCCACAGTGCTTTTATTATTCCCCTTATTGCCTATAGTCTGGATAACCACCTATGATAGAAGAAATTCCTACATGAGAAGGGAGGTTGAACCAGACCAGTGGTTTTATTTTTCAAAAACTGAAGAACTTGTTATTAAATGAAGTTTTTCTTAAAACCCCAATATATAAAACATAACCATGAGCCTGCTCCGTTTGTGAGTGAACTTGCACAGACTTCCTGTTCAGCTCTTTCAACAATTCTGTCCCTAAGAAATCCTGAGCACTTCCTCTGAACTTCAGACTCCTGGAAGTAGTTTGAAAATATGATCTTGTTGATACCTAAGGTCCCCTCTCTCTATAGAGGGAGGGTTATAAAATGTAAGTTAAAAAGCCAAGCATCTTTTTCAGTGGGCCCATACATCAACAGTGAGGGCAGAACATATATTCAAATCCACAAAGGGACAGAACACAAGCAAAAGGCACTGATTTGCAGAGAACTGAGCGGATTACTTTACCTCACATTCAGGCATGCCTATAAAATGACAGCCTTGGTAGGCAGCAACTGCTTGTGTTAGTGCAGATGGGTCAGCCAGACCTGTTACACACAAAAAGAGAGAAAGGAATGTTTAAGTGACAAGTCACACTCCCATCTTGACCTATGTGCTGCTGTGACCAAAGACCATCATTGCTGTAGACTCTGTTGACCAAAACAATCCCACTTAGCAAAATTATCTGACTTTTCTTTGATCTTATTAGCTTATTCAAGAAATATTTACTGAATGGTTACTGTGCAATGTCAAAAACTGTTTCCTCAGGA
The DNA here is from genome assembly GCF_021234435.1 of Artibeus jamaicensis. NCBI lineage: Eukaryota > Metazoa > Chordata > Mammalia > Chiroptera > Phyllostomidae > Artibeus > Artibeus jamaicensis. The sequence continues at coordinate 1,806,547 of NW_026521898.1, read as the reverse complement.
ATAAAAACTCTATTATGTTAAGTAAAAACAAATAAGGGACTTTAAACATAAGGAGTGAAGACCATGATGCCTGTCACAAGGATGGATACATTAAAAATAAAATACTTACTAACACCAAAGAAAAATTTTTCTGATCTTTTTCTTTAAATAGTGTCCAGAGAGTTCTAGCCAAGATGCAGGCATAGACAGATATGCTTCACTTCCTTGCACAACAAAAAGGAGGATAACCAATTTAAAAATAAACAACCAGATCTGCCAGAACATCAAACTACATGGAACGCCGACAACCAAGAAGTTAAAAAAACATTCATTCAGAATGGTAGGAGGGGTGAAGACAGGCAACCCAGAGGGTGGAGGACCTGTGGCAAGGAGGCGGACTGCATGGGTGAGATGGGGCTGGTTGACCTGGAAACTGAAGACTCAAACCTCTAGCTGCAAAATACTGCAGGGGTTGGTGAAGGCAGGAGAAACTCCCAGTCTCACAGGAGAGTTCATTGGAAAGTGGGGCTAGAACTTAGCAGCACTGTTCCCTCTTTAATCTCTCCCCCACAGACAACGTCACAAAGTAGCAATGAGAGTTGTCCCACCATGGCAAATGCCTAAGGCTCCACTCTTTGACAACATAACAGGTATGCTGAGACAAAGAAATATGGACCAGATGAAAGAACAAATCAAAACTCTAGAATAAGAGCTAAACAACGAGGGCATAGACAACCTATCTGATGCAGGGTTCAAAACACTGGTAATCAGGATGCTCACAGAATTGACTGAGCTTGGTCATAAAATGAAGGAAGAAATGAACGCTACACAAAGTGAAATAAAGCAAAATATACAGAGAACCAACAGTGAAGGGAAGGAAACTGCGACTCAAATCAATGATCCGGAACAAAAGGAAGAAATAAACATCCAACTGGAAGAGAATGAAGAAACAAGAATTCGAAAAAATGAGGAAAGGCTTAGGAACCTCTGGCACAACTTTAAGCACTCCAACATCCGAATCATAGGGGTGTCAGAAAAAGAGGAAGAGCAAGAAATTGAAAAATTATTTGAGCAAATAACTGAGAATGTCCCCAATCTGACAAAGGAAATAGGTTTCCAGAAAGTCCAGGATGCCCAGACAGTCCTAAAGAAGTAGGACCTGAGGAAGAACATACCAAGGCACATCATAATTACATTACCCAAGATTGAAGATAAAAAGAATTTTTAAAGCAGCAAGAGAAAAAGGAGACAGTTACCTACAAAGGAGTGCCCATAAGACTATCAGCTGATTTTTCTTACAGGGAGGATGGGGCTGGAAGAAGTATTCCAAGTCATGAAAGACAACAACCTACATCCAAGATTACTCTATCCAGCAAAGTTATCATTTAGAATGAAAGGGCAGATAAAGAGCTTCCCAGACAGGAAAAATCTAAAGGAGTCCACTATTACAAGCCCTTATTATATGAAATGTTAAAGGGACTTAGATCTAAGAAAAAGAAGATCAAAACTATGAACAGTAAAATCATGACAAACTCACAACTATCAACAACTGAACCTAAAACAAAAACAAAAACAAAGCAGACAACTAGACCAGGAAGATTCACAGAAATGGAGATCACATGGATGGTTATCAGTGGGGAGGGTGAGAAGGAAAATGGGGGAAAAGGTACAGGGAATAAGAAGCATAATTGGTAGGCTTAAAATAGACAGGAGGAGTTTAAGAACAATATAGGAAACAGAGAAGACAGAGAACTTATATGTACAACCCATGGACATGAATTGGGGGAGGGATGCTGCACGGTGGAGGAGGAATAAAGGGTAGAAAAAATTTGGGACAAGCAAAATATCATAATCACTTAAATACCAATATCAAAATACACTTAAAAGAAAAATAGTGTCCAGAATCTTCCACCTCTATCTCAGTAGTGATCCAATAAATACCCCGATACCTGACGGGAAAGCAAATTTAAAATATTTCCTCTATTTCAAGTCATGTTAGGAAAATCACCACTGAAGAGGAAACAAAAGATGACAAAGTGTTTAGGAACGTAAAGACTCAAAAGCTCATACACACTATCAAAAAATAAAGTTAGAGGACTTCTGGCAAAGATGGAGGCTGCACCTCCTTGCACAACCAAATTTAAGGACAAGAGTTAGAAACAAAAACCACCAGAACAGACAGAAAATTGAACTGTACCGAAGTCCGACAACAACGAACCACTCATCAAGACCGGTAAGAGGGGCAGAGTCGAGGTGAGTGGTGAGGGGTCCCAGCAGGAAAAGGCAGTGGTTAGCAAAACCCGTATGGGGAGGAAACGAGGCCCACAAGGTGGTTGGCTGACCAAGGACACACAATCATGTGCAGATAAGCCAGGCCAAAAAAAAAAAAAAAGGGCAGTGAGACAGACCACACAACCTAGGGCCCCAGCAACAGGAAATAAAGCCTAAAAGCACCAACTGGAAAAACTTTCAGGGATTGAGGTGCTGGGAGAGGCTCCCAGCCTCACTGGAGAGTTCATGGGAGAGATCCACAGAGTCCTAGAATACACACAAGCCCACCCACCCAGGAACCAGCATCAGAAGGGCCCAATTTGCTTGTGGGAAGCGGCAGAGGGGACAAAAATGTGACAGAGCAGAACAAGCACCACTGCTCCCTCTCTGACCTTGCCCCTACATACAGTATCACAACCCAAGGACATGGGTTGACCTGCCCTGGTGAACACCTAGGGCTCTGCCCCTCATACATAACATGTACAAACAGACCAAAACATTATGACTCAAACAGAACAGATCAAAGCCCCAGAACCAATATTTCTAAGAGACCAAGAGACAGCCAACCTACCAGATGCACAGTTCAAAACACTGATGATCAGTATGCTCACAAAACTGGTTGATTTTGGTCACGAATTAAATGGAAAAAAAAAAAAAGGCTACACTAAGTGAAATGAAGGAAAGTACACAGGGAACCAATAGTGATGGAAAGAAAACTGGCTCTCAAATCAATGGAGTGAACCAGAAGGAAGAAACAATCAAACAGAACAGGATAAAGAAACAAGAATTCGAAAAAATGAGGAGAGGCATTTTTATCTTTAAGTGTTCCAACATCCAAATTATAAGGGTACCAGAAGGAAGCACAAGTGGAAAACTTATTTGAACAAATAATAAAGGAGAACTCCCCCAATCTGGCAAAGAAAATAGCCTTCCAAGAAGTCCAGGAATCTCAGAGAGTCCCAAAGAAGTTGGACCCAAGGAGGAACACACCAAGGCACACCATAATTACATTAGCCAAGATTAAAATGAAGGAAAGCATTCTAGAAGCAGATAGAGATAAGGGGATAGTCACCTACAAAGGAGTTCCCATCAGACTGTCAGCTTGATTTCTCAAAAGAGACCTTATAGGCAAGAAGGGGCTGGAAAGAAGTATTCCAAGTCATGAAATGCAAGGACCTACATCCAAGATTACTCTATCCAGCAAAGCTTTCCTTTAGAATGGAAGGGCAGATAAAATGCTTCTCAGATAAAGTCAAGTTCAAGGAATTCATCATCACCAAGCCCTTATTATATGGAATGTTAAAGGAATTTATCTAAGAAAAGATAACAAATATGAACAGTGAAAGGACAGCAAACACAGTTATTGACAATCACACCTAAAACAAAAGCAAACTAAGTGGACAGCTAGATCAGGAGTGGAAGACAGAAACGGAGATCACATGGAGGGTTAGCAACAGGGGAGGAGGAGGAGGAGAAGGGGGAGAAGGTACAGATAATAAGTAGCATAGACGGTGGGGAGAAAATAGACAGGGGGAGGGTAACAACAGTATGGGACAGAAGCTAAAGAACTTAAAAGTATGACACATGGACAGGAACTAAAGGTGGGGAGTGTGTGGGGAGGGGGTGTACAGGGTAGAGGAGAATGAAGGGGGGAATGCGACAACTGTAATGGCAATAATCAATAAAATATATTAAAAAATAAAGTTAATTCCTACTTAACTCTTCTCACCTGTCCCACATGGCTCAAAGAAACTCTTAAGTCAAAAAGCAGTATTTCATCCCTCCACATCACCCCACCCTACTCTACATGGACACCAGATTCTGGGACCTTCCCATCACACTCACCTATGTCCTCACTGGCAAACCTCACAAGCCTCCTTGCCACATACAGTGGGTCCTCTCCTCCTTCAAGCATGCGTGCCAGCCAGTAGAGGGAGGCACTCTGGTCTGAGCCCCGCATCGACTTATGAAGTGCAGAGATGCAGTTGTAATGTTCTTCTCCTGGACACCAAAAAAGCACCTGCTCAATTACTGGCAGGAAGAGAGAACCCATAGTCTCCTAGCAGAAGCCATCCAAGCTGTATGTTGCCCTCACTTGGCTTACATTAAGGAAGGCTAAATTAGTGTAGTACCTAGGAGAGCCTAGGAGAATGAGGTTTTGTACTTATCTTCAGGCTGTGCAGTGAAGGGACAGTGCCCTGTTATGGTTGCTGGGGAAGGCCCACAGTTCCCTACAGGGCCTGTGGACTTGTGTGATCACCCAGTCCAACTCAGAGTAGGAACCTGCTGGGAAATTTGTGGGGTTCACATTGAATGTGAGCAAAGACCAGGCAAAGGGAAGGGGCATTCACTTGGTCTTTATAGACCTCAGTGGATGTGCCACTGAAGAGTGGAGAGTGACTCTGATGTTCTAGTTCTACCATTTGACTCAACTGTCAATCTGAGGAAAATTGACCCTGGGCCTGGATATAGCCATTAAAATCGAGTCAAATGGCAAGAGCAGCTGTTATAGCCCATTTGTTCCTCAGTGTCATTTCCAGTTGTCTTTCTGGTATCTGAAGCCTGTGGTCATTTAAATCCAGTGTGGGGACACACATGTGTGGCAGGATCCAAGAAGGACTGACACATGGACTAAAAGCTCTTACCCATACCCTGAAACCACTGTAGCCCTTCTTTCTCACCACTTGGTCTTACTTATATACAAATCAGTGAAATGTGCTTTAGAAAATATTTAATAAAATTACAAACATTTAAAATATTTTAAAATATTAAAAATTATTTTTAAATATTTTAATCTATTCTAAAATAAATTTTAATAAATTTATTTTTAAATAATTTATTTTAATTAAAAAATACCTAAATATTTAGGAAAATATTTAAAAAATTACAAACATTTGCATTTGTACACATTTCACTAGGTTCTGACCATCATTGCTTCCTTAAATTTGAGGAGAGGGTACCCTCCTCATGAGAATGCAGAGGAATTATTCTTATTAGTATTAGTCCTTCCAAAGAAGCACCTGGCCTGTGCTCTCTTCTTCAAGCTGCGGCCAGCAAGACCACAATCTACTCTACACAGCATTTGGGCCCCAGGAACAAGTCTTGGCAACAGACTATGCTGGTAAAACAGCACGACCTTCAGATGAAGAGAGCATGAGATAAAATGCCAGTCTGCAAGAGGTCAAGAACCCTTGAGAGGCTGCCTGTGGGGGCCTGAAGACCTTCCATTTTTCAGAGAAGCACCAAGGCAGACCAATAGTTTCAGTAGGGCTGCCAGATTTCTGAGAATAAACTGATTTGTCACCTGTCCCAGGGCTTTCTCAGATAAGTCACAATGGCATGGAGACTGGGTGGAAAAGTGTCCTGCATGAAATCCACATGGTTCTGGCCCACCACCTGCACAGGCCTGGACATGGACCCTGTGCTCTGCGGCCTTCCAGTGCTGAGCTGGACGTGGGGAGGCAGCCAGGTAGTGCAAGCCTGGCCAACTCATGGACATGGAAAAGATGGGTGAGGCCACCTCCACTTCACTTTCTGTCAAATGTAAACAGGAGATAGCAGTGAATCTCCCCTGCCATACAAGTTACTCATTTTCTTCTATCTTTACCAAGGGTCAACAATAAAAGGCAACACAGGCTCTGGAGCCAAGTAGCCTTGGGTTTGAATGCCAAATGTATCAGCCATGTAATTATGGGCAAGTTACTGACCCTCTATGTTTCCTGGGGTTTCTCATCCATAAAATGGACATTGTAAGACTAGCCTAATGCATAGCCATGAGTATTAAATATTGTATGTCTGGTATAGAGTAAACACTATAAAAACATGTGTTAGATAGTACTCTATACTAGCTTCTAATTTTGCTTTTATTATGTACCACTTTATAACTTACAATTTCATGTTATATATGTAGAACCCTGACCTCAATGCATGGCACAGTATGTGTTCTTACTTGGAAACTTCTTCCTTCTGATGCAGAATTATCTGAGCTAGTTACTGGGTCCTACAAGTAACTATATATTAGATGACAAAAGAAATAATTAAAATCCTGGGCATGAGGGTCTTTGTCTTACCAGGGTTATAAACAGGCTTGAAAGTATAAGCTAGTAGGTTTCCAGAATGCTTCTATCATCCCTACTGATGGAACACAGCCTGATTCTCTAGGATATGAATTGTTTGAGTGTCTCCAGCTCAACTGTGGAGCAGGTATATTATACACAGGATGGGACAGAGTGGGGTGTAAGACCTGTGGATTGTGTGGGTTCTCAAGACCTGATGCCAGGTAGCTTCCACTACCCCCAGCTCTTCCCGGGGCAGCAAAGAAGATGATCCCTATTGTGCATAGCTCCACATGATGAAATATGAGTTCCAAGAAGTAGGAACTTTAAGATTGGACATATCTGACATCCACTTGTGTGGGTGTGTTGTCTATGAGTAGGTATATGCCAATATGTACGAGTGTTTACAGGCTTAAGTGTTCAAATGGGTGTGAGAGAGTAGATGAGTGTGTGAGTGCATGTGTGAGTGGGTGTGAGGTGAGTGACATACTCCAGCAGTGAGACTGGTGACCGCGGGGAAGTGCTGGTATGGAGGCAGCACCAACAGTGGGGAAAGACGTAGTTCTGGGGAACCAATCAGACCTGGAGTTAAGGATGAATTTAACCACTTGCTTTGTGAGTTTAGGCAAGTTTTATCCTCTATAAAATGAAGATAGTATCAATAGTTAACTCCTAAGGTTATTTTGAGAATTAAAAGAAAAAAGACAATGTATATAAAATACTGAGATGCAATGTTAGGTAATGTTTTGTTATATGGTAGCTTTCTTTTTCTTAACTGACAGTCTGATAAGATTATGAAAGAACATTTTTAGTTGGTTCAATCAAAATGACGAGTCTCTTTTAGGACACCTAAAGTAGAGAAAAAGCCCACTGTGGCTGGAACCCCCAGAAACAAAGGAGAGTACAGCATGTGGGACTGTTTTTTACCTCCTAAAATTTTTAATTTTGTTCTTATCTCCAATTTTTGTATTTGGCCGAAAATAAAGCAAAACTCTACACTAGAATGTTTTACTTTTCCGATTTTCCAAGTATTCATATGACATTCAAGAGCACAGAGAACTGACCATGTGAGATCCCTGGGTCATGAGAAGAGAGGTCCCTGGTGAGCGGCACATTCACATCAGAAAGCAAACAGACCTGTTTGCCTTTGTTAAATGCCTCCAATGTGTCCTTAGTGCTTATTGACCACCCCATCTCCATCAACTGTGGTGCACGAAGGCTGAGGAGCTTCAGTCTCTTCCTCAAGGTCACACATATTCTGTTCACTGATAAGGAAGTGGTCAGTGCCTGGAACCATGGTCATTCTTAAACTCCTTCCCCCACCTCTAACCAGTAAGAAGTATTCTCCAACATTAAAATGCATTTGGAAATACTGTTAAAGACATGGTACAACTTATGTGATATCTAGAATGTTCAAGTATCAGCTTCTATTTCTGGCATAACTTTTAAAGGTGTGGAAATTCTATTCCTGTTTTTGCAATAGGAATATTGCAATATTCTTATTGTAATATTCCAATAACAGGAATATTCTTGTTATTGCAATAGTATTTGTGTGGTTCTAGATAGGAGTTCAGGTTAATCTATGAAAGTTCAGGTTAATCTACAGTGCACTATCTTCTTCACCCAGATCTTTTACAAACACACAACTGTGCTGCACTCGTGACATTTAATATTGCCAGGTCATGGATATCATAAGAGCTGGTATCAAAATTGATATCTGTAAATTCTATGAAAACAGATAACTGCATAAAGCAAAATCAGTTTTTTTTAAAAAGCTATGACAAAATAAGAGCATCAAGATCCAAATAAATTTAACATTTTAGTTCAGACTCTAGAAATCAATAATTTTAATCCTCATTAAACTAACAGTCACTTGTTTCCAGAGTCCCATTGTTATTTACTGCCATTACAAATTATCATAAGAATTGCTGTCAACTGACTGTACAGGTTTTAAAAATGCTGGTGTTCTAAAATGCACCATCAGCGAGTAATAGAAAAATAACCACCTTATAAGTTGAAGCCTGCAATTTCAAACCCGCAAAGTCCTCTCAGTTCTTATCAGGACAGCTTCTGTTCTGTGCATCTGTTAAGAAAGGTCCAGAAGCTAGATCTTTGAAATCACTGAGTGTAAGATTTAATTCTATTACCAGTATAGAGATTCAACTGAGAAACATGTCCATGCTCTGGACCCAGATGAAGGTCAGAGGCCTGGAAGTGAGAGTGTGTATATAACCAACTTATTTCATTAAAGGTTCCCTCTTTTCACATTTCAGAGTTATTTACCTGCTCGATCATACAAAATGTGAGATTTCTGGAGGCCTTCCTTCACATCATTTTCAGTGATCAGAACTCTACTGGGAGAATAGGTTTGCCCACTCTTCTTACAAAACATCTTTCTAGAGCTTAACCGGGCCAGTACTGCCAGCTGCAGTCCATTCAATCCAGCTCGGGCATCTCCATCACTGAGATAAGCCAGAGTGTCTACTGCTTTATCCTCTATGAATACGAAGGGCCTGCAATACAACAAGTTTTAGTTATTGTCACACTCATACTACATAATTTTCATTCTATAGCACTTCTCAGCGATCTCATGTCTTAGCAAGGTCACTAAAAACTACCGTAGGTTCAAGATTCCTGCTCTTTATCCTTAACTTACATTGTTAACTTGGTTAAGCACTACTGAGATTATAAACAGACCTGACTCTGAGCCATGAGGGTATTTCACTGTATAAGCACACACATAAGCATGTAGGAAAGAGACATGGAAAGCTTTATAAAGTCACTGTGGACATGTAGTCTCTCTGGTTTTATCCTACAGAAATAGTGAAAACTATAGAAACATCAGTACCTCATTATAATGTACAGAAAACATGCCTCAAGTGCAGTCCATAGCCTGACAACACCTAGACTACTTCCCACATACAGGAGACAGCATCACATCAGAAAGCTAGCTCTGAAAAGCTCCAGATCACACAGCTCAATTCCCTTGTTTTACAAACAAACCAGGTATCCAATTATTTGGGGCATAGTAGGACCTAGAAGCAGGTCTCTGGAATTTTGGGGTGCACTTCCAGGTAGGTATTAATCACTTGAAGTCTGCATAAAGTAGCAGAGGTCACAAGCCTGGACATCTATTAGAAGATTCTGGCATACCTCAGCCATGAGACCTTGGGTTAAGTGATCTAGCCCCTGAACATCAGGACTAAAAGTTATCATCACATTTCTAAATGTGGACCTCTGTAAAGAAAGTCTGACAATGATTGATTTCAAATTTTATTGAGCAAAATGTTCTATCCCTAGTCTATTTAGATATCTATCACATTTAGTTACTTAGAGGGATCTTATTAAGTATTGGCTAACTGTTAGCAGCACAATTTTTCAGTTATAGCTCACCCATGTCATCGCTAAACTTGAGCTAGAAATGCCTACTGTCAAAACATTTAAGTCAATTAGGACTGTCCAAACCAGCTACTTGGAAAACAATGCACAGGTACCAACTGGGCTGGGCCAACACATGGGAATTGGACTGGGTGGGTGGGGGGTTGCTAGGAAAGGGGGCCCAGCTTGTCTTTGAAGGTCAATGTAAAATTCCTTACTGTACACTCACCCTACTACTTGGTTGAATGGCTTAAGTAACACCAATGTGCATTTTATTAACCAAAAGATTTGTTTCTAACACTTTAAAGGTCTCATTTCCTAATTTACCTAAGCTAAGACTTCTAGTGAACTGTGATCCTGTTAACTGTGATCATGAAGCTCTTGTTCTGCCTTATAGCTTGATAATGACCAACTCTCTCATCAGACTCCTGACAGCTTCCCTGGCCTCGAGCCATGGTTGCAATCTGGAGTCCCATACTTCTTCCTTCCAGGCCAAATACTCAAAATACACACCAAGGCCACAGCACCCATGTTTTGTAAAGCTGACAAACCATTTCTTAAGCAGAAATTACTTAGAAGATTTTAGAGGATTTGAAAGAAAATGACAGACAATATAAACCAAAAGAAAATGTGTCAGGAAGAACCGAAGATGTATGGCAGTCCCCAATGCACCCAAGAGGGAAGGGTGCACACCTGGCTTGGTTACTGCATAATATGTGTCGGGTATTGGGGGGAGCAGATAAAATCAAAATTGCCTGAATATCTCATTTCAGCCTCAGACCTAATAAAAGCAACACCTTCCATCTCCTTGGCAAGCTTTCTAGCAACAAAAAGCCTGCAGGATCACTTGCAGGAAGAAAAAGAAGTAAAGTGGGAGCCTTAACCAATCCTAACCAATTGAGCCATCACCATGAGCCAAGCCATTTGTGGATCACATCTGTCATCTCTCCATTTCCCATAAATGTTGAGGGCTCAAGGATAGAAATTACGTTTTATTCTTTCTTTGTATCCCCAGTGCCTGTTACAGAATAGGTGTTCAATATCTGCACAATATGAATGGACTAACTTCGATTTTCCCACAATTTCATAGTGAAACACTTATTTCCTTTCAAATTACAATATATAGAAAGTATAAGCCCACACCACCAAAATCCATTATCTTCTCTACCTAGAAATAACCACAGCTACTATGGCCTCTGTTGAAGTTCCTTCATGATCAATCCACCACTCCAACCGTAAACCTTACATCTAATTCATCTAATTTAAAACAAAATTGGGATTATACTATGTGTAGTTTGCATCCTTAACAGTGAAGTTTCTGAAAAATATACTCAGAACTCTAAATATTACTTCTTTATAAAATGTACCTTATATTAAAATTTTAAAATAGAGACAAAGTAGTAAAAGTCACTTACTGCTGTATCACCTTAACCTTAGTATTTTGGTATACATTCCTTTTCTATGACTTTGTCCTTCGTATATAAAGACACAAGTACAGTACTTTTGGGGCAAAGAAAAACATATGGGTTTTAATACTTTAGTGCTTATTATACTGTCTTGTTTCACAAGTCCCATATAAAGCCAGTGAGTAGGCCCTTTTAATTATGAGAGAAGATAACTTGCAGACTGTTTCACAGATTTATAAACAGCACATTGTAAATAAACCTTTTTAAATGGGCATTTATTTCATGTGATTGGAAAGTAGAATTTTTCAATTTTTAAACTCTTAACCAAAGTGCAAGTCGTTCTATTGTTCTTCTTTTGAATCAGGGTTGAAGTCACAAAGAATGGGAGTGCTGCTGCAATAAAACTAGAGGTAAGTGCTTTTACTTAAGGCTCCTGCTGCTATATTCCTCCTCCCTTTCAATATAATCCATACTCCAAATTTTCTCCCCTGTCCAAAATGAACATTTTTAAACACAAATGAATTTTCCAGAAATTCTACTCAAGTCATAAAAAGTGACTACTGATGGAACTCACAATGGTCACACAAATAAATCCCCAAGTGGAAACTTGCTATTAAGAACACTGTATAGGATATTCTAAAGGTCCTACCTACCATTCCATATTTCCTGAACCCTAGTTTACTCTACCTAGCTTCTGAGGAGCAATAAAATGTGTGAAAATACCTTGAGATCTTAGGAGAGGGACCAGATGAGAGTACTCAGGCCAAGAATAATGAAATAAGGGATATCTGTATTTATATTTGCAAAACTCACCAGCAAACAGTAACTACTGAAACTATAAGTAACTACAAAGTATCTTAAAAGAGTACTCCCAGTCCAGAGAATTTAACATGGATTTTTAAATAAAGTATAAACTTATAAAATATAGAAAGTATATAGTATATAGAAAGTATAAGCCATTTACAAGTAACTTTCCAAAATTAGCATAGAATTAAATGAGGCACGATTTACTTTGGGGATCAAGTCCTGAAATTTCATAGCATCCCATATGGAAAGAAATGAGATTGTAAATTATATTGTTGTAACGTGGTTTAAAAAAAAACTCTCAACACAAAACCCTCAATTATTCCATAATAAGAGGAAAAAAGTGGTTAAAATAAATGCTTTGGAAAAGACTAGATTCCTAGTTAATAAGACCTAGAGATAAAACAGAGCCTAGTTTCTCCAACAGAAGTGAAATGCTTTGGGCTTAGCAGAATATGGGATACATGCTGTAAAGACAGCTCCTTCCTTTCCTTTTTTTCTTCCAAGGGTGTGAATCTTTCTGCCCATTGTTTTTCTGGTGAATGACATTGGGACTTGGACAATTCTATTGAGATGGTTGAGTATTTAAGTTGAAGGAGTGAGGTACCGAAAGCATACCTGTTATTTCATGGCAGAACAAAGGAATACACATGGCTCAGTTAAACTCTCCCTAAATTACAAAACAATACTCTGTGCATCTCTTTCACTTACGAAAATAAATACTCCACGGTTAGGGTAACAACTGGTATGCAAGAGTTCTCAACCAAGAGTGTGCATCAGATTACAGAGCACTTCCCAAAAGTACAGCTCGTGTGTATTTTACTAGAGATTTACTGATGCTGAAATCTCTAGGGATAGGCCCTGAGCACATGTATTGTCAAAATGTACCCCTGATAATTTTAACAGAGCAGATCTGGTTAATAGGTACTACTGCTAAATTACAGCTGGGAATCTTGTGCCCCTGATACTTAAAAATTATTAATTTTTTAATATTAAAAAGGAACACAGGAAAAGGTGGGAATAGTAATACTTACCAGTAGTTAATTTAATTTGATAATAATAATCATACCTAGACCCCTTCTAACAACTAAGGTAGCTTGGTAGTTAGAAACACGATGAATTCAAAAGCTGGTTCTGTCTTTGTTCAAGTGGGGTGACCTTGGCATGTTAGTTAACCCTTTTGTGCCTCAGTTTCCTCATCTAATAAAAAGGAGGTAATGATACATATTTTGCAAAGGATTAAATAAGACATGTAAAAGGTTTAGAATAGTGACTAGACATCAGGAGCTCTCAATTTTACCATGAATAATGAGAATCATTTTCATTGGACTGGTTAGTAGTATACTGTCTAGAAGAATTACAAATTTCAGGCAAGCCCTAAGCCCAGCTGCTTCCATGATAACCAGAGTGAAAATAAAACAAAACTTGCTCCAAAGAGAATATAAACTCACAGATGATGCCCCTTTCTGTTTAACCCTGGGGAGGCATGCATCTTTCCTAATTACACTATATCTAATACACTTGGTAGGGCACAGTGGGATAAGTAGCCCTAAAAGATGTGTCTAAGTCCTAATACTTGAATCTGTGAATTTAACTACTATAAAATCTCATAATTAGATCATTCCAGATTTGGTATAGGTCCTAAATCCAATGACAAATGTCTTTATAAAAGACAGTAAGAGAAGACAGAGGTAAGCAGAGATTGGAGTAATCCTGCTACAGGCCAAGGAATGCCAGAAACCACCAGACTCTGAAAGGGAAGACTCATTCCTTGAGTCTTTGGAGGAAGTGTGACCCTGCAAAAAAGCTTCATTTCAGACTGTGAGCCACACCATTACTGAGAGTGTAAATTTCTGTTCTTTTAAGTCACATAATTTGTGGTAATTTGTCACACCTGCCACAGGAAGAGAATACCAGGTCCCTGAAATCTGTTTCTAGCTGGCCGTGTTATGTCATCATTAATGTATGTTAATATAACATTTTTCTTTATATCAAAACATTTTAAGAAAGATTATTAAAACCCACAGCTCCTTCTGACCAGTACCTTGTATGCTGGTGTTCTACTACCTTTCTTTCTATTCAGTGTTTGAAAAGATTCTTTTTAAAGGGCAGGCAGAATAGTTCAAACTTTTTTGAAAGCAAAAACAACTGAGAAACAAACTTACAGCTATCTTGTTTGGGGCCATCTCATTTTGGAGCCACTTTGCCTGGGCTCCCCTCTTAGGGTAATCGCAGAAAAGCCCCAGTCTCAGAGTCAAGCCATACAACACTTTCACTTCAGGATGGAGGCTACTTCAACTCTTTGAACCAACTTTCAGCATTCTGTCTAGTTATACAGCAAATGGGCAACTATGGCCTCTCATTTCATTCTCTTCATGTCCACAAGCTTACCCACTATTATTTGGTTTACAAACAACTGATTCTTTAGGGGTGTTTTCAAATAAGCATGCATCCAACGATCTGGAATTTACAATCCTTAAAAGGCAGCAAGTACTGCAGGGTGATTAAACACTAGTTTACTTTCTCATTTTCAATAGCACAAACTCATCAGACTCTAAACCATGGATTTTTTCTTGGCCTCCAAAATTAACCCAATGTACAGGTAACATATGACCAAAGTGCTTAGTGAGCAAAATATACGAAAACTGTTAATTATTCATACAAACCAAAGCAACCATGGGATAGATAATTCAATATAAATTACCAGCTGACCTCCATCTTTCTCTTTACAACCAAAACACAATTGAGTATATATAGAGTACTATTTTGCAGATGTTACACTAAAGCTGGAGGGCAAGAGAGAGGTGATATGCTATTTTTTGGCTCTTCTTTCCTGTTGCTTGGAATACGAATATAATGATTAGATCTCCATTAAGTGATTGCCCTGGGGCATGAGGTAGAAGCACCCTCCGAAAATGTGGAGCAGAAAGACAAGGGCCCATGTCCCTGACAATACTGTGAAGCTGGACCTTCAGGATAAATATAGGAGGGAAATTAAAAAAAAAAAAACAAACACTTTCATCTCATGCTAATGAGAATTTATAGTATAAAAGTATATAATGCCAAAAATTCACAATCCTTCAAGTAAAATCAAGAGTGGTGTGAGCATCAGCTTGATTAGTTTCCAGATTCAGTACCTGCTCAGCTCCTCTCACACACAGCCGTAAACAGTCTGGACTCCCTCTGTAAATATTCTACTTGCTACCTAAGGCACCAAAACATACTAATACAAATGCGCACTCACAGCTTTCCAGAGAAAGTAATTATTTGGGGTCGATTTCCTTCGCACTAAATCAGTGTAACCAATCTAATTATGACCACAAGAATGTATATGTAGTAAATGCCAGTCAGTAGAAGTTTGAAAGTAAAATTTTACCTGAAACTGAAAGACAGTACAATCTACTATTAATGATACATGGCAACTGGATGGCCAGGTACTTCTATCAGGAAATCACCAAAATTCTTTCTATGTAATATAAGAATTCTTTCTATGGCCTATGACATCTCCCAACTTCTTGTCAGAATTTCTAACAAGCAGACCAATTAAACTTAATAATCTTTAATTTCATTCTGCTTGATGTTAGTGTGCTTTAGAAACAGTATTTTTTAAAAAAGGTTCTTGATACGTGGGCAACGGGGTTATTATCCCTTATGCTGCACTATACAAAAAAAAACTATTTCTTTCATGATAGCTACAATTTACCTATTCATTTGCAAACCATTTACTAAACATGTTACATACTAGGCACTGTGCTAGGTCCTGACGATATGAACAAGCAGGAAAAGTTTCTATTCTCCTAGCTTTTTCAGGAAGGTACAAGATTTAAGAAGGTAAACAAGAGAATGAAAAGAAGTAATAGTTAGGATCAATTATAAGTAAGTAATAATGGAAAAAGTAAATGATCTATTGGGTAGAGGTGGTTTTCTTTGACTAGAAGGCAATTCTGGCAGATTACAAATCACTGGCTCGCTTTTGTATCAAGCTTTCAGTTTCAGCAATAAGAAAAAATTCTTTCACTTGCTCCTCTCAAATTTTAGTGTGTATTCAAGTGACATGGGAATCCTATTAAAATGCAGAAATCCCTTTTAAGATGAGCTCCATGGTTTTACTGTCCTCATTTCATTTGAGTTATGTCATGGTAGTGATGGGAAAGGGAAAAACAAGAGCCCAGCATACAAAGGGCTCCTAAATATGAATATACCTGATACCAACAAGTTCCATACATCTTCCTAACCACAATTTTGAAGGCTATCCCTTCACAACTATACTCTAAAATGATGTGACTTTGTTTTGCCTAGGGGTCCTCAGACATGTTTCAGCTCTTTCCTGAAGCTTAGCATTAATTCCTATGTCTGAGAAACAGCAAATGGGAGAGGCCATACACACAGGGAGGGACTGTTGAAATATAAACCCTGAGCCTAAGTCTTAGACTATAATCCTCACAGAAGAGTGGCTCCAGAATTTTGCCTCAGGGCAAGCAGGCACCAGCAGCTGTGGGGTCCACAGCAGGAAGAGGTAGGCATTAGCCTCTCTCATCACACCAGATTATGTTCCACTGCATTATTTCAGCTGACACATGAATCAATGACATCTGAAGAATATAAACTAATATAAATAAATAAAAACTTCTGACTCAGATAATCTAATTAATTATCCATGATATACACCCTGTGAGTTAAGGAACTCATAGCACTTATGACACAGAAATAGACCACCTAAAGGAAAGGGACAGTTTCTTTCTTTCTTTCTTTTTTAAATTTAACTGTTGTTCAAGCAGTTTTCCGTCTTTTACTCCCATCCCAGCCCACCCCCTTTAGTTTTTGTCCATGTGTCCTTTATACTAGTTCCTGTAAATCCTTCCTCCTTTCCCCTGAAAATTCCCTCCCCTTTCCCTTCTGGTCATTGTCAGCCTGTTCTCTATTTGAGTGTCTTTGGTTATATTTTGCTTGCTTGTTTGTTTTGTTGTTTAGGTTCCTGTTAAAGGTGAGATCATATGATATTTGTCTTTCACCACCTAGCTAATTTCACTTAGCATAATGCTTTCCAGTTCCATCCATGCTGTTGCAAAGGACAGGAGCTCCTTCTTTCTTTCTGCTGCATAGAATTCCATTGTGTAAATGTACCATAGTTTTTGGATCCATTCATTTACTGATGGGCACCTAGGCTGCTTTTAACTCTTGGCTATTGTAAATTGTGCTGCTATGAACATTGGGGTGCACAGCTTCTTTTGGATTGGTGTTTCAGGGTTCTTAGGATATATCCTAGCAGTGACATCGCTGGGTCAAAAGGCATATTCAATTTTAGTTTTCTTAGAAAATTTCATACTGTTTTCCACAGTGGTTGTACCAGTCTGCAATCCCACCAACAATGAACTAGAGTCGGAAAGGGACAGTTTCTAATGTGTCTTTTTCAGTTAAAATTACTTTACCCTCATGTAACTGAGTTTGACTTACAGAGTATGCAAAAAAATCAGCCTAAAATGATTTAAGGGATTTTATGGTACCATTTACTTTAACTTTTACTTAATGTTTTTTAAAAGAAGAGCAAACTGTAGGAAAAGAAACTGAAATCTGAGCATAAATATCAAAAGAATTATATGAATTTTAGATATGGCAATTATAAGCTACAAAACATCTTAAAATAAAGACATACTTGCTGATATAATTCAACACTTCCCTCCTCTGTTTTCAATACTAGATCAACATTTCTTCACGATCCCCACCCTCTACTTACTTCTTCCTGTCTGTATATCCCTTTCTGGACCCCTGCCAGTGGATTCTCTGGGAGGTGTGTGACCCCAGGATACTGCATACAATCAACTTACTCAGAGCTGCTGTTGCTGCTGTGGCTCAAAGAGTCAGTAGGATGGTTGGAATCAAGGACATGGATGCCCAGTGAGTTGATTGCTCGTATTAAAATAGTTACCATTGCCTCTACTGGAAGCTTCTCAAGAACAATAACCCTACAGCGGCTCAGAAGAGCAGCATTGACTTGGAAGGATGGGTTTTCCGTGGTTGCCCCAATGAGAGTGATTGTCCCACATTCCACGTGAGGAAGAAACGTGTCCTAATCATGGGAAGAAAAGAGAAGAAATTGATTCCAGTCAACAACATGCAGAATCCTATGTAAGTTGGTTATACATTCCTTCCTTTTCCTAACTTTGACTTCAGGAATAGCAGCTTTATATTTACTGAATATGGATGCAACAGCTAATGATCAATTAATGTTTTTTAATAAGCTTAAAACATATCTTCTGGCACATCTTCCTAGTCTCTTGCTGTTAGACTAACAGCTCAAAGTAGAATTGTACTGTAGTTTCAACATAAACAATTTCTTTATTTAGAAAAGTAACCTCTATCCCAAGGCCAAACTGCCATAGTTTAAATATAGCAGCTATTTATTTATAGAAGTCTAAGGAAACACAAAAAATTAAATTTCCAAGGTCAGATCTTCTTCCAATGTGTCAATATATTGTTATTCCTCCTAAAAATACTTGGTAAAAGAAGTTATATATTTATATTTTTATCTATATCTATCTCAGTAAATATGTAACCACCACATGCTGCCTATAGGAAAGAAATGCTAAGATGAGTCAATGCTCCAATATAAAACCTACAGTGCTAATATCCAGTCGGAACTCAGAGGGTCTATTTAGTCACAGATACAAATCAGGCAAAAAAAAAGTTTAGTAGGGTTTTGTAAAATATTTCTATCTCTGACTAAGAAGCTGTAACAAATGTGTGTATTTTAAAAAGTATACCTGGTAAAAAGTTTATATTTAGGAAGAATACAAAAGTGGCTTTGTTTACAAAAAGTAGTGCTTCTATTTTTACTTTAGGAAGCCATTTAAATAAGCAGTAAAGATTACATCTTGATAATTTTCACTGTGACAAAAACCTGAAGCCATGGAAAACACCTTTTAATCTTGAAAATAAAAAGTAACACTTTATACAGAAGAAATTCAAAATTAAGTTAAACTGTTCATTATAACTGCTAATATTTAGATTAAAAATTTCAAACTTTGATCCAAAGCCACTTTTTTTGGTATGCATAGCTCAAAGATATACAACTTTCATTTACCAGAAAACATTTTCTTGTCATAAAGAACACTCAGAAAAAGTAGAGAAATAGGCTCCAGAGAGATGGGTTGGCGGTCTGTACTTCTTTATAGACAGAGAGTTAATAATAATAGTCCCTAGAATTTGTATAGTGCCTAATGCTTTTCAAAGTGATTTCACATACTTTATATTCTATTTAACATTCACAATGACCAAAAGGTAGAGAAGTTAATATACCTGCTGAGATTTATTGAACCGATGAATCTCATCAATAAAGAGTATGGTTTTCCTTTTGAAAAAGCTCTTTTCATTTTGAGCTTGTTTTATGACATCTCGTACATCATTTGTCTTGGCATTTGTTGCAGACAATGTCACAAACCTTATGCTGTGTTTTTTGCTGTTGTTGGCTATGATGTGAGCCAGGGTGGTCTAGAAAAGATGACAGAATTTGGAAAGCTGATCAGACATAGAGGG
Organism: Artibeus jamaicensis; assembly: GCF_021234435.1. Classification (NCBI taxonomy): domain Eukaryota; kingdom Metazoa; phylum Chordata; class Mammalia; order Chiroptera; family Phyllostomidae; genus Artibeus; species Artibeus jamaicensis. The sequence goes on along the minus strand of NW_026521898.1, from coordinate 1,787,121 downwards.
GAAAAAAGCACCAATGGGTACAAATACAATCAAGCGCAAGCACAATTTACCAATTTGACCTCTGAAAAATACTTAGCAGCATATATACAATCTGAAATACCACAACACACAATTACAAGTTTTTAAAAAAATTTTAAATAAAACAGGAAAGTAACAAAACTTTACGCTAATCCTGATTTTTCTCCTTTGTACCTAACCCCATTTGATTCCTTTTGGGGGGGAAGGTGAGGAAGATTCGAAGATTTTTGGAATCCCAGTAAAAAGAACAGCTGTTTTGATTTAGCAGAGCCTCAGTGACAGCTGTGATCTCTTCCAGCCAAGAAAGCATTACTACTGAAGGGCTGAGTGTATAACTGAAGTGCAGGACCACAGACTCGATTATTCCACAACAAGAAGCTTATCATTGCAGCCTAGAAAAGGAGAGTGAGACTCTGAATTGAGAGACCAATGGCAATTACCTAGCAATTAAGATGACTGCATGCCACTTATGAATGTCTATTTTGTAAGGAGGTGAAACAATAGCACTTTGGTCACGTTAGTACTTACCAGAAAACAATGGTGATCCAAGGAAAATACTGCTCAGTGCCGCAGTATTTAATGGTGCTCTACGAATTTGCATATGCTCTTATTTACTAACATTATTATTATCGTTAGCAATATAGTAATAAACAGAGGAATAAAGCCAAAGGGAAGACTGTGTAACCAGAGAGCCAAATTTGCCCCTGAGTAATGGAAAAGGTGGCACTTTAATTTCTAAAAGTTGCAGAGTGCCACTGGATACTTAAAAGTTGTATAGCACCATTAGACACTGTGGCTGCTTCTTCAGCAAATCCCAGCCTACCGGCTCTCATGCTAAGTATGTAAAAGCTTGTGACTTACTCATCAACCATTACACTGAGGAATATAGCCCACTAAAAATCTCTTATCCAGCATCTTCTGAGTTCACCCTACTCATTTCCCTGGGGACTTTTTTCTTGTCATATGGGACCATCAACAGCTGATCAGCCATTCTCATGATCTTATGTATAGACTTCACATACAATTAATAAAAATGCTACTGCAGCTCAATCTCCTAAATGTGGTAAAATGTTATTTGGGTTAGATCCGATTTATACCTGGCCAAAAGTAAAGTATGAATGCAAACAAGAAGGCACAAAATGAACAAGTATTCCAGGAACTGGAGTAAAGGGAGATGTGATTAAGTTGTGAGAAATGAAGCTGGAAAGAAAAACTGGAGAAAAGTAAAAAAAGTCCTTGTGTGCTAAGGCGTTGGAACATGAAAGCTCTGAGAGTCCCTATACACTCTGATCCTGTATGTTGCCTTTCATTCACTGGTGCTCATTCTTCTCCCTCTTCCTATGGCGTTAAAAAAAAACCAAACATACTTAAAAATCTCAACTCACTCTCTCTTTTCAGTCTTAACACTCAATTGTTTTTCAAGTGTTCTTTCTAGAGCCCAATATCTTACCTGCCCTCCTCTGGACTTGTAATTCCAAGCAAGGCATATAAAACTGGACACCAAAATACTGTATGTACATCGATGTTTCTTCTCTAATGTACATGGCATTATCAGCACTGTTATGGAAATGCTGGATTATAACGACTTGCGGAGAGAAAAGAGTGTTCATGCTAGTCTTGTGAAATATATGTAGTTTCAATAAATAAAAATCAGTCTGTTCAAATCAACAAACAGATGGAGAGGAAGGAAGTGCAACAGAAATTAAAATTTTTCCCAAAACTGAATCCGTATATCTGCAAATGATCCTCTGCAATTTATAGCATGCTATTTTCTTGACAATTTGATCACTAATGTGGCGTTGAAATAGAAAAGCAGATCATGAGTCCACATATTCGTATGAACCTATGAATTCAGAAATTCTCATTTTGACGAGAGGAAAGTGTCTTAGGAATCTGAGTGGGTGTGCCTTTATTACGTCCATCACAACTCCATCTGTGGGACCAGGCACTGCCCGGGCTAAGAAGCTACCTGAAGCCCCGCACTCTTAGGTCTCAATACCCAGAGACGGGGGGATTCTTCGAGATCGGCAAATGCCAAAGCTATCTCACCGTTAGATTCACGCACCGACCCGTGAAAATCCACACTCTGAGCCTTTCTGGCCAGGCGGCACTCACCTTGCCGCAGCCGGGCGGCCCCCAAAAGATGAGCGAGGGGATTTCGTTCGTCTCCAGGAGGGACCTGAGCAGGGTCTCTTGCCCCACAGCTCTGCTCTGCCCAATGTAGTCCTGAAGCGTGTCCGGACGCATCTTGTCGGCCAGCGGCTTGCCTTCCAGCATCTGCCGAATCTCCTCCGCCGCCAGCGCCCTTGAGTGCGGGCGGGCTCCGCCGCAGGCCCCAAAAACAGCGGCGTCTGCATCCCAGTGAGCTGGGTCGTCTTCGCCATCGGCATCAGCGTCCGCATCACCACCGCCCACCGCTTCTTCTTCCTCCGGTGCCTCCACCTCCTCCCAGCTGCGCGGAGACACGCTACCGGCGGCCGCGGCAGCCGCAGCGGCGGGCCTCTTCCCTGAGCCCTTCCTCCCCGGGCTGCTGGAGCGCGCTACTGGGAAGTCCGGGATTAGGCGGGCGCCACTGGGCGTGGGCGGCGCGTCGTAGCTCTCTCGGCTCTCGGTCTCACCGCCGTCGTCGCCTTCCTCCCCGTCGCTGCTCTCGGCCGCCGTCGGGGTGGCAGGCTGCTTCAGTGCTGAGCTCTCGGAGAGCCGCCGCCTCTTGGTACTCGGCGGCGAGAGCCCCGTGGGCCGCTCTCCCGCGCGGTGGGGCCGCGCCGCGGGCTCCGCGTGCCCAGCGGGATTAAGCAGCAGACAGCGGTCCAGGTGTGAATTGATGTGTGCCGCGGGCATCATCTGCTGGCACACGGGGCACTGCACTTGGCGCATCTGCGACAGGAAAGGGTCGTCTTCCGGCCCGCTCACCTCCATGGCGGCCGCTGCCCTCTTCGGCGCGGTCGCAGCACCCCAGCAAACGCCGAGGGCTCCCGATGCACGCCGCTAGGCCCCGCGTCGCGCTCCCCTCGTTCCGGGAGGCGGCAGGACTCGAGCCCACCGGGTGAGGGCGCCGCTCATGCCTCACGTCCGGGACTTCCCGCTTCAGCCCGCCCTCAGCCGGCCTTGCCTCCCGCGGCGTCTCGCGCGGCAAGTCGGGAAGGGCTCGCTGCAGCGTTTTGTCGCGGCCATCGCGTTTACCCATACCACAGCCTATCGGGAAGTGTAGTCCGACGATTCGCGAGCCACCTTTGAGAGGGGCCGTCGTGGATGGCGGGTTGCGCGTGCGCAGAGCACGGTAGCGAACCTGGTGCCCAAACGAGTCCTTCCAGGTTGGGTCAAATGGACAGTGACCCTGAACGCGCCCATAGGTTGCTCTTGGGAAAACTGCTCTCCACCTTCCTGTGCTAAGGGGCGGTGTGTGGAGAGTGGAGGGACCGGAAGAGACCCAACGTGGACACCTCCTCCTTAAAGGGAAAGAGGGTGGGAATGAGGTGACTCTTAAAACGCTCTAGTAGGAAAAAGAGTTTCAACAAAGGATAAAATTTAAAATACACGTGTCAGCAAAATGTTAACCTGAGCAAATGCTGAGAAATGCAAATTAGAACACGTTGCCCTGGGCTGCCCTTCTAGATTTTTGGCCTTTTAGCCAAGGACAGTTTTACCGAAAGAGTATACCTAGGTGCATGTCCCCTTCTACTCTTTAATAGTGAAAAATTAGAAAAATATTTAATTCTAGTCAAGTTAGGGTATAGTTATTCTAGTCAAGTTAGGGTATAGATATCCCCATAGCAGTAAAATATCAGGCAGCCATTTAAAATTAACATACATTATAGACAGTGACAGAAAATGCCCAACATGGATTAAGAAAATGTATGGTATGCCACAAATTTGAATGATAGGATTATTGTTTTCTGTTAAACCTCTCCTTTAGAAATGTGTCACAAAAATGCAATTTTGGTATTTAGAGGTAGAAAATAAATTGAGAGGACAAAAAGGGGGAAAATAAAAGAATTTTAGAAAAGAATGAACTTTTTTCTAAAAGTTGACAAAAATTGTTTTTTTCTTTTTTAAATATATTTTATTGATTATGCTATTATGGTTGTCCAGTTTTTTTTCTCCCCTTAATTCCCCTCTTCCTTGCACCCAACCTCCCACCAGTATTCCCCCACCTTATGAGTTCTTTGGTTTCTCCATTTCCTGTATTATCCTTAACCTTCACCTCTCTGTTTTGTGCCTACCATTTATGCTGTTTATTGCAGCTTTTCTCCAATTTCCCCCTTTCCTCCTCCCTGCTGATAACCCTCCATGGAGATACCATGTGATCTCCATTTCTGTGATTGTATTCCTGTTTTAGTTGTATGCTTAGTTTGTTTTGGTTTTAGATTTGCTTGTTGATAGCTTTGAGTTCGTTGTCATTTTACTGTTATTACTTTTTATCATCTTTTTCTTAGATAAGTCCCTTTAACATTTCATATAATGAGGCCTTGGTGATGATGAACTCCTTTAACTTGACTTTATCTGGGAAGCACTTTATCTGCTCTCCCATTCTAAGTGATAGCTTTGCTGGATAGGATAATCTTGGATGTAGGTCATTGCCTTTCATGACTTCGAATACTTCTTTCCAGCCCCTTCTTGCTTATAAAGTTTCTTTTGTTAAAACAGCTGGTAGCCTTATGGGAACCAGCTGTTTCCCATAAGGGAACTGTCTCCTCTTCTTTGTAGGTAACTGTCTCCTTTCTTCTTGCTGCTTGTAAGATGCTCTCCTTATCTTTAATCTTGGGTAATGTAATTATGATGTGCTTTGGTGTGTGCTTCCTTGGGTCCAACTTCTTTGGGACTCTCTGAGCTTCCTGAACTTCCTGAAAGTTTCTTTCCTTTCCCGGATTGGGGAAGTTCTCCGTTATTTTTTCAAATATGTTTTCAATTTCTTGTTTTTCCTCTTCTCCTTCTGGTACCCCTATGATTCAGATGTTGGAACATTTTAAGTTGTCTTGGAGGTTCCTAAGCTTCTCTTCATTGTTTTTTGAATTCTTGTTTCTTCATTCTGTTGTGCTTGACTGTTTATTTCTTCCTTTTGCTCCAAATCATTGATTCGAGTTCTTGTTTCCTTCCCATTATCGTTGGTTCCCTGTACATTTTCCTTTATTTCACTTAGCATAGCCTTCACTTTTTCCTCTGTTTTGTGACCATACTCAGCCAATTCTGTGAGCATCCTGATCACCAGTGCTTTGAACTGTGCATCTGATAGGTTGGCTATCTCTTCATCACTTAGTTCTATTTCTGGAGCTTTGATCTGTTCTTTCAATTGGGCCATATTTTTTTTTTTTTGTCTTGGCTTGCCTTTTATGTAGTAAGGGGCAGAGAGCCTTACTCGTTAGTCAGGGCAGGGCAACCACGTCATTGTGTTGTATCGCTATATGTGGGGGAGGGAATCAGAGAGGGAACAATGCCACTTGCTCAGCTCTTGTCCCACTTTCCATCATTTCCCTGGCTTTCCACAAGTGGATTGTGCCCTTTCAGGTGCTGATTCACAGGTGGGTGGGTTTATTTACATTTTAGGACCCTTTGGGCCTCTCTAATGGACTCTCATGTGAGACTGGGAGTTTCCCCCACCACCACAACCCCTACAGGATTTTACCACCAGGGGTTTTTGAGTCTTTAGTTTCCCTCACCGAAACCCTGGTTTTTTCAGTCTGTCTTGCTCCCCTATTGTTCCTCCCAGCTTATCTGCATATAAATGTGGGATTTCCTTGTCCTCCAGCTGCTGCCTTGCCTGGAGTCTTCTCGGCCCTGGCTGCTCATCTCCACCCTTCCTACCAGTCTGGATGAATGTTTCTTTTTTAACTCTCTGGTTCTCAGACTTGCATACAGTTCAATTTTCTGGCAGTTCAGGTTATGTTTTGTTTTTAAATTTGTTGTCCTTTTGGTTATGTGAGGAGGCAAAATGTATCTACCTATGCATCCATTTTGGCTGGAGTCCACAAAAATTGGATTTTTATTTACACAAGAACATCTTGAAATGTGTCCTTAAGTAAACACTTAATGACTCTATTAGCCCCTTCATAAAAGATGATTTTACAAAAAGAGAAATGACTCAAAGAACTAGAAGTAGCCCTGACTGGTGTGGCTCAGTGGATTGAATGCCAGCCTATGAACCAAAGGGTCTCAGGTTTGATTCCCAGTCAGAGCACATGCCTGTGTTGTGGGCCAGGTCCCCAGCTGGGGCATGTGAGAGGCAACCTCACATTGATGTTTCTCTTTCTCTCTTTCTTCTTTCCTTTCTGTCTCTAAACATAAATAAATAAATAAGTAAATAAAAAAGAACTAGAATTAGATTAAGGATATTATTAAAAAGGAAGTGTAAAGGAAGCATTTTTTGTCTGTTCATATTGGGTGTCAAGTATGTGTCCTGTCAACTGAAGGTCGTTGATGTCAATTTAACACTTTTGGGGTGGGGTGAAGAAGGGAATTTTATTCAGTGCAAATAGCTCAACTGCTAGCAATAACAACACATCTCTAGGAAGCCTTTTGGCAAGACCCTTTGTGTTTCAGCTTGTGCTAGGAGAAATGTTGGGAACCACTCTGCCTGGTTTCAGGAATTGTAACTACCCCCATGGCCAAGGATGAGTGAGCAACCTCCCGAATGCGAACCACAAGGAGACAAAGCTTGTCTCTGGTAGCAAATGCCACCTCTGCTTACTCCCCTGCCCCCAATGCATGGTCGGATAGTCGACAATGGGTATGACTCCTCAGAGGAGGGGCAACCTAAGCCAGACATGATCACTTGGGAGGCCATCATGGAAGGACTCAGGGGGCTGCAACGAGGGAGTGATGTACCCTTGCCCCCTGGCTGTTCTGATATAGCCCGCGTCCCCATGTCCTCTGGGAGAAGTACTTCCTGGCTCTAATCCACTTAAGCCTAAAAAGCTGTGATGGGGAGGCAGTGCAGCCTCTTGCCAGCTAGAGTGGGATCTGGGGTAATCAGGAATAAGAAAGAATTCCTAAAAGTCCTGTGAAGCCTGCTTTGCTAAGAGTGCTTTCATTCATATGTTAAGGGTCCGAGCAGGAAATGAGTATGTCTCCCAAAGTTTCTGCAACCAACCCCCTTTCCTGACAGACACTAATTCAGACTAAGCCCTCAGATTTCTTTGAAATATTATCTACTGTTTGATCCTTGCTGCCTATATTCCTGTGTATTACAACCCAATAAAAGCCCCTGGAGGAAGGGGCTCCTGGCCTTTTTCCCCTGAGAAATTGGCCACCTCTCCTCCCTAAGCAGATCATGTCTTGGTACTGTTACTTTCACTCATGGTGGATGGGGACTTGCAGGCAAAGTCACCCCCACAGAGAAACACAGTTCTCCTTAGAAAGGTCCAGTGTACTCTGAGCCAGAGAAGTCCCTTCTTTGGTCCCTTTATTGGCCCATCCTCATGCAAATGAAGACTTCAAATCTTGTCAGTTTAAATGCCCCAAAAGATACTGTCCTGATTGGTTACAATGAAGCTACTCTGATTAACTGGTGAAGATGCTAATTGGGTGGGGAGGAAGCCTCACTCCTATTGGTTGAAATAGGATTCCAGGAACTCCTTTATAAGAGCTGACTCAGATGGCCTGAACACAGTGCAGGTTGCAGTTCAGTGCAGAGACAGGTAGTGCAGTGCAGGATTCTCTCTGAAGTGCAGTTTGCATAAGATAACCCTGTATATAGACTTCTGGCCAAGATGGAGGTGTAGATAGACATACTGTGCCTCCTCGCACAACCAAAATAGAGGCAACAAATATTTAGAAACAAAAAACAACCAGTACTGACAGAAAATTTAACTGTATGAAAGTCTGACAACCAAGGAGTTAAAGAAGAAACATTCATCCAGACGGATAGGAGGGGAGGAATCAAGCAGCCGGGCAGAAAGGGGTCTCAGCAAAGCAGTGGCTGGTGGACCAGGGTGCTCAAGGTGGCAGCTAGTGAATCTGGTGAAGCAGCAGATTGTGTAGGGGTGTGGCGCACAAGGCAACTGGTGGACTGTGCGTTCCCACATTCACACACACAGATAAACCAGGCAAAACTGGGGAGCAAGACAGACCCTGCAACCCAGGGTTCCTCAAAATACCAATTGAAAACACCTGTGGGGGGTGAGGTGCTGGGAGAGATTCTCAGCCTCACAGCAAAGTTCATTGAAGAGACAAACAAGGTCCTAGAACGTACACAAACCCACCCACCTGGGAATCAGCACCAGAAGGGCACAGTTTGCTTGGTGGAAGTGCCGGAAGTGACTGAAATCCAGCAGAGAGTGGAGCAAGCGCCACTGTTCCCTCTCAGACCCCTCCCCCACATACTGCATCACAACCCAGTGACTGGGTTGCCCTCCTTAACACCTATGGCTCCGCCTCTCACTACAGAACAGGCACGTCAAGACAAAAAAAAAAAAAAAGTGGCCCAAATGAAAGAACAGATCAAAGTTCCAGAAAAAATGCAACTAAGTGATGAAGTATCTCTTATCAGATGCCAAACTATCAGATGCACAATTCAAAGCACTGGTGATCAGGATGCTCACAGAATTGGATGAATTTGGTTGCAAAGTAATGAAGGCTATGCTAAGTGAAATAAAGGAAAATGTACATGGAACCAACAGTGATGGGAAGGAAATGGGGACTCAAATAATTGGAGTGGACCAGAAGGAAGAAAGAAACAACCAAACAGAACCGAATGAAAAAACAAGAATTCCAAAAAAAAAAAAAAGAGAGAGAGAGAGAGACACAGGAACCTACAGGACATCTTTAAACATCCCAACATCCAAATCAGGGGTACCAGAAGGAGAAGAGGAAAAACAAGAAATTGAAAACATATTTGAAAAAATAAAGAAGGAGAACTGTCCCAATCTGGGAAAGGAAAGAAACTTTCAGGAAGTCCAGGGAGCTCAGAGAGTCCCAAAGAAGTTGGATTCAAGGAAGCACACACCAAGGCACATCATAATTACATTACCCAAGATTAAAGATAAGGAGAGCATCTTACAAGCAGCAAGAAGAAAGGAGACGGTTACCTACAAAGAAGTTCCCATCATACTGTCAGCTGATTTTTCAAAAGAGACCTGACAGACAAGAAGGGGCTAGAAAGGAGTATTTGAAGTCATGAAAGGCAATGACCTACATCCAAGATGGCTCTACCCAGTGAAGCTTTCATTTAGAATGGAAGGGTAGATATAGTGCTTCTCAGATAATGTCAAGTTCAAGGAATGCATCATCATCAAGCCCTCATTATATGAAATGTTAAAGGGACTTATCAAGAAAAAGAAGATAAAAAACATGTACAGTAAAATGACATCAAACTCAAAATCATTAACCACCACACCTAAAACAAAAACAAAAACAAACTAAGCAAACATCTGGAACAGGAACAAAACCACAGAAATGGAAATGGAGGGTTAGCAATGAGAGTGGGAGGAGAAGAGAGGGGGGGAAGGTACAGAGAATAAGTAGCATAGATGGTAAATAAAAAATAGACAGGGGGAGGGTAACAATAGTATGGGAAATGTAGAAGCTACAGAACTTACAAGTATGACAAATGGGCATGAACTAAAGGGGGGGATGTCGGTAGAAGACAGAGTGCAGGGTCGAGGGGAGTAAAGGGAGGATATGGGACAAATGTAATAGCATAATCAATAAACTATATTTAAAAAAAGATACCCTGGTGTATAAATGGATAGGCTGTTTTTTAAATTTGAGCCCAGTTAAGCCACCAGGAGCCCTTTTTGGTATCTTCTTCCTCAGGGTCCCAGTCCCAAACTCCTGGCAAATGTTAAGAAGAGTGACTTCCATATTTTGGATGATTTTTTCTAGCTAGATATATTAGGGCCCCAAATAAAATGAATAGAAAAATAACAATGAATTGAGTAAAGAATCATTATTCTTTGGCCAATATATAATTTGAAATTGTGCAAAAATAGGGGATTATGAACTTATAGAGCTTTGTATTTATCCTCCAGAGCAACCATCACAGTAATATCCAAAGCAAATACTTTGAGAAGAGTTATGTTTGTAGGAGAGGGTAGAAATCTTTTTTCCTGTACCCATTTTAGGTTTATCAGCTGGGGCCCTGTTAATAATTTGTTAAATTGAGAAAAGCAGATTTGAAAAGAGAAAACAAATCTGTTGGTGTGTGTAGCAATCATACACATGGGGACAACTTAGTGATGAACCTGGGCTTTTGACAAAAAGAATAATACATTCTTAGAGAAATAACAGGACAAAGGAAAAGGACCTTGGTTTTCTAGGGTGACAAATTATAGGGAAGTATATACAGGGTCTGGCACAAATAACACCTCTTTTTTATTATGAAATATTTTATTACAAAATCATAAGTGTGTAATTCTATAACATAATATCACACTCAAGCCCACCATATGACATTTTAGATGAAATGTTCAAATTAAAAGTATAAATTGTTACACCCATAGTTTTACCCTAGCCACCACACTCAATCAGGCGTTACTTCTGTTGGACCCTGTATATGCGGAAACTAAGGAAAGATAGGGCTAGTTAGCAAAGTTTTATATGTAAGTTCTTCTGGGTTAATAATGGTTTGGAGTTGTTTCTGGTTTTTCTGGTAGAGAGGGGAGTGTAGATGCACACCTTTAAAGTTCGTGTCCTGCTTTTAAGCAAATTGGGAGAGGGTAGATAACTTTTCTTGTATCTGCTGTTTCTCAATTGGCTTCATCCAGCACAAATAATGCTCCTTTTTATTACAAAATCATAAGCATGTAATTCTGTAACATGACAATATCACGCTCAAACACGACATATGACATTTTAGGTGAAATGTTCAAATTAAAACTATAAATTATTACACCCATATTATTACCCTACCAACCACACTGAAGCAGGCCTTACTTCTGCTGGAGCCTGTGTGTTGACATATGGTCATCCCCTAGCACAAGCAAAATACTTTAAAATAGTGATAATAAATGAGACAACGGTTGTAAAGTTTGTTGAATGTCTTTTCTTTTAATAAATGTAAGGTTTATTATTTTTATTTTTTAGAAGTGATACACACTTATTAAGAAAAATCCTTTCAGAGATTATCATTGTTAATATTTTAGAAATTTCTTTCAGTATTTTACATGTATTTCAAGATTATACTGTGTATTTACATATAAATGTACTTCTATATCTGTCTTTATTGTTATCTAATGTGTATTTTCAAAAGTATATATTGGAATGGGAAAATATTCATTATGTATTAAAAGATACAAAATTAATTTATGCAATATAATCCTGTTTTCTTTTATACATGTGCTTTGCTCATATATATATATATATATATGAAACATATAACAAAAAGAAAAATATTTTAATAAGACAAAATCCACCACATATGTATATATGTCTTATTCCCATGGAAATAAAATTGAGCCCTTTGGATATACTATGAGGTAAAAATGGCGCTTGGACTTCAAAAGTCTGGGTTTGAATTGGCCACAGTATGACCTATGGCAAGGTCCTTGACTTTTCAGACTTAGTTTCACAATCTAAAAGAGGAGAAATTGTGAGAATTAAATGATCTTATAAGTGTAAAAGTTTTTAGTGTAGTGCCTGGCACACAGTAGGCTATTATTATTTTATTTTTGAATTCTAGCACATGTTACCTATAGGTCAAAGTTTCCTCTACTAGATAGTGATGGTAGAAAAATAAAATGAACAAACCATACCAGCTTTTCTAACCAGATTTAAACTTTCTTTTGAAATTAGCATAAATACAAATAAATTTAAACTTTATTATTAAGCCACAGAAAATGAGACCAATGTGAAGCAATAAAACTTGAGCTAAAATTTTCCATAATACCCCACTTAATCGTTTTCAACTGGCCTTGGTAATTTGCTTTGAGGGATGTAAGCATTTTCTCTGTTCTCTTTCCCCAGATGCAGAATAGGGATGATATATTGAGTGGGTGACTCAAATAAGCTGTCAGGCTGTAAGAAAAGTCTCAGCCTGGCTTCAGTGCTTATGTGCAAATAGGTGGTAGGCAGTTAGACATGAGCAAAGTAAACGAGGAGCCAGGTACAGAATGTTACCAGATCAGAAAGTCCTAGGTACCTAGCAACAGAAAAAACTGCTTTGGGACCTCATTCCCAGGGTGACCTTTGCTTCCCTATCATATCTTTGGTCATGTGATTTAGACCTTCTGACCTCTCATATTGCTGGCCACGTGTTTGGACCATCCCCTGACCATTTCTTCCCTGGCTTGTTGCTAATCGTGGAGGTTAGACCCCCCCTTAGAGGGGGAATTAACAATGGAGCCAGAGAATAGCCCTGAAGCATTAAGCCCACAGGGTAATGATGTACTGACTTGCATACAATATACCTAGGCCTCAGTTATGTTTTAGCTTCAAGCCCAGAAAAGCAGCAAAGCAGTCAATTGATGCCATGGCTCACAGCAAGACCAGCTGCAACCAATCAGTAGAGAGCATGATCCTGAAAGGATACACCTGGAAAGTTGTTGAATTGTCTATTGGGATCCTCCCCCGAGACCTCCAGATAAATACCCTCAAGACAGAGGACCTAGCGTGGTTCTCTACCAGTGTCTTTCCCCACCCTATTTCCCCAGGTGTGTTTTCCTTACCTGTCTCTTTCTCCTAAGCTCCAAGGCCCCATCTTTTGCCTCTGTAACTTGTTTCCTGAGTCCATTTCTTCTGCGACTCACTTCTACCTCTGTGACATTCTAAACAAGTTTTCTTTTATAGTTTGGCCCTGAATTTTTTCTTAGGCAGAACATACATATCAAGGCTGCTGACCCATGTGGTCCAGTCTTACTCCACGGGTCTAATACCATTTTTCAGCCAACAGGTATAAAATAAACCTCCTAGTATTATTGAACTTCCAGGCATCATCTTGCACCTTTATTCATACCCAACATATGTTGGGATATGTTGGACAATTTGAGTCCAGTAAACCCACCATAACGCATATCCCTAACTTGTTTAGTCACCATCCTAAAAGCCCTATAATCATCTGATCCTCCTGCTTTGTGATTCCTCTCCCCTAACCCAACCTCCTGCTCCTTTATTTTCCTGAATTTCCCGTGTCCTCTGGGATCTGTGGCACATTTCTTATGAAGTTTATTCAAATAAATTGTATACATTTCCTTGCTATTGTAATAAAACCTTTTAATTGTTCTATTTTTTTTTACTGGTCTTATTTGTGTAAAAGAAATCTATTGATTTTAATTATTTTTTAAAATATGTTTCCTTTTGAGGAACATTTTTATTAGTTTTAGGTGATTTTCAATTGGTTCCTATAGTATAAAAATAACATATCTGAGCTTTTCCCTGGCACAGAGTTTAAAAAAAAAAACACTTGGAATTTCCTGAGTAATAGAAGAGTCTTTATTATGCCAGTGAGGTCACTCCGAGTGAGTCTCTAGATAGCTTCAGAAGGGGTCTGATAACCAGAAAGACCAAGCACATGATTAGAGGGTTAGAACGTCAGGCCAGCTATCTCTGGGGAGTGCAAGAGGGGTTTTGGAGATCAAGTTCAATGAAATGACCGGTGATTTAATCAATCATGCCTACATAGTGAAACCCCAATAAAAACACTAAGCTCAGTGGAGCTTCTTGGTTGGTGAAAACACATGGGAAGGGAAGGTAATGAGCCTTGTCTCCAGGGGAGAGGGCTTGGCAGTCCTGTGTCTGGGACCCTCCCAGACCTCACTTTATTTGTATCCATTATTTAAAAACTATAATCACAGCTGTAGTGTTTTCAATGATTTCTGTGTTTAGTTCCAGTAAATCACCAAGTTTTAGAGAGTTGTGGGAACCCTCAGATTTGTAGCCGGTTGGTCAAGAGTGCAGCTGGTTTCTGAGACTTGAGGCTGGTGTCTGATGTGAGGGTAGTCTTAGGTAGGATTTTGCCCTGAATCTGTGGAGTCTAATACTAACTTCAGTTAGCTACTATTAGAAATGAATTGAGCTGCAGGCCACCGAGTTGGTGTGGGAGAATATGTGTGAGAACACTATTTGTGTCTTTCTCTCTTCGATACATTTATCTATTATTTTGTCTTATTTTTTAATTACATCGGTCGATACTACATATTATGAAATTATTGGAGAAGCAAGTCTGTTTATCTTATAAAGTGAAATGTGAAGTGATGTTGTGGACCGCTCTGCCTGGTTTCAGAAATTGTAACTCGACCCCCTGTGGCTAAGAGCCAGCAATGACTTCTGGAATGAGAGCAGCAAGAGACAAGGCTTGTTTCTGGTAGCAAATGCTGCCTCAATTTCCTCCCTGCCCCCAAAGCATGGTTGGAAGTCCTTGACCAGAAAGACCCCTCAGAGGAGAGGCAACCTAGGCCAGACCCGACCACTTGGGAGGCCATCATGAAAGGACTTAAGGCTGCAACAAAGAGGGAGCAATGGACCCTTGCCCACTGGTTTTGACAAAGCCTGAGTCCCCATGTACTCTGGGAGAAGGACTTCCTGGCTGTAATCCTCTTAAGCCTGAATACCTCATGGGGAGGGGTGCAGCTCCTTGCCTTGCAGCACTCTTTCCCCAAGAGTGTCCTGGGGAAAAATCTAGCATCACAAAGACTTCCTGATAAACCTGTGAAATCTGTTCTGCTAAGAGTGCTTTCATTCATATGTTAGGGGTTTGAGCAAGAAACCCTAAAACTCTTCCAGACAGACTCTGACTCAGACTAAGCTCTCAGATTTCTTTGATCCTTGCTGCCCTGTATCTGTGTATTACAACCTAATAAAAGCCTTTGGAGGAAGGCGCTCAACACCTTTTCCCCTTGAGAAACTGGCCACTGCTCAAGGCCTTTTTCCTCTGGGAAACTGGCCACTTCTCCTCCCCAAGCAGATCACATCATGTCTCAGCCATGTTTACTCTCATCCGTGGCACAGGGGGACTTGCAAGCAAAGTTGCCCCCATAAAGTGACATAGACAAAATTCTATTCAATCCCAAATTTTTAAAAAATCAGGAAAATAAAGATACCCACTTAACATATTGTGATTATTATTTTTTACCTCAAACTAGCAGCCATTATTATATTTAATAATAAAAACACTAAAGATATTTGTCATACTATTCTCACAACTGCACATTTTCCTTGTACTGGAATACTTTTTTAGCCTTTTGCTATGTCTGGATTACTATTTACTCTTCAGTTCATGTAAGTCCTCTTAACTTTCCTTGACTCTCTAGGCTAGTTTGGTGCCCTTCGCCATATGCTTTTTTGACAACTTGTTTATCCCTTATAACAGATACCTCATGGTATTATAATTACCCACTTATATGTCTCCAACTTCCTGCTTCCAACTTCCATTAGAGGATAGAGTTTTTGACTTAGTTAACCCCATGCTGACATGTAGTGGGGTAATGGGGATGTGCTTGAGTGAAATCAATGAATGAAAACCACCAGGCAGTCTTAAACTATGGGTTTTCCCCTAATGTTCACATTTGGAGCATCTTTTTCTCCCCGAAATACCACCTGGATGGGGCCTTTAGTTACAGGAGGATTAGATGAAAACTTTCTGTTGACACGGAGATATTTAGAGAACCATTCCATAGAGAAAAAAAGATATATATTTTGAGGGGAGGTTAATAAGATGGTCACCTAGGAGCAATAAAGAATTGCCACTAGGAAGAATGACTGGTTGCTTTTGCAAGAGATGGGTATTTAATTGAAGAGATAAAAGAATGTGCAATGACATCTGTTTCCTTCTCGTCCATTGACCTAAATTTGCAATCCTATGGTGTGAGGGCTGAAGACTAGAAGATGAACAAGTCATTCATGAGAACCTGGGCATTCTGGGCATAAGTGGTGCTGCTCTGAGATCTAGAAGACATTTATTTCTATGTTATATATAGAAATAAATAATGATATGTACAAATATAAAAACTAGACTTCATCTGTTCTTCAAAAGATATGTTCATGAAAATGAAAACAAAAGCCATAGACTAAGCAAATATTTGTAATACTTATATCCACACTGGACTTGTATCAAGAATACATAAGTAATTATTACAACTTAGTAAGATAAAACATCCAAGTTTTTAAATAGACAATAGGCATAACATAATACTTCACAAAAGAAAATATGCCAAAAACACAAAAAGTACACAGGGAAATGAAAATTAAAATCACAATGAGATACTCTCAATCCCACTGGAATGACTGAAAATAACAAGACTGACAATATTAAATGTTGGTGAAGACAAGGAGTGACTGGGACTCCCATGCATTGCTCTTGAGAGTATAAAATGGTACAAGCATTTTGGAAAATCATTTGGCAATTTTTTAAAAAAGTGAAACATACCCTTACCACAAGACCCAGCAATTCTGCTCCTAGAAAATTTACCCAAGAGAAATACAAACATGTTCACACAATGATTTGTATGTAAATGGTAGCAGCTTTATTCACAATAGTCCTGAACTGGAAACACATCAAATACCCATCAAAAGATTCATGGAAAAACAAATTTTGGTTTACTTATACAATGACATCCTACTCAGTAAAAATAAATTACTAATATGCACATCAAGATAGACAAATCTTAAAAATGTTATGTGAAATAAAAGAAGCCAGACACAAAAGAATGTATATTGAATGATTTTAATTACAAAATTCTAAACCAGGCAAAATTAATTTATAGTAATAGGAATAATATTAGTGGCTATCTGTGATGGAAGGGCAGAGATTATTTGGGGTGGGTGCCAGGGTATAAGGGATCTTTTTGTGTAGTGATAGAAATGTGATGTATATTGATTGAGGAAATGGCTACACAGATGTACATTTATCAAAACTCATCAAGCTACACACTTAAAATGGGTGCAGTCTACTTATGTAAAATTGAAGTGACTGACAACACCAAATGTTGGCAAGCATAAAGAGCAGCTGCAACTCTTATACATTGCTGGTGGAAGTTCAAAAATGGTACAGACACTTTGAAACCTTGTTGGTTTCTTGTAAAATTAAGCACACACTTACCTTATGACTTACCAATTGCACTCCTAGTTGTTTACCCAAAGGAAATGAAACATCCATTTACAAGAAGACTTGTAGAAGAATATTTATAGAAGCTTTACCTATAATAGCCCCCCTCAACAACCTGAAAACAATATGAGTCAGTAGGTAAAAGAATGAACAAATTGTGGTCTATTCATTCAGTGAAATACTACACTGCAGTGTAAGTGGATGGACTCCTAATCTCTGCAACAACATACATGACTCTCATAAATATTATGTTGAGTGAAAGAGAACAGACACAAAAAGCTGGGCTATGGTTCCATTGATAAAACATTAAAAAATAGACAAGACTAGGGAAATCATAGTGTTAGACATCAAAAGTACAGTCATCTCTGAGACTGAGAAATTGACTGAAAGGGGACATAATGGAAATATTCTATATATTTTTTTCACTTTGTTTATTTCTCACATTTCTTGTTGTTGTTGTTCAGTTACAGTTGTCTCAATGGAGACAATGGAAATGTTCTGTATTCTGATTGGGGTGTTGGTTAGTTGAATGTACACAGTTCTCAAAGCCCATCAGATTGTATGGTTAACAGCTGTGCATTTCACTGTAAGCAAATTTCATACCAGTTAAATAACTTACTGCAAGGGGCTTCATTTCTAGTAATGGAACCTGGGAAATTCAGATCAATATCCCTGCTAAAAACATCTAAAAATGATGAGCAAAATATTTTAAAAATCTTCTTCAAAGTATCAAAGACCTAATAAAATAGTAAGAAATCATCAGAAAAAAAATCAAGGGAAATCCCTATCCAAAGAGGCAAGAGGGACCTGAGCACAAAAGTTCCTTTTGCCCTGAGGATTTTTGCCAATTCTGCCAATTATAGACTTGGATTGGCCAGCCTCATGGGATGAGGATAACAGTGTTTTCCCAAGGTGAGGAGTCTAATAGATCTTTCTCCATTAAGCTGTCATCACAAAGGGCAGCACCCTGATGGTAAGGGTGACTCAGAAATAAATCTGAGCCTTAAAACTGCCCTCATGAGACTGTGGGGAAGGTTGTGTTACCTTGACACTGAGTGAGAGCAAGGAGACAAAAATGTTGCAGTGCACACTCACAGACTTATCCTCACGGGAATTTTCAGCACGGTTTTGCAATCCCCTGACTGGAGCCTTAAGCTGCAAATTATTAGGTTCTGAACTTCTGAAAAGTGTTCCTGGGGCTTGTCAGAGGGAGAGGGAGATCCTCTCTGGAGGAAGAGACACCTTCTGAATAATCCACAAGTCAAAGAAGTCAAAATGGAAATAAGACAATATTTTGAGCTAAATTATACCCAAATATTGCATATCAAAACTTGTGGGATCTGAATAAAGTAATATTTAAAGATAAATTTGTAAACTTAATTGTATATAACAAAGAAGAAAGGCTAAAAACCTTACAAGGACTTTGTAAAAATAGAAAATTGTGGGCCAATATCATTCAATAACTAAATTCTAAAAATATTAACCAACCTCATCCAGTAATATATGAAAATGATGATACATAATAACCAAATTCTTATCCTACAAATTCAAGGTTGATTTTATGTTAGAATATCAAAAGTATAATTCATGACATTAAAAAAGAAAATCAGAGAATCATCTAAAAATGCAAAATATAAAAGCATTTAATAAAATATAATGTCCATTTATGATTTAAAAACTCTTAGGAACTAGGAATAAAAGGGAGGGATACTTTTTGAGTATAATTGAAAATTAATTTAGAGCAAATATTAACCTTGTAAGTACCACGCACTAACCAATTGCACCACTGGAGCTCCTAGAGCAAATATTAATCTTAATAGTGAAATAGTAAAAGCTTTCTTTCCTTCTGACACCAGGAACAGGATGCATGCTATTACCATTTCTTTCTTTGTTAAAAAAAATTGTTAAAATTAATTTTTGGAGAGAAAGGAAGGGAAGGGAGGGAGAAAGAGAGGAAGAGAAACATGGATAAGAAAAAGAACCATGAATTGGTTGCCTCCCACATGCTCCCTGACAGGGGACTGAACCTGCACCCTAGGCGTGTGACCTGAACAAGAATGGAACCAGTGAGCTTTCCCTTTGCTGGACAATGCCTGACCAACTGAGCCATACCAGTCAGGGCATTATCACCATTCCTATTCACTGTTGTACTAGAAGCCCTATACAGTAAGAAAAAGAAAGAAAAGGTAAAATGATTGGACAGGAAGATAAGAACTATTAATATTTTTACTTGATTATATAATTGTAGCTGCAGAAAATCAAAATTTTGTACTTTGAACTTTTGAACTGATAACAGTTTAGTAAGTTTTCTGCATGCACAATCAATGAAAATCCAATGTTATCTTCATAAATAGAAAAATTAAAAACAAAACATTAACAGCATCAAAATATGAAGTACATGAGAATAGATCAAATACAAGATGTAAAAGATCTCTACAGAGAGAGAAATTGTAAAATTTTTTTGAGGTAAAGTAAAAGTCAGAAACATTCAATAGCATAAAGATGTCAGTTCTTTTTTGTGCCCAGTTAGAGATTCGATACAATCTCAATGTACATACCACAAGTAATGTATGTGTGTGTGTGTGCATGTGAATAACTCGACAAGTTGACGAAAAAATATTTTTGATGAGATTTAAAAGAAAAGATTTTTGTTTATTTTCAGAGACAGGAGGAGGAATGAAGAAAAAGAAGGAGAGAGATATCATTTGGTTGCCTCTCTCATGTCCCTAAAACGGGGACCTACCCTGAAACCCAGGCTTGTGCCTTGACTGGGAATCAAACTGGTGACCTGGCAACCTTTCAGTTTGCAAGCTGGTGCTCAATCCACTGAGCCACACCAGCTGGGGCTAAAAAAAATTTTTTTAACATGCCAAGAATAGGCAATATACTCTCAAAGAAAAATAGGTGAAAAGACTTCTTGTACTGTATAGGAAGACATAGTATAAAGATGGTAGAAATCAAGAACATGCTATCAGCTTAGGAATAAGCAAATAGGCATTGTAACAGAATAGACAAATCAGAAACATGGATATTTGATACGTAACAGAGACGATTCTGAAAATTAGAAAAGGATTGATTTTTCAGTAAATGGTGCTGTGACAATATGTTAAATAAAATTGGGCTTACTTTATACTATAATAAATAAAACTATCTCCCAAATATGAAAGGCAAACTACAAAGTTTTTAGAATATAATATGGTAGAACTCTTATATGATCTCAGCGTGAGGAAGAGGGTGGTAGTCTTCTTAAATGACACAAAAGTCACTAACCATGAAGGAAGAGATTAAGACATCTTATTACACTAAAAATGAATTTCTGTATGTATTTCTCAGAAGACACCACAAAAAAGAATAAAAACACAAGACACAGAAGGGGAGAAGGAATCTGTAACAAACATTACTGTCAAGCACAGTATTTAAAATATATAAAAATATTTTTAAAAAATCACAATGGCACCAGAAATTGAAATTCATGCCTTCATTGAATGTTTATCTATTTACCTAACCCACATAACTTTGATTTTTCTATAAATTAAAAGATATTTATTAAAAAAATAAATAAAATATATAAAAATATTGTTGTTTCCTAAATCAATTAAATTAAAATTAATCCTAATAAGACATATTTAAAAATTGTACATGGCAATAGAAAAATGATAGAAAATTTAACAAAAATGAACAAAGAACTTAAATATGTCCTTAATAAAAGACAAAGACTGAATGTCATATATATGAAAAAGTCCTCATCCCTTTATTGCTCGAATAAATGCAATGTAAATAAAAATGACATACAGGATGGGCAAAAGTACATTTACAGTTATGAGTACATGAAACACAGAGTTAACAAAGCTATTTTAATAATCGTAAGCTGCATGTCTTTTTTCATACAAACAACTGTAAACCTACTTTGTCCACTTCCGTATTATTACACACCCACTAGATTAGCAAAACTTAAAATGCTGTTAGACATAGGGCAACAGGAACATTCTTAAAGAGCTGGAGGAATCTATATTGGTATATGCATTGCAAGGTACATCGCATTCACAATAATGTTCAGTGAAGACTCTAAATGAAAATAAAATGTCCATCAGTAATAGATACATGCATAAATTTTGGAATAGTTAAACAATGGAATATTGTATAATGGCAAGTAACAAAGATATCTATTTACAATAACACCAAATGAATCAAAGACTATTTCAACTAAAAAATGCAAAACAATACAATAATACAAATGCATTTATACCCAAATCCAACTGGCGAAACAAAATTATATGTTTAGAGTGCATACAGAAGTGGTAAAACTACAAAGAAAATCAAGAAAATTATGATTTAAAAATTAATATTACTGGTTAATTCAAAGGACAAAGGAATGGGGATATATGGGTACTGGCAATATTCTACTCCTTGACCTAGAGGTGGCTTAAAGGGCATACACTTTAATTATTCTTAAACCATATGCACAGTTTTATGTACTTTCTCTTTGTATATATTCCAATGAATGAAAAAATAAAAAATATTTTAAGTTAGTGTGATTTCGTTTTCCATCCATGGGCTGGGGAGGACCTGACATACAGTGACAGTAAGTAATCTTGCTTTTTGACTTATGAAGACTGAGATACTGGGAAGTATTTTTCCTTTTTAAAATTTAGGCTCTAGCCTTAGCTGGTGTGGCTCAGTGGATTGAGCACCGGCCTGTGAACCAAAGGGTTGCTGGCTCCATTCCTAGTCAGGGCACACGCCTGAGTTGCAGGCCAGGTCCTCAGTAGTGGTCATGAGAGAAAGGCAACCACACATTGATGTTTCTCTCACTCTCTTTCTCCCTCCCTTCCCCTCTATCTAAAAATAAGTAAATAAAAACCTTTAAAAAATAAAATAAAATTTAGGCTTTAAAATTTTCAGTGACTAATTTTTAACTTTTAAAATGGTATTTGGTAATGTTAGTAACAATAATGTTAATGATAATCATAAAGCTTGTCACTTATAAAGTTTCTTTTATATACCAGTCATTTAAATCTCATTTTTTAGACCTCAATGATCCTGTAAGGTAAATGTTACCACTTTCGTCTGGCAGATTAGAAATGCTGCGGCTCAGCTAGGCTGAGCAACTGTTCTGAGTTTACACAGCTAATAAGTCTCAAATGAAAGCCTAAGCTATCCGTTTCCAGTGCCCATGCTTTCTCCATCCACTAGGCTGCTCTCTTCATTATGGCACTTATAAACGTATGTTAATGGCATTTTTCAGATAAATAAGGAAATACATATTTATTTTAGAAAATCGAAAAGCACAAACTGTAATTGCTATTCCTATTCTAGAGATAATCATTGTTAGTATTTGGTGTAGCAATATTGTCTGTTTTTCTAACTAGAAATTTATCTGTATTATCATTCAGCTGTTAATAGTGTGTTTTTTTTTAGTCAAAATTAGAATCTTACTGCATATACTATTCTATGGTCTGCCCTTCCCCCACCATGTTTATGTTTTCATGTTGTTAAGCAGTCTTCTACATATAACTTAATGAAAGAATAATATTTTTCTTATGTTATACCATGTCTATTCTACTATATCTATTATACCATATCTATTCACCAACTTGTGCTTAGGTTCTAGTTTAATGTTTTAAATATAATAAATAATATCATTATGGATATCTTAAAAGGTAATATATGGACTTCCGCCAAGATGGAGGTATAGGTGGATGTGCCGTACCTTCTCACACAACCAAGTTTAGGGACAACTAAATATTAGCATCAGAAAACACAACCAGAACATGGAAAATTGAACTTTTCGGAAGTCCGTTAACAACAAATTCTTCAGCCCGACCGGTAAGGGGCGAAACCGGCCTTTCGTGAGGGGTTGCACAGGAGGACTCCGGTTGGACGGACCCAGGCGCGGAATCCAGACGCGCGAATCCAGACGCACGGGTTCCAAACCCAGGATTGGACCTAGTGAGCCACCGAGCAACCCACCGGGGTGAGCGACTGCTGAGGAGACAGTGGGGAGGCGGTGCTGCGTGTTGACTGCAGTTGCCTACCTGCGGGCGAGCGGACAGGCGAGGGAGTGGGCGGGTGGACTGGGCCCGGCGTCCCCGTGGCAAGCGGCAGTAGAGGGCGCCGCCATTTCCCCGCTCTGACCACGCCCCCACATACAACGTCACAACCCAGCGACCTGGGAGTCCAAGGCGCCGTTTCTCACATTTAAAGGGCCAGAACAGACCAAAAATGTCGCAGGAAGACCTCAAAGCCCCAGAGATAAATCTAAGTGACGAAGAAATAGCAAAACTCTCAGACGCACAGTTTAAAACACTGGTCATCAGCTTCCTCATAGATCTGGTTGATTATAGCCACAAATTAGAGAAACATATGAAGGCTAAATTAAGGGAAATGAATGGAATTCCACAGGAAACCCATAGAGATGAAAAGGTAACTGGGACTCAAATCAATGGAGTGGACCAGAAGAAAGCAAATAATGGCCAAACAGAAAAGAGTCAAGGAGCAAGAATTCAAAGAAATGAGGAGAGTCTTAGGAACCTCCAGGACATCTTTAAACGCTCCAATATCCGAATTATAGGGGTACCAGAAGGGGGAAAGACACAACCACCAGTGGAAAAATTATTTGAACAAATAATAAAAGAAAATTTCCCCAATCTGGAAAAGGAAATAGACTTCCAAGAAATCCAAGAAGCCCAGAGAGTACCAAAAAAGTTGGACTCAAGAAGAAACACACCAAGGCACATCATAATTACATTAGCCAAGATTAAAATGAAGGAGAGAATCCTAGAAGCAGCAAGAGCTAAGGGGACAATCACCTACAAAGGAGTCCCCATCAGACTGTCAGCAGATTTCTCAAAAGAGACCTTACAGGCAAGAAGGGGCTGGAAAGAAATATTCCAAGTCATGAAATCTAAAGACCTACAACCAAGATTGCTCTATCCAGCAAAACTTTCATTTAGAATGGAAGGACAGATAAGGTGCTTCTCAGATAAGATCAAATTCAAGGAGTTCATCATCACCAAGCCCTTATTATATGAAATGTTAAAGGGACTTATCTAAGAAAAAGAAGTTAAAGAAACATGAACAGTGAAAGAACAACAAGCTCACAGTTATTAACATCCACACCTAAAACGAAAGCAAACTAAAAGAACAGCTAGATCAGGAGTGGAAATATAGAAATGAAGATCTCAAGGAGGGTTAGCAACAGGGGAGTGGGAGGAGGAGATGGGGGGAGAAGGTACAGAAAATAAGTAGCATAGACAGTAGATAGAAAATAGATGGGGGGGCAAGAATAGCATGGGAAATATAGAACCTAAAAGACTTGAGACACATGGACATAAACTAAAGGGGGGTAATGGTGGGGATGGGGGGGCAGGTGGAGGGGAATGAAGGGGGGAATAGAACAACTGTAACAGCATAATCAATTTAAAAAAATAAATTAAAAAAAAGGTAATATGTACAACTTTATTTCGGGGGAACTAAATTCTGAGAACTGCAATTTGGGGTCAGAGGGCATGACCAAATCACCTTCCATAATGATTAGAGCAATTTACCTTTCAACCGGAAATATATTAGAATGCCCGTCACCCTGTGTTCTCCCAGACTTTATTTAAACTGAAAATATTTCTCATATAAGAGCTGGGACTTATAATGCCATTTGACCAGCTACCATGGTCCTTTTGAACCCCAAAACTTTTGTACTTTTGAACTTAAAAGATAAAACCTAACAACTTATTATAAATCATTACATAATATCCAAGTTTATTTTCCACATAAAATATATTTAAAAATTTTTATTGTTGTTTAATTACAGTTGTCCACATTTTCCCCCATTACTCTCCCCTGCTTTACCCTCCCCTCCAATTCAATCCTCCCCACACCACCCCATTGTCTTTGTCCATGTGTCCTTTTACATGTTCCTTGCCTTAACCCTTCCCCTTCCTTCCCCTTTTATCCCCTTGCCCCCACCCCTCTGGTTACTGTCAGTTTGTTCTTTATTTCCATGTCTCTGGTTCTACTTTTTGTTTTGTTGATTAGGTTACACTTATAGTTGAAAAATATAACTCTTACCTTTAAGAGGAAATAACATCCCTGAGAGTATGTGAAGTTTTCACTTATCTGTCCACCAGCCACTAAATACCACCCCCCCAACT
Source organism: Artibeus jamaicensis (assembly GCF_021234435.1). NCBI lineage: Eukaryota > Metazoa > Chordata > Mammalia > Chiroptera > Phyllostomidae > Artibeus > Artibeus jamaicensis. The sequence continues at coordinate 1,761,984 of NW_026521898.1, read as the reverse complement.
CAGTACTTTTTCTTTATGGAAAATTTCTCTCCTGCATCTTGCCCTCTTGGGAAAAGCAGTCCAACATTTGGTCAGAAGAACACGACTTGGGATTTGCACTTCTGTAATTTCATGCCTTGAAATTACACTTCCAATTTAGGAAGTAGAAAAACACTCCCAAGAATGTAAACATTAATATAACCTTTCTCCAATTTCAAAAACTAAAAAATGATGACTCATGCCGTAGAATGGATTTTTAAAAAATTGAGCATGAACGTTCAGACTTTCCCGATTTGTTTCACAACAGTATCATGCATTTTATCTTGTCCCAAACATTTTATTTTGTTCTTTCATTTTCAGGCTTAAATAATAAATGGAAGGGAGACATGAACATGGAATGGGGGAAAAGGCAGAAAGTTCCTATGGTGTTGGGTTGGAATTAGAAACATGTAAGTACGAACCCACAATTTTAAAATATATATGAGGTCTGTCCAGAAAGTATCCAGCTATCTGTTATGAAAAATAAAGACATTTATTGAAGAAGATAGAAGATACAAGAAACTTTGTCTGTGGACAATGACACCTCAGTCCCCTTCAAAGCAAGCATCTTGTGGCCTCACACAGTTCTCCCAATCGCCATCAGCTGCCCCATTGTATTTTCCTGAATCTCATTAATAGTCTGAAATCTCTTCCCTTTCAAATGTGCAATGTTTTTAAATCTTTTCTCTTTCAAATGCAAATTTGATTTTAGTTTTGGGAAAAGCCATAAGTCACAGAGTGCCAAATCTGGTCTATAGGGACACTGAGTCACCTGAGTGATCTTATGTTTCTCAGAAAAACTCTGCACGAGACATGATGCATGAGTAGGTGTGTTGTCGTGATGAAGTTGCCAATCACCGGTTGCCCATACCTGTGACCTTCTGAATCATCTGAATAGTTTCCACAGAGGAATGTTCAAGCTTAAAGCAAAATGTGATGCAGATTTGTTCCTCTACTCTCAGTCATTTTGAATGTGATGGCCACACAGCACGCATGCTCACTCAGTGGCGTTTTCTACCCCCCACTGACTAGTACAATGTAGTTACCATTGTTTACACATGTGCATTCCAGTCCACTCTCTTTGGCTACCAGGTTACATTCTTGATGTTGGACAAACTGTTCTCATTTTATTAACAGTGGCTGGACTTTTTCTGGACAGACTTCGTATGTATTTCCTAGCTCTGTCCACTGAGAGGACTAGAAGCAATGATACCCCAGTAGTAGAGAACACTCCAATTGCCCTCATCTTGATTTCTAAATATCTCTCCTAAAAGGAAGTGCTCCTTTGAGAAATAACAGGTTCTAGAAATAGGGCAAAAAGAATACAAGGTGAACTTTAAACATCTTGTTATGCCAGAAAGTAAGGAAGTACTCAAAAAATAGTGATAACATATCAAAAGTACACAAGAGCTAATTTAAAGGTGCTTGTGTTGACCAAATCTGGAACAATTTGAGCATCAACATGAATACAAAAGGAAATGTATATTCATTTTTTTAAATCCATGAGTTCATACTGATACTAAAATGAGAAGGAAATCAGAATGGAGATAGAAAGCTTTTCTGTATAGAAAAATATTAATTAGCCCTGGCTGGTGTAGCTCAGTGGATTGAGCACGGGCCTTGGAACTAAACAACCATGGTTCGATTCCCAGTCAGGGCACATGACTGGGTTGTAGGCCAGTTTCCAGCAGGGGATGCATGAGAGGCAAACGTACATTGATATTTCTCTCCCTCTCTCCTTCCCTTCCCCTCTCAAGATAAATAAATAAAATCTTTAAAAAGTATCAATTAATACATGTGGGAGAGATAATAGAACTAGAAAAATCACCATTTGTCAATCACCATGGTAGTAACTTATTCAGGCAAGAATGGATGCTAAAATCATAGGGTAATAGATTGTTGGGGAACAGGATACCAATAAATTCTCACTCATTACTTATTAATTACAAAAAGCAAAAGGGTAACTTTACATTGGAGAAACCTGGAAAATATCACCTTAATTAGATCTCCAAATTTAACATGACTCATCATGACACAAGCTACATCACGTACCACCTATTGTGACATTCTGAAAAAGATACAATATCACTTGTAGTTTTCATGTCTAGCAGTTTACCTGGTCCCAAACATAAAAAAAAATCATGCAATTCAAATTGAGAGACAGTTTATGAAGAAATTGGCCTCAGAGTCTCCAAAACTGTCATGAAGGGCTAAAAAAAAATAGACTGGGTGATCATTCCCTGAATAGATAAAAGGAGGCTAAAGAGACATGACAACAAAATGTGCTATGTGATTTTTTTATTAGATCTTGTTATGTGGGATAGTGTCTTTGTTCTGAGGAGACATATGCTAATATATTTAGAAATAAAGTTTCATGAGATCTGTAACTCATATGGAAAATGTTAACACTTGGTGAATCTATACTAAGGGTGTACAGATATTCATTGTACTATTCTTGCAAATTCTCTGCTGTTTTAATAGGTCAGAAACAAAAAGTCATACAAGCTTTGGAAACATGAATTTATGATAGTATTTGTGCAATGTGCTTTGTTACCATTGATTATCACGTGTGCTGTGTTCTAAAGAGTATATTAACTCAGTGACAAGTATTTACACTTTACAAGAAAGTAAAAGAGGATATAATAGATGGAAAAAAATTGTGCAATCATTATAGGAGTAATTAATTAAAATATTATTTAATATTTATGAAGAATTGAATTCTTAAATGACTACATCTATACTTTTATCTAGTTTTTAAAACTCTCCTATTTTATTTTCATTTTTAATTACACAAAATTTAGCTTCTCACTGGCACTTGGAAATTTTAAGGTTCTAATATCAAATTGGGTTTTGAACATGTCTTGGTATTTTGTAACAACATCATCCTCTTTGCTCAAAGTATTATATCTCTCAATTGAAAATGAGAGATAGAAGCTAATTTTAAATTACCATTAATTTTGCCATTAATTACAGCATTACATATTACATATGTGGTATTCATACCAGAAGAAGAAAAGAGTGAGGGTCTTAACTCTTTCCCACTCACCATTTCCTCTTTGTCTTGGCTCCAGGTGACCTAACAGGTGTGGGTTATAATTTACATGCTCTTGGATTCCAACCTTGGTCTCACCTGAAATAGCTGTCCACAAACTGTTCAGTAGTGCTTTTTTCTTCTTTTTAAAAAAACATATATACTTTTTATTACTGGAATTAGGTTTTCTGTTTTCTTAATTACTTCATTGAAGTATAATTTACACATTTTAAAGTTCACCTATCTTAATGTTCAATTTATCAATGTTTTAGGCAATGTAATGAGTTGTATAATCATCACCGCAGTGCAGTTCTTGAACATTTCCATAACCCCAATAAGATTTTGTTTGCAATTAATCCCTGTTCCTACTCTCAGCCCCCTGCAACCACTAATCTTCTTTCTGTGTTTATAGAGTTGCTTTTCTTGGGCATTTCATACAAAAGGAACCTTACAGTGTGGTCTTTGTTTCGGGTGTTTTTTCACTTAGCATAGTGTTTCTATTTATTCAAGTTGTAGCAGGGATCAGTACTTCATCTTCTCTTATTGTTGAGTAGCATGCCATTTGAATGGATATATCACATATTATCTTTTTCTATTCACCAAAGCAATTGATGGACATTTGTGTTATTTCCAGTTTTGAACTATCGTGAATAATGCTACTGTGAACGTTCATGTGCAAAGCTTTGTGTGTTCACGTCAATTCATTTCTCTCGAGTAGATACCTAGGAGAAGAATTGTTAGGTTATTTGGGAACCTAACTTAAAAAGTTAGGAACTTTTTAAGAAACCGCCAAACTGTTTTTCAAAACAGTTGGCCCACTGTACATTTTACACCAATGAAGGCAAGAGAAGGGTTTCAGTTACTTACATTCTTGTCAACATTTGCTTTTCTCTATCTTTTTTTAAAAGATTTTATTTCTTTATTTTTAGAGAGGGGAAGGAGGAGAGAAATGTTAATGTGTGGTTATCTCTCATTCACCCCCTACTGGGGACCTGGACTGTAACCCAGGCATGTGCCCTGACTGAGAATTGAACTGGCTACTCTTTGGCTCAATCCACTGAACCACAGCAGCCAGGGATGTCTGTTTTTTTTATTATAGAATTTCTAGTAGATTGAAAATGCTATTCAATTGTGATTTTAATTTGCATCTTCCTAATGACTGATTTGGGACATTTTTTCATATGCTTATTAATCAATGCATTTGTATATCTTCTTTGATGAAATGTTTTTCAAATATTCTGCTCCTTTTTAAAATTTGGTTGTCATCATATTGTTGATTTGTAAGAGTTTATTATATATTGACAATATAATTCCTTTATTAAATATGTGATCTCACAGTATTTTTCCAACTCTATAACTTACAGTGTCTTTTAAGAAGAAAATGTTTTTGAATTTCAATGAAGTTCAATTTTTCTGTTTTCATTTTTATGGGTGATAAAACTGGTAATTTTTGAAAGGAAGAAAATTCAATAGTTTTGTGGCTAACAGGATATGTTTTTCATTTGCATTTTGGTACTTGTGAGGCCTTCTTCTGGAAACATTCACAATGCCATGTACAAATATAAACAAATTAATATTATCCAACCTGGCTTGAATGTCAACAGTATAGATTCATTGGCAATGCATAATTTTATGTTGCTCCTTTAAAAGCATAGACTCTGGAGAGTTAACTAAAATGTCCTTTGGAAAGCATCCCCATTTCTATGGTTTTGTAGAATGCTGTATTCCCAATGTATTCCCACTTTTTAAGACCTCTAATTCCAAAATGTTAATGAAAACTGCAAAGAGTGTCACTGGGCCTACTTTTAGTCTCACTGGGAACATTTCCAAGAATAAGAGCATCTTTAAGATATTTCCATTATTTTTTGGACTTAGGGTGCTGAAGCCAGGTGAGTAGATAACAATGGATATATGCGTGTATTACCTAATTGTTTATTTGATCTTCTTGTGGTCAAGAATTGTACCATTTTGCTGTCCTCTGTTCCATCAGAAGCTAGAAATTGTAAGAAATAGCAGAACCTGGATGACTGTTATCTAATTTTAGAAGATAAGTAGTAAGTAGTGTGGCTTCTTTTAGCTAACTCTTCTTTTTTAGGAAAAATAGACATAATTAAAATTTTTCTCTCTAGTAATTAATGAATAAATATTTGTTGAGTACATACTGTTCATGGAAGTACGTACATACTGTATATGTAATGACTTCCAAGTTTATATCTCCAGGCTGGAACCCCAAAGTCCAGGTTTCTCTCTACAACCTATTCAGCCCGAATGTCTACTGGACATGTCAAAAACAGCTCCTGCCCTTCTCCCACCCCCAAATTGCTCCTCCCATGGAGCAATGACCTTTTTTAATCTCAGTTAATGTCAACTTTCTCCTTGAAGTGCTCAGGAAAAAATTTGGAAGTCCATCCTTTTCTACTACATTTCTTTCATACCCCATATCCAATCCATCACAAATCCTATTGGTTTCAAGTAGAATATGAAATACTGAATAGGATTCTAAAACAGAAAGTGGACATTAGGGAAACGCATAGAATCTGAATAAACTGTGGAGTTTGGTTAATAAAGTATCAGCATTGTTTCATTAATTATGATAATATCAATGTAAATTTTCAAAACGAGGGAAATTTGGGCATGGGCATAGGAAAACTGTGCTATTTTATCACTTTTCACCTCTCTGTAGATTTAAAAATACTATAACATTTTTAACAAATTAAAAAAGAACACAAACAAATGGATTCTGCTGGTTTCTTGCTCACAAGAGCTTGTGGCTGGTTTGCTGAAGCCAAAGGGATGGAAAGTCTGATTTGCTGTTTTGATGGTCTGAGTAGAGGGTGTGGTCAAATCAGCAGAAGGCCGTACACGTTTTATTCTTCCTGCAGAGAGATCTGTCAACCTATCAGCACTATTTCATACTTTATTATGCTGAGAAAAATTGGTAACCCGAAGTCAGCTCAGTCTTTTCATAACAATTTTGTCAAATAATTTATCTCTAACAAATATATAATTTTGCTTATTCTTCCTGAAGAACAAAGTTTTCTAATTCTAGAAAAATAGCAGAAGTTCTGCTTTTAAAGAGTTTGCCATAATTCTCTATATACTATCCAAGTGGAAGCATGTATTTTATTTTATATAGAATACATCATTGATCTGAATAAAAATATATATTTTTTAAATCAAGAGAGCACTAGAGAATGCTGTTAGAGTAAGGGTGGAGGAATCAGCAAAGGTTCAAAAAAAAGGGGGAAATCATCCAGGCCTTGAAGCATTGTAGGATTGTCTGTATTAGTAGTTCTATTTACTAAGCAATCCAGGATTTATGCCAGTTACATAAAGCTAGGAATGCACTGCTGTTAGAATCGGGCAGGTGAGTTATTTGCTCAGATTGTCTTTTCTTGGCTTGTGATGGAAAAATAGGGGGAAAGGCGCAGTGTTGCCTGTAGAGGGAGTTTATGAAAATTTGTTCCCGTTCTTCGTAACTCCCTAGATGCCTGTGCCTTCAATCTTTCCCTAGAGCTATAAACAGTTGGAGACACTGCAAAGGATTTTAAGGATTAAAAAACTAAAACTTGCTAAGTGCTTTCAGAGGATCTCTCATATTCATGTTAAAGTGTGAAATGGGAAACCAAAGGTGGTCGTGGGGTTCCCTCACCCAGGATCCTCCTGTCTGGGACTGAACAGTTACATGATCGTAAATGTGAAAGGGTCTGCATATTGGACATATGATCTCCAAAGACAAATGCAGTTTTATAATTCTGGCAGTGTTGCCACACTGATGGGAGGAAAAGGTGAAGGTGATATTTCATCCACTGCTCCCAGTCTGTCCTTTCCTTACCTGACCTCTGAAATGGAGCCACTGGCCTTGAAAAGCCTGGTGTCTAAAATTAATATTCTTCCCCATCTGACTAAGAAGGCAACAGCTGAGCAACATGAGATCAAGGACCATATTAGTTTAAACAGGGGCTTAAAGTGGCATTTGAGAGAGAGGATACTTCTTTTCATAATGGAGACTTGTCTTTTCAGAAGAGTTATACTGACTGACAGTGAAGACTTATGCCATACAATTGTGTAGTCATTTTGAACTCTGAAAAACTTCCCTTTATCTGTTGGAACTTATACTCTACACTTGGAGTGGTCAAAATTATAGGATGTCCTCCTATAAATGGTAATTACTCTATTTTTCTAAATTGTTATAACCTCTCAAATGTCTTCTCTTCTTCTCCATGTTGCCTTAAATAACAAGTTGTACCAGACTCCAGGTAGGGTTTAACATTTAATTTTTCCCAAAATTATTGTATGTTGGACCTAAACTTTTGTTTTAATGTTACTTTTTTGTGCATTTCTGATTCAACTTACCATTTGCAATTACATGTTATATTTTAGTTGTAATTTGCCTTAGAAATAGCCATGCACTTCTGTTCTCATTTGAATAATGATTTTTTTCCAGGGACATTGGAAGAATTCTAATAGTAGTCTATAATGTGTCTTATAGAGTTCTGGTTGATACTATTTACATTTTAGTGTGCTTGGGTGTAAGATCTTCATGTGGCTAAACTGCATTTTGTAGAGCACTGAATCTTAAATAATTTGAACCTCAAGGTATTATGTTACTGTATGAGTTGAGGAAATGAAAGATGAAGTTTTCTGGAAATAATCAGATTATTTCAAACTGACAAAAGCTGGAAGAAGAAATGTTCAGAAAATCTCCAGCAGGGGGCCTCAGAAGTTAGAGGTGGGAAGCTTCCAGGAATTCAAATCACAGTCCCCTCATAATCAAGGGATGTGTCAATACATGCATGCATACATGCATGTAGATCTCCAGTATCAAAGCAGTATTATGTGTATTACCTAATTTGTAAGGAAAGGATTTCAAGGAAAGCACAAGGATTTTAACTCCGTGGCACTGAGCTGTTAATGAAGATGAAAAGAAAGGTATCTGGGTATCTTATCTATGTGAGAGGACTGTAAGGAAACACATTTCTTTTTTTAAAAAATGAACACCAAACATTTTAAAGTGTAGGCAGAGAAGGGCTCTTGGAAATGACTCATTTGGTGGAGATCTTTCCCCAGAGGAGGGCAAAATTCCCATGTGAGACCCTTTACACAGGAAGCTCTTCCTACTGAGGATGAGAGAAGCAAAATCTTCAATCCTAATTAAATACAAAGAAACTCTATATTCTGTATTTAAACTGGCCACTTGATATAAATATTATTTTACACAATGAGGAAATATTGTTACCTGGTGAAGCTTATGGTTGCTTCTTACTATTTGCTTTTGTAGGAACATGTAGGAAAAAACCTTTTTTCTTTTAAAGTTTTGTCATTTGAAACTCAATATTAATATTAACATTTCTCTTCCTGTTTTTGGATCCTGTATCTATTTTAAACAGAAGAGACTTCAAAATTTTCACCGGTCATGTTCCCAAAAGTCAAATATGTGAGTGATGAGAACTTTGTTTTCTTTCCTTACAGTCCAGAGGAGGGTGCAATCAAAAGCCACAACTGCGTCTTGATTTACAAATCAGGGACAGAAGGAGATGAAAACCACACTCCGGACAGTAACTTAATCAAACTCTCCACCAAGATATTAAAAGTGAAGAGACTGGAAGAAATCGCCACATGCTACAACAGTAACCACCTGGAGAAAATGGCCTTCTTCCAGTGCATGGACGAGGATGAGAAGATGAAATGTGTTCTGGAAGAAAGTTCTAGTGAACAGGATTCAGGATCTGAAAATAATGAGGTAATTGTGTGCTAATTGAGTCTCCTGAAAAGTATTAATTCTGCCTTATCTTTTCTTATATACGTCAGTAAAGATAGTCATTTATCAGACCCTTTGCAAATTCTACTTTGTCACTTGAGTGTAGAATTAGGGGAAATTTATAAATAGGCAAGATTTAATTTTGTTTCACTGACAATTATGCATTGTAAATTATATAATTGAGTTTGGTAAGTACTTAGAAGGCCTTTGAGTAGGCATCTCTACCTGCAGGTTCCATTGTAGTTAGTGGCTTCAAAGCTATGAAAACAAATTTATGGAAACACATTTCTTAAGAAGGATCATTTAAAAGGATGGATTTGGGCATGAAATTCTGAGGACTACTAGGGGTATAATTGCTCTGAGGAAGTTTTGAGTCTCCTTAAGACCTTAATCTAGTCACAGGGTAGATGGTAGAGTTGTTGACAGTGGTGGTCAGAGACAGCGATAAGCAAGCCTTGCCTGATGGCACTCCCATGTCTACACATGTGCAGCACAAGGGTGCTGATTGTGGCTGCTTGATCTTTGGCAAAGGGCTTCAACCAAGGGGTTGCCTCATCTGGATAATGGGATGACAGTTGTTGCGAAAATTAAGTGTGATAATGTATAAAAAGCAGTTAGAATAGCACCTGCCACCATGGTAAGCATTTAATAAATGTTAGTCAGCAACAATCCCCTCCCATACCTTCACTTAGTTAGTTCGCTCTCATAGATCCATACACAGGCAGTTCCTGGCCTCCCATGGGCCTCACAGCAGTTTGCCTATGCCTTTATTCTAGCACAAGCAATTGTTTCGAATGCATTTGTCACTTTTCTCTAGTATCACTCCTCCAGGTCAGGACCTCACATCTCTTGCCCTTGCATTTTCAGTTGCTTTCCCAGTAACTGGCACATAATAGGCCAAATAGGCAATAAAAAGATGTTCGTGGAAGGAACAGATCTATTTAAGTGAAATCTCCCTTCTGATTGAGGTCTAGGAGTCAATGTTTTATTAATCAGAGCAACTAATTTTTATTAAGCTGATTTGGGAAAGATCTTTTTTTGTCCAGCAGTATACTATGCAGATACAAAGGGCATTTCTAACAGACAATAGAATGAAAAAGCTGTTAGGAATACAAGGCAGAGGATATACTGGAGAGAAGTGAGTGAGGTCGAAACTTAGGCTTTTTTAGTACTCCACTTTCCCTATGAGTTAATATCTTGTTCAAGAGGTATACACCAAGAAGAAATTTCCACAGGCAAAGTTTCAGTCAGCTATGAAGGACTTCCTCATTACGGCTGTTACAGTATAAAACAAACAGAAGGATTTTTTCTGGTAATTAATTTCTGCTGGACAGAGAAGATAAAATATTCTTCTTGGATAACTTTGAAATGACAAACTATCTTAATAGTTTACATGAATTTGATCCTTTTTCCAGTAATGTTTTTCTCTAAATTCTGGTGAAATTTTTATAAGGAGACAACCTCTTTAAAGAGTGAGATGGTGCTAAGCTGAAACATGAACATTTTAAGGAAGCATTGTTTTTGTGATGAACTATTCTCAAATATTAGAAATCAAATTATTTGGTCATCAAATATTTTAGGATATTTTTGAAGCAAAGACTGAGAGCGTTGTTATCCATAAACCCTAAAAACATCCTTCACAATTAATTGGATGTTCTCTGTGTAACCTGGGCCTCCTGGCTTTGGTTCTTCATTCAGTGTGGGTGGAAGGTGGGAGGGAATTGCTAGTAGCTCCATACATCCCATTCAGCTGTTCTTTGTAAATGGCAAAGGGCCCAGAGATGTCAGCAATAAATTTCCCTGTCTCTTTCTTGCCTTGTGGAGGATATATGGGCACAAGAACGTGAGGCAGAGACCTCTCCTCCTTCCCATCACTGCCAAGGCCCTCTGCCGGAGGCTCTTGTTTGCCTAGTCAGCGGGTAGCCAGGAGGCTTTGGTAGTGGGTGGTGGAGCAGGGCACTCCAGCAGCTCAGATGTCATTGGGTATGTAGACAGAGCTAGACTGTGTCCCCATCTTCTTTTGGTTGGGAACACAGTAAATTATACTCTTTTCTCTCCAGGGATTATTTAAAAAATACTTGCCATAATTTTTTCCATGTATTCACCTTTTTCATCTCATCTCTCTTTGAGAAGATTAGCACTGATAATTATAGTAAAAACGTTATCTTTGGTGCACAGGAAAGAATTTACTCTGCCTTTTAGACACTATGTGATGTAGAAGCTATGTTTTGAAGGCTTGAAGTGCAGTTCTTTCTAGAAAAATCTTTAATCTCCAGTCCAAACAGGGCAAGATACATGTAAATTTAACAACTTGTATTTGTTAACATGTTTTGTAAGGCTCAGATTCTTCTTCTTTTCCTGCTCTTAGCCAGGTTTTTCTATTTCATTTATTTTTCCTTCACTGGATTTATCAAATACCCCATATTCTACTTTTCTAGCACATTTGTTCATTTAATTTTTTTGCTTTCCTTTTTATTTTGTTTTGTAATAAATTTTTCTTTCTATTATATTTAAAAAGGTGTTCAAAATTACCTAAACAGTGTAGAATTGTAAAAGTTTTTAGCAGATATGCCATTATAAACTAGATTTAACATATATAATATGCTGTTGAAATACAGTAAAACCTAAAATGATCTTTCACATGAATGATGAGTTTAATAGCTACTGTGTGTATACCATGAATTCATGAATGAAAAATGACTCAAAATTATATTAATATTACTTTTACACAATCAAATTCAGGATTTCTTCTTTTGTTACTTCTTTATTTCTTATGTGAATAGCCCCCTTTCTGCATTTCCTTCAGATCTAATTTACTGTTTAACACAAACACACACACACATTATTTGCTTAGTGAAAGATAAAAGAGCCAGATGACTTTTTGGGGCGGCCAGACTTCCATTCTCCCATTGGGTTCTGTCAGCTTCTCTCTGCCTTCCCTCATTTGCTGCTATATATTCCCCTACATTTTATACCCAAGATTATCTATGTTTACCTCCTCATTCTGTGGTTTTCCCCACCTTCCAGTATACCCCTAGTTACTTATCCTCCATCCAAAAGGTATGGTCTTAATCAGGAGAATGAGGCAAAGCTGTGGGAGTAGAAACTAAGGATGACCCTAACAGAGGCAGGACTTCATAGCCTCTGGAATGTTTAAATACCTTGTATGAATGCTCTAAAGATCAAACAAAAGAAAACACTTAATAACAGGATGTGAATAATATAGAGTGGGTTAGAGAAAAACCGGGATCTGCCTATTTTGATGGCGGTTGGTGTTTTTAGTAGCAGGTGACCTTTCCTGTCTAACTGCTATGAAATTTTACCATCAGTGGCATTCACAAAGACTATAGCTTAGGTGTTGAGTGCAGAGTTCCTGAGGAGAGAAGATAGTGGTGAAGTAGGTGGGACTTGAGCCCACTTGCTTGTGCACTGAACTAGGACACTTAGGTGATCTTCTGAAAAAACGAGTGAACAGCCAACAGAATCTTAGCTGATATGAAGTTTAGAAGCCAAAGTGTGCAGGGAATGCTTCAAAATGGGTGGTAAAAAGGTCTGTTAGGCCAACAGAGAAGGTCCCAGGGCTTGGCACTAAAGACCAGGGCTGCCGGGGACATTGGAAGAGAGCTGGGTCAGTGATAGCAGCCTAGCGGCTCCTACCCCTCCCAGGGTGGGGAAGTCCCAGACCTGCACCAGGGGAGACCTGGAAGCATAAAGTCACTGGGATGGGTGGGGAGGTGGGGTGTATAAAAAGCAACAAACACACACATAGCCAGCGACATATCTAGGCTGGGGTGATGGTCGCTGGCCAGTGTAGTGGCAAAAAAAATTAAGGGATTCCGATGGCACCTGGAGGTGGGAGAAGAGGTGGGCTGTGACTGGCTATGACCTAGACAGACTCTGGACTTGCCAGAAAGTTGGAGTATATGAAAAGCTGGGGGGTGGCTTAGAGCGGCAGTGGCGCCCACAAAGACTTTTTTCCAAAGGGGAACTAAAACACACTGTGTAGGGACCCATGTGCAGTGGCAGGCCAATAACGAGGGAGGGGTGTGTGAGTTATTTGCTCTCGTTCAGGACACCTCATGGATTGATTAAAGGGGTGCAAAGGGAGGTGGCTTATTGGGGATAGCCTGGAGCAACTGCACAGAGTGGAGAGTGTGCATGCAGTATAGTGCTCTGGGAATGTTGACTGGAAACTGGGCACCTGTGATTATCATACTCCACACTAAGCCGCCATCCTTGCAGAACCCAATTGTCTGCAGGAACCAAGACGATCTGCAAAACCAGCTGGGCAGGCTTAACAATCAGCAGGAGGCTTTTTTTTTTAAGAGCAATACATTAAGACCTAGAGCTGAGAGAAAACCACAGACACATACAGAAAGAAGTCAAAAGGTGAAAACCAACAGTTGAGACAAATTTCACTTTGTTCTTCACCAGAACTTGAATGTTATTTTTATTTCTTTCTTCTTTCCATTTGTTTAGTTTCTTGTTTGTCTTGTTTTTTATTCTACCTTTCATATGGCATTTTAATTTTTCTTCTTTCACTTCACTCATATTCCAAATAACTCACTACTCTTGGTTTACTTTTTATTTGTTTTATTCACATTATATGTTTCTTAACATACTATTATTATTCCAAATACCACACAGTACCCTTACCTGACCTTAATCCATTTTGACATCTTTCTGAGCTTTAATACTGTTGGTGTAAACTTTATTTTCTCTCACACTGTGCCAAGTTTCTATCCCTTACTCTCACTATTTCTCCTCCATCTAACCTCTCATAAGTTCTCTTCTTTCTTAAGTCAGCTCACATTCTTTTTCCCCCTTTTACGAGAGTCTTATTTCTTTTCCACCTTTTATAAACAGTGGCTAATTGGGTGAAATACCATGGTTATCACTGTACTTCTCCAAAGGAACTCCTGATTGTTCACTATTTGTTTGTACTTTAAATAGCATAGAATGCTCTCCCTTTGTCTTACTCTACTTCACCTTCCCCCTGTCCCTGTGCAGTTGAGTGAGGAATTTTTATTTCATTGTTTTATCTCTCTCTGTCTCATTTTTAACACTCTCTCAACCTGGGCTTTAGTCTTTACTCTTATTAGTTTGCTTCCTCCATCCCCTCAAAATTATTTTTCTTTACTGTAGGTATCTCATATTCACTTTTTTCTTTTCTACAATATTTTTATTCCCATTCCACCTTTATAAAGCCTCATTCAGATGCCACTGCTATCAACCCTGCTGTGGTTTCTTTGAAATTTTGCTCCCATGGGCCCAATATTTATTCAATTTTACTTCACACTCCATAGTATACTCTTCCCTTTCCTACCTACCCTATTGTTCCCATTGCCCTTTTGTGTTTTACTTATCTGTTAAATTTTGTACTCTCCCTTTTGACCTCAGTTCTATCCCAACTCATTAATTCTCCTCCCTCTTACCATGCAATAACTTCCCCCCTCTTTTAGTCATTTCATATTCTCTTTGTCATATCTTATAATATCCACAATCTCTTATCACCTTTATTACTCTTAGTTCAATTGTGGTTGAGGTTGCTAATATGGTAAGGGGTTCTTTTTTGCTGGCATAGGTTTGGTTGTCTGGTGATACTGCTTTGTAAACTAATACCTGTGCAATAGCACATAAGACAAGGTGGGAGCTGTGACTACCAGTAAGCTGGCTCAAGGGGAGAACCCACGAACAACAAATCTACCAACAGGTAAAGCCCAAGTACAACAAGAGACCCCACACAAACAGGAGAAAGGTCAATCCTAGAGCATTTGAACAAGGAGATCAAAGAGACTGCACCACTGAGTCCCACAGAACACCTAACACAGAAGTTCACCCTACAAAGACAGCTGGCAAAACAGAGCATCTGGAAATGCAGAAACAAACAAACTAAAAAGGGTCACCTAAAGTGGGGAGACAAAGAAAGAACCCCTAATCAAAAGAAATGGAAGAAACCCCAGTAAAATAGCTAAATTCAATGAAGGCAAGCAAACTATCAGAAATAAAAATCAAAAGAATGGTTATAAGGGTGCTCAAGGAATTCACAAACTACAAGGAGCTGAGTGAGAAGTGCAGCAGCATGAAAAAGGAAATAGAAAATATAAACAAAAGCCAGGAAGAAATGAAGAATACAATATCTAAAACAAAAAAAATACACTAGAAGGAATTATAATCAGAATAGATGAAGCAGAGGACCAAATAATTGATCTGGAAAACAAGTTGGAAAGAAATACCCAGGTAGAGCAACAACATGACAAAAAGACTTAAAAAGTGTGAAGATAGCCTAAGGGAACTTCAGGACAATGTGGAATGCAACAACATTCAAATCATAGGAATACCAGAAGGAGAAGAAAAGGAACAAGGGATACAAAATCTGCTGATAAAATAATGACAGAAAACTTCCCTAACTTGATAAGAGAAAATTTCACACAAGTCCAAGAAGCTCAGAGAGTCCCAATCAAGATGAACTCTAAGAGGCCCACTGCAAACACATTGTAATTAAAGTGGCAAAACTCAAAGAAAATGAAGCTTAAAAGCAGCAAGGGAGAAACAGATGGTATAAAACAGGGGAGCTCCAATAAGGCTAGCAATGGATTTCTCAACAGAAATACTATAAACAAGAAGGGAATGGTAAAAAATATTCCAAGTAATAAAAAGCAAAGGCCTGCAACCAAGACTACTCTACTCAGTGAGGTTCTCAATTAAAATGGAAAGCAAAATAAGGAATTTCCCAGATGACAGAAGGATATTAAAAAATACACTTGCAACAAAACAGCATTACAAGATATGCTAAAGGGATTGCTTTAAGAGATGAAAAAAAGGAGTGAGAGAGATGAACACTGGTACAAAGGGGAAAAATGAATAAGTACCTATCAAAAATAACCTTAAGTGTAAATAAATTAAGTGCTCCAATCAAAGGACATAGGGTAGCTGAATGGATAAGAAAACATGACCCACACATATGTTGCTTAGAAGAGACCCACCTCATAACAAAAGACCTACACAGACCGAAAATAAAGGGCTGGAAAAATATTTTAAGCATATGGGCAGGGAAAAAAAGGCAGGGTAGCAATACTTATATCAGACAAGATAGACTTTAAAACAAAGGTCATGAAAAGAGACACAGAACGACACTTCCTAATACTCAAGGGAAGAATCCATCGAGAAGACATAAACATTGTGAACATATGCACACAACATAGGAGCACTGAAATATATAAGAAAAATCTTGGAAGATTTCAAGAAAGATATAGACAGCAACACACTTATACTATGGGATTTTAACATCCCACTGTCAACAATGAATAGATCTTCCAAACAAAACATCAACAATGATATTGTGGCATTGAACAATGCCTTAGATCAAATGGACTTAACTGATATATATGGAACCTTTCACCCCAAAGAAGCAAAATATGCATTTATTAAAATGCACATGGAAAATTTTCAAAGGTAGACCATATGATAGGGCACGAAACAAGCCTCAACAAATTAAAAAAATTAAATCATATCAAGCATTTTCTTGGACCACAATGACTTGAACTGGAAACCAACCAAATTCATGGAGCTTGAATAGCATGCTATTAAACAATGAATGAATGGGTTCAGAATGAAATCAAAGAAGAAATTTAAAAGTTTCTGGAAATGGATAAAAATGAACACAGAACAGTCCAAAACCTATAAGAAACAGTAGAGACAGTCCTGAGAGGTAAGTTTGTAGCCATATGGGCCTATCTAAAATGACAGAAACATTTCAAATAAACAGTCTAATGCTACAGCTATAAGAACTGGAGGGACAATAACAAACAAAGCACAGAGAGTAGAAGGAAGGAAATAATCAAAATTATTAATAATTAGTAGAAGGATCAGAACAGAATTAAATGATACAGGGATTAAAAGAACAATTAAAAGGATCACTAAATCCAGGAGCTGGTTCTTTGAGAAGATAAACAAAATTGTCAAGCCTTTCACAAGATTCATCAAGAAGAAAAGAGAGAGAACCCAAATAAATAAAATCAGAAATGAAAAAGGAGAAAGTACAACTGATACCACAGAAATACAAAGGATTTTAAGAAATTACTATGAAAAACTATATGCCAAGAAAGGAAAATCTGGGTGAAATGGACAAATTTCTAGAAAAATGTTATCTTCCCAAACTGAATGATCTTCCAAAACAAGAAGCAGCAGAAAGCCTGAACGTGCCAATGACAGCTGGTGAAATCAAAGCAGTAATCAAAACACTAATGGCACTCAAAAGCCCTGGACCAGATAATTTCACAGGATAAGTTTACAAACATTTAAGAAAGAGCTAACCCTTATCCTTCTCAAACTATTCCAAAAAGTCCAAGAAGAGAGAGGACTCCCAAACCCTTTTTATGAGGCCAGCATCATCCTGAAGGCAAAACCAGATAAAGACACATCAAAGAAAGAAAACTACAGGCCTATATTGCTGATGAACATGGATGCTAAAATACTCAACAAAATGTTGGCAAACTGCATCCAGCAATACATTAAAAAGATTGTACACCATGATCAAGTGGGATTCATCCCAGGGATGCAAGGATTGTATAATATTCCCAAATCAATAAACATAAACAAAACAGAAACAAAAGGAAAGACAAAAATCATATGATCATATTAACAAATGCATAAAAAGCATTGGATAAGGTACAGCACCCATTTGTGATAAAAACACTCAGAAAAGTGGGAGTAGAGGGAGAATACTTCAATATAATAAAGGCCATATAAGAGAAAACTATAGCCATCATCATACTCAATAGGCAAAAACTAAAAGTTTTCTACTAAGATCAGGAACAAGACAAGGATATTGCCCTGGCTGGGGTAGCTCAGGGCGCCTGGAAACAAAAACCAATGATATTTCTTCCCTTTCCTTCCCTTCTCCTCAAAAAACAATATATTTAAGACAAGGATATCCACTTTTCCTGCTTCTATTCAACATAGTATTGGAAATTCTAGCCACAGCAATCAGACAACGAAAAGAAACAAAAGGCATCCAAATTGTAAAGGAGGAAGCAAACTGTCATTGTTTGTAGATGACATGATAGTGTCCATAGAAAACCCTAAAGACTCCACCAAAAACTACTCTACCTATAACTGAATTTAGCAAAACAGTGGGATATTTTTGTACACCAATGATATATTGGAAATAGAAATCAGGAAAAAATCCCATTTGCCATAGCAACAAGAAAAGTAAAGTACCTAGGAATATAACCAACCAAGGTGGAAAAGACCTATACTCAGAAAACTGCACGACACTGAAAAAGAAATTAAGGAAGACACAAATAAATGGAAGTATGCACCATGTTCATGGATTGGAAGAATTAACATTATTAAAATGTCAATACTATTCAAAGCAATTTATAGGTTTAACACAGTTCCTATTAAAATACTAATGACATATTTCACAGATATAAAATAAACATTTCAAACGTTTGTAGGGAACCATAAATGACCCTGAATAGCCTCAGCAATTCTGAGAAAGAAGAACAAAGTAAGAGGGATCACAATACCTGATATCAAACTACATTACAAGTCCATGGTAATCAAAACGATCTGGTACTGGCATAAGAACATACACATAGATCAATGGAACAGAATAGAGAGCCCAGAGATAAACTGAAATCTCTATGGTCACTTAACATTTGACAAAGGGGATAGGAGCATAAAATGGAGTAAAGATAGCCTCCTCAACAAATGGTGTTAGAAGATCTGGATAGCTACATGCAGAAAGTGAAACTTGACCACCAGCTTACACCATACACAAAAATAAACTCAAGATGGATAAAAGACAAATATAAGTTATGACACCATAAAAGTCCTAAAGGAGAACATAGGCAGTAAAATTTCAGATATTCTATGCAGCAATATTTTCACTGATATGTCCCTTATAGCAAGGGACATAAAGGAAAGAATAAACAAATGGGACTTCATCAAATTAAAAAGCTTCTGCATTGATAGAGAAAACATCAGCAAAATAAAAAGGGAACAAACTGTATGGGAAAATATATTTGTCAATGTTACCGCAGATAAGGGTTCTATCTCCAAAATATATAAAGGACTCACATGACTCCACTCCAGGAAGAAAACAGCCCAATTAATAAATGGGAAAGGACCTGAACACTTCTCCAAGGAAGATATACAGAGGGCCCAGAGACATATGAAAGGATGCTCAGCATCACTAACCATCAGAGAGATTCCAATTAAAACCACAATGAGATACCACTTCATACAAGTGAAAACAGCCATTGTAAACAAATCAACACACCAGAAGTGCTGGTGAGGTTGTGGAGAAAAGAGAACCCTAGTGAACTGTTGGTGGGAATGCAGAATGGAGCAGCCACTGTGAAAAACGGTATGGAATTCCTCAGAAAACTAAACATGGGCCTTTTGACCCAGCAATACCACTGCTGTGATTAAACCTTAAGAATCCTATTACACCAATTCAAAAGAACCTATGCACCCCAAAGTTCATAATAGCCAAGTTAGCTGTTCATACCAGCTAATTTACAATAGCCAAGTACTGGAAGCAACCTAAGTGCCCATCAGTAAATGAATGGATCAAAAAACTATGGTACATTTATACAATGGTTTATAACGCAGCAGAAAGAAAGAAGAAAATCTTACCCTTCACCAAGACAGCATGGATGGAACTGGAGAGCATTGTGCTAAGTGAAATAAGCCAGGTGATGAGGGACAAATAGCATATGATCCCACCTATAAGTGGAACCTAATTCATAAAACAAACAAGAGAACAAAATAGAACCAGGGACATGGAAATAATGAACACATGATAATAACCAGAGGGGAGAGGGGAGAGGTATAACAAGAAAAGGGGGGGAAGGTCACCAAGGGACAGGTATAAAGAACCCACGGACAAAGACAACGATGGGGAGGATTGAATGTGGGAGATGGGGGTGGGTGAACAAGGGGAGAGTAATATGGGGAAAAAGTGACAACTGTAATTGAATAACAATAAAGAAGACTATAGCTCAGATCTCAAAATAATGCAGAGGAGGGTGGAAGTTTTGTAATTTTTTAAAGTTACATTTCTCCACCCCTACTTCTTTATTAATCGTCCTTGAACTGGGGACAAGCTCTTTTGCATTGGTGTCAATTATCACCACAGATCTCTCTCTGATCCTGCACCTGTTTCAGATCTGTTACACAGACCATCATATTTTTCCTTTTAAAGAGGCACATTATCTGTGGATCATGTAACTGGAAACATCTCTTACAGGCTCCTGCAAGAACTCTCTGTGATCTGGCAATGCCTACTCCTGAGAACAGAGCACATAACAACTGATCGCAGGGATGTGTTTGTGCTAGATCAGGGGAGGGAAGGATCATATAAGCCAACTGACTTCTTCTGTAGCTGCTTCCAGAGAATGGAGTCACCTCTTAGAAGGAAAGACATCTGGATTGTAGGTAGTGTGTGCTTCATTTCATCTTCTTTGCTCTGGTGTGTGTTCCGGTCCATGATGACATGGAGATGCAGCAGACAGGCTCCTGCTCTTGAGGACACACAGGTAGTAATATCACTTTTAACTAAGACTGATTCATTTTACTGTTCTATTTAAATGTTTCCAGTCATGGAGTGGTGCCTGACAAAGGGGCTGGAATGCATGCCCAAGACGGCCTACTCAGGAGAACAGCTGGTATAATAGAGGCTGGTGGCACATTCAAACATTTCTAACAACTGCACTGACTTTCAGGGAACCCTAAAACTGCCATTCCTGGTACATATTAAAGTTGGTGGTCAGTTTTTCTTGTAAGGGCTAAAAATGTTAACCTCTCTTTAGTCTTCTGCTTTCTTATATGGCTTACTTATGAAAATAACACAAAAGCAGAACTTTCTTACCCTTATTAAGAAGTCTATGGCAAAAACAGTATCTGAAGAGCGATCACCTGTACTGAGAAAGCTATCTAGCACAGCCTTCTATGCCTTTTCCTTTGAACCTTGCCTGACAACGCCTGTCACTTGATACCATAGCTATTCCAGGAATGGAATTCAGCTGGGATAGTAGTAGAATTCTGAAAGAAGAAAAATAACTCAGATTCTAGGGATTTTAGCACTTTCCAAGAGAGGGTATTTGGATCTGGAAAAATACCTCATTGTACACATTTACTTCTTTTTATCAATTAACATAGAATAAGTTATTTTAAAAACAATACAGGACAGTTTAGAAGATGCCACAGAAAACAGTCTGAATCACTGTTTCCATAGGATGTAAATTTACAGTAGGGTTCCTCAGCTTTTTTTATTACCTATTCACTTACAGAGACTTTGGGGTTTTTTTCCTGTAGGTGAACCCTTCCTATGACATCTTAATACAATAGATAGACTGTATATTTGTTTAGATGTTAAAGGTATATCTGTACTTTATACATAAAAAGTAAGTTTTCCTTACTCCTCCTAAACAATCCACTTTTACCTTCTCGGGGGTGATATCACCATAATTGAGAATGCATGATTTACAGTTAAAAAATTTTTTCCAGGTCAGTTGGGCAATATATTCTGATGCCACCAATACAGAATGGGGCAAAAGCAGGCTTACAGGTGTGAGTACATGAAACAGAGTTTATTCTTGTGTTATTATTTATTAATTATTTTATTTTTTCCATATGAACAACTGTAAACCTACTTTTGCCCTACCCTGCATATAAATACTTTATTTATGGTTTTTTCAACAAGAAACCATCAATTCAGTGTCTTGGTGGTGTTTAGAGGACTGAGAGCCCGAGGAGTAGGGCTTTCCTAATGTCTGTGAGCCTGACACAGTAAGTATCACTGACCATTAAGTTCATTTTCAGAGAAACTGCCAGATCTTGAAATGGTTTTTCATTTGATATATCTTACTTGAGGACAGAGTAAAAAAGTTGGGAGAAAGACGGACAGAAATAAATTTTTTTGAAAAAAAAAGATGTTATGAAACACTATTAAGTGTCTTTAGATCTGACCTAACATCATGGTTAGGTTTGCATTTTCAGACTTGGTCATTGTTGCCCAAGCATTAATAACTTTTGGCTTTTAAAATATCTCCTATGGGAAATACTAGAAGAGTTTTTATCTTCCAAATGGAAAAGAATGTTGTTCATTCAATTTCAGAATTTCCACTATCAACTTACCTAAAACATTGTGGTTGTAAAAAGCACATTAATCTATTAGTGTTTCCCAGACTTAAGTTTTTCACATATCTCCTTTATGACTTTGCTATATCTGCTTACTAATTTTTTCCTATTAATTATTTTTATATGTCAAGTCATTTAAAATATTAGCAGAAGCAATACATAAAGTCATGGTTTTGATGTGATTATTCTAAATTTTGAAATATATAACAACACACAAGCATACATGTAAATTTTAAAAGTTAACCCCAAATCTTTAACAATGAATTGATCCCAAATCACCTGGTAGAAGCTATTTCCAGGTCTCTGCCTTGTACCATTTGGCTCTTTCAACTTCGTTTCTCATTTTCTGGCTGCCATGTACTGACAATAACAAAGACCAGAGAAACTAGTGATAAGCAGTCCAGTGAGAGGAGAGATCCAAAATCTTCACTCTACATAGCAGACACATAGAAAATAGATAACAGATAAAGTTTATTTAGTCCTTCTTATGTGCTTAGACAAATGTTCTTCATATTGTCGCTTCTGAGGTCCCATCAGAAAATAGAGCTGAGACAAGAGCATGTGTACAGATTGTTTGTTTGGAGAACTGACTTCAGAGAATAGGAGTGGGAGCCTGAGGATTATGAAATAGGGGAGGAGGGGAGCCCCAACAAAGTCATATTACCAAGCTGACCCCTGCTGGGTAGTGACCTCAGATTTATTCATAAATAGGACTGAGGGGGGCCCTGACCTACTGGTGCCATCCCTACTAATCAAGGGCTGTCTTATGGGTTAACTAACCCTATGGAATTTTCAACTTCATATGAGTGAATGTTGGTTCCCCATCAGAGGCCCAGGCAAAACTTCAACCTCACAAGTTTTAATTAGGGGGAAGAGTTTGATTTTCTAGTTCTTTGATTGTTTAAAAATGATAGATGCTTATTTGGACACCAGCACAAAACTAGCACATAATCCATTGCTAATGGCTTCATGCAGTCAGGGATTTTCATGAGCTTAGGTTATTGTGGCATTTACATAACAAATGGATATAAAAGGCCTGTGCTCTAACGTGAAGTCTGTGACTCAAAGATTAGGAACATGAGAAACACAGCCTTGAGAGACCTTGGACCTCCGCTCATGTAAATCCTCTCTGAAAGGGGAACTCAAAGTTCAAGAGAGGTAAAATCTACTTGTCCAATATTTGTAATGTCAAGGCACTATCCTTTGCTAAAGTCAGAATTGCCTTCCAATCACATTTTCTATGTTGTTGCTTCCATGTTTTCTTTTGTCAGAGCCAGCTTTCATCACAGAGAGGGTGGGCAGCACTTTGCATAGTCACTTTCCAGGTTCCTCATTGGCTTTTTTCCATGTGGGCACAGCACCTCAGTGACCAGGGCATACTCTAGGTCAGCCAGTGCACCTGAAAGGTTGGCTGACCATCAGCAGGCCTGCTGCCTCTTGCTTTTGTGCCGCCTCTTTCTAGGTAGAAGCGTCCTGCTTCTTAATTTCCCTGTGCCTCAGGCTCCTTCTCTAAGACAAGTTTCCTGAAGGCATCATTCTGGGAGCTCAGATTTAATGCTCCTGTCTGTGGCCAGGTGTCAGCAAAGGCAGTGACCAGGGCTGAAATGAGGGGTGAGTGAGCCAGACCTCCGACTTGCTCAGTTAGTTGACTTTTAGCTTGTAGTATTTGCATTCCAAATGTGAGCAGTGAACAAGGATGTAAAGTTTTATTCTTATATTGTTATACAGTTTAAGACTTATCTGAACTAAATCAGGGTAAGGGTTAAATACAATAATGAATTATAAACACAAGTTTCAATTCATAATGTCTTTTTTCTGTGTCCTTGAGAAAAGGCTCTACCTTCTGTACAATGTAAACATTTTATAATACCATTTTCTCCTTTTCAGCCATACAATTTAAGTGGAGTTTTTGCTTCATTGTTTTTGGTATGCTGAGATATAGGTATACCCCTGGAATTTTTAACTGTGGAGTACTGATAAGGCAGAATAATTCACCTCTAGCTAGTGCTGTCCTATCACCCTGGGCCTGTTTCAGAGCACCTCTCAGTTCTGACACATTTCAGTTTCAGCATCTTTGAGTCTAGCATATATTTAGTCTTCTGGATGCTTTCGGATTCTGAAAAGTGTTTTGAGCTCCCTAGAACACCTAGGGGATAGAGAGAAAGAAACAGCAGGAGATGAAGATTTTATTTGGAGCTTCTAAATTTCCCAGAATCTGCCAAAGACCTTACCACTCCCCTTAATCACCCAAGCCCTTTCAATTCTCTGGAGAGAGCCTCAGAGAGTCTCATTAGTGTGGCCTCAGAAAATGCTCCTCACCTACTCCAGCCTGAACCCCCAAGAAAGCTCCCAAGAGCTCTTAGCATTTTCCCAATTGCCACGGAAAAAGAGACCAGCACAGGCAAGGGAAACACTCAATGAATCTACATTGTCCAGACTGCCTTTTACTGGGACATCACTACAGCAGCATTTCTCAAAGTGAGAGCCCTGGACTCCCTGAGGAGTAGGATGTAAGACTCTTTCAGATGTCTGAAAGGCCAAAACTGTTTTGAAAATAATTCTAATATTTTTGCCTTTTCTCCTGCCTTGAAATTTTCACTAATGAAGAACAGTCAATTGTGGGTAAAAGTACTGGCACCTCAGTACAAAGTAAAGGAATGGCACCAAATTGCACGAGTAATCATAGCAATTTTTTCACCATCAGACACTCAAAGTTTTTGTTTTTTAAAGAGCCAGTTTTGCTTAAAAATGTACTAGATGAAGTTGGAACATAAATGTATTAGTCAGACCATATTAAAGTTTAAGTATTCATTTAAATCTTTGTGTCTGGATTCTGTATTAATTTACTCAATAAAGAATTACTGAGCCACCCACCATATGAAAGACACAACATTGGATCTGCTGGGAATCTTCCATAATTATTGCCAAATACAACTTTGGTTTAAAGAGCAGATACTTGGATGTGGGGGCGACTTTCCTCGCAAGTCCCCCCGAGTGCCAAAGATGAGAGTAAATACGACTGAGACATGATGTGATCTGCTTGGGGAGGAGAGGTGGCCATTTTCCCAGAGAAAAAAGGCTGTGAGCAGTAGCCAGTTTCTCAGGGGAAAAAGTCCAGCAGCAGCCAGTTTCTTCAAGAAGAAAAAGGCCTCTAGCCCCCTCCTCTGGAGCCTTCTATTGGGTTGTAATACACAGGAATACAGGGCGGCAAGGATCAAACAGTAGATAACATTTCAAAGAAATCTTAGTATAAGTCAGCCTGTCAGAAACAGAGTTTTAGGGTTTCTTTCTTGAACCCTTAATAGATGAATGAAAGCACTATTAGCAGAGCAGATTTCACAGGTTTATCAGGAAGTGTTTGTGATGCCAGATTTTTTTCCCCAGGACACACTCTAGCAAGGCAAGGAGCTGCACCTCTCCCCAACTGGTATTCAAGTTTAAAGGGATTAGAACCAGGAAGCGCTTCTCCCAGAGAACATGGGGACTCAGGCTATGTCAAAGCCAGGGGGGAGAGTCCATTGCTTCTTATTACAGCCTCCCAGAGTCCTTCCATGAAGGCCTTCCAAGTGATTGAGTCTGGCTTAGGTTGTTCCCCGCTGTGATGGGTCTTACCCATCATTGACTTCCAACCAAGCTTTGGGGGCATGGAGAGGAAACTGAGGCAGCATTTGCTACCAGAGACAAGCTTTGTCTCCTTGGGCTCCCAGACCCAAAGGTCATCCCTCACCCTTAGCCACAAGGGGTCGAGATACAATTCCTAGGATTAGGCAGAGCAATCTACAACACTTGGAACTCAATGATGCAAGAAATGCCATTTACTGAGGTTACTGATAATCTGAAAAAGAAGAAGAATCTGATAAAACATAATCATTTATTTAAAGGGTGAACATAGAATACATATTTGGGTTGCAAATTGCTCTTTCAGCCTGCAGCTCAACATGTTTATATAGAGGTATTTTATATTAAAGTCTTTTATTAGACTACTTGGAAATTTCTAGTTATTTACAAATTAAAAAATGAATAAATACAAGTGTTTGGTCTTATTTCTAACCTTCTAGAATGAGCATGGTAAATTGATGCTATGATACGATTGAGTTTCTACATTCGTTTTAAATAGGTTTTTGAGAGAGAGAGAGAAAGAGAGAGAAATGTCAGTTGGTTGTTGCACTTATTTATGCATTCACTGGTTGATTCCTGTGTGTGCCCTGACTGGGGATTGAACCCACAACCTTGGTGTACTGGGGCAATACTCCAACCAACTGAGGACTACCTAGCCAGGGCACGTTTCTACATTCTTAAGGCTGTTTTTGCATCGTTATTATTTATGCATTAAACTTGGGTCTATTTACTTATTTAACAAACATTTAAATGGCCCTCACTGTGTGCCAGACCCTGTGCTAAGAGCTTTACAAATACAAACTGGGTTTAACCTTATAGGCACTGTCCTGCTAAACTCTATGGATAATCATAATGATTACTAACATTTATGTTTTGTTTATTGTGTTCTAGGCACTCTGATAAGCACTTTTCATACAGCACCTCAGTTAATCCTCACAATGGCCTCATATATTTGGTATAATTATTACCTCTGTTTTATAGATAGGTACACTGAGGCTTAGTGAAGCCAGGGACTTGCCCAAAGTTATGCAACTAGATACCATGATGTTTCTTTTTGAATAGATCAACTTGCCCAATGCATGACACAGGCAGTTCAGGTTATTTATAGAAAATTTAACTGGAATTTACTTTTTAAAATTAAATTTGAAAACAAATCATCTCTGATGAATTTTCTAAGAACAGTTTGTATTATCTTCACATTATCTGAAATATAGTTCACATTTAATGATTGTTTTGGTTATTTGTTTCAATTCTTTATTGAGTAAATTAGTATAGAATCTAGGCACGAAGATGTAAACAGAGGCAGACTGGATAGATAACACAAGCTAGTTCCCTTTTCACACTAATTGAGGCTTGTCTCTAGAACTGCAGCTTAATAGTGACCTCCAGTGGACAGAAGTGAAAGTTACTAAAGCTGTGCAGTGAAAGCAGAGCACTTTAGGCAAACCCTTCTAATCATCGAAATCAATGTCATGTGTCTGTAGTCAGCACATTCTCTCAGCCTTTGGCTCATGGACACAGGAAGAATACATTGGAACTAATGATTATTTTATACATATAATAAGGTTAGAAGATTATAAACTAAATGCTGTTTGCATGCTACAAAATACTTGATTTTTGTTATACCGTGAAATGTGAACAGTGAACAAGTATGTAAAGTTATGTAAAGTTATGTTCTTACGTTTTTTATATGGTTTAAGTGTTATCTGAACTAAATGAGGATAAGGGGTAAATCTAACAATTAATTATAAAGATAAGATTTATAATTTATAATGGGTTCATCTTGTTTGAGGCTCTTCATTTTGCAGACTTGTATGTATATTTCCTTGGCAAGGTTAGGGTAGTTTTCATTCATTACTTCTTCAAATAGGTTTTCAATCCCTTGTTCTCTTGCCTTTTTGTTACTCTTATGATGTGAATATTGTTACACTTGATGTTGTCCCAGAGGTTTTTAAAACTATTCTCATTTAATTTATTTTTCTTTTTTCTGTTCCAAATGGGTGTTTTCTGCTACCTTATCTTCCAAATCACTGATTAGATCCTTTGCTTCATTTAGTCTAATATTGACTTTATTTAATGCATTCCTCATTTTAGTTATGTATTCTTAATTGCTTACTGATTCTTTTTTATGTTTCCTATCACATCCTTTAACTTTTCTATCTCCTTATTGAAGTTCTCAAAAATTTCATCTCCTCTTCTAAGTTTATTGAATATCCTTTAAATCAGTGTTTTGAACTCTGTATGTGGTAAATTGTCTCAATTTTGTTTAGTTCTTTTTCTCAAGTTTTTTTGTTGTGGTTAAATATTTTATTTATTTTTAGACAGAGGGTAAGAGAGGGAAAAGAGAGGGAGAGAAAATCATTGCACCAAGGGAAACATCAATTGGTTGCCTCTTGTACACCCTCAATCAGCAACCTGGCCTACAACCCAGGTATGTGCCCTGACTGAAAATTGAACTGGTGATCTTTTGGTCTTTGGAATGATGCCCAACCCACTGAGCTATACCAGTCAGGGCTCTTTATCTCAAGTTTTGTCCTAGTCTTTCATTTGGGATATGTTTCTTTGTTCACTTTGGCTGTCTTCCTGTTTTTGTTTCTATGCATTATGTAAATGTGCTATGTCTCCCAGTCTTGGTAAAGTGACTTTATGTAGTAGGTGTCCTGTGGGGCCCAGTACTGCAGTCTCCCTAGTCACCTGAGTTGGGTCTTCATGTGTATCCCTTTTGTGGGTTGTGTGTGTCCTCCTGATGTGGTTGAGCCTTGATTCCTGTTGTGATGTGATATGAAGAACTGACTGTCAGGCTGACTGGTTGTGAAGAAAGGCCATGACGACAGAGAATGAGCTGTTATGCAGAGGCTAGCCTCACGTAGTAGAATTTATTTTAGTGGGGCTCTGGTGCTTGCTGACTCAACCATTTGGATATGTTGTTTGTATTGCTGGTTGGGTGGTGCTCTGGTGTAGTCTAAAGATGGCCACCAGGTATGTTGGTTCTGGGGCTTTTTGAGAGGTGCTCTGGTGTCGGCCAACTTAGCCTGCTGCCTTCGTCTGTCATGGAGCCATCTGGTTGGAGCTACGAAGTGATCTACAGATGGGTGCTACCTCTGCTAGGCTTAGAGGCATCAGGGAGAGGGAAAGCCTGGAACCGAGGATGACTGCCACTAGTGCCTGGATTGGAGCCACTTAGCAAGAAGTATGGGGTATGCCAAGGCCAGATGCTGCTTGTTTGATGTTTGTGAACCTTTGAAGAAAGTTCTCAGTGTGAGTCCAGACAGGTTGTGGAAGGAGGTGAGCACAGGTGAGTACTCTCACCTGTGAGTGGTGAGGAGGTGAGTACTCTGCTGTCTTGACTACAGATCTCAGGGGATTCTCATCAGAAATGTGGTTAGCACTATTCTAGTAAAGCCATTTGACTACTATTCACATAATTTTTCTTCTTCTGTCCCCTAATTTGCTCATATCAGGTGATACAAATAGGCAACCAAGAAGGTGATATTGTGTCAGTGCTGAAGTTTGGTTAGAACATAAAAATTATTGAAAATTTGAAATATTGGCCCTAGAGTACTCATTACTCCTATTTCTTACAGTTAAGTTAGTCTTGTGACCAGGCGATGTTCCTTATTTATAGAATAAGGCTGATAGTGATGAACATATATCAGCTGATTCTTTGTTTTGCATCAGTGCTACATGAATCAGCTGATATTAAGTTTCGTGTCTCTCCTATTGCTTGTTTCATTTTCAGGTCTTTGTGGAAATTATAGTTTTTATGTATATTCTCCATTTTATGCCATAACTCTTCTATCTTTGTTTTTTTTTGTTTTGTTTTTTTTTTAATTTATTTTTTTTAAATTGATTATGCTGTTACAGTTGTTCTATTCCCCCCTTCATTCCCCTCCACCCTGCCCCCCCATCCCCACCATTACCCCCCTTTAGTTTATGTCCATGTGTCTCAAGTCCTTTAGGTTCTATATTTCCCATGCTATTCTTGCCCCCCCATCTATTTTCTATCTACTGTCTATGCTACTTATTTTCTGTACCTTCTCCCCCCTTCTCCTCCTCCCACTCCCCTGTTGCTAACCCTCCTTGAGATCTTCATTTCTATATTTCCACTCCTGATCTAGCTGTTCTTTTAGTTTGCTTTCGTTTTAGGTGTGGTTGTTAATAACTGTGAGCTTGTTGTTCTTTCACTGTTCATGTTTCTTTAACTTCTTTTTCTTAGATAAGTCCCTTTAACATTTCATATAATAAGGGCTTGGTGATGATGAACTCCTTGAATTTGATCTTATCTGAGAAGCACCTTATCTGTCCTTCCATTCTAAATGAAAGTTTTGCTGGATAGAGCAATCTTGGTTGTAGGTCTTTAGATTT
The DNA here is from genome assembly GCF_021234435.1 of Artibeus jamaicensis. Taxonomy (NCBI): domain Eukaryota; kingdom Metazoa; phylum Chordata; class Mammalia; order Chiroptera; family Phyllostomidae; genus Artibeus; species Artibeus jamaicensis. The sequence continues at coordinate 1,732,039 of NW_026521898.1, read as the reverse complement.
CATGACTTGGAATATTTCTTTCCAGCCCCTTCTTGCCTGTAAGGTCTCTTTTGAGAAATCTGCTGACAGTCTGATGGGGACTCCTTTGTAGGTGATTGTCCCCTTAGCTCTTGCTGCTTCTAGGATTCTCTCCTTCATTTTAATTTTGGCTAATGTAATTATGATGTGCCTTGGTGTGTTTCTTCTTGAGTCCAACTTTTTTGGTACTCTCTGAGCTTCTTGGATTTCTTGGAAGTCTATTTCCTTTGCCAGATTGGGGAAATTTTCTTTTATTATTTGTTCAAATAATTTTTCCACTGGTGGTTGTGTCTTTCCCCCCTTCTGGTACCCCTATAATTCGGATATTGGAGCGTTTAAAGATGTCCTGGAGGTTCCTAAGACTCTCCTCATTTCTTTGAATTCTTGCTCCTTGACTCTTTTCTGTTTGGCCATTATTTGCTTTCTTCTGGTCCACTCCATTGATTTGAGTCCCAGTTACCTTTTCATCTCTATGGGTTTCCTGTGGAATTCCATTCATTTCCCTTAATTTAGCCTTCATATGTTTCTCTAATTTGTGGCTATAATCAACCAGATCTGTGAGGATCCTGATGACCAGTGTTTTAAACTGTGCGTCTGAGAGTTTTGCTATTTCTTCGTTGCTTAGATTTATCTCTGGGGCTTTGAGGTCTTCCTGCGACATTTTTGGTCTGTTCTGGCCCTTTAAATGTGAGAAGCGGCGCCTTGGACTCCCAGGTCGCTGGGTTGTGACGCTGTATGTGGGGGCGTGGTTAGAGCGGGGAAATGGTGGCGCCCTCTACTGCCGCATGCCACGGGGACCGCGGGGCCCCGGTCCAACCACCCACTCCCTCGCCTGTCCGCTCGCCCGCATGTAGGCAACCGCAGTCAACACGCAGCACCGCCTCCCCACTGTCTCCTCAGCAGTCGCTCACCCCGGTGGGTCGCTCACTAGGTCCAATCCTGGGTTTGGAACCCGTGCGTCTGGATTCGCGCGTCTGGATTCCGCGCCTGGGTCTGTCCGACCGGAGTCCTCCTGTGCAACCCCTCACGAGATGCCGGTTTCGCCCCTTACCGGTCGGGCTGAAGAATTTGTTGTTAACGGACTTCTGAAAAGTTCAATTTTCCGTGTTCTGGTTGTGTTTTCTGATGCTAATATTTAGTTGTCCCTAAACTTGGTTGTGTGAGAAGGCACGGCACATCCACCTATACCTCCATCTTGGCGGAAGTCCCATAACTCTTCTATCTTTGAATCAGTTGTGTCAAGACTACAACTGTTTGATGGTAACCATTAAAGCGTTCTGTAGAGACAGAAACTTTCTGATGAAAGAAGGCTGGTTTCTTTCAGTTTTGTAGAAGCAATATGTAGAAGAGATATGATAGGTATTATACTTGAGGTAGCCAAAGAGGATTCATGCAGGATAAAACCAATAGCTTAAAATAATTTTAAAAGAAGGATATAATACAAAGGCTTAAAGAAGAATTGATCTGAGAATCATTTTTCACTATGTGCAAGCAGGTAGAAGGACCTTCTCTGTCTGAATAATTATAATAAAGCAAACCTTCCTTGAATCTACTTGTGAAATGGGCTGGAATTTAGCCCCAGTGCTGTTAGCCCTAAATATATACACAAATAGATGGGGACATATGGTCAAGGAAGGTTGTATGTGAAAGGATGTTTGGGAGGAACAGCCAAGAATAGGTGGAGTGAATCCCAAACTTTCTGCACTGCGAGATCACTCTCAGCAGAAACGAGCACCAGTGCAGTCCCTTTGACCATTCTTGCAAAACCCTCTAGAGTTTGAGTTTTATGGCATTAGCATAAGACTCAGTTAACTATCCAGAATGCTGATCCCATATACTCCTCACACTCCAGTGGCTTCAGGGCTTATTCAGCACGGGGTAGCAGAGCACGGCATTCCCATGGTCACTCTGTTAAGATCAGGGTCCAGCTCAGGTGACTTGGTCTGTACATGTGGGCCAAGATGAGAACTACTGTGACTAGAAATGCAATTTCTTTAGAGGTGGCCAAAGAAATAGAATTTACAGTGCCCATATAATCAGCTGTTGGACCTATATCAATTTCTGTAACTTGCTAAATAGGTATTTGAAAGATGACATTAATAATATTGCTGTCATGTGGACTATTGTGCAGAATCTATAGAGACTATATACAAAATGCTTAGCATATGCTTGGTACAAAGTAAGCACTCAATAAATAAAAGATACCATTATTATTATTATTACTGTTGCTGTAAAAGCTTATCATTTAGTCAAGGTTAAAATATCTGACAATATGAACCAGGAAGAAAGCAAGTCTGGTCAAATTCAAGCATGGTTCCTGAGGACTATAATAATTCTCTAGGAGCACCCAGCAGCCTGATCCAGGCTGGCTTCCTGGGACAGGCCAACAGAGGACACTGTTTAGGGCTTTTTCTACTCTCACATAGGTTTCTGCAGAAATGGAACCACCCCACAAGCCATCAGCCAGACTGACTCTAGATAACCTCAGTACCAGGCAGAAGAGAAGTGTTAGGACCATCTATTTTAGTGTTTACCCTTTACTTGCTGCCACTTTCTCTTCTTTACCAATCCCTTTATAACTCTAACTTTGGAGTCAAATCTCCAAGTCCTTTTAAAATAAAAGATGAAATAGGCATATGAAATTTGAAACTGGAATCATAGATTCTGGTATTTATTTATTTCACCAGTATTCATTGAGTACATAATGGGTGGGTGGGAGAGACAGAATACAGTGATGAATAAAAGAAAGAGTCCCTTCCCCACCATGCCTCCCCAACAATCTTACAGGGAAGTCAGGCAATTGAAAAGAGTGCTAAAGGTTAAGAGAAAAACCTTTCATTTAGAATGGAAGGGCAGATAAAGCGCTTCTCAGATAAGGTCAAGTTCAAGGAGTTCATCATCACCAAGCCCTTATTATATGAAATGTTAAAGGCATTTATCTGAGAAAAAGAGGATAAAAAATATGAACAGTGAAAGGGCAGCAAACTTACAGTTATTAACAACCACACCTCCCAAAAAAGCAAACTAAGCAGACACCTAAAATAGGAGCAGAGCCACAGAAATGGAGATCACATGGAGGGTTAGCAGCAGGGGAGTGGGAGGAGGAGAAGGAGAAGGGGGGAGAAGGTACAGAGAATAAGTAGCATAGATGGCAGGTAGAAAATAGATAGGGGGGAGGGCAATAGTAGTGTGGGAAATGTAGAAGCCAAAGAACTTATATACAAGGACATGAACTAAATGGGGGGAATGTGGGTGGGAGGGGGTGTGCAGGGTGGAGGGGAATGAAGCAGGGGGGGAATTGGACAACTGTAATGGCATAATCAATAAAATATATTTAAAAAAAAAGAAAAATCAGATGCAGTGGAATATTACCTAAGGTGTAGGGATTAAGAAAGGCCTCTCTGAGTAAGTGGGGTTTTACTTTTCTCTTGAAGGATGAGCAGCAGAGAGGAGGCACTCCTCAATAATATAATCACTAGGGAAGTGAAGGAAGGAGGCAAGGCGGAGGGAGATGGGGAAGAGCTGTCAGGAGCTATGGCTTAGAGGCAGACTCCCCTTTCCAACCTGCCTAGCTACAATCCAGAGACAGTGGCACGCACCTCTTAGTTGGCCCCAGAATGCAGTTATAGAAGGGCAGCCTGTTTCTGTGCCTCTGACAAGTCTGGTTTCTTACTAATATTCCTGTCTTTGTTTTGTCACCCCTAAAAGTTAATTCTGGTGGTTCCAGGGCTCATTCCTGGGACTTCTTAGAAATGGTGCCATTTCCCTTCTTTCTGAAATTACTATTGCTATATTTTTAGTATGTTTGGGAAGAGTAAAAAGCATTACTTACTTCTAGTTTTCCATATAACCACTTCTCATGACTACTCCTTTTACATACTTTTTTTCCCCAGGCTATCCAGCCTGAATTAACTTTTCTGTAAGAAAAGGTCTTTCGTGGTTTATAAATTTTAATGCAGGATGCTAACTGCCAGGATATTTTTGGACTACAACCAGGGATTTAACCAGCCTCCCATAACAGATGAAATGAGGCAAGCCTGCCCTGCACCTGGAACACAGTGGCTCTTTCATCGTTCACTTTCAAAGTCACGACACCTTTTGGTTTTAACCTCAGGACATCAAGAATTTTTTTTAAAAAACCTGTTTCCTGGAAATAGGTCTTTGCTGTGCTAATGAATAATTTTTCACTTCATATTTTTTTAAGGTGCATAAATTTTATTTTTTTCCTCTTGCAAATAAAAATACCCCAGGGTGGGGGGCATGGTAAGCGTCTTCTCTGTATTAAATTGTACAGGACATCCCTGTCCTGGGTTTTTAAATATTTCATTGGCAACAAGGGATTCTCACACTGCCCTATTCATTCCCTCTTCCTCCTCAGACACTGGACTGATTATTTTGATTTAAAGTGCTGAGTAAGAGAATGTGGCCTGAAAATTAGTCTCTCAAGTGAACACTGGAGCCTTTAACCACATAGGAACCTGCTGTGATGGCTATTTAAAGTCCTTTATTCAATGCTGCATTTAAGGAAAGCTGGGTTTTTGAGACTTCACTCCTACCTATGTTTTCCCATCCTTTCCTCTCCTATCCTGGACAGTTCTCTTGGAGATGGAGCATCTCTCTAAGTTGGCGAAGTACCTTTGTACAAAATTTTAAAAGGTGCTCTCTAGGACTTCCAGCCAAGATGGAGGCATAGGTAGATACACTTTGACTCCTCATACAACTGAAAGAAGGACAACAACAAATTTAAAAAAAAAAAAAAACCTCAGAAATGCCAGAAAATCAAACTATATGGAAGTCTGACAATCAAGGAAATAAAGAAGAAACATTCTTCTAGACTGATAGAAGGAGCAGAGATGGGCAACTGAGGTGTAGAGGACTCATAGCAAGGTGGCGGCTGGAGGACCGGGGTGGGCAAGGCAGCAGCTGGTGGACTGGGCAAGGTGATGGCTGCCAGAGTAAGCAGTCCCACATTTGTGTGCAGATAAACTGGGTGGAACAAATGGGGAGTGAGGCAGATTGTACAACCCAGAATGTCAGTGTGGGGAAATAAAGCCTCAAAAACTCTGACTGAAAAAACCTGTGAGGGTTGAGGCAGCAGGGAAAATTCCCAGCCTAACAGGAGAGTTCACTGGAGAGACCCACAGGGTCCTAAGACATACACAAACCCACCACCCTGGGAATCTACACCAGAAGGGCCCATTTTGCTTGTGGGTAGCAGAGGAAGTGACTGAAAGCTGATCAAGAGCTGAACAAGCAGCATCGTTTCCTCTTGGACCTCTCCCTAACAGACAGAACCACAATGCAGCAACATGGATTGCCCTGCTCTGGTGAATACCTAAGGCTTCACCCTTTACTACAAAACAGGTGTGCTGAGAGAAAGAAAAAAATATGGCTCAAATGAAAGAACAGAAAAATCTCCAGAAAAAAATAGAACTAAATGATGAAGAGATAGCCAATCTATCAGGTGCAGAGTCCAAAAACACTGATAATCAGGATGCTCACAAATTAATTGAGTATGGTCATGAAATATAGGAAAAAAGTGAAGACTATACAAAGTTAAAGAAAGGAAAATGTACAGGGAACTGATTGTGATAGGAAAGAAACCAGAACCCACATCAATGATTTTGAGCAGAATTAAGAAATAAACATCCAAACATAACAGAACAAAGAAATGAGAATTCAAAAAAATGAGGAGAGGCTTAGGAACCTCCAGGACAACTTTGGACATTCCAACATGTGAATCATAGGGGTGCCAGAAGAAGAACAAGAGCAAGAAATTAAAAACTTATTTGAAAAAATAATGAAGGAGAACTTTTCCAATCTGGCAAAGAAAATATTTGGGACTCAGAGAGTCCCAAATAAGTTAGACCCAAGGAAGCACACACCAAGACACATCATAATTACATTACCCAAGATTAAAAATAAAGAGAGAATCTTAGGGGGATGCTGGGAAGATGGCGACGGAGTAGGATGGAGCTAATTCTAGCTCCCATACTTGTGGATGAAAATCCTGGCAGATCTACAGAGAATCAGTGCAACAAACCATCGGTTACCCAGTATTTATGAAATTAAAAGACCAGAGATTGTGATGGACACTGAAACACCAGACAGTGACAGGTCAATGGGGTCTCGGGGACCAGAGTAAACACAAAGCTGTGGTGGGGGCCAACGCCCCCGGTCAGGCAGCCCGGAGCTGCCTCTATGGTTAGGGTCCTGAGGTATCAGTCTGAGACCAGCACCAGAGGTGTCTGCCACAGGAGCCTGGACACCCAGCAGCCCCAGTGGGTGACCAGCTCGGGCCAGCAGCTCTCCCACTCCCGGTCTAAGCAGTGCTGGACAACACTGGGCAGAAACCTGTCTGCTTGCCTGCTTGTGTTAACAGGGAGGGTTACAAATACAGAGGGCGTGTTCAACTGCAGACTCTGTGGTCGTCAACCCAGGAGAATTGAGAGGCGAATTGTCGTCACTGGTTTGGCTGGGGATTGGGCTGGGCTGAGAGGCAGGCTCTCCGGAGAGGTTTTTTTTTTTTTTGGAAAGTGTACTGAAGTGTTCTCCTGCCAGGGCAGCTTGGCTTGCTTCCCATCCAGCCTTGTGGTGATCGAGGGGGAAAGTGGAGGCATTTGAGTCTCCGCCACAGGACTGGGAAGCACTTTGCCGGGTTTCTCTGGACCTAGGCACCCTGGGGGTGCACACAGGTGCAGAAGCAGTTGAATCCCACCACAGGACTGGGAAGGACCCTGCCAGAACCCACGGGACCCAAACAGCCTGGTGTGTGTGCGGGCTCCCACACCCCAGTCTGGTAGCCTGGCTGGTGCGCACTCACGCTGGCATCCCAGCCCACAGAGAGATCCTGCTGAAACCAGAAAAACTGGTCTGGACAGTTTGAAACCAACAAGGGAAGGTTTTTTTTATTGTTTTTTCCCCCTTTTTAGTAACTTTTTTTTTAGTAATCTTATATATATATTTTATTTTATTATTGCTTTATCTGTCTATACTTCGTCCCTCTCCTTTTGTTTTCCCTGTTTTAGTCCTTCTTCCTTTCCTCTCAAACTTATTGTTTTTGCCTCCCTTCTCCTGTTTTTTTGTTTGTTTGTTGCTTTGTTTTCTTTTACCCACAAGAGACACAAACAACTGGGAACTGCAAAAAGGACCAGAGTGGGACCCAAAGAGGGGGGCATCTCAACGGTAGAGACAGAGAGACAAATTTCACTTCGCTATAGCAGAGAAGCCACGAGTTGCTGCATATTTTTCATTATTCTCACTTCTTTTATATTTTAATAGTATCTCTGTATTCCTCCTCTTTTTGTATAGGCTCCTTAGTCTTGAGTGGTTATATTGTATTATTAGACAGGTTTCCCCTGTTCTTTCCTCCACAGTGTTTTGCTAATCCTCTATACTCCATGCCACTTGTTTTCCTTCAGCACACTACCTAAAGCTCTATACCCCTTACTCAGACAGATCACATAGAGTTTGTTATATGATTGCTGCTCTAATATTAGGGTAAATAATAGCCGTTCTATACAAGGGTAAATACTTCACAACCCATCTCCCGGATCTTAGCCCATTATACAGGCCCCTGAATTCTATTACTGTAGCAATTGACTCTAGTTGCTCACACACTACACCTATTTACTGTTCCTTACTCTCACCTTACCTCAAAATCTGACGACCGCAACCTCACTGCTTTCTAGTTCCAACTCACAAGCCTTCCCTCTCCAACAAGAGGCTTATCTTTTGTCCATCCTTTCGTAAAAGTGGCAAGTTGGGTTGAAGAATATGGTTAACACTATATATAGCCTAAAGATTGCCTATCTCCTCTCTACCGGCTGTGACTGTAAATATCGTAAAATACTCTTCTACTGTCATAAACCATTTTGCCTCCCCCTCCAACTGATTACACACACACAAAAAAAGGAGTAGGTGGAAATGGAGAACATCAAGACACCTGAAGGAGACTGCAGTACTGAAATTCACAGATATTATACCACAGAAGTTCACAACATAAACACAGAAAGTCAGAACAGATCGATTTTAGAAGCTGAGGCTAACAAGAAGAGTCTCACAAACAATGGGAAGATAAAGAAACAATCCCCAAATGAAAGAAAAAGCAGAAACTTCAGAAAGAATGTTAGATGAAATAGAGGCTAATCAACTATCAGATAGTGAATTCAAACCACTGGTTATCACGAAGTTCAAAGAGCTCACAATGAGCTATCAGAAACTACAGGGGAGCTACAATTATCTCACTGCAAACTATATCAACATGAAAAAGGAAATAGAAACTATCAGCAAGGGCCAAGAGGAAATGAAGAATACAATTTCTGAATTGCAGAACACAGTAGAAAGTTTCAAAAGAAGAATTGATGAGGTGGTGGATTGGATTAGCGAGTTGGAGGACAAAGTAGAAAACATCTCACACAAAGAGCAAGAAAATGAAAAGAGGCTCAGAAAGAATGAAGAGGGATTAACAGAAATGCAAGACAATATGAAACGTAATAATATCCAAATAATAGGAATACCAGAAGGAGAAGAAGAAGAACAAGGGATAGAAAACGTATTTGAAAGAGTAATGAGAGAAAATTTTCCTAATTTGATGAGAGAAAAAGTCACACAAATCCAGGAATCACAGAGAGTCCCAATCAAGAGGAACCCAAAGAGGCCCACTTCAAGACACATCATCATCAAAATGGCAAAATTCCAAGACAAAGAGAGAATCTTAAAGGCAGCAAGGGAGAAAAAAAGAAGTAACATACAAGGAAGCCCCAATAAGGTTAGCTACTGACTTCTCAATGGAAACACTCCAAGCAAGAAGAGAATGGCAAGAAATATTTCAAGTAATGAGAACCAGAGGCCTACAACCAAGGTTACTTTACCCAGCAAGGCTCTCAATCAAAATAGAAGGCCAAATAAAGAGCTTCCAAGACAAAAGAAGTGTAAAAGAATACACCTCCACCAAACCAGCTCTACAAGAAATACTAAAAGGACTGCTTTAAGGAAAGGAAGGAAAAGTGAGAGACAGAGAGGAACACATGTACAAAAATGGCAATGAATAAGTACCTATCAATAATAACCTTAAACGTAAATGGATTAAATGCTCCAATAAAAAGACATAGAATAGCTGAATGGATAAGAAAGCATGACCCTCACATATGCTGCCTACAAGAGACCCACCTCAGGACAAAAGACCATCACAGATTAAAAGTGAAAGGCTGGAAACAAATTTTCCAAGCAAACAGACAAGAAAAAAAGCTGGGGTAGCCATTTTCATATCAGACAAAACAGACTTAAAAAAAAAAAAGGCCATAAAGAGAGAACCAGAAGGTCACTTCATAATACTCAAGGAAAGAATCCACCAAGAAGACATTAACATTGTAAATATATATGCACCCAACATAGGTGCACCCAAATATATAAGGAAAATCTTAGAGGAATTCAAGAAAGATATAGACAGCAACACAATTATAGTGGGAGATTTTAACACCCCACCATCAAAAATGGACAGATATTCCAAACAAAATATCAACAAAGATATTGCAGCATTAAACAACATCCTTGATGAAATGGACTTAACTGATATATACAGAGCCCTTCATCCCACAGAAGCTAAATACACATTCTTTTCAAATGCACATGGAACATTTTCAAAGATAAACCACAGGAGAAGACACAAAATGAGCCTCAACAAATTCAAGAAAATTGAAATCGTACCAAGCATCTTCTCTGACCACAAGGGACTGAAATTAGAAACCAACCCCAAAGAAAAAAACCCAAAGCACCCAAAATCATGGAGACTGAATGGTATGCTATTAAACAACAAATGGGTCAAGAATGAAATTAGGGAAGAAATCAAAACGTTTCTGGAAACAAATTAAAATAAACTCACAACAACCCAAAACTTATGGGACACAGCAAATGCAGTCCTGAGAGGGAAGTTTATAGCAATACAGGCCTACCTACAGAAGATAGAAACATTTCAAACAAACAACCTAACCCTACACCTGCAAGAACTCAAGGAACAACAACAAAGACAGCCCACAGCAAGTAGAAGGAAGGAAATAACCAAGATCAGAGCAGAACTAAATGACATAGAGACTAAAAGCACAATTCTAAGGATCAGTGAATCCAGGAGTTGGTTCTTTGAAAAGATAAACAAAATATACGAACCTTTAAGTAGGCTCATCAAGAAAAGAAGGGAATGGACACAAACAAACACAATCAGAAATGAAGAAGGAGAGATTACAACTGATATCACAGAAATAGAAGGGATTATAAGAAATTACTATGAAGAACTGTATGCCAAGAAATTTGAAAACCCAGGGGAAATGGACACATTTCTAGAAAAATATAATCTTCCAAAACTCAGTGAAAAAGAAGCAGAAAATTTGAACACACCAACAACACAAAAGAAATTGAAGCAGTAATCAAAAAACTCCCATCACACAAGAGCCCTGGACCAGATGGTTTCACAGGAGAATTCTACAAAGCATTTAAGGAAGACCTAACCCCTATTCTTCACAGACTATTTAAAAAAATTCAGAAAGATGGAAAACTCCCAAATTCTTTTTATGAAGCCAGCATCATCCTAATTCCGAAACCAGATAGAGACACAACAAAGAAAGAAAACTTCAGGTCAATATCGCTGATGAACATAGATGCTAAAATCCTCAACAAAATATTGGCAAATTGCATCCAACAATATATCTAAAAGATCATACACCATGACCAAGTGGGATTCATCCCAGGGATGCAAGGATGGTTCAATATTCGCAAATCAGTAAATGTAATACATCACATAAACAAAAGCAAAGACAAAAAACACATGATCATATCAATAGACACGGAAAAAGCTTTCGATAAGGTACAACACCCATTTATGATAAAAACACTCAGCAAAGTGGGAATAGAGGGAGCATTCCTCAATATAATAAAGGCCATATATGAGAGACCTACAGTCAATACCATACTCAATGGGCAAAAATTAAAATCTTTTCCACTAAGATCAGGAACAAGACAAGGATGTCCACTTTCACCACTTTATTCAATATAGTGTTGGAAGTTTTGGCCACAGCCATTAGGCAAAAAAGGAAATAAAAGGCATCCAAATAGGAAAGGAGAAAACAAAACTGTCACTGTTTGCAGATGACATGATAGTGTACATGGAAAATCCTATAGACTCTACCAAGAAACTACTCGAACTAATTAATTAATTTGGCAAAACAGCAGGATACAAAGTCAATATCCAGAAATCAAAGGCATTTTTGTATACTAACAATGAATCAGCAGAAGCAGAAATCAAGAAAAAAAATCCCATTCAATATAGCAAAAAGAAAAATTAAATACCTGGGAATAAACCTAACCAAGGAGGTAAAAGACCTGTGTGCAGAAAACTACACAGCACTGAAGAAAGAAATCAGGGAAGACACAAACAAGTGGAAACATATACCTTGTTCATGGATTGGAAGAATTAACATCATCAAAATGTCCATACTACCCAAAGCAATTTACAGATTCTATGCAATACTTATTAAAGTACCAATGGCATATTTCACAGACATAGAACAAACACTTCAAAAATTTATATGGAACCATAAATGACCTCGAATAGCAGCTGCAATTTTAAGAAAGAAGAACAAAGTGGGAGGGATCACAATATCTGATATTAAACTGTATTACAAGGCCACTGTAATCAAAACAGCCTGGTACTGGCATAAAAGCAGGCACATAGACCAATGGAACAGAACAGAGAGCCCAGAAATCAACCCAACTCTCTACAGTCAATTAATATGACAAAGGGGGCAGTAACATAAAATGGAGTAAAGATAGCCTCTGCAACAAATGGTGTTGGGAGAACTGGACAGCTATGTGCAAAAAAATGAAACTTGAGCACCATCTTACATCACATACCAAAATAAATTCAAGGTGGATAAAAGACTTAAATATAAGCCTTGAAACCATTAAAGTCCTAGAAGAGAACATCGGCATGAAAATCTCAGATATTTCACGCAGCAACATTTTTACTGATATGTCCCCTAGAGCTAGGAATATAAAGGAAAGAATAAACAAATGGGATCTCATCAAATAAAAAACTTCTGCCAGGCTAAGGAAAACAGCATTAAATTAAAAAGACAACCAACTGCATGGGAAAACATATTTGCCAATGATACCTCAGACAAAATTTTAATCTTCAAAATATACAAAGAACTTACACGACTCTGCTCTAGGAAGACATCTAACCCAATTAAAAAATGGGAAAAGGACTTGAACAGACACTTCTCCAAAGAGGATATACAGAATATCCAGAGATACATGAAGAGATGCTCAATATCGCTAGCTATCAGAAAGATGCAAATTAAAACCACAATGAGATACCACTTTACACCAATCAGGCTGGCTATCATAAAAAAAGCAACAAACAACAAATGTTGGAGAGGTTGTGAGGAAAAGGGGACCTTAGTTCACTGTTGGTGGGATTGCAGACTGGTACAACCATTATGGAAAGCAGTATGGAAGTTTCTCAGAAAACTAAAAATCGACCTGCCTTTTGACCCAGCAATTCCACTGCTGGGATTATATCCTAAGAATCCTAAAACATCAATTTCAAAGAACCTATGCACCACAATGTTCATAGCAGCACAATTTACAATAGCCAAGAGTTGGAAGCAACCTAGGTGCCCATCAGTAAATGAATGGATCCAAAAATTGTGGTACATATACACAATGGAATTCTATGCTGCAGAGAGAAAGAATGAGGTACTACCCTTTGCAACAACATGGATGGAACTGGAAAGCATTATGCTGAGTGAAATAGTCCAGGTGTTGAAAGACAAATACCATATGGTCTCACCTTTATCAGGAAGCTAAACGACAAAACAAACAAGCAAGCAAAATAAAAACAAAGATACAGAAATAAAGAACAAGGGGACAGCAACCAGAGGGGAGAGGGGAGGGAATTTAAGGGGGAAAAAAGGGGAGGGATTTGGAGGAACAAGTATAAAGGACACAGGGACAATAACTGGGGGGCGGGGTGGAAATGGGAGGGAGGTGGGGAGCACAGGGTGGGGTGGGCTGTGATGGGAGAAATAGACAGAAAACTGTAGTTGAAAAATAACTAAATAAAATTTTTTAAAAAATTTAAAAATCATAAGAGGTTCAAACAACAGTCATCTAAGTGTTCGGGGGCATTAAATACTGTCTTTTTTATTTAAAAAGACAGGATTGTGTTTCTTTTGTTATATCAGGTTGGAAGTTAATCCAAAAGTAGAAAAAGAAATAGAGCATTTGCATAAAATGCCCAAGATTACAGGACTAGTCTCCCCTTTGTGGACTAATTCATATGTAATGTGAAAATTCTGGTCACAAATTTTAAAACAGGTTAATGTTTTGGAAGTTCCTGTTTGGCTATAACCAACAGAAAACTCCCTCTGTGTTATAAATAAATATAATGAAATTAAAAAAGAGAATCTTAAAAGCAGCAACAGAAAAGGAGACAGTTACTTACAAAGAAGTTCCCATAAGACCATCAACTTATTTCTCAAAAGAAACCTTGCAGGCAAGAAGGGGCTGGAAAGAAGTACTCCAAGTCATGAAAGGCAAGGACTAACATCCAAGGTTGCTCTATCCAGCAAAGCTATCATGGAAGGGCAGATAAAGTGCTTCCCAGATAAGGTCAGTTTAAAGGAGTTCATCATCACCAAGCACTTATATGAAATGTTAAAGGGACTTTTATCTAAGAAAACGAAGATAAAAATATGCACAGTTAAATGACAACAAACTCACAACTATCAACAACTGAACCTAAAAATAAATAATAACAAAACCAAAAATGAACTAAGCAAACAACTAGAACAGGAACAGATTCACAGAAATGGAGATCACATGGAGGGTTATCATTGGGGAGGAGGAGGAGGGAGAATGGTGAAGAGGTACAGGGAATAAGAAACATAAATGAGGTACAGAATAGTCAGGGAGGTTAAGAATAGTATAGGAGATGGAGAAGCCATTTCCTTACATGTATGACCCATGAGCATGAACTAAGATGGAGGAATGATGGTGGGAGGGGTGTACAGGGTGGAGGGGAATAAAACGGAGAAAAAATTGGACAACTGTAATAGCATAATGAATAAAATATATTTAAAAATAAGAAATAAAAGATGTTCTCTTCAGGGCAGTGGATTTGTGGGGACACACTTCTGAATGCTCTGTGTGCTGTCATCTTGACCAGCATACAATGGTAATGGGATAATAAATGACATCCCTTCCTTGGGGTTAGCCCAGGGAGCACAGCCAGCTCTTGGCTCACTTGCCTTCACAAAGAGCAGCTTTGCTCATTGTGTGAACTATGCAGCAAATATGGACATCTTGCCAGCATGCAGAACTTTTTTCTTAGCAAGCCCTGTCTATTTATTCTTGTTGAACCATTGGCAACTTATTCAGAAGACTTCAAATAATGCATTTGTGAAAATAGGGTAGTGGATTTCCCAGTAAGACAGTGCCTTCTGAAAGAGAGAAGGTAGCTTGAAGATTGCCAACTGTCTCCATTGCGATGGAGGTAAAAAGTTGCCTTAGGCCAGTGTTCCTGCTGGGAGAAATTGCTTAATTGACCCTTTTGCCTTATGTAAATGAAAAATATCACAGAAACCACTACTTCTAAGATATTTTTAAACATGATCTTTTGTAGTTTGTCAAAAACTCCTTTTCCAGTGGTTTTGGTGTGTAAATGTTTAAAAATGCCCCCAAGGAAGAGCCTGCTAGAAAGAAAAAAAAAATGAGGCCTTTGCTTTCTTCCCAGAAGTTTCAAAGTTATTAAAACACATCTGATGAACTGAAGCCTACAGTCTGGAAAGTATCCCAGGAGGTCTAAAGAGACTATCCTTGAGAGAGTCTGGCCTGGGTCTGCAGGTAGTGGCAAAGTAAGGGTTACAATATAAAGTTCAGGACTCCCAGTGAAATTTGAATTGCAGATAAAATTTTTAGTATAAATATACCCATATAGTACTTGGGAAATACTTATACCAATAAGTTACTTGTTGCTTACCTGAAATTCAAGTTTTATTGGACATCTGTATTTTTATTGGTGAGTTACTGCCCATGAGGTATTGTGTGGCCATGGCTATGAGCTACAGAGCTGCAAATCGGGGAACCTGGGTGTGAGTGCATTGGACTGCATCACAGTAGGCAACGGGAGCACACAGGACCCATTGATCAAGCACATGACAGAGAACTGCAAAAATGTTATTGTAGTACTGGGCACTGCACTAGCCCAATGGGAAGGCAGCAACAGAGGACAGGGCACCAGGAACCCTAGATCTGTATTTTCTAGCTCCATCTTCTCAGGTGGAAGGAATCAGAGTCATGTGGAGGTGAGGGTTTGATGAATTAATTTGAAACTCAGGAAATAGCAGATGTGAATTTACTGTATTTCTACATTGGTGAAGAGACATCTGCTTGGTGCAGAGGACTTTTGCTCACTGTAATAAGAACAGAAGAGAAATGCATTCTGCAGATCCCCAGGTGGTTCCCAGCCTCAGGCTCAGCTGTAGTCTCAGTCTAATCAGGCACGAGGAGAAGAAGGAAGCCAGTGGGTTGAGGGGACAGTGAGGAAAGTAATAGCTAGAAGACAGTGCACTGGTGAGCACAGCCCAACAGGCACAGAGGTGAAGTGGGAAGTGGTAGAAGCTGAGTATGGAACAGTAGTTAGATTCAAAGCCACCAAGAACCTAATAAAACAGCTGGAGTCTTCTGAAAGTGGGGCAGAATCAAGCATTTTTTAAAAAGGTCTTTCTTCATCCTCACTTGACCCAGCAATTCCACTGCTAGCATTATACCCCAAGAATCCTAAAACATCAATTTCAAAGAACCTATGCACCACAATGTTCATAGCAGCACAATTTACAATAGCCAAGAGTTGGAAGCAACCTAGGTGTCCATCAGTAAACGAATGGATCAAAAAATTGTGGTACATATACACAATGGAATTCTATGCAGCAGAGAGAAAGAAGGAGCTACTACCCTTTGCAACAGCATGGATGAAACTGGAAAGCATTATGCTGAGTGAAATAGGCCAGGCATTGAAGGACAAATACCATATGATCTCACCTTTGACAGGAAGCTAAACAATAAAACAAACAAGCAAACAGAATAAAAACAAAGACACTGAAATAGAGAACAAGTGGGCAGCGACCAGAGGGGAGAGAGAAGGGAATTTAAGGGGAAAAAGGGGGAGGGATTTTGAGGAACAAGTATGAAAGACACAGGGATGAGGACTGCGGGGCGGGGGAATGGGAGAGAGGGGGGAGACAGGGCAGGGGGGGCTGGGATGGGAGAAATAGACAAAAAATGTACTTGAAAAATAACTAAATAAAAATAAAAAAATAAAAAGGTCTTTCTTTAAACAATACATGATGAATTAAATAAAAGACAGAAAAGTGGCCCCTCCAGAGGGACAAGGTGCCAATGTCCTATACTGCAGCAAACAATAAGGTTTGACTGTACCTGGTTTGCTACCCAATGTCTGATGCCACTTTTTGGGACTTTCTTTTACAAACTGTGGGTCATTTTAAAAGATTGAGATATTAGCTCTTCTACATACTACCCAAGTGACTTTGGACTCATTTCTCAACCTTTCCATTCCTTGGTTTAGAGTGGTGGAGTGGTGGGGAGTGTGTGGAGTGGTGGGAAAAGGAACACTTCTAAGGTTGAGGTAGGTTAAATAAGGGCAGTGTCAAGCCACTCCAAATCCTCAGTAAATGCTAGTTGCTAACAACAACAACAACAACAGATATGAACCAACTATGTTACTATTTATTTTATTTCTGAGTACCATTCCAGACTTATGAAATAAAATTTCTGATCCTCATATTTAAGTACAACTCTCCAGTGATTCTTAGGCTTTCTAAAACTTTGGAAACACTGACTTTTGCTTTCTTTGAAAGAACAGCCATCCTTGGGGGGATTCATGTCTACTTATGGGGGAAGTTGTACCTCTGAGACTCTGGGAGAATAGGAGCTTTCCAGTGCTCCCTGCCCCCAGCTTCAGGATAGTGCCTCTTCCTGGCATGCCTCCCAACCTTCTAAATGTTCACTTTTACCCAAAAGCCTTGTTGGCCTTTCCAGTGTATTACTTCTTCTTTTTTGTGTGTGTGGTCAGAATCTTAGACTTGTAGCAACCAAGTCTAAGTCTAAACTTTTTGTGTCTGAGTCAAGGAAGAATTTCTGTTTTGTTTTAAAGGGTAAGAGTCTTCGATTTTGATTTAATTAATGTAGCCATCTCTTTAAGATTCATAAAGATTGACAAAGAGATCAGGAAAAAAAGCAATTTCTTCATGCCCTTGGGGTTCTACTCATCACCTGCATCTATGCTCTCTGAAACCACATAGTAGACTATACTAGCACCACATTTTAAATAATAACAGAATCTGACATCTTTACAATTATGTATCACAAAATTTGTCTTTCCTGCTTTATGGCAATAATGCAGTTTTAAGATATTTACACAGACATTTGTTTCAGCCTGAGTTATCATTTTATTAATTATATAGAAACTAAGAATTTGGGTGCTGCTTGTTCTAGGTTTCCTTTGAGCCAATCTGACTTTTCTCTGTGCTTTCACATCTCTTATAATGGCCCAACAACTCTAAGCATGGCTTTATGGCTTTTGTCTCTTCTCTAAGTTGGTGTGAGTCATTTTCTCAATGGTTAAGAAGAGAGTGCATCAAGGATGGAATTTATTTAAGCAGGCCCCTTTGCTTAAATAAAGACACTGACAACTGGTTTCACACAAACCACTCACCTAGAGATTCAAAACACATTAAACCATTTCTTGGCAAAAAGGTAGGCTTTGTGCGCCCAGACCTCCTTCCTTCATCTCACCTACTACATCTCTGCTTTTTATTGCATGAGTGAGTCTGTAACTTGAAACATTTAAATTTATTATTTTTTGCAATTCTTTTTAAATATATTTTATTGATTATGTTATTACACTTGTCCCATTCTCCCCCCACCCTTAACTCCTTTCCACTGTGCACAGACCCTCCCACCTACATTCCCTCACTTTAGTTTACGCCCATGGGTCATACATATAAATTCTTTGGCTTCTACATTTCCTATATTGTTCTTACCCTCCCTCTTTCTATTTTCTACTTACCATCTATGCTACTTATTTTCTGTATCTTTTCCCCCTCTCTCCCTGATGTGGACACCAGCGAGCAGTGTCCGCAATGTTGTGGCTGAGATATGAGACAAATTCACATGAACTACGAGTCCTGTGGGGGAAAATGGACAACATGACAACTCTCTCAAGGGGAAAGTGCCTTGGAGCACCTCGGCCACTCTCTCAAGAGGAGAGTGCACCAACCCTTGCCTTGACAAGCTTTTATTGCTTTTCTGGGCACATTATATGGAGGACGATCCTCATTTACTATGCACAGGTTCACTTTAGGTGGTTGCCTTTTACAGAAAACAAAGGAAAGAATGCCACTAATGATGTCACAGAAGAAGGATATTTGCAAATGCAAAGGGAAAAGTGGTTGAACTGGTTACACTCATCCTTAGAAGGCTTAGTATAGATTTTCGGAAGTTACTTTAAAGATATGCAGTAAACGTTTTCTGCCTCAATTCAGGGTGAGGGAGTTTTAGCAAAAAGCAAGTCTCAAAGTGGGCTAGGTACAATGCAGGCCTGATTTCCCATGGGAGAACCTATCCACGGGTGTGGCTCCTGAGCACTGGATCTCACTTTCTGCTGGCCTTTCCAAGTGGGAGCTGGGCCCATGCCATGCAGAACGGTCTCCTATATATCCCCCTCCCACTTCCCTGTGGATAACCCTCCATGTGATCTCCATTTCTGTGTTTCTGTTCCTTTTCTAGTTGTTTGATTGGTTTGCTTTTTTTTAGGTATGGTTGTTAATAACTGTGAGTTTGCTGTCATTTTACTGTTCATCTTTTTTTATCTTCTTTTTTTTAGATAAAATTCCCTTTAACATTTCATATAAGGGCTTGGTGATGATGAACTCCTTGAACTTGACCTTATCTGAGAAGCAGTTTATCTGCCCTTCCATTCTAAATAAAAGTTTTGCTGGATAGAGCAATCTTGGATGTAGGTCTTTGCCTTTCTTGACTTGGAATACTTCTTCCCAGGCCCTTCTTGTCTGCAAGGTCTCTTTTGAGAAATCAGCTGAGTATTATCGGAACTCCTCTGTAGGTTACTGTCTCCTTTTCTTTTGCTGCTTTTAGAATTCTCTCCTTAATTTTAATCTTGGGTAATGTAATTATGATGTGTCTTGGTGTGTTCCTCCTTGGATCCAACTTCTTTGGGGCTCTCTGAGCTTCCTGGACTTCCTGGAAGTCTATTTCCTTTGCCAGTTTGGGGAAGTTCTCTTTTATTATTTGTTCAAATAACTTTTTCACTTATTGCTCTTCCTGTTCTCCTTCTGGCACCCCTATCATTTGGATGTTGGAATGTTTAAAATTGTCGTGGAGGTTTCTAAGCCTCTCCTTTTTTTTTTTTTTGAAAAAAATTCAAAAAAATTCTTTGAATAGAATTCTTTGAAATTCTATTCTTTTCTGTTTGGTTGTTTCTTTCTTCCTTCTGGTCCACACCATTGATGAGTCCCAGTTTCCTTCCCATCACTGTTGGTTCTCCGTACATTTTCCTTTATTTCATTTAATGTAGCCATCATTTTTTCATCTAATTCATGACCAAATTCAACCAGATCTGTGAGCATCCTGGTTACCAGTGTTTTGAACTGTGCATCTGGTAGGTTAGCTATCTCTTCGTCACATAGTTGTATTTTTTCTGAAGCTTTGATCTGTTCTTTCATTTGGGCCATTTTTTTATATTTTGGTCTCAGTGGGCCTGCTTCATATAAGGGGCAGAGCCTTAGGTATTCACCAGGGTAGGGCAACCCATATTACTGTGTTGTGGTGTTGTATGGGGAGGAAGGGTCCAAGAGGGAACAATGCCTTTTGCTCAGCTCTTAACCAGCTTTCAGTCACTTCCTCCACTACCCACGAGCAAATTGGGCCCTTTTGGTACTCATTCCCTAGTGGGTGGGTTTGTGTATGCTCTAGGCCCCTGTGGATCTCTCCAACAAACTCTTTTGTGAGGCTGGGGGCTTCTCCTGCTGCCTCAACCCCCACAAGTATTTTTCAGTCAGAGGTTTTGAGGTTTTATTTCTCCACATTGGAACCCTGGGTTGTGCAGTCTGTCTCACTCCCTAGTTGTTCCTCCAAGTTTATCTGCATGCAAATGTGGGACTGCCCATTCCACCAGCCACCTCCTCACCCTGTTCTTCATCCTCTGCCTTGCCATAAGTCCTCTCCACCCAGTTGCCTATCTCTGCCCCTCCTACCAGTCTGGATGAATGTTTCTTCTTTAACTCCTTGGTTGTCAGATTTTCATTCTGCTTAACTTTCTGTCAGTCCTGGTTGTTTTTTGTTTTTAAATTTGTTGTTGTGCTTTTTCAGTTGTGTGAGGAGGCACAGTGTATCTGCCTACACCTCCATCTTGGCTGGAAGTCTCTTGCTTTATACTCCTTTATTCAAATGGAATACATCTTCCAATAGTCTATTTAGAAGCAATGGCAAAATATCATATTTTTAGACTTTTTATGTCTGAAAAAGTCTTTATTTTACACATGTACGTGGATATAGTTTATCTGGCTGTAAAATTCTTGGTTGGAAATAATCATTTCTTTCCAAAATTTAGAAGGCACTGTATCACTGTCTATTAGCTTTCATGATGCTTTGAGGAGTACAAACAAGTTCAGAATCCCGTTCCTTTGTATGCGACATATATTTGCTCTCTAGCAGCTTGTGAGACTCTCTATTTGCTTATGATGTTCTGAACTTCCACAGTGATAGACCTTGTAACAGGTGTTTCATCCATCTTGCAGGACATGTGCTGGGCTCTCCAACTTGTTGTTTCCTCCTACTTGCTTTGTTTCTGTATTAGCTTTAGTCTCTGTTTTTCATATTAGGGCAGGGATTCAAAACCCTGCCTGCATATTAGAGTCACCTAGGACATCTAAAATTCTAAAGTCCAGAACACATGCCAAACTAATTGAACCATAATCTCTGAGAATGGGACACGGGGATCAGTATTTTTGAAGCTTCCCAGGTGAGGTGATGAGGGCTTTGTGGTTCAATTAAAGTTGCTCCTCAAAGTTCTCTGTTGTCTTGAGTCAGCTTTTCTGGCTATGCCTAGTTGATTACCACTTATCCATCTGCCTCCAGCTTGCAAAATTCTATTACTGTTGTCTTTTCTCTTCTCTTTTTTCTTTTTGACCCTGCATGTGTGCGTGTGCGTGTGTGTGTCTATTGACCATTTCACAAGTGCCTTTACTATTATTTTAATGGGGTGTAAAGAAATAGCAGACCATGTAGCAAGAGTAAATAAGAAAAGATATTTTGAGGAGGTGAGTTTTGAACTTGAAGGGTCCCATTGACTCATATACAAATAGCAATAATCTTGACCTCACTTTATTCATTCAAAAAGGAGTTAATAGCTTACAAACCATTCATATTTTCTTTAAATGTGATGACATTAGCATCCTAGTCAGTTAAAGAGTAAAAGCTCATGTAATCAAGCTTCACTAAAGGAGTTATAATTAGTTAACTAAGTTGTAATTAGTGATAATGGTCTAATAAACCAAGGTGCAGGTTTACTTTATTCTATACGACAGGGAGAGGATTCAATTAAAAATATTAGTGTAAACAAGACTGTAGATTAATAACCTGGATAAGAGAGAAAATATTCAAGGATATAAGTAGAACTTATATGTAGAAATTTAAACTAGTTCTTCAGATTACAAATGTTGCTTGTTTATGTGAATCTGATATGATGCACAGTTAAACCACACTTTATTAGCTATTAGTTTGTATTACTGAATTAGCAGAGCTGGAACAAAATTTGTGCTTCATTTTTTAGCAAATTCCATGATTTTTTATAGACTTCTCTCATCTACCTGAATTTGGAATTGTTGAAGGCTTACTGTAATGAAAGTAACAGAAAGACAAACTGTGAAATATAACATGTCATTATAATTAATAAATCGTTAAACACAAGCAAGAAATTCAAGGCCTGTGAAATGCCATGCATTTTCACAGTTAATTAATACTAAATTATTTGGCATATTCAATTCTGTAGCTAGATGAGAAATTATTAAATGTAATTGCTTTCAAATTCACAATTTTAATTGTGAAATGGTGGGCCTCTTTTTAGTCTGTGGGGCTATTATAAAACATGAGGGAAATTGTGCATCAGCTCCCTTGTTCATGAAAGTGTTGTTGTTTTATTTCTTTTTACCCTTCCTTCCTTCCTTCCTTCCTTCCCTCTCTCCTCATAGATAAATGGTAAATGTGCTGGTCTTTATGTGTAAAGTTGCCTGGAGAGTTTTCTCTAGTGTGTGGTTTGATGTGACTTAGGGATGTACCCCAAGATATAGCTGCATAGCCTGCACTTTGAAGAATTTTTCTGAAGAGTGCTGACTTCCCTTAAGAAGAGTCCTCCAGTTTTGCTCAGTCCTGGTTAGTACAGTCCACTGCAACAGCAGTCCAAAGTGATGTCAGTGGACCGATGGCAAAAGAACTACATCAATAATTCAGAGAACTGGCATTAAGAAGTCACTTTAAGGATTAAGTGATGCTAGTAGCTTCCAGCCTTGTTGAAGTAAAAAAATATATCAAATTCCCTTATATCAGCAGGTATATTGCTGAGAAAAATATATGACTAAAGGTTATTTATATTCAGCAACTCCTTCAAGTAAGATCGAATTTCACTAATTACACCAGTGTAAATAATCATGTAAGCAACACAATGTATACAGGCTAATATTTAGTCAGTGTATCACTTAGGAGTTTTCTATGGCTTCTAGAAATAAAACTCTAGCTCTGATGGATGAAACACGTGAAGATTTAAGATAAAGAAATCCAGAAAAGCTGGTTTATAATCAAAGTCTTTGAAACTTTCTAGCTTTTCTTCAGGGTCCCAAGATGGTAGCTGGAGTTTCTGCCACAACATCTACTTTTCCTGCAGCTTGAAGAGGGAAGGGTGATGGAAAGCAAGAAGTTTTTCTTGAAAACTTTTTATTCTTTTATTCTTATGTTTCAATGGCCACCTCATCTGTGAAGGAAGCTGAAGTTCTTTAGCAGAGCACATTATTCTGGTGTCTGTCAGAAGAGAAGGTGGGAAAAGGATATTAGAGAGTCAGTCTACAACATGGTCAGTTAATAGAAAATGCTGAGAGTACATTTGGAATCATGGGCAATCAGAGGGTCTCAGTGTGTGGTTTGGAGACCATAGGGCTAGATGTTCAGGATTTCTTACACCTCCAAAATGCTATGATTTTATGATGCTGATGTCTCAGGTGCCGAGTTTAAAGCATTTCTCAGAAGAGGCAGCATGTAGCAGTGAAGAGTATTGAGTGTGTAGTTAGAAGACATAATACAAATCCTGAACTACTTGATCAGCAACTTGGGCAAATAGCTTAACTTCTCAGAATCTCAATTTCCCCCATTACAAGAAAAAAATAATGTATACTCATAAGTGCCTTTTGAGAATTGGATGAGATGAGGTTGCAAAAATCTCTGAGTACAGAGTATCAATCACATAGGTGCTTCCTCAATGTAACTTTAAGCTGAGGAATGAAAGGTCATAGTCTAATCTTAAATTTGGGGATAGCTAGGAAAATGTGAGTGCTGATGAATCTGTCATAGGGTTATTTCTTAATGTCAAACAGTGTACTGTAAATAACTGACCCCCAGAAGCAGGTGTAAATTGGATTGCAAGAAGTGTAAGGCCTGCTACATATTGCACGTCTGTGCTCTGGAGGTCTGCATAGCTATCCACTTTATGTTTCAGAATTTTCATTTTTTATACTAGCTCATTTACAGATGTTTGATCAGGTGTGAACTTTTACCCTGAAGACTATAAAAAGGCAATTTAATAAGTGAGTCTGAAATGCCATATGAAGGGTCAGACTTTACACAAATTACATACTGGACTTTAAAAATGTACAAAGTTGCTCTTTCTTTTTCACTCTCTTGAGAAACTCCTGGAAGGGAAAGTTCAGTAGTTCACATTGCCTGGTTTGGGCTGCTGTCCAGGCAGTAACATCTCCCTGCCTTCTCTCAAATTGTTCTCTGTTCCTTAAATGTCCTTTTTCTCCTACTTATCTGGCAAAAACCTATTTATCTTTGAAGGCCTGGCTCAAGCAATATCTCCACTTTACAGCCTTGATAATCCAGAACCCAAGCTGAGGAAATTCATTTCTCTTTTCCCCGTGCTGGTGTAATACCTTTCTTGTATCTTTACTATAATAACATCAAGAATTTATTGAGAGCTTATTATGTGCCAGACATTGTTCTAAGTGCTTTACATATGCTTGTTCATTTAATGACCATAAATACACCATAAGGTAGAAACTATTATTATCATCCTCATTTGACAGATGAAAATTGAGGCACAAACGTTTAAGCAGCTTGCCCAAGATCACACAGCTAAAAAATGGCCAAGTCAGTATTTGAACCCAGACTCTTAATTACAGCAAATACATGATAATTATTTTAATAAGTACTTATTAGTTTCCTTTACTATAAGAAAATTTGTCATAGGATCTGCTCTGTCTTATTCTCTGAATATACCCAGCATTTTATCTTGAATAAATGAATGAATGAATGAATATGTCTACACATACTAGCCTGGGATAACAAATTTAAACTGTAGAGAAAGTCCTAAAATAAGAAATGATTACTCTGTGGTTGTAATTCATGTTTCTCTCTCCAAAGTAAATGGTGTTAATACTTTTTTGTGGTTTATTCTAGAAGTTTTTATGCACGTACCAGCATATATGTATATGCTTTAAATGATTTGTCCAAACAGGATGAAACTTAAACACACTCTGTCCCTTGTTAATGCATACAGGTCTGTTTTCAACTTATAAAAATGATTAATTTTGATTAGCTATGATATCTTGAAAATTTCATTGACTTTGTGTCCATGAAAATTATCAGTTATTTAAAATCACTGATCATAGTCCCAAATACAATTTTTAGAAATGTTCTAACAACATAGTAGTAACCTCAATCCTTTGGGAAAGAGGGAACGAAGTAAGGAAAAAGATAATAATCTATCTTAACCAAGGTACTATTCAGCATGGCTTACTCAGAATCTTTTAATTTCTTTAAATTTGCAAAGAACCCCTCACTGAGTTTTTTAAAATTTATTATTATTATTTTATTTTAATTGTTATTCAAGTACAGTTTTCTGACTTTTACTCCCATCCCAACGCACCACCCCCAGCTTTCCCCACTTCCCTTCCATTTCCACACCCCCTTGTTTCTGTCCATGTGTCCCCCATACTTGTTCCTGCAACCCTTCTTCTTTTCCCCTGAAATTTCCTCCCCTTTACTCTTTGGTTACTGTCAGTCTGTTCTTAATTTCAGTGTCTTTGGTTATATTTTGCTTATATGTTTGTTCTGTTGATTAGGTTTCTGTTAAAGGTGAGATCATATGGTATTTGTCTTTTACTGCTTGGCTTATTTTGCTTAGCATAATGTTTTCCAGTTTCATACATGCTGTTGTTGCAAAGATTAGGAACTCTTTCTCTTTCTTTCTTTCTTTCTTTCTTTCTTTCTTTCTTTCTTTCTTTCTTTCTTTCTTTCTTTCTTTCTTTCTTTCTTTCTTCCTTTCTTCCTTCCTTCCTTCCTTCCTTCCTTCCTTCCTTCCTTCCTTCCTTCCTTCCTTCCTTCCTTCCTTCCTTCCTTCCTTCCTTCCTTCCTTCCCTCCTTTCTTTCTTTCTTTCTTTCTTTCTTTCTTTCTTTCTTTCTTTCTTTCTTTCTTTCTTTCTTTCTTTCTTTCTTTCTTTCTTTCTTTCTTTCTTTCTTTCTTTCTTCCTTCCTTCCTTCCTTCCTTCCTTCCTTCCTTCCTTCCTTCCTTCCTTCCTTCCTTCCTTCTTTCTTTCTTTCTTTCTTTCTTTCTTTCTTTCTTTCTTTCTTTCTTTCTTTCTTTCTTTCTTTCTTTCTTTCTTTCTTTCTTCTTTCTTCTGTTGGTTAGTATTCCATTGTGTAAATGTACCATACTTTTTGGGTCCATTCATTTACTGATGGGCACCTAGGTTGCTTCCAACTCTTGGCTATTGTAAATTGTGCTGCTATGAACATTGGGGTGCATAGGTTTTCTTGGATTGGTGTTTCAGGGTTCTTAGGATATAATCCTAGCAGTGGAATTGCTGGGTCAAAAGGCAGATCAATTTTCAGTTTTCTGAGAAAATTCCATACTGTATTTCATAGTGGTTGTACCAGTCTTCAGTCCCACCAACAGTGCATTAAAGTTCCCTTTCCTCCACAACCTCTCCAACACTTGTTTTTTGTTGCTCTGTTTGTGATGACCATTCTGACCAGTATGAAGTGGTATCTCATGGTGGTTTAATTTGCATTCTCTCTGATAGTTAGCAAAACTGAGCATCTTTTCATGTGTCTTTGGATCCTCTGTATGTCCTCCTTGGAGAAGCATCTGTTCAAGTCCTTTGCCCATTTTTTGGTTGGGTTGCTTGTCTTCTTACAGTAGAGTCATGTGAGTTCTTTATATATTTTGGAGGTTTTTTTTTTAAAGAAGCTTTGAGAAGAGTAAGGCTCTAAAATCCATGGTATCAACAATCTTGAGAGTCTGTGTGGTCAGGTGCATGACAAGTTAGGGACTTCTAGCTAGCACAGAAAATGTTCCATAAATCTTGGATTTTCCAAGGACTTCAGTTTCACACAAGTTCTGAGTTCTTTTAGTGTCCAAACATTTCATCTATATCTCTGGCAGGAAAAACTCATTCATTTTCCACATGGTACAAATATGTACCTTGCTCACTCTCAGAAATAGAGAGTGAGAAAGAATTTCTGCAAAGGTGAGCCTGAGAATAAATAATTTGTTCATGATTTTGATCCTCACCCACAGATTGAACACTTGAAGCATGACCAGCTTATTCTTGGAAGCCAGCAAAAAGCTTTGATCATATGCTCTTCAGGGATATACTCATTTTACCCTTGGCAAATAAAATCTCCTATGTTCAGGTCTTTAAAGCAGTAGGGAAACCCTAACATAGCAGTTTTCTCTTCCCACTATTGCATGGATCAGCATACGTTCTCTTCAGAAACTTTTCAAAAAGCAGAACATAAAATTAGCTTTCATTACTTTTAAAATTGTGATAAAATGTACATAACATAACATTTACCACCTTAACTATTTTCAAATGTACAATTCTTGGCATTAAGTATACTTACACTGTAGTATAACCATCACCATCATCCATCCACAGAACTTTTTCATCTTCCCAAACTAAAGCTCTGTGGCCATTAAACACTACCTCCTCATCCCCTATTCTAGTCCCTGATGACTGTTCTGCTTTCTGCTTCTATGAACTTGACTATTCTAGGTACCTTGGATAAGTAGAATCATATTATTTGTCCTTTTGTGACTGGCTTCTTTCACTGAGCATATTGTCCTCAAGGTTCATCAACATTATAGCATGTGTCAGAATTTCCTTCCTTTTAAAGTCTGAATAATATTCATTGCATATATGCATCACATCATGCTTATCCATTTATCTGTCAGTGGACACTTGGCTTGCTTCTACCTTTTATCTATTATGAATAATGCTACTGTGAACATGGGTGTACAAATATCTCATTGAGTTCTTGCCTTTAATTATTTTGGTATACACCTAGAAGTGGCATTTGTGGATCATATGGTAATTCTACATTTAATTATTTGAGGAACTGTCACACTTTTTTCCAAAGTGACTGTATCATTTTACATTCCCATCAGCAATGTGCAAGAGTTCCAAATTCTCCAAATCCTTACCAATACTTGTTATTTTTTAATTTTTAATGTTTTTAATGGCAGCCATCTGATGTGTGTGGGGTGGTATTTTCTTGTGGTTTTGGCTCTTATTACTTTTCACTCAAGAAAAATGATTCTTCATCCTGGGTTTTGGTGTGGACATTACTCATTTGTGTTTCAAAGAAGAATATCATAAAAGCAAAGTTCTCTGCTCAGAGCACATTTGCTAGCCTATGCTCGGGCCCACTATGGGACACAACTTTTAAAAGGTACTGCCTGAGAAACCATGCACCACCTTTTTATGCTGATCCTTAGTAACCTTCCCAAGGGATTCCTGAGAGTTAAAACCTGTCCTGACTCCCAGGGTGGGGGATGCACCTTATTTAACCTAATACCACTGGCAGCTTTGTGCCAACTTTCATATAAAAGGGAGAATGCTCTTAAAAGTGTCAGGGCCATGCATAAACAGTCCTAATTTAGCAATGGTGATAGACTTGACACAGAGACATGGAGAGTCTTCACTTCTGTCAGTGGAAGGAGGATTCAGAGCAGACATTATATGTAGACACTTGAAATGCATATTCAAGAAAGACTAAATAGAGTTAGTGTTTTTGCTGCTTTTCTTTTCTCAAAGCACTTCTGACTTTTGACTGTGTCTTAGCTCTCCCCTTGGAACTGTGAGCCCACTTGACAGAGAGAAACATAGTCTTTGAGATATTAAATTCTTCTCTCAAGGTCACAGTTGGTTAGCAGAAATGGGACTAAACCCAGTATCCTAACTGTAGACTTGGGAACTGCCCTGCCTGGTTTCAGGAGCTGAAACCCTCCATGGCTAAGGCTAAGTGAGTGACCTTCAGACCATAAGCCACTAAGGAGACAAAGCTTATCTCCCTGTCAAGGGTGCCACTTCTGCTCTTTTTCCATATCTGGCCTCCAATGCTTGATTAGTTAGGCAATGACCGGTAAGATTCCCCAAGGGGGGAATCATCTAAGACAGGCATGATCACATGGAGGCCCCAGAGAAGGACTTGGGGGGCTATGGAGAAAGGGGGTGATGGACCCTCTTCCCCCAGCTTTAATGAAGCCTGAGTCCTCAGTCTGTCTGTGAGAAGTCTCCAAGAATTCCTTAGTTATCTGCCTCCTCTGCCTGACTTAAGCCTGAAAACAATGACAGAGGGTGGTGCAGCCATGTGCTGGAAATGGCGGGCTCCCTGGGTAATCAGGCCCGAGAAAGAACATGTGAAACCCTGTGAAACCTGCTTTGCTTAGAATGCTTTTAGTTAAATGATAAAGGCCCAAGCAGAAAAAGAGCTTACGTTCCCAAAGTTCTGTAGCCGTTTAGCTGACAGACCCTGATTCAGAAGAAGCCCTAATGGTTCTTTGTATACTATCTACTATTTACTGCCTGACAGTGATTAATAAGTTGTACCTGAACTTCTGCGCAAAAAAAACCAATAAAAGCCTGTCTAGGCAAGAGTCAGTGCACGCTTTCCCTTTGAAAGAGTTGCCAGGCTGCTCCAAGCTGCTCTCCCCTTGAGAGGGTGGCCAGGCCACTCTGAGGTGCTCCCCCCTTGAGGAAGTAGTTGTGCCATCTCTGTTCCTCCACAGGACTTGGTAGTCCGTGTGAATTTGTCTCATGTCTCATCCATGATGTCGCAGGTACTGTGAGCCAGTGCATGTGTCATAGACCAATACTCAGTTTTGATGGAGATTATTCCTTCTGAGAATTAACATTTCATAGATTTATATAACCTGCTTTCTTCAGAAGTTTTTATGGCCTGAAGCAAGATACTCTGTTGAGAGGTGGCAGACAGTAGCTTATGTCTAGCCCTTCCTCCATAAAGTCTTGGTGTTGAAGTCCAATGCAGGTGTCCAACTCTGTGAAGACGAGGCACCTCTCAGCTGGACCTTCTTAACCTCAGTGGATACTACTGAGTACTCCTCAAAGCCCTAGAAAATCAGTTTGGTTAATTGTATTTAGGTTAAGTTTAGAACCACTACATGTAATTCTCATGATTATTAAAATCAACATCTCAAACATGAGTGACACAGACTTATGAATTTTCTGGGTTTTTGTTGTTGTTGTTGTGTCTCTGCTTAGCTCAAGTCAGAGATCACTGAAATTTTATATCACCGATGATGTTTTTTGAGTGACCAGTGGCTTTTAACCAGATTTTTAAATGTCCTGAGTAGACCCACTGGTCTGGGCAGTGCTTATCAGGTTATTTACAAATATGCAAGCCTTTGCATAAATAGTCCATCTTCTGGAATTTGCTAATTTGAGAACTGCACATGAGAGAGGGCATATGGGCATTCACAAATATAGCAGGTGAACACTATTGATAGACAAAAGGGAACCAGCTGAGATTTATGGCTTCTTTCCACAGAGGTCATTCTTTGGCTCTGTGGCCTCTGCTGCATGTGAGCCTCGGAACATGATGAAGCTGTTCTTACAGGGAGAGTAGTATCAATGCTTCAGGGTTTTAGATTACAGTGAGTATTAGAAGGGCCATGGTGATTATTTTTTTCAATAAACTGTTTAACAGCAGTCCCTGTTCTGCTATACAACAAAAGATAAGAAAACTTCAAATGGCCAATTCTGAAATGTATTCTGATATATATTTACCTGTAATGTATAGCTTTTATTTTTATTATTTATATCTTCATAGAAGTGACCTTTTGTTAAGGGATACCATGATTGGAGGGAAGAGCTTTAGTTACTGTGAAAAACAGTAGTTATTTGTACCCTGCAAATGAAATTCTCAAAGCCTAGTTTAAAATTGTATACTTAAAGTTTGCCTTATTTTTTTTAACCAAAGATATCCAACTTTATCATTACTGAAACGTTGTTTTTAATCAGTGAACTGTGTTACATATTAAGTGCCTATCTCAGCTGCTCTTTCATACCATCTTTGGACCTCAGATCTTCTCAGATAATGCCACCTTGTTAAAGCTTGTTCATGCCCATCTCTCATAAACAGAAATGTCAACACGATCAACTACTATTTAGGTAAATAGCTTAAATAAATTATTTCTTTTTTTAATGAAATATATGTTCAAGTATGGACTGAACATATATTTCAAGACTTAGTTTCTTGAGGACAGGGACAATATCCTGTTCATGTCTCTGTTGTCAAATCCTACTGCATCCTAAACAAATACTATTAAATCGTGGTGAATTAAACCCTAGTTAACGAAATCTGAAACAGGAATTTTGACTGGGAAAGCAGGTACTCTTTCCACTTAAGACAGAATTTGGAAGCTAACCCTAGGACAATTGTTCCCAATGATTGACTATACATTAGAGTACCATAGATTGCTAAAGAAAATATACAGGCACCAGTTAAAATGGAATTTGAGATGAATAATGAATGATGTTATTTAAGTATAGCCCATATATCATATGGACTATATTTATACTAAAAATTATTTGTTGTTTGTCTAAAATTTAAATGTAATTGGGCATACTGTGTTTTCACTTGCTAATATGACAACTCTATGCCTTAATAAAATACTAACATTAGGGCTTAACTCCAGAGATCTGGATATAATTAGTCTGTAATGGGACAGCAGTATTGATATTTTTCAAAGGATCCCAAGATGATTCTATTATGAGCTAGGGTTGAATGTCACTGTTCTATGTGTTTTGACTTTGAACCTTATTGCCATTACTTCCAAGTATATGCTTGCTCTCCTTTTCAAGGTATCTTGTGCTTTAGCTTCCCACAGGCCAACCTTAGAGAGCTGTATACCCACAGGATTTGTGTGAAGTAGGAAGTTCTGGGCAGCTGTGACCTCTCTGCACTTCCTTAGACAGGGAGCTTTTATTGTAGAAATTTTCCATATCAGAAATTTGGGGAAATGAAGTGTCTCTGCAGAGAAACTGGGCTCCTTTTGGTACCTCAAACCATTGCATGAAGCTTCAGCTGATCCTGGCATCTACATAGTTCAAAAATGTGCAGCTCGTCCTTGTGGGCTCTGTAAATTCTCATAATGGGTTTCCTAGGTGAGTCCCCACACCTGAGCACCTCATCTCTCAAGGATGCCCTGTTAGTCCCCATTTCAAGTTTTGGCTGTACATGTGAGAACAATCTAGACCTTTTAAAATTAGTCTTTCTGATTGGAATTCAGACCAGTGTTTCTCTGGATTCCCATTTGCTCTGCTATGCTCACTTGCCATGCACCAGTCTAAACACTGTTGCTTGCCAAGGCTTAAGGTGGGTGATCCTCCTTTGTAAACTATGCCCAGTGGAAAGATGGGGAACTCTAATGCAAGGCCCAGGTCTGGCCCTGTCTTGCTTTGAGTGGGATCTGATGCTTCACTGGAAGATCTACAAAAAGACACAAGTGCCACAGTACTTGTGTCACAATTGGCAAAAATTGGAACAATGGGAAGACAAGACAATGTAGGGCATAAGATGTTGAGTTTTACTTTAGATATGTACAGTTCAAAATTCTTATACTATGGTCAAACATTAAGATTTGTAATAATTGGAATTATGGAAATAAACACAGAACTTTGAGTTCATTTATACAGACTTTAGTTGAAAATGTTGTTACGTTCTCCAAAAGGAGTAAATCTTGGCTCAAGATTCATAGATGTCAAATGCACTAGTAAATGAGAAAGCTGGTAGAATGTTATTATAGCCAAGGTAGGAAGGAATGTCAACAGAGCTATGAGTTTCTGATTATACATAATGACTATCATTATTGGGATAAGGTCTAAGCTAAAGAAATCAAAGGATCTTCTAAGAGAATGGGGACCATCTGAACTTGATATGCATGTGGTTTATGGAGGGAGGGAAGACATTTTAGATATTTTTAAGAGTGCCATATCAGAGTTGCTCATTTAGAAAGAAACCAGATAGTATTTTAAATGATACTATGAGCTGTGTTAGAAAATATACTGAAGTGTAGAAGCCAGAAGATGAACCCTGGCCCTTCCACAATATAAGACTTCTGTACTGAAGGATCTGTGCAGGGAGGAGATCAGAACTTTTAGTTATGAGTTGGAGTACAAAGTAATAAGCCAAAGGATTAAGTGAACTGGAACATAGTCCTGGATATAAACAAAACAACAATCCTTGTGAGAAGCTGAGAACTGACAGAATCCCTAAGGCTGTTAGGAATAGTAATACCTAAGACTAATGAAACTAATGGCTTAAGTCAAAACAAATATATATATTTTAAGATTGGGCTATTCCTTCTGTTTTGTTAGTAGAGGAAATAGAAAGGTAAGCTATGATTTTCCCCTCACTGCCAAAATTCATGACAGTGGTGACTGTATTATATGACTACTTTGTGAAGATGACTATATTATATGACTACTTTGTGAAGTTAAACTTTGACAAGTAAAGATAAATTTTTTGGTATCCTCTGAAAAATGATTCATATAATCATTGAAGGAGAATATAACACAATATAATGTTTAAAGGCAAAATTTTAAAGTTTTTAAAAGTATATTTTGTTGGTTATGTTATCACAGTTGTCCCAATTTCCCCCCTTTGCTCCCCTAAAGCCAGTACCCCCCTTTCCCTACAGCAATACCCCCACCTAGTTCATGTCCATGGGTTGAACATATAAGTTCTTTGGCTTCTCTATTTTCTATACCATTCTTACCACCCTCCTGTCTATCTTGTACCTACCAATTAATTCCTGCATTTTTCCCCCATTCTCCCTCTTCCCTCTCCCAGAAGCTGAGCCTCTAAATGATCTCCAAACATATGATTCTGTTCCTGTTCTGGCTTTTTGCTTAGTTTGTTTTGTTTTTTAGATTTAGTTGATAGTTGTGAATTTGTTGGCTTTTTAATGCTCATAGCTTTTATCTTCTTCTTTTTCTTAAATAAGTCCCTTTAACATTTCATGTAATAATGGCTTAGTGATGATTCGCTATTTTAGCTTTACCTTGTCTGGGAAGCACTTTATCTGCCCTTCACTCCTAAATGATAGCTTTGCTGGATAGAGTAATCTAAGTTGTAGGTCCTTGCTTTTCATTACTTTGAATACTTCTTGCCAGTCCCTTCTTGCCTGCAAAAGTTCTTTTGAGAAATCAGCTGATAGTCTTATGGGAACTTCTTTGTAGGTACCTCTCTGCTTTTCTCTTGCTGCTTTTAAGATTCTCTCTTTGTCTTTAACTTTTAATTTTTATGTGTCTTGGTGTGGTCCTCTTTGGGTCAAACTTGTTTGGGATTCTCTGTGCTTCCTGGACTTGTATGTTTATTTCCTTCATCAAATTAGGGAAGTTTTCTTTTATTGTTTTTTTCAAATAAGTTTTCAATTTCTTGCTCTTTCTCTTCTCTTTCTGGCATCCTTATGATTCAGATGTTGTTATATTTGGTGATGTCCCAGGGGCACCTTAAACTATTCTCTTTTAAAAATTATTTTTTATTCTAGGTGTTCTGGTTGAATGCTTATTTCTTGCTTATATTCCAAATAGTAGATTTAAATCCTGGCTTCATCTCCTCCACTATTGGTTCCTTATAGATAGACAAAGTGAAATATTTCTTTATTTCACTTTGTGTAACCTTCATTTCTTCCTGGATCTTTTTTTATTTTGATGCTGTACTCAGCGAGTGCTTTGAACATCCTGATCACCAGTGTTTTGAACTCTGAATTTGATAGATTGTTTATCTCCATTTTGTGTAGTTTTTTTCCTGGGGTTTTGTTTTGTTCTTTCATTTGGGCCATATTCCTTTGTGTTCTCAATTTGGCAGCCTCCCTGTGTTTGTTTCTATATATTATGTAGCGCTGCCATGACTCCCTGTCTTACTAGCATGGCCTATTGTAGAAAAGGCACCTGTAAATTGTGTGGAGTGGAGCCTTAGGTAATTGCCCAGGCTGGGCAACCCACTTCATTATTTTGTGGTCCTGTGTGGGGAAAGGGTTTGGAGAGAGGATTGTGTGTCAATCTGGCTTCTGGAGGTTTGCCCAGCACTCATCCTGTTTCCAGTTACTTCACCTACTCCCTGTATGTGACTGGCCCCCTTCCAGCTGTTGCTCTGGTGTTGAATCCTAGAGTGGGTTGGTTCATGTACATTTTAAGACTGTGTGGGCCCTTTAAGTAGAGTTTTTTGAAAATCTGGCAGTTTCTTCTGCCACCCTCCCCCCCACCCACACTGGTTTTTAAAGCAAGAAGTTATTGGGCTTTATGTTCCCTGTGCTAGAAGCCTGGGCTGGGTAGTCTGGCATGGGGTTGGGATTAATTGTTCCCAAGGTATCCCTCCCAATTTTTATCTACGACATGTGAATGTGGGACCACCAATGTTCATTCCACCACTGCTGCTGTCAGTGTGTGTGGAATGCCACATGCCACACACATTTCCTCACTTCTGCTGTCTCCATGATACTGCCCCTCCTACCCATCTGAATGAAGGTGGCTTCTTTAAATCTTTGGTTGTCAGGCTTCCACACAGCTCACTTTTCTGATAGTTCTGTATGTTACTCGTTTTGTGATTTAGTTTGTTATTCTTTTTGTGTTTGGATAAGGAGGCTAAGCATGTCTACCTACACCTCCATTTTGACCAGAAGACTTAAAGACAATTTTTAAATCAATGGAGTTTTCATCAAAGAATACAAGCACATATTTCTATTATTTCTAAGCACAGATATGTTCATAGATTCACTGTCACTCTTCCAGCTTCTATTTTGGAGTTGGTGGTTTGTTTTAAAAAATTTGTTTTCTAATTACAGTTTACATGCAATATTATTCTAGTTTCAGGTGTAAAACATAGTGATTAGACATTTACAGACCTCTGAAGTGACCACTCCAATAAGTCTAATATCCATGTAACATCATACATAGTTATTATAACGTTATATACTATGTTCCCTATACTGTACTTTACATCCCTGTGACTGTTTTTATAACTGGCAATTTGTATTTCTTAATCCCTGAGCTGGTGTTGTTATTAGAACTTGAATTTGTGGGGGAACATTGTAATACAGTTATTATTAAAATAAAACATTGTTTTGAGCAAGTATATTTAGATAGAGGTTAGGATTAATTCTATCAAAATTCATATTTATTTATTTTTTCAAAATTTATATTTTAAATTTTAATAAAGATATTAGGTCATCTGGGGTAAAGAATTTATACACTGCATACATAAATTTAGTTAAATTAATATTGATGGGAGCAAGATTTAATAAAATGTGGATGATTATAGAGTATGTATGAATGGTATGCTATTTCATTAAAAATATACATCTCTATTATATAGTACACTAGTCTTAGTCATTTAATAACTTGAAGAAAAATACTATTTTAGGATTTTTAGTTGAGGAAGTTTTTGCAGGTGGAGTCATTTATGGAATGTGAATTTTCATAGAAGTTGTAATCATCATCTGGTTAGCTTTCTTTAAAATTCAAAAGAAAAACTGCATTTGACTTTGATATTTATTGTAATAACCTTTAGTAGAGAAAAAATTTTAGGTGATTTTAACTAAAGTAGAATTCATAAAATGTACTTAACACTTCTTATAACATCTATCTGAAAGCAAAATTTATTTTTAAATAACACTACTTCTTAGATGGGAAAAGTTGTTGCCAATATGAGTAATTTTGTGGGCATGAATAAAAAATGAACAATAGCAAAGTAATAGTACATGAAGAACTTTTCATGTTCAAATTTGACTGATGTTGCTATAATAAGTTATATATTTGTATAAACATGCACTACCAATAATGGGGTCAGCTTAAAAATATATTGCTTATAATTGAATTAAATAAAAATAAAAATTTTTACAGTGTTAAATGCCAAATTGAACTTATTAAATATGAAATTCAAGTATATTAGCCTATCACCTATATTTTAAGACATGAAAATAATGAGATATGGCAAGAATAGTTGGAAAAATTACTTCTATTTTGTTTTATTTTAGCAGTTTTATATTTCATAGTTTAGATTTACATTTTTTAATTTGATGAAATAGCTTAGCACATGAATGTGGAGTATGTAGTACCTCTCAATGAAAGAAAGGTAAACATATATTGGCCTATGTTGCTTTATGCAAGTATTTTGCTCACCATATGTACTTTAGGTTGTTATCTTTGTATGTAAGTCAATGTTCACAAAAAGAAAAAGTTCATTAAGCATTTTGGGAGACGTGCAGCTGCATGTAGTAAACATAGATGGAGCACAATTTTATATGAAGTTCCTAACTGAAAACAGAATTTAACTCTGTTTCTGGAATACCCACACTGTAGGCTTTTTATTTATTGCTATTCTGAATGTAAGCTAGCAAACAAGCTCCTGAAAGGTAAAAGAGCAAATTTGCACTTTTTTTCTTCCTATGGAAATAAAGACTTGCCAAGCATGGTATCACTTCCTCCCCTCACACAGATTTCCAAGTGGGACTCTCCATAAGCCAAGGAGAGTGTACCAACTCATCTGAGTTCTCAGGCACTGTCTGGCCATGGCTACAGATTCCCTTTAGTTTTTTATTTATTTTACTTTTATTTTATTTATTTTTTAATAAGCAACATAGTTAAGAAAAATTTTTATTTATTTATCTTTGGAAGGGAAGGAGAGAAATATCAATGTATGGTTGCTTCTGGTGCATCCCCTGCTGGGAACTGGCCTGCAACCCAGGTATGTGCTGATGGGGAATCGAACCGTGATCTTTTGGTTCACAGGCCTGTGCTCAATCCACTGAGCTACACCAGCCAGGGCTTATTTTATTTATTTAAAAAATATTTTATTTATTCATTTCCAGAGAGAAGGAAGAGATGGAGAAAGAGAGGGAAAGAAACATCAGTGTATGGTTGCCTCTCACATGGCTCCCACTGGGGACCTGGACTGCAACCCAGGCATGGGCCCTGACTGGGAATCAAACTGCTGACCCCTAGGTTTGCAGCCTGGGTTCAATCCACTCAGCCACACCAGCCAAGGCCAGACTCACTTTAGATACGTACTATGGGTACTACAGATTCACTCTAGATACTGAATCTGAATTTTTTCCCATCAAACAAAAATAGTCATTTTAAAGTGTAGTTGACCAAATAATGTACTTCTCACTATAATAGCAATTCAATATTTATACCAATAACTCACATAAATTTATCTACAGTTGCCTTTTAAATTTTATTTTATTGATTATACTATTACAGTTGTCTGGATTTTTCCCCTTTGGACCTTCTACCTAGCACCCCCAGTCTCTTAGGCTACACCCCCACCATTGTTCATGTCCATGGGTCATGTGTATAAGTTCTTTGGCTACTCCATTTCTTATACTCTACTTTACAGACCCATGGCTATTCTGTAACTACCTATTTGTACTTCTCTTTTTTAAAATATATTTTATTGATTATGCTATTACAGTTGTCCCATTTTCCCCCCTTCACTCCCCTCTGCCCTACACACTTGCTTCCACCCACATTCCCCCCCTTTAGTTCATGTCCATGGGTCATACATATAAGTTCTTTGGCTTCTGCATTTCCTATACTATTCTTACCCTTCCCCTTTCTATTTTCTACCTACCAGTTATAGTACTTATTCTCTGTAACTTCCCCCCTCCCCTTCCTACTCCCCTGTGGATAACCCTCCATGTGATCTCCATTTCTGTATTTCTGCTTCTTTTCTAGTTGTTTGATTAGTTTGCTTTTGTTTTTGTTTAGATGTGGTTGTTAATGATTGTGACTCTGCTGTCCTTTCACTGTTCATATTTTTTATCTTCTTTTTCTTAGATAAATCCTTTTAATATTTCATATAAGGGCTTGGTGATGATGAACTCCTTTAACTTGACCTTATCTGAGGACCACTTTATCTGCCCTTCCATTCTAAATGAAAGCTTTGCTGGATAGAGCAATGTTGGATGTAGGTCCTTGCCTTTCATGACTTGAAATAC
This sequence comes from Artibeus jamaicensis, assembly GCF_021234435.1. NCBI lineage: Eukaryota > Metazoa > Chordata > Mammalia > Chiroptera > Phyllostomidae > Artibeus > Artibeus jamaicensis. Next base: position 1,693,353 of record NW_026521898.1, on the reverse strand, counting down.
TTCTTTCCAGCCCCTTCTTGCCTGTAAGGTTTCTTTTGAGGAATTAAGTTGATGGTCTTATGGGAACTCCTTTGTAAGTAACTGTCTCCTTTTCTCTTGCTGCTTTTAAGATTCTCTCTTTATCTTTAATCTTGAGTAATGTAATTATGATGTGCCTTGGTGTGTGCTTCCTTGGGTCTAACTTCTTTGGGACTCTCTGAGCTTCCTGGACTTCCTGGAAGTCTATTTCCTTTGGCAGAGTGGAGAAGTTATCCTTTATTATTTGTTCAAAATAACTTTTCCACTTGTTGCTATTTCTCTTCTCCTTCTGATACCCCTATACTTTTGATGTTGGAGCATTTAAAGATGTCCTGGAGGTTCCTAAGCCTCTTCTCATTTTTCTGAATTCTTGTTTCTTCATTCTTTTCTGGTTGGATGTTTCTTTCTTCCTTCTGGTCCACACCATTGATTTGAGTCCCAGTTTCCTTCCCATCACTATTGGTTCCCTATACATTTTTCTTTATTTCACTTAGTAGCCTTCATTTTTCATCAAATTTGCAACCAAATTCAACCAATTCTGTGAGTATCCTGATTACCAGTGTTTTGAACATCTGATAGGTTGGCTATCTCTTCATAGCTTAGTTGTATTTTTTTTCTGGAGCTTTGATCTGTTTTTTTATTTGGGCCATTTTTTTTGTCATGTTGTACCTGTTACATATGAGGGGAGGAGCCTTAGATGTTCACCAGGGCAAGGCAACCCACATCGCTGCTTTGTGGTGCTGTATGTGGGACAGGAGTCAAAGGGGGAACAATGGGGCTTGCTCTGCTCTCTGCCAGATTTCAGTCACTTTTCCCACTTCTCACAAGCAAATTGGGCCTTTCTGGTACTGATTTCCATGTGAGTGGGTTTGTGTACATTCTAGGATCCTGAGGGTCTTTCCAATGAACTCTCTCATGAGTCTGGGCATTTCTCCCACTAATGCCTCAACCCCCACAGGTATTTTCAATCAGTGGTTTGAGGCTTTATTTCTCCATGTTGGGGCCCTGGGTTGTGCAGACCATCCTGCTCCCAGTTGTTTCTCCCAGTTTATCTGTGAGCAAATGTGGGACTACCCAGTCCACAATCCCCTCCCTTGCCTGCCCCAGTCCTCTTGACATGAGTCCTCTCCACCTAGCTGCCCATGCCTGCCCCACCTACCTGCCCATGTCTGCCCTACCTACCCATCTAGATGAATATTTCTTCTTTAACACCTTGGTTGTCAGACTTCCATACAGTTCAGTTTTCTGTCATTTCTGGTTGTTTTTTGTTTTTAAATTGTTGTCATCCTCTTTTGGTTGTGGGAGGAGGCACAGTGTGTCTGCCTACATCTCCATCTTGACCAGAAGTCTATAGTTGCCTTTTTTAAAACACAATAGAATATTGAGGTATAATAAGAAATGGCATGTTAAGAACTATGGGTACATTGGAAAAAATGTGTTGTTGTGGGTGGATGTCTAATGAGAGAAAATAAAGAGTGAGATAATTTGCCACAATGTCTTATCACATTTTTAAGAATGCAGGTACTATAGAAAAAATTACCAGTATTTTGAGTAGCAATTGCTTTTGGCAAAAACATTTTAGGAATTATTAAGATCTACAATTAGGTAAAATCTGATAAATCTCATTTCTTATCTTCATTTCAGCTCTTTGGGTTTTGTGCTTTTTAAGCTTTCTTCAAATTCAAAGAAGATTTTATGATTTAGAAAGGATTCCATTTCTTTGTCTTATTTAGAATATTTTGTATTATTTAGAACATTTTGTGTTATTTAGGACATTTTGAATATTGTGTTCTCTTGTGGCAAGCTTTGTAATTGGAAATACAAAACACTTCTAACTTATTTCTAAAATCTAACTTAAATCTATGATGCTAAACCTAAGCTGAAGATTTAGATCTTTTTCTATTTTATTTTCAGTAAACATGGGCAATAAATAGCTGATTTTCACAATAAAAATGCTACCTTTTGCTTTGTTTTGGTTGTTCTCATTGAAATGGCAATGTCTTATCTTGGAGAATAATGTTGGAGATTGTTATTTTTATTGGAACCAGCAAATGAAGCTGCTTCTTTAAACAGGGAGATAGGTTCATGGCTATGGCTTCCAGAGAGCAGGAATTGGAAAAGAAGTTGGAAAGACATGTCTCAGAAGCCCATCTCCAGATCACTGAGTACTGCCTTTGAGCAATGTTTGAGAAGAAATGCTAGAAGAACCTCAGGGCTATTTCTTCCCATCACACTCCCTTTCCCTGTAGAAAGAGGACAATTGAAAACTTTTTAAATAAAGAACCCAAGAGAACTACTTCCCCTTTGATAGGGACCAATGCAGCAGGGAGAGCCATATAACTACATTGAAGCAAAGCTCTCACCTGCTGAGAAAGAGAGAATTGAATAAATAGCACAGAACCAAAGAAACAAGCACAACTCTTCTTTCTATGATCTGCCATAAGGACATTTTTACTTAGTCATCCTGTTAAAACTAAATCACCACCACAATAGAGGATAGATTTCAGGGGTGAAGATACTTGGAAAAGCACCTGAGAAGTGGTTTCCTGCAAGCATACATAGCTTCAGTGTATGCTCTTTAACCATGCAAAACTTTGTCTAGATTCTGTGGCATCACAGAATTTAGAGCTGAAGTAACATTAGCGTAATGACTGTGATATATAGTTAGATTGACTACTTAATCACCATTAGAAATATGGTAAAGTAAATACAAAGGCATTTATTTAGGACCTATTTTAGTGTCAGGTAGGTGATACACAAAACCATTTAATCAGACATTTAAAAAATACCTTATTCTTGCCTTCTGGCAAAATTAAGTTCCATAATCATAATGAAATGATAATAAAATGTGGCAGCAGGAAAACCTAATTTAAACCTCTTCCCATTTTCCATTAGCAAAAGTATTAAGTGCCTCTTTGTGCTAATGTGTTAAAACATGTTAAAGAAGTTATGATCAATACAGAAATATGAGTAATAGATCTTAAATATATACATTAAACAAATGAATGTTTATAGTACAGGTTCTGATTTTCATTAGGTATTAAACATGTTAAGACGGTGGTTAAATGCTAAATTACTTCAATAACCCATAGTGAGGGTAAAGCCTCCAGTGTTACTGGTGACAGAAGCATTTTGAATTTCTAATAGGTCTGAGAAGACTATGAGCTTTTTCCTAGAGGTACAGGCCAACAGATTGCACTGTATGATAATGAAAACTTCTATGTGCCACAGAAGCCAGGATGCTGGATATCAAAGACTGAAATTGAGGAGGATATAACAAAGGGCACACTATGGTGTCCCTTAAGAAAATATATAGGTGGGTGAGATGTTCAGTAAATGCTGCCTGGCATTAGTGTCTCTCCACTTCTTACAAATCAGTCAATCAGTGTTTGTCTATGGAGGGTCAGACATGCAAACACATAATTGTAACACTGTATGAGAAATACAAGACAGATGCATGGCTAACAAAGGCAGTAGAAAGACTGATTGCTCTTTTGGTAGAAAAATGAGGTGGGGGAGTGTTTCAAGGAATTCAGAAAGAAAAACCTTTTTGAGTAGGATCTTCAATGATGAGTAGGAATGCTATATATTTTGTCAAAGTGTGATCCCAGGACTACCTACATCAGAACAATTTCTAAAACTTGTGAAAAATGTTTTCAAGCTCAAACTTGGACCTCCTGATTAAAAATTTCTGGGGAAGGGTAAACTTCAGGACCACTGTCCTAAGATCTGAAGCAGGCAAAGGTATTGGTAGTAACTCCCCTACCTTCTTTTCACTCATTAGCCATGGTTTTCTCTTTGAGTTTTATGGCACACTTTCCAGTTTCCTGCTTATAATTAACTTCCAGGGATAGCATGACTAAAATAAAAAGACTTTGATCAAATATCAAAAATTACATGGCCAGGAGCTGACCATTGTGGCCAGGTGCATTCATATTATATTCATGTTCTCTGGTGTGGTACTGAATTTAATAACTGGGAGTCCTGTCACTGGCCTATCAGAATGCACTGAGGTGGAGCAGGGTCCTGGAGGTCCCCTGCCAGACTAGATATTTACCCTCCAGTTACTGGGTCTTATGAAGGTACTTAGGGTGGTGAAGTCAGGAGTTGAAAATAGGGCTCCTGGAAGTTTCAGGACATCTACTACTTACACGCTAGTATGGAAGTGCCAGCTGAATATTTCTCCTGTATCTATACAATAAAACAAAACACAATGAGATAAAAACACAAAGAGTTCAGCAGATATTAATGTTTTCATTTAACTGTGGTCTAACTCTATCTTAAGAATGAAAGCACAGAGAATTATATGGTGTTATAAGGTATGTACTATCATTTTGCTTTAAAATTTTTGTTTCATAAGAACTAGGCTAAATAAAAATACTTTTGTTCATTTTAAAGTTGATAGTCACCTTTTTAGCAACCAAGTTATAGAACTTGCATCATAATCCTAACTGTATTCTTTGATTTGGAGTCTATCAGAATATATTTCTAATTCTTTAGAGTTTACTGTTGGTACAGTTTTCAAAATATAGTATATATTATACTGTATACAGTTTCATTATACTGTTGGTACAGTTTTCTTAGTTCGTGCTGCTATAACAACATACCATAGACTGGGCAGCTTAAATAACAAATGTTTCCTTCTTACAGTTATGGAGGCTGGAAATCCAAGATCAGGACACCAGCACAGTACAGTTCTGATGGGAGCTCTCTTCCTGGCTTGCAGATGGAGACTTTCTCATGTCCTCATGTGGCCAGGGTGGGGAGCATGCGGGTGGGGGGGAGACAGAAATCGAGAAAGCTCCAGTCTGTCTTTGTCTTTCTCTTCTTATAGACTCTTATCTCATACTAAGGACTCCTCCCTCAGGACTTCATTTAAATCTAAGTACCTCCCAAAGGCCCCACATCCTAAAACAATCATATTGTAAATTAAGGCTTTAACATATAAATTTTGGAGTGATGTGAACATTTAGTTCATGAAAGAACCTTTATACCTTAGTGTTGCTTGTCTCTGAGGCATGAATTCAGGCATTCGGTAGACCTTAAGATTAATAAGAAATTCTAGGAACATGATAACATTTCTTACATTCTCTTCTGAGTTTTTACCAAGATTCCTGGGTCAGTGTCAAGATTCTGAACATTTTTTAAAAATATTTTATTTATTTATCTTTAGAGGAGAAGGGAAGGAGAGAGAGAGAGAAACATCAATGTATGGTTGCCTCTCATGAGTCCTCTGCTGGGAACTGGCCTGCAACCCAGGCATGTGCCCTGACTGGGAATCGAATCGCGATTGTCTGGTTCGCAGGCCCGCACTCAATCCACTGAGCTACACCAGCCAGGGCAAGATTCTGGACATTTTTGAAGCTCACTAATATCATGATGCTAGACTTCCACTGGCTACTCTTCTCAAGGACAACTGACATCCGGACCAGCCAAGCATTGTCTTGGCTCCTTCCTTCTTTCTCCGGTGTCCCCCCATAAGCTTACCCAAGTATGGCATTATCTCTTTGTTGATGGAGGCAAGATTTAAACAGATACATTAGGCTGTGACATATTTTGTAAAATAGTTCTTCATACCAAATCATCAACTATGTTATCATGATCAATGTCTCTCAAAATTTAATGTGCATGGGAACTCCCAGGGATTGGATAGAGCTCAGATTCAGATTGTGGTAGGTGGGTGGAGGGGCTGAGAAGGCTCTGTTTCTAACAAGCTCCCAGGGGATTCTGTGGCTTCTGTCCAAGGACCTACTTTGAGTAGAAGGAACTAGGCAACTAAATGTTTGGCGATAGTCATAACTGATTATTTTATAGCTACAGAATTTGTATTATATATTCCAAATTCAGAGACTTTTTAAGAGCTTTGAAGCTTCTCACCGTTTCCCAGAGACAGCTTTTTTAAAGCCTCTTTATAGTGTGCTTGTGGAACTTGCTACACAGGGGAAGATGTAAACCATTAGGAGGTGAAATATTTTGCTCAGTGAATCTAGGTTCAGCTCTCTGAACTTGCCTTATAACACAGGGGACCACACATCATCCCACCTTAGGAAACACTGAGCTCTGTGAACCTCTGCCAGCCTGTGCCACCTCCATGAGCCAGCCTGCAGGGTGGAGGTGGGAGTGGCAGAGCTGAGTGCTGAGTGGTTACCGGAGGCAGGGACAGGAGATGGAGGGATAAAGGGAGCCTAATGTAAACACTAAAAATCATACTGAGAGCATCATGTGAAATGAATGCTTATGAAACTGCCTGAGGCAAGAAGAACTCAGTTTCATTAAATGGTGAAAACTACTGTAAACTTAATGTGAAAACATTCCAAGGTTTCGTCCTGTATAGCATAAAAGAGGAATTTTACTAAGACTCATTTTAATCAAGTGAACATCAAAGAGCTATAATTTTATCTATATCTGCATATAAAATTGGCTATAAAGGCACATGCACTCGCTCCCCCCTCCCCTCACTGCAATTTGCTAGTAACCTCATGCACAGTGTTTGAAGTCCTCAGGTGCTATTTTGGTGACAGGCTCCCAAGAAGACAAAAGCTTGCTGGAACTCATGGTTTTCAGATGCACTTCTATGTAAAGTGCTGTAAATAACTTGATGTCCTGTGTGAGTTTTCCCCTCACCTGCTCACCTCCATTGTGGTGGAGGAATTAAGTCACTTTCAGTTACTAGATTTTGACCAGGAAGCAAGGCAGAGGGTTTCAGGCTCAGGACCAGAGGTCTGCTTGGTAACATTGGGCTTTTTATTGGCTCTCTTCCCTGGGTGCCCTTGAGATCACTTTTGAAGGGCAGATGTGGTCTTGGGTCAGTATATCCTAGACTCATTCCACATATCTGGCCCTGGGTAGGAGGAAGTGAGGAAGAAGCAGGAGTTTGCTGGATAATCCAATCTGGGAGAGGATTAAAGACTTGCTGAAAGGGGAAGGAACCAGGGTTTAAGAGAAACCCTTTCTCTAGTGTTAGTACTATCCTAAAAAACTGTGGCTAAAAGAGAAGCTGGGGTGCTAAAAACTCAAAAAAAAAAAAAAAAAAGTGAGAGGAGCAGGAGCTGGAGCTGAGGGAGGCAGAGACTCCCAAACCTTGCAGTATATTGGAGTCACTGGGGTGTGTGTGTGGCAGGGGGGAGGGAGTAAAAATAGCAGCATCCATTCCCACCCACTCTTTACTGGCAGACTCAGGCAGCACTAGTTCTCCTCCCAGGTGGTTGAGAACCCTGGTCACAGACCAAAAGAGATTCTGGGCTGGGAAGGTGGAAATAGCACACAGGCCTGCAGGCACAGCAAGGTCATTTGGGCAGTCTGAGTAGGAAAAATGAGAAGGTACAGTCAGAGAGCTCACCATTTTCTTTTTGGGGAGGACAAGAAAGGTGGTGGTGAGAAGGAAATAAAAAAATATGAATTTGTTAGTAGATTCTGAGGTAAGCTCATCCAACAGGCATTTGATGATGAAAAAATAAATGAAACCTATATGATCAAAGTACCTAATGTGACTAAATATTTAGATGAAGATTCTTAATTTGTTCCAAGTTATTTCTAACTTGTTACTGTAAAATCAACAAAGACAAGCTGGATAGAAGAACAAATATTTTAAATACTTCGTATCTATGGTCCACAACCTGTCCTTGATGATGGTGGCAGGGCAGATATTAGGAGTCAGCCATTCCCTTTACCACTGGTCTTCACACACCTCCTCAGGACCGAACTTATGGCCTACATGGTCTAGGCTATAACAAGGGGGTTATTGGCACAAGAAAATCTGAAAGTACATTTAAATTAAGAAAAGCCTGTAGTCAATTAGACATAACCTGATGGAGTCCATTTGGTCAGTGCTCTTCTCCACTCAGTGACTTTTTTCTTCCTTTCCTTTCCTTTCCTTTCCTTTCCTTTCCTTTCCTTTCCTTTCCTTTCCTTTCCTTTCCTTTCCTTTCCTTTCCTTTCCTTTCCTTTCCTTTCCTTTCCTTTCCTTTCCTTTCCTTTCCTTTCCTTTCCTTTCCTTCCTTCCCTTCCCTTCCCTTCCCTTCCCTTCCTTCCCTTCCCTTCCCTTCCTTCCCTTCCTTCCCTTCCCTTCCCTTCCCTTCCCTTCCCTTCCCTTCCCTTCCCTTCCCTTCCCTTCCCTTCCCTTCCCTTCCCTTCCCTTCCCTTCCCTTCCCTTCCTTTCCTTTCCTTTCCTTCCTTCTTCTCTCTCTTTCTTCTTTCTTTCTTTCTCTCTTTCTTTCTTCTTTCTTTCTTATGCTTGGGGAGTCTATTAAATATGGTAGCACACTATTTTGTTTATGGTACTCCACAATACATAGTATAAACAAATAAAAGTAAAATTAGCCATATATCTTCATTTGGCAGATGGTCCAATCCAATCAGACTTTTCTGAACTAGCACCTTTAATTTCAGGCCCTTTCTTGATTATATATATATATATATATATATATATATATATATATATATATATATATATATATATAATCTCCTTGAGGGGTCCTGTTTACCTGATTAATGAATAAAGCAGCCTCTGTGTCATAAAGGGTGCATCAAAACTTTGATTTTCCTGGTAGGGCTATTTTCTTAGGTTACTTTTTGGTTATTTCTGATGTGTTCAGTAGCTCAGGGAGGGATCACTTACTGAGTTCAGAGGTCAAGGTTAATGCTTTTCTTTCTGGATTCAGTCAGTCAAATCCTGTCTCTTTTCTACACCACTCCAAACGGGCTATGCTTCGTGAATTTCCTTCATCAGCCAGGGACATTAGGGAGTTTTTTCATTTTTTTCACTTACACAGAATTTGAGTGTGTCCTGAAGATGAAGAGAAATAGGTTTATTTCATAAGTAATCTCTAAAATTATCTTCTATGCTCAGGCAAGGATATATAGTTTTAATATTTCTTATAAAAATTCCTCTCTTTGTATTGTTTTAGGATTTATTTTTTCCTTTCCTCCATGAGAAGCCTAATCAAAGTGTAACAAGTCATTTTGAAATGTTATAATTTTGTTTTTATACTTCTGGGCACTAGGTTAAAATAACCAAGATATGTTCATCTTCTGCTTATTTTCATAAGCAGTAATAGGAAAAGCCCTTAGCTGAGGTTATGTAGTTACTCTACTCATATCTCACTGTGATGTTAAGAAAACAATTTTCTGTAGCAACTACAATCCCAAAAAGAAGAGTTGTGGATATCACTTATCACCAGTTAAGTGTTAGAAAAAAAAATGAGAGTCAGTGACAGGGATGTATTTCCAGTGGTGCCCAAGGGTAGCCTTGTTTTTCCATGATGTTGAAAGGACGTTCTCACAATGACAGCACCAGTCCTGAAAGTACTTCTTTCTTTCATCGAATATAGGTTCAGCAAGTATTTTAGAACCCTGATTCCCTGTGTCCTGCTGGGGGAGGGAGCAAAGGTGAAGATAAGGGTTCTAACATTTCCTTCACACTCCCTAAAGATGACCTCAAACATTCTCTGGGTACATACACCCCACCGAGGATGCCAGTTCAGGAAACTGGACAGATTGCAGGGAGTGTTTTGAATATGTAGGCATTTGGTCTAAGTCCCCTTTCTATGTCATTTTAAATTCATTGATATATTATTATAAAAGGAATGAGTAGGCCTGGCCACATGGCTTAGTTGGTTGGAGTGTCGTTCAGTACATGAAAATGTTACCAGTTCAATTCCTGGTCAGGACACATACCTAGGTTTTGGGTTTGATCCACAAGTGGAGATTATATGGGAGGAAACCAATAGAAGTTTCTCTCTCTTCCCCTTCCTCGCTCTGTAAAATCAATGAAATCAATGGAAACATGTCTTGTTTATTTATTTATTGATTGATTATGCCATTACAGTTGTTGTATTCCCCCCTTCATTCCCCTCCACCCTACCCCCCATCCCCACCATTACCCCCCCTTTAGTTTATGACCATGTGTCTCAAATTCTTTAGATTCTTTATTTCCCATACTATTCTTGCCCTCCCCTCTATCTATTTTCTACCTACCATCTATGCTACTTATTTTTTGTACCTTCTTCCCCTTTCTCCTTTTCCCACTCCCCTGTTGCTAACCCTCCATGTGATCTTCATTTCTGTGGTTCTGCTCCTGATCTAGCTGTCCTCTTAGTTTGCTTTTGTTTTAGGTGTGATTGTTAATAACTGTGAGTTTGCTGTCCTTTCACTGTTCATGTTTCTTTAACTTCTTTTTCTTAGATAAGTCCCTTTAACATTTCATATAATAAGGGCTTGGTGATGATAAACTCCTTGAATTTGATCTTATCTGAGAAGCACTTTATCTGTCCTTCCATTCTAAATGAAAGTTTTGCTGGATAGAGCAATCTTGGTTGTAGGTCTTTGGATGTCATGACTTGGAATACTTATTTCCAGCCTCTTCTTGCCTGTAAGGTCTCTTTTGAGAAATCTGCTGACAGTCTGATGGGGACTCCTTTGTAGGTGACTGTCCCCTTAGCTCTTGCTGCTTCTAGGATTCTCTCCTTCATTTGAATTTTGGCTAATGTAATTATGATGTGCCTTGGTGTGTTCCTTCTTGGATCCTTCTTTGGTACTCTCTGAGCTTCCTGGATTTCCTGGAAGTCTATTTCCTTTGCCAGATTGGGGAAATTCTCCTTTATTATTTGTTCAAATAAGTTTTCCATTGGTGGCTGTTCCTTTCCCCCTTCTGGCACCCCTATAATTCGGATGTTGGAGTGTTTAAAGATGTCCTGGAGGTTCCTAAGACTCTCCTCATTTTTTTGAATTCTTGCTTCTTGACTCTTTTCTGTTTGGCCATTATTTGCTTTCTTCTGGTCCACTCCATTGATTTGAGTCCCAGTTTCCTTTTCATTGCTATTGGTGTCCTGTGCAATTCCATTCATTTCAATTAGTTTCGCCTTCATGTTTCTCTAATTTGTGGCTATAATCAACCAGTTTTGTGAGGATCCTGATCAACAGTGTTTTAAACTGTGCATCTGAGAGTTTTGCTATTTATTCATCGCTTAGATTTATAGGCTCTGGGGCTTTGAGATCTTCTTGAGCCATTTTTGGTCTGTTCGCATCCGAGGAGCGGAGCCTTGGACTCCCAGGTCGCTGGGTTGTGACGCTATATATGGGGGCGTGGTCAGAGCGGGGAAATGGCGGTCTCCTCTGCAGTTTCTTGCAGCTGGGTGAGGAGCAGACCCTCAGGTGATTCACCAGGGCAGGGCCACTTAGGTCGCTGTATGTGGAGGCGGGGTCAGAGTGAGGAAATGGCAGCACCCTCGGCTGCGGCTCGCGCTGGGGTGGCTGGCTCTCGTCCAATTGCCCACTCCCTCGCTTGTCTATCCTCACACGAATGCGCTACCACAGTCAACCCGCAGCCCTGCTCCCTCGATGTTTCCCCGTGGTTGCTTGCTGAGTTGCCCACCAGGTCCAACCCTGTGCCTGGATTCTGCGTGCCTGAGTCCATCTGAGTTTTCCTGTGCTATCCTGCTCCTCCAGCTGCTGGTTTCGCCCCTCTTGCAGGTCAGGCTGAAGAATTTGTTGTTATCAGACTTCTGAAAAGTTCAATTTTCTGTGTTCTGGGTGTGTTTTCTGTTGCTAATATTTAGTTATCTCTAAACTTGGTTGTGTGAGGGAGCACGGCGTCACCACCTATGCCTCCATCTTGGCGGAAGTCTGGAAATATGTCTTAAAGGTGAAGATTGTCTTAAAAAAAAAGAAATAGGTATATGGTTACAAAAAAAATTCATATGCAAATATATCAGTAATTACTACACTTGATCTTAGCCAAAAGGCCGAGAAGTGATAGTAATTACTAAGTTAATGAATAACGAGTGAATTTAGTGAACTGAGGCTCTCCTGCTGGTCTGGGTAGTCAGTATGAACTTGGAAGAAGAAAAAATGTCTGAAGTGATTTTAATCAGTTAACAGTGATAGTGATCCTTACAGAAGCAACCTGCTTAACAGCATTGTTCTATCCTCTTAATCAGGAAAAAATAGGCTCAGTTTTTGACAAGTAACCAAATGAATCCACGGGCTTGTGCTTCCTATTTCTGCCACTTCCACATAACTTCATATTGAAGTTGTCTGGAAACAGAAAAGGAGAAATACAACTTGTGTTTTTTGTAATCTCTTCTGTTAGAAGTTCCTCTAGATGTCAGTATTACATAGGGAAACAAAAATATAATAGTCTGTGGTAATGAATAAAGACCTTACATTATTTAAATGGCAAGAATATGTAATATATATGGTGAAGAAAAAACAGCCTCAAGTGAAAGCTGGCATCTTATTTTCCTCAAGATTGAACGACAGCCTCTCCTGTTGCTTGTCAGATTGCTGTACCCAAAGGATGTTGGTCCATTTTGTGGACATTTGCCACTGACACTCTAGCTGGCCTTAGAATATCAGTGGCAAATGCTGATTGATCATCACTCCAGAGTCTGACAACCAAATTCTCACTTTCACACCTTAATGGATTGACATTGACTGAAACATACCAGTTTTCATTATTAAGTCCACAGATGCTTTTACCATTGTGTCATGCTATCCAAAATAAATCCAGAAAGAAGCACAATGCCAATCCACCAGTATTTTTTATCTCAAAAGAGAAGCATCAGAAGACAAAGTAATAAAATAGCTTCAAAGCAACTTGTTGGACCATCTTTTTTGACTAATTTGGATATGTGCTTTCAAAATTAGACTTCAAGTTCTCTGTTGCCTCTCTTCCATGTTAATCCCAATCTTTTGACAAATAAATATTTATTTCTTTTGAAATTATATTTTATTGATTATGCTACCATTTTTTCCTGATTTTTTCCTCTTTGGCCCCCTCCATCCAGCAGCCCCACTCTCTCAGACAATCCCCCCATCATTGTTTATATCCATTTATCATGTGTATAAGTTTTTTGGGTACTGCATTTTCTATACTGTACTTCACATCCCCATGGCTATTCAGTAACTACCTATGTGTCCTTCTCAATCCCCTCACCTCTTCACACATTCCCCGACACACCCCTCCCATCTAGCAACCATTAATGCTCTCTATATCTATGATTCTGTTTCTGTTATTTTTGTGCACTTAGTTTGTTTTTTTCTTTAAATTAAAAAAATTGTTGTTCAAGTACAGTGTCTCCATTCCCCACCTACCCGGCCACCCACAGCAGGCATCCCCACTTCCTACCCTTGATCCTACCTCTCTTTGACTTTGTCCATGTGACTTTGACTTTATACATGTTCCTTGACAACTCTTTCCCCTTTTTCCCCCATTATTCCCTCCCTCCTCTCCTGTGGATACTGTCAGTTTGTCCTTAATTTTAATGTCTCTGGTTATATTTTGCTTGCTTCTTTGTTTTGTTGTTATCTCACCTATAAGTGGAACCTGATCTTATTTTTCTTAAGTAAGTCTCTTCAACATTTCATATAATAATGGTTTGGTGAAGAACTCCTTTAATTGTTTATTTTGGTATGGGGAGCTATCTGCCCTTTGATTGTACATGATAGCTTTCCTGGATAGAGCAATCTTGGCTGTAAGCCTCTGCTTTTCATTACTTTGAATATTTCTTGCCAATCCCTTCTACCAGGCAAAGTTTCTTTTAAGAAATCAGCTGATAGTCTTATGGGAATTGTCCTGTAGATAGGTAAATGATTTTCTCTTGCTGCTTTTACAATTCTCTATCTTTAACCATTGGCATTTTAATTATGATGTGTCTTGGAGTGGGTCTCTTTGCATTCATCTTGTTTGAGACTTTCTGTGCTTCCTGGACTTGCATGTCTATTTCCTTCACAAAATTAGAAAAATTTCTTTCACTATTTTTTGAAACATTTTTTATTGTTGTTCAAGTACAGTTTTCTGCCTTTTCCCCCCACCCCTCCCCACAACCTCAACCCCACCTTCCCATTTCCACCCCCTTTGTTATTGTCCATATATCCTTTATAATTGTTCCTGTAAACCTTTCATCCTTTTCCTCCATTATCCCCTCCCCTCTCCCCTCTGATTACCATCACCCTGTTTTCAATTTCAGTGTCTTTGGTTATACTTTGCTTGCTTGTTCGTTTTGTTGATTAGGTTCCTGTTAATGATGAGATCATATGGTATTTGTCTTTCACTGCCTGGTTTATTTCATTTAGCATAATGCTCTTCAGTTCCATCTATGCTGTTGCAAAGGGTAGGAGTTTCTTTCTTTCTCTTTCTTTCTTTCTTTCTTTCTTTCTTTCTTTCTTTCTTTCTTTCTTTCTTTCTTTCTTTCTTTCTTTCTTGATGCATAGAATTCCACTGTGTAAATGTACCATAGTTTTGTTTTTTTTTAATCTATTCATTTACTGATGGGCACTTAGGTTACTTTCTGCATTTGGCTGTTATAAATTTTGTTGCTATAAACATTGGGGTGCATAGGTTCTTTTGGATTGGTGTTTCAGGGCTCTTAGGATATAATCCTAGTGGTGGAATTGCCCAGTCAAAAGGCAGTTCCACTTTTAGTTTTCTGAGGAAATTCCATACTGTTTTCCATATAGTTGCACCAGTCTGCAGTCCCAGCAACAGTGCATTAGGGTTCCCTTTTCTCCAGAACCTCACCAACACATGTTGTTTGTTGTTTTGTTTATGATGGCCATTCTGACCAGTGTAAAGTGGTATCTCATGGTGGTTTTAATTTGCATCTCTCTGATGGCTAGTGATGCTTAGCAACTTTTCATATGTCTCTGGATGCTCTGTATGTCCTCCTTGGAGAAGTGTCTGTTCAAGTTTTTTGCCTGTTTTTTAATTGGGTTACTTGTTTTCTTAGAGTGGAGTCATGTGAGTTCTTTATATATTTTGGAGATCAAACCCTTGTCTGAGGTATCATTGGCAAATATGTTTCCCCACACAGTTGGTTCTCTTTTTATTCTAATGCTGTTTTATTTAGCAGTGCAGAAGCTTTTAATTTTGATGAGATCCCATTTGTTTATTCTTTCCTTTATGTCCCTTGCTCTAGGGGACATATCGGTGAAAATATCACTGCTTGGAATATCTGAAATATTCCTACCTATGTTTTTCTGAAGGACTTTTATGGTGTCACAACTTATATTTAAGTCTTTTATCCACCTTGAATTTATTTTTGTGTATAGTGTAAGTTGGTGCTCAAGTTTCATTTTTTGTTTTGCATGTAGCTCTCTAGTTCTCCCAGTTTGTTGAAGAGGCTATTTTGCTGCATTTTATGCTGCTACCCTCTTTGTCAAATATTAATTGGTGGTAGAGGCTTGTGTTTCTTTCACTATTTTTCCAAAGAGATTTCTAATCTTTTGCTGTTTCTCTTCTCCTTCTGGCACCCATATGATATGGGTGTTGGACCTCTTTAAATTGCCCCAGAGGCTGCTTATACTGTCCTCATTTTTTTTTATTCTTTTTTCATCTTGTTGTTCTGGTTGATTGTTTTATTCTTCTTTATGTTCCATATCATGATTTGGTCCTCAGTTTCATCCACTCTACTGTTGTTTTTCTGTGAATTGTTCTTTATTTCTGTTACAGTATTCTTTATTTCTGAGTGGATCTTTTTTATGCTGTTGAGGTCCTTAACTAAGTTCCTTGAGCATTTTTATAAACAATGTTTTGAATTCAGCATCTGAAAAATTGCTTATCTCTATTTCATTTATCTCTTTTTCTGGAGTTTTGATGTGTTCTTTCACTTGGGCCATGTTTCTTTGTTTCCTTTTGGCAGCCTCCCTGTGTTTGTTTCTATGTATTAGATAGAGCTGCTTTGACTCTGTCTTGGTAGTGTGGCCTAATGTAGTAGGTGTCATATAGGGTCCAGTGGCACAGCTGTGTGTGTACTATCACCCAAGCTAGGTACTCGAGGTGTGCCCTTCATGTGGGCTGAGTACACCCTCTTGTTGCAGTTGAGCTTTAGCTGCTTTTGGCAGATCAATGGAAGGGATTTACCCAGGCCAGTCAACTGCAAAGATGGCTGTAACCACTTACCACCAACTTCCACCCTGTGGAGGATCAGTTGTGCAGCGGCAGGGGAGTGGTAATTCAACATGGTCTATACCTGTCCACTGGGTGCACTGGCCCTGGGATTTCCCAGGTGGTGCATGCCATGATCAGCCTCAGCCTGTCTTTTGCCTGGGACCACACTGCCCAAACTACAAAGAAATATGAGATGGTTGTTACTTATGCTGGCTTGGATATTCCCTGCAAAGCCAAGGTTGTGACTTAGGCTGGCTGCTGCTAGTGCTGGGCCTGGGACTCACCAAGGCCAGCTGTTTCTTGTTTGAGAGGATTTAGGAAGTTGTGCAGCATGAGCTAAGACTAGCCATTCATATAGAAAAGCACTTGAATGAGCCCACATTTTGGGTTGGATAGAGTCTTTGGGAATCTCCAAGGTAGGTCAAACAGTGTTAGCAAGGTTGGTGGAATCTCAGATATGGCACCAGCTTGCTAACTCTGAGGAGAGGGTTTAGAAAAGGGAGAATGGCCTCTGCTCACCTTGATGCCAGACACTTTGGTCTCTCCCTTTATACCACTGGTGCCTTTCAAGGTGCTACCCTGGTGCTGGAGCTCAGAGAAAATGATTCTGAGTAAGTCCATGTGTGGGTTCTTTAAGAGGAACTGCTTGGGGTTCTAGTAGTTTATGCCACAGACTCAATCTCCATTGGTTTTTGCAGCCAGAAATTGTGGGGACTTACCTTCCTGGCACTGGAAACTTATACTGGGGGGCTTGGTATAGGCCTAGGACTCCTTGCTCTTCAGTCATCCCGCCCGAATTGTTATGCATCATATATGGGTGAGGGACCAGCCTGTTCCATGTCTGTGCCCATCCTACCAGTGGGGATGGATGTGGTTTCTTTAATTCCATACTTGTCAGACTTCCAATTCAGTTCGATTTCTGATGGTTCTGGGGGATGGCTGTTCTCTATTTTAGTTGTAATTTTGATGTGTTTGTATGAAGAGGTGAGCCATTTCTGCCTATGCCACCATCTTGACTGAAAGTCTTTATTTCTTCACTGTACAATTTTTTTCATTTTACACCCTTCTCCCTTAATCTTATTTTTATCTCCAGTAGGTTGGCTGTGTATAGATATTCAATAAATATTAACAATATCCACCTTGACTGTAATAATATTTTTTTTCAGAGTGACAGTATAGTGTAGTAGTTAACAGCACAGAATGAGGTAGATAATTGAGTTAAATCTCAATTATTCTAAACTATGTAACCCTGGGAAATTATTCAACTTCATTATAAAATAGAGTTAATAGTGTTTATCCCAAAGGGTTTCTATGAGGAACAACTGAGATAACATAACAAGCATAGAAAAGTACCTGGTATGTAGTCAGTGCTTGGTCTATATTAATCACCACCATCACCATAATCATCGCCATCATCATCACCACATCATCATTATTACTACATCTCAGTCTTAGGGTAAACACCAGAATTCAAAGATTAAACTAATCTTGTTGTCCATTTCAGGCAAAATGAAAAAAAGCTTAATAAAATGTTGCAAGAGATGCCAGACTTGGGAGTATGTGTTGAGTACTATGCAAGCACAAGTTAGGGAGCCACTGGCTGTGCTTGAGGAAGCAAAAGGACTTGTACCCTGCAAAGGGAGAAATAGGCATCTATCATCCCTGCACTGTCACTTAACAGAGGAAGTTACAGTTCAAGGCTGTAATCCCTAATTTTGTTTTTAATAGATTTACTTAACATGCCTGTGTGTTTCAAGGTCCCTGTCTGAAAAATGGAAATACTCAAAACCAATTCGCAATTTGTCTTGATATCTGTGAGCTGCAGTGACATAGCATTTTATGCTTTCAAGTCATCCTAAGGCAAATTTTGTTCTCTTACCAAAGGAAAAAAGACTGATTCTTCAGATATCTGAAAATTTTTATTAATTGCAATGTATAACTTTAGCATTTGTAATAATTTGGGTGGATCGATTTACCTTCCATGCGGTATTTAAAGAGGGTTTGCTAAACTGATTCAGAGAAGTCAGGACTGTGAGAATGTTTATCTGCTTAGAAAAGAGCCATCTGTTTTAAGCAATGTAAAAGATTCATGTATAAAGCTTACTTTAGTCTTCCACTTTCTGGTTTACAAAACCCAACCATATACATCCTCTCATTTTTATTTGATTTATATATAAACCACATGAAGACAATATAAACAGAGGTCAATGGTGCCTTGAATATTATCAATATCCTTTAATCTATTCATAAAGACTGGATTTCTTCTATAAACAGTGCTAGAGTTTTACAGGATTTCTTTTAAAATGGTGAGTTCATTTATTTTCTAATACTGTGCTCTATATAGAGTTTCATTAATTCAGATGGTTCCATCCACTAAATACTATTAATTTTTTGTTTTTGAATCATATAATATATGGTTCTCAATCTGTAGTGATTATACCCTCAGGGGATATTAAGCAATTTCTGAAGACATTCCTTTTTAAAAAATTTTAATTTTCTTTTATTGTAGTTCAAGTACAATTGTCTGCATTTTCCTCCCACCACTGCTCCCACCTCAGCCATCCCCATCTTTTTTTCCTGACTCCAGCCCACCTTGGTTTTGTCCATACATCCTTTATAGTTGTACATGAAAACCCTTCCCACTTTCTCCCCATTACTCCTCTCACCTCCTCTCTGGTCACTGTCAGTTTGTTCTTAATTTCAATGTCTTTGGCTATATTTTATTGCTTTGATTTGCTGATTAGGTTTCAGTTGAAGGTGAGATCATATGGTATTTGTCTTTCACTACCTGCTTATTTCACTTAGCATAATGCTCTCCAGTTCTATCCATGCTGTCACAAAGGGTAGGAGCTCCATTTTTTTTTTTCCCCTGCTACATAGAATTGCACTGTGTAAATGTACCACAGTTTTTTGCTCTGTCATTTACTGATGGGCACTTCGGTTGCTTCCAGAACTTGGCTATTGTGAATTATGTTGCTATGGACATTGGGTTGCATAGGTTCTTTTGGATTGGTGTTTCAGGGTACTTGGGTATAATCTTAGCAGTGGAATTGCTGGGCCAAAATGCAGTTCCATTTTTAGTTTTCTGAGGGACTTCCATACTGTTCTTCACAGTGACTGCACCAATCTGCATTCCCATCAATGGTGCACTAGGGTTCTCTTTTCACTACATTCTCTCCAACACTCGTTGTTTCTGGCATTGCTTATGATGGCCATCCTCACTGGTGTGAAGTGGTATCTCATGGTGGTTTTAATTTACATCTCTCTGATGGCTAGTGATGCTTAGCACCTTTTCATATGTCTCTGGATCCTCTGTATGTCCTCCTTGGAGAAGTGTCTGTTCAAGTCCTTTACACATTTTTTAAATTGGGTTTCATGTTTTCTTAGAGTGGAGTCATGTGAGTTCTTTATATATTTTGGAGATCAAACCCCTGTCTGAGGTATCATTGGCAAATATGTTTTCCCATACAGTTGGTTCTCTTTTTATTCTAATGCTGTTTTATTTAGCAGTGCAGAAGCTTTTAATTTTGATGAGATCCCATTTGTTTATTCTTTCCTTTATGTCCTTTGCTTTTGGAGACATATCATTGAAGATGTTGTTGTGTGGAATACCTGAGATTTTCCTGCTGATGATTTTCTCTAGGAATTTTATGGTATCACAACTTATATTTAAGTCTTTCATCCACCTTGAATTTATTTTTGTGTATGGTGTAAGTTAAATGAGTTTTTTTTTTTTTTTGCTTATAGCTGTCTAGATCTCCCAACACTATTTGTTGAAGAAATTATTTTTGCTCCGTTTTATGCTACTGCCCCCTGTGTTGAATATTAATTGACCGTAGAGACCTGAGTTTATTTTTGGGCTCTCTATTCTGTTCTATTGGTTCATGTGTCTGTTCTTATGCCAGTACAAGGCTGTTTTTATTACAATGACCCTGTGATACAGTTTGATATCAGGTGTTGTGATCCCTCCTACTTTGCTCTTCTTTCTTAAAATTTCTGTGGCTATTTTGGATCTTTTATGGTTCCATGTGCCTTTTTGAAATGTTTGATCTATATCTGCGAAATATGTCATTAATACTTTAATAGGGATTGCATTGAATCTATAAATTACTTTGATTAGTATGGACATTTTGATGATGTTAATTCTTCTAATCCATGAACATAGTACATACTTCCAAATGTTTCTGTCTTCCTTAATTTCTTTCTTCAGTGTTGTGTAGTTTTCTGAGTATAGGTCTTTTACCTCCTTGGTTAGGTTTATTCCTCGGTACTTACTTTTCTTTTTGCTATAGCAAATGGGTTTTTTTTCTGATTTCTGTTTCTGATATTATATTATTGGTATATAAAATGCCTTTGATTTCTGAATATTTACTTTGTATCCTGTCACTTATTAGGTTGAGCAGTTTTTTTGTAGAATCTATAAGATTTTTGATATGCAGCATCATATCATCTGTAAATTACGACAGTTTTGCTTTCTTTTCTCCCAAATGAATGGCTTTTATTTCTTTTTCTTGTCTCATTTCTGTGGCTAGGACTTCCAATGCTAGGTTGAATAGAAGTTGTAAAAGTTGTCTTGTTCCTGATGTTAATGGGAAAGCTTTTAGTTTTTGTCCATTGAGTATGATGTTGGCTGTAGGTCTCTCATATGTGGCCTTTATTATGTTGAGGAATGCTCCCTCTATATCCCACTTTTCTGAGTGTTTTTATCATAAATGGGTGCTGTACCTTATCAAATGCTTTTTCTGCATCTATTGATATAATCTTGTGATTTTTGTCTTTCTTTTGTTTAAGTGATGTATTATGTTTATTGATTTGTGACTATTGTACCATTCTTGAATCCTAGGATGATCCCACTTGGTCATAGTGTATAATCTTTTTAATGTATTGCTGAATGAGGTTTGTCAATATTTTGTTGAGGATTTTATTGTCTATGTTCTTCAGCAATATTGGACTGTAGTTTTCTTTCTTTGTTATGTTTTTATCTGGTTTTGGGATTAGGATGGTGCTGCTGTCATAAAAAGAGTTTGAGAGTCTTCCATGATTTGGGATTTTTTGGAATAGTCTGAGAAGTGTATGGGTTATGTATTCCTTAAATGTTTTGTTAAATTCTGTGAAACTGTCTGGTCCAGGGTTTTTTTTGTCCTGGGAGTTTTTGTTTACTCCTTCAATTTTGTCAGCTGTTACTGTTCTGTTCAGGCTTTCTGCTTCTTCTTCATCGAGTTTTGGAAGATTATATTTTTCTGGAAATCTGTCCATTTCACCTAAGTTTTCAAATTTCTTGGCATACAATTTTTTTGTAGTAATTTCTGTGGTATCGACTATAATCCCTCCTCTTTCATTTCTGATTGTGTTTATTTGGGTCCTCTCTTTTTTGATAAGTCTTCTTAAAGCCTTGTTGATTTTGTTTATCTTTTCATCAAAACAGCTCCTGGATTTATGGATCCTTATAATTGTTCTTTTAGTCTCTATGTTGTTTAATTCTGCTCTGATCTTGGTTATTTCTTTCTTCCTACTTGCTCTGGGCTGTCTTTATTGTTCTTCCTCCAGTTCTTGTAGATTTAGGGTTAGATTATTTATTTGAAATGTTTCTATCATTTTTAGGTGGGCATGTATTTCTACAAACTTCCCTCTCAGGACTGCCTTCGCTGTTTCTTGTAAGTTTAGGATTGTTAAGAGTTTATTTTCATTTGTTTCCAGATTTTTTTTAATTAAAAAAATTAAATTTATTTATCTTTAGAGAGGAAGGGAAGAAAAGAGGGAGAGAAATATTATTGTATGGTTGCCTCTTGTTTGTCCCCTGCTGGGCACTGGCCTGCAGCCTGGACATGTGCCCTGACTGGGAATCGAACCAAATTTTTTTATTTCTTCCTTCATCTCATTATTAACCTGTTCATTGTTTAATAGCATCCTATTCAATCTGGATGAATTTTAGTGTTTTTGAATTTTTTTTTGAGGTTGGTTTCTAGTTTCAGGCCCTTGTGGTCAGAGAAAATGCTTGATATAATTTCAGCTTTCTTGAATTTGTTGTGGCTTGTTTTGTCCTATCATGTGGTCTATCTTTGAAAATGTTCCATGTGCATTTGAAAAGAATGTGTATTTTGCTTTTTTAGGATACAAGGTTCTATATATATCAGTTAAGTCTGTTTGATTAGGATATTGTTCAATGCTGCAATATCTTTGCTGATATTTTGTTGGAAGATCTATCTATTGTTGACAGTGAGGTGTTAAAATCTTCTACTATAATTGTGCTGCTGTCTATATCTTTCTTGGAGTCCTTCAAGTTTTTCTTTACATATTTGGATGCTCCTAATTTGGGTGCATATATATTTCTAATGTTTATGTTTTCTTGATGTATTTTCCCTTGATTATTATAAAGTGTCCTTCTGGATTTCTTTTTATGGCCCTTGATTTAAAGTTTTGGGGTTGTTTTGTTTTTTTCCTATTGTGAGTATTGATATCCCTTCTTTTTTCCCCTGTCAATTTGCTTGGAATATTTGTTTCCAGCCCTTCACTTTCAGTCTGTGTAGTTCTTTGTTCTGAGGTGAGTCTCTTGTAGGCAGCATATATGTGGGTCATGATTTCTTATCCTTTCAGCTATTCTATGCCTTTTGATTGGAGCATTTAATCCATTTACATTAAAGGTTACTATTGATAGGTCCTTATTCATTGCCATTTTATTTCCATTGTACCTGTGTTCCTCTCTCTCTCTCACTCTTTTTCTTCCTTTTCGTAAAGCAGGTTCTTTTGCATCTCTTGCAGTGCTTGTTTGGAGGAGGTGTATTCTTTGAGGCTTCTTTTGTCTGGGAAACTCCTTATTTTGCCTAACATTTTAATTGAGGGCCTTGCTGGCTAGAGTAGTCTTGGTTGCATGCCTTTGTTTTTCATTACTTAGAATATTTCTTGCCATTCTCTTCTAGTTTTAATGTTTCTTTTCAGAAGTCAGATGCTAGCCTTATTGGGGCTCCCTTGTATGCTACTTCCTGTTTCTACCTTGCTGCCTTTAAGATTCTGTCTTTGTCTTGGAATTTTGCCATTTTAATTATGATGTGTCTTGTATTAGGCCTTTTTGCATTCCTCTTGATTGGGACTTTCTGTGTTTCCTGGATTTGTTTGAGTTTTCCTCTCATCAAATTAAGGAAGTTTTCCATTACTAGTTTTTCACACATGTTTTCTATCCCTTGCTCTTCTTCTTCTCCTTCTGGTATCCCTATTATATGGATATATTATGTATCATGTTGTCCTGCATTTCCCTTAATACCTCTTCATTCTTTCTGAGTCTTTTTTCCTTTCTTGCTCTTTCTGAGAGTTTTTTTCTACCTTGTCATCCAGCTGACTGATTCAATCCTCTGCTTCATCTAGTCTGCTTTTGATTTCTTCTACTGTGTTCCTCAATTCAGAAATTGTATTCTTCATTTCCTCTTGGCCCTTGTTGATAGTTTATGTTTCCTTTTTCATGTTGATATGGTTTGCGATGAGTTCATAGTAGTTTCCCTGTAGTTTCTGATAATTCTCTGTGAGCTCATTGAGCTTCCTGATAACCATTGCTTTGAATTCAGTATCTGATAGTGGAGTTGCCTCTCTTTCATTTGGTATTGTTTCTGAGGCTTCCTTTTTTTATTTCATTTGGGGATTGTTTCTTTGTCTTCCCATTGTGAGACTCTCCTTGTTTGCTTCTGTTTCTTAATTTGATCTGTTCTGACTCCCTGGGCTTGTGGTGTGAACTTCTATGGCAGGAAACCTGTGACATTCAGTGGTTCAGTCTCCTTGATCTCCTAAATTTGCTGCTTTTGAGATGCCATTTTGATGGCTCTGTGTTTGTCTTTGGGTTTTTATTTTTGTTGGGTCTTTCTTTGTTGGGTCCTTCCCTCTAGCTGGTTAACTGAGGGTCACTCCATCCACCATTTTTTGTATGTTGTGCAGGTGTGGACAGGTTGTATCAAAGCTGGTTCTTCTGTCTGTCTGAGGTTATGAGGCTTCTCTCTGTTGTTCAGTTGTTTGTTCTGGATAATTTCTCCATCGTTTAGTTGTAATTGCAAATTTAGTGTAGCTTTCACTCACTTCTCTGCCACTTTTTTTATTATCTGTTGGTGGTTTCTTTTTTGGTGGGTTCTCCCTTCTAGCAGGTGTATTAGTGTTCACAGATCCCATCTATTCTTTTATGTGATCAATTGGAGGGGGAAGGTAAAATGAATTAAGACAGTAGGAGTGTATTATATGAGATTTAAAGTGCCAACCTATAGAGAAGAGATAGTAGATCCTTTGTATAAGTATAGTGTTAACAGTGATATTTCACCCTAGCCACTTTTTGGAAAGGGTGGAAAAGAGATAAGACTCTTGTTAGAGATAGGAAGGATTGTGAGTTGAATCCAGAAAGCAGAGAGCTTGTGGAAGGTCATATTATGAGATATAGTGAGATTGAATGATAGAAAATGGGCATAGTATGTGAGAAAACAGAGTTAACCACAACAGTAATAAAGTTCTGGAAGACAGTGAAATGGGCTAAGATCCAGGTGGAGTGCTGTGTGTACAATTGTATGAAACAAAAATTACTTACACTAATACTGGAACAACAGTCATATGACAGAATCTATATGATCTGAATAACAAGAATAGGAACTACATGACCTAGAGTAGTACACTATTGGAACACAAGTGAAGTGAAAAAAGGAAAATTAAAATACAGTTGGAAAGAGAGAACAAGAAAAACCAGTCACACAATGCAATTAAACATACAAATAAAACAAGGAAAACTAAACAGAAAGAAGAGGTATAAAAATGCTAAAAAATAAAAGAAGAAAAAATAATGAAAAAAATACATATAAACAATAGAATGCAAGTTCTCTTAAATAGCAGAGTGAAATTTTGCCTCAGTTTCTCAGTTGTTGGAATTGCCTTGTGATCCATCCTTTTATAGCTCCAGGTCTTATTGTGTCACTTTAGAAATAAACAAACAAAAAGACTCATGATGACTTTAAACTGGCCCAGCCAATTCAGCTGGTCTTCCTGGCTGCAGCAGACTGAGGGGGGTTGGGCTTTGCTTTTCTTCCTTCCTATGGTTTTGTGAGAATGGGGGCCAGGTTGGGGTGGAATCTTCACATTGGCCTAGTCTCCAACCCAGTTCCTCCTTTCACTGCCAAGCCCACTCTGCCCCAGCTTGGGGCCTTCAATCTACCAGCTATGTTATTCTTGAGGTGCACTAATTAGGGGTAACTCACATACCGCCTTCTTGCTCTTTGCTATCCTAGGTGCTAGGCACTCTCAAAGTCCCTTCAGGATAGTTTAGCTCTCCCAGTGAGTTAAGTCCTTCTGGGGACTGCTAACTCCTTGAGTCCTGCTGCTGTCCTCTTTGGGGGACACCTCCTTCCTCCTCTTAGCACACCAGCCTGGCCGTGCAGGGTAGGGCCCAGCCACTGTGGGGGTAGGGGCTGGGGGATAGGTGGGGGGCTGGATATTGTGGCAGCAGTGGGTACATGGCCTCTGCCACTGCAGTGTCAAAAGACATTCTGAACATTACAACTGGGAGGGAGGATACTATTGGCATCTGGTTGGTAGATTCCAGAGATGCTGCTAAATATCTTATAATGCTCATGGCATCCCCTACAGTAAAGAATTATCCAGCCTCAAGTGTCAGTTCTACTGAGGCTGAGAAACCCTGTGTAATATATAACCTCAATTACTCAATTGTGTATCCACAGGCTAAGGAGAAGGTGTGGTTATATCCCAACCTGAAGGAAATGGCATCTGTCAAAGGAAAGAGGACATCAACCCTTACAGGTAACAGCTTTAAAATGCTAGATATTTATGAAGAGAAAAAGCTCTGTATAAAAGTCCTGTTGTTGTTTTTATTCAGAGGAAGTTACACACTTATAAAGTCCCATATCTGGAGAAGTGCTGTTTGAATACCTTTTTTTGATTGGCTTTGGGTCCTACTAGTTACAAACTAGAAAATCTTTGAAAATTTAATTGTTGTTCAGTAGGTCATGTTCACCTCTACTTTGCTTTTCAAAAGCTTTTATCTGTTGAAAAGACAAACCTGAATAGAGATGTCATTATGGGAAGATAAAATTATCCTGATCATATATTGTAATGCATCCTCCATTAATATATTTGTATCCTATGGTGGCTTTTAGAAAGATCTTCCCAGAAGAACCAACCTTCCCCTGACAAAGAAAAGGTTAATAAACTCAACAAGAAAAATTCTGAGAAGGCCAATGCTTCTCTAGTTCAGAGAAGTTTTGCCACATTTCATACAAAAAGATCACATAATGAGGTAGAAGAGTTTGCTCTAAGAAAGTCTATAGAGCCAATGGAAGATGCAGATAGAAGAGAAATTTTATGCACACAGAGAGTACACAGACAAGAAAATAATAGTGCTGGAGATGATAGACAAGCTACTATGGATAAAAATGAATGTCCAGTGTTCAAAGAAAAGGAAAATGAACTTCATTCTAAGGAAGATACCAGTGAAAGTGAACCTAAGAAAAAAGGGGGGTTATCAATTGCATATGAAGCAGTGATGGACAAGAGTTCAAATAAAAAGCAAAATGATGATAAAACTAATGGTGGTCAGTTCTATAAAAGGTAGGGGTAAAAACATTATATGTATATAATTGATGTTTTTTATAAGTCTTGTCATTGCAATTTAAGGCCATATCAAAGAGATAACTGAAGTAAGTTTTTAAAGCAATGGTTTAGAAACCAGTTTTCATGTGTGTAGATTTTTTTCAGCCATGTTTTCATGCTATTATTCTTCTTCATTCCTGTGATATGTTTATGCATTTCATTGTTTTCTAAGCTTCCTATCAACTGAAAGACAATGATAGTCATTATCAGTACTCACATAAATTAGCATTTTAATGGATCAAGTAAATTTTTTTTGTTTTTAAAATATAGAGTACATCCTTTCTAAGATCAAGAATTGAATGATGATCAGTTTTATCTATAAGTTAAAACATAATTCTTAAAAAGTTTACCTACCCCTTTCTGCACGATAAATTGGCTATTTCCACCAAATATTGTGAGGATTGAGTAAGAAGTAGATTATTGAATGAGTCCTATTCGACTGCAAAGTTTCACATGTAAATGCAGGTAATTATGTAGCCAATTAAAATTAATTATTCTACACAATGATGAGCCACAGAATTTATTTGGAACATAAAATATCCAAACAGCTATGGTCTTTTTTTTTAAGGATTTAAGATACAATTTTTATTTTATTTTTAATACAGTATTTGAAACCTAATCATGGAGAAGTCTCATTTTCCAAGAATTAAACACTATATTTACTAAGAAAGCCTGTTGCCTCAAAGATGTGCTTCATAAGGTCTGGAGCTCTTGCAAAACTGAAATGAGATCAAGTTTTTCTTTCACCCATAAAGGCTGATTCTCACTGCTAATATTCAAAGAGATTACTGCTTCTTTTATTGTGCTTTAATTTAGTCATTTCTCTATTTTATAAACAAAGTGAAAAAATGAAGGTCAAGTCAGTTAGTTATTAATGAAATGACTACTTTTGTAAAGGGCCAATGGAATAATTTAGGCTCCAAATGAAGTCATTAGTGAGATTCTCTGTGATCCTCATTTTGCTGCTTAGATCTGATAGGGAAGCATATTATTATATTTTATTCCCCAAAGCTGACACTGCCAACTGTCTGTCATAAAGCTTAAGACCCTTCATCAAAACACCATTTTGAGGCAGCTTTACTTAGCCATTTGACCAAAACTTTGAGAGGGGCAGCTGAGTTTTATTTTCCAGGTCTATCAGCAATGTAAAAGCCATTTCTACATCACGAGTCCTGGGAAATGTAGCAATAAGACCCATTTTCCAGAATGCTGAACAAACAGAGCATGCTATCAGTAGTAAGCAGAGCATGATGGAAGAACAATTCATCAAAGAGGACAGCAAAATGTGCAGAACAGATATAGCAGGGACAGCTGAAGGACACACATTGAGAAGGACGCAGGAAACCAGACAAGTCCAGGGGAGCTCACAAGGCCAACCCCTGGAGTCCACTGGAATTCAGACCTTGAGACAGCGAGATTTGGTGACCCCATTGGCTAGGAAATGGATTTGTTTCAGCCTTTTCAAGCTTCTTAACCTCTTCAGTGAGCATTTCCAACTAAATTTTACTGAGCCTAACAGCCTGAAGGAGACATTATGCCACATTGATGCCATTTGTGAATATAACTCTATCATTTTTTTATCTGAAGAGATGAATGCCACCAACATAATTCTTTTGTGACTTCTTTATGGTGTGGGAGGTGAATTTCTATATCAAATCAGACTCCCAGAGATTTATATTATCTCAATTCAAAATATTAACACTTGGCAGAGTGCCTAACACAAGTATTTGAAAATTATATGCTGAATAAATATAAACTTTTGAAAACAAAGTTATTATCTATTCACCTCTTTTTGTTTCTTTTTTATGTATGTAAGAAAGTATATGCAGCCCTGGCTGGCGTAGCTCAGTGGATTGGGCGCGGGCCTGTGAACCAGAGTATCGCGGTTCGATTCCCAGTCAGGGCACATGCCTGGGTTGCAGGCCAGTTCCCAGCAGGGGACACATGAGAGGCAACCATACATTGATATTTCTCTCCTACTCTTTCTCCTTCCCTTCCCCTCTCTCGAAAAATAAATAAATAAAATATTTAAAAAAAAAAAAAAAAAGAAAGTATATGCAATAGATGCTAAATAACGAATAAATGGGGAAATAAATAGGTTCATAGCAAGCAAACTTTAACAATAGTATACATGGAAAAGTGAAAAGAATACCGGAAGAATACAATTTTGTATTTTAGAACTATTCCTGAGGTGAACCATAGTTTAAACACTTAGGATAGAAGGTAGAAAGTGGGAGAAATTTGAAAGCCATGGAACATATACTTTAGTAATTTTTACTGGGCCTTTTATTTCCAGCCAGAAAACAAATTCATGGTTATGTCTTGAGTGTATCTTACATAAAGGCTAAAATATTTTGTAAAATAATATGTAATAATATCAAACATTTCACTAACATGAAGGAACATTTTGTTTTTCTCTTTTTGCTTTAAAATAATGGACTACATTTGTGGTTCTTAAAAAATGGAACAAATAATATTTCATGTTTGAATTTAAATAGCCTCAGGCCTGGAAGTATAACCTATTTGCACTGTATTGAGGTTGAAGATTTTAAGCTATTTTAGTATTTCTAAAAGTTGTCCTGAGATAGTATGAACCATAGATTAACTGGTCCTGACATTCTTTCTCAAAGATGTCAGGTATCACCTTTGTGAATCACATATCATAACATGAGGTGAAAATTTATACTCCCTAGATCATTAGGAATAAAACAGATGGCCTGTTGTATTTTATTATTAAATGCACAAAATTTCACTCTGAGGCCCCATGCTTGTGCAATAAAGAGTTCTGACTGCTTAACAGATGGCCCTTCTTTCCCTCTCACCTTCTAGATGACTGCCTGGCTCCTCCTGCACCCTTTCATCACCGGATTGTAACAGCCAAACAGACAGCCATCAACAGTTTTTATACCGTGAGCAGAACAGAAATTTTAGGAGGGTGAGTCATGCTTGGTTTTAGCATACTTTAAACAATAGAAGAGAACTTTTAAAGAGATGGATCCTGAGAGTTTCACAAATATTTGCTAGTCTCAACTTGAGAATCAGAACTATCATCAACAAACATTTTAAGAGATTTTAACCATTTCTGAAAATCATCGCTGATGCCAGAAAGGTTGATTTGATGACTGACTAAATTCCACATTTAATTGTTCTTTTGCCTCCCTGTTGCAATTCCTGAAAGTGAGAGAAACCCAGGATGAGCCACCAGAAGGTTGAGAGGTTGTTCAAAGCTTGGAAATTGAGAGATAAGCTGTAGAAATGAGTGAACACTTTATTTCTTGAAGTATTTGCTAAATTATTTTCATCATTATTGGTTTTCCATTTACATTGTTATTGTGTTCATTACTATTATCCATTCAGTCAATTATTTTATTCACAGGAGTTATTTGAAGGACATCTAAATGCACAGTCTTTCCCTGAAGAAACAAGAGTAAAGTCAACAGGGATCGAGACCCTTACCAGGGATATTTCTTCCTCTTCAACTTCAGTCACAATCTCCCCACGATATCTTGTAATTTAAATCATAAATTATGAAAAAGCAGAAAATTTATACAAATATATACAAAATTTACTTAACAGCACATTGGAAAATATCTATAGCTACTCTAATGCATATTTCTGCAATTGGCCATCAGATGTATGATTGATACTTGTAAAATTTCTTCTTCCTCTTCCTATTCTATATTTCTTTTGTC
This sequence comes from Artibeus jamaicensis, assembly GCF_021234435.1. Classification (NCBI taxonomy): domain Eukaryota; kingdom Metazoa; phylum Chordata; class Mammalia; order Chiroptera; family Phyllostomidae; genus Artibeus; species Artibeus jamaicensis. The sequence goes on along the minus strand of NW_026521898.1, from coordinate 1,663,134 downwards.
CCTTGCCACATAGAACTACCCGAACTTTTTCCTCCTTAGCTGGCTGATCGTGGAGAACTCCCCCTGAGACTGTGAGGATGAGCTGAGGGAGCAGCGGGAATTCTGAAACATGAGTAGGTGTTGTGGAGTCTGAAGTATTGTTGCCTGAAGCAGCTTATTTGTGTCTTCAGGGACTTCAGTAGCAAGCTAGCAACTGCTTCTCTAAAGGAGAGCAGTTATTTGGCAGAAGAGGCTTTGAAACAGTCCATGGATTGGTGCTGTGCTTCTGGAGAAGGTTGTCAATGGTTGCTTAAGAAGTTACGTTCCACCCATTTGGGCAGCATTGGATCTTCTGGGTCACCGTGCAGTCTGGACCAGCTGCTTGTCATCTCTCATCTGGGCTGTGCTCAAAACTGGTGCCATATTAAATTGTGGGGGCGACTTTCCTTTCAAGTCTCCCCCGTGTGCCATGGATGAAAGTAAACATGACTGAGACATGATGTGATCTGCTTGGTTAGGAAAGGTGGCTATTTTCCCAGAGGAAAAAAGCTGTGAGCAGTGGCCAGTTTCTCAGGGGAAAAAGGTGTTGAGCCCCCTCCTCTAGGGACTTTTATTGGGTTGTAATACACAGACGTACAGGGCAGCAATGATCAAACAGTAGATAACATTTCGAAGAAATCTGAGGGCTTAGTATCAGTCAGAGTCTGTCAGGAACAGAGTTTTAGGGTTTCCTGCTCGAACCCTTAACATATGAATGAAAGCACTCTTAGCAGAGCAGATTTCACAGGTTTATCAGAAAGTCTTTGTGCTGCCAGAGTTTTCCCCAGGACACACTCTAGCCAGGAAAGGAGCTGCACCCCTCCCCATCAGGTATTCAGGCTTAAGGGGATTAGAGCAAAAAAGCGTTTCTTTCAGAGGACATGGGGACTTCGGTTTTGTCAAAGTTGGGGGGACGAGGGGGCGAGAGCCCATTGCTCCCTCTTTGTTGCAGCCCCCCCGAGTCCTTCCATGATGGCCTCCCAAGTGATTGAGTCTGGCTTAGGTTGCCCCCCACTGTGAGAGGTCTTACCCATCATTGACTTCCGACCAAGCTTTGGGGGCAGAGAGAGGAAACTGAGGCAGCATAGCATTTCCTATCAGAAACAATCTTTGTCTCCTGTGATCACATACTAAAGGTTGTATTTTGCCCTTAGCCACAAGAGGTAGATTTACAATTCCTAAAACCAGGCAGAGTGGTCCACAGCAGTAAATGAGTTAGGAGAACACAATCAAATGTGTATTGTGCAAGAGAGCATAAACTACCATATCTCCTTTTCACTATTAAGAATTTCCAGATGCACCAAATTATTTTTCACTTTTGGGAAAGGATCGCTGGATTCCAAAAAGCTTGCCTGTGGTGGCAGGCCCCTGAATTTTCCTGGGGTTCATCTCCCAACCTGTGGGAGTATTTATAATCTCAACACAACATATTCAGGGAGGAGAAATTTATTGGTATGGTGGACCAGAAGGAATACTGGGAGGAGGCAGCTTAATCATTCAAAGCACTTGCAGAATAAGTCATGCGAGACAGTTGAGGTAGTGCTGAAGTTAAACATGATATCAAACCTCTGATGGGCCAGGCAGTTCTGGGGGCTTTTGCTAATCTAGAGAAAAAAGCATTTTCTTAATCAGCAGGCATATGCGAGGTTCCTGGGACTGACTGTGTTCATGTGTTCCAGTAAAGAACGTCTGAATGGTGGCTGGAGTTGAAGGTATCACTTGGCTATGTTTATGGACACACCTGCTTCTGCCTGCAGTGTGTAGCTGAGTTGAATGGAATGTGGTTGTAGTCATCACCCTCCCTTTGCTGGTTGTTGTCAACCCTCACCTCTGCAGTCCTCTAAGAATTCAGTGGCCTTAAGTTGACAATGTTGTTAGGGAAACTTCCCGGTTGCTCCTGCTGTGATAGCCACCATTGCACAGGCAGGCACCAGTGTTTGACCTATTTTTCTAAATCAAGAATCAAAGCAAGCAAGTCAGATTTAAAAATTGTTGATGAGGGTGCATTTCTGTGTATGATTAATTTGTAAAAAATTATTTTACAATGTCTATATATACTTTTATATCCAGAATAAAGTTTCAAAAAGTTTATAGATAATTATGTAATATGTAGTTATTATTATATGTGTCTCTATGTAATATTATTTTTTATTTATTGTGCAGTATTAAAAAATAATTTGATGTGCCTGTTTACAACCTGTATTGTTCACATGTTTCCAAAGTATTACATTCATATGTATTCAGAATGATTCTCATTTTTCCATAACAGAGTTCTCAAGTTTTAGGGTGCATATTAATTACCCAAAGAATGTTGTGAAATACAGATTATGGGGCCTCACCTCAGACTCCTATCTCAGTAGGTGTGGGGTAGAGCCGGGCAACATGTATTCCCACCCTTAGAAGATTCTGATGCTGGGGACCCACAGATCACACCTTGACACTGTTGCAGAAGTTTATTGGCTACAGCAGTTGCATGCTCAAAAAGAGAAATGCCTGGGGAAACTGACTGGTGTACTTGGCAGTGACTGAAGCCAGAGCTGGTGGAGACAGAGCCCCATGATACAACTTCATCCTCTTCTTTGGCAGGGGGCGCTTTGGCCAGGTTCACAAGTGTGAAGAGAAAGCAACAGGTCTGAAGCTGGCCGCTAAGATTATCAAGACCAGAAGCAGGAAGGATAAGGTAAAGGCCATGTGATGTGGCTTTCTTCTTGCTGTTGTCTTCACCCCACTAAGCATTTCTCCCTCTTCTCAGGATGAAGTGAAGAATGAGATCATTGTCATGAACCAGCTGGATCATGTGAACCTCATTCAGCTCTATGATGCCTTCGAGTCTAAGAATGACATTGTCCTCGTCATGGAGTAGTATGTGTTCCCTTCTCCCCCTCTTCCACTTTTCTTTATAGCTGTGCACACACACACATTCAGAGAGTCTCACAGCATTGGTGACCACAGGGTGTAGTTCTGTCTCACTTCAGAAATTACTAGATCCATTCTTGGTACACCACGGTTTTTGACTTGTGTGTATGAGATAATTTTATGAGTTTCAGAAAGAAAATTATTTAGAAATAAATCTCTTTATATATAATTTTATTAATAAGAAGTTGGATGACAACATATATCTAACTTTATATGTAAGCTATACTGTAAAAAAATCCAGCTTAAATATTACTTTGGTTAACCAGGAAGAAAGTGATTTTCAAACTGCATTTCACTCTCAACCTAATCACTGATACAAGTTTCATGTCAAACTCTTAATAATCGGGGCTAAGAAACTTCCATTTGAAATCAGCTTTATAAAAACTAAATACGTGTTTAGTTAGAAGGTGGGTATTTCTAAGTAACACTGTATCAGTAATATGATTCAGTTCATTTTTCTCCCTCATTTTGGTTTTTTTTTACTGTTCAATAAGGAATTTTTGAATACAAAATATTTAGCATCAGCCACATAGAAGCACTTTATCACTGAAATTAGTCTGAAGGTAAACTGCCTAATAGTCAGTTGGTATTTGGAATTTTTCTCTCTGTCTTCTTCAAGTCCTCTTTATCTTCCATGTATGTCAGAAAATGGGAGGTGTGGACTCACCTCAGAGCTGTAGCCACTGGATGAAAGGGAGTTGGAGATTTTGTGAAATTGATGGTGAATAAGACAAGGTCCTTCAACCCAAGAGTCATCTAACTGAGATAGCAAAGAAGGCAGAGAAATAACTGTGTGAATGTCTCTATTTGGAAGAGTTAAAAAAGCTTAACTGCAAGAAAAACATGTTCATATATAACATGTTCATGAAAGAATTATGACTCAGGACTCCACTCTTCTTCCCTCTGCAGTGTGGATGGAGGTGAGCTGTTTGACCGGATCATCGATGACAACTACAATCTGACCGAGCTTGATGCCATCCTGTTTATCAAGCAGATATGTGAGGGAATACGACACATGCATCAGATGTACATTCTCCATTTGGACCTAAAGGTACAGTATGCTTTGGTCCCAACCTTTCCCTTCCTGTGGATCAGAGGGCCCTGTCAGATACCAGATATTAGACTGGAACACTGATTCTGTCACTAGGTACATATTTATTAATAAAAATTCAGATTCTTAAACTAATTTTTCTGTTCCCAAATTCTGTCACCTCTTAATATTTGTATGCCTCCTTTTTTAGAGACTGCTATTCAGATTCTCCTAACTTGCCTGTGTTAAAGTAACCTGCATAGGAGATCATTTCCTTCCTAAAAGTTTTGAATCAAAACCACCACCACCATCACCAGTGTGGTACTTTTGTTGTGTTCCTGTCATAGTATGTTAAGTATTGGGGAGAATTTTACTAACTCAAAATATTCTAGCAGTTGCCACACTTGTCAGCTCTCCTAGAGTCCCCAGTAGGAAGCTCTGGACTTTAGGGACTTGTTTTTCAGTGGGCATGCTAGAGTACTAAGGAGAAACCAATGGCAGAATGGGATATAGAACAGCTAGAAAAGTAGTGATAAAATGCCAAGGAACACAAAGGGGTGGTGATGGGGCTGGACAACACAGTGAAAAGTTTTTGTGAGCAGCTGGGATGCAAGATGCCTTCATTTCTTCCCTTATTTAATGACCCTTTCCCTTTGATTTTTCTCCCATTATGAAGTCCTTGGAACTGTACTTAGTTAAACCAATGAAAGACCCAGAGCCAATAACTCTGACCAGCTCTGATATTGGGGCTGAGCATCATGAAGTGCATCTCCTGTGTGGCTCAGTCACTTGCTCATTTCCCTGTTTGCACAGCATGGCAGTGGGATAAAGTATTCCATATAACATACTGTCTATGGTAAGTCATTAGGGGTTGTAGAGCTAAATACATTTAACCTCTTTAAAAAGTGTCCCATGGGCCCATCTTCTTGTAACGTGGCTTCCCTCACTGTCTTGATTTATGTGTACTGCCTTTTGCATTCACAGGGCAGAAGTAAGTGGTATATAAAATGAAAAAGTGAGAGGTTAAAAATTGATAGCAAAGCCCTTGGCTATGAACTGAGTTTCATAATGTGTGTTTTCATGGAGCATTTCATTGACTGTGGATATTCTACAGATATTCCTAAAGGGATTTGATTGGCAACTGGAACTAGGACCAGACCCATCATAAGTCAAACAACTCCATATGTGGCTTCATAATGTTGATTGAAAATGAGTAATTTTAGTTATGGGTTGTATGTAAAGATAATAATAAAGGAGACAGCTGGATGGGTCATTAATGAGCAGTCATGCCTTTCAGAAAGCTCCTTGGAAGGAAGAAGGCCAAAAATATTAAGAGTGTTTGTCATATGTAGAGGAGATTATAGGTGACTTAAAAATGGTCTCCTTTTTTTTTTGTAGTTTATAAATCTTATCCATAATTAGAAAAAAATTAACTTTGGATGTGCCCTCAAAGCTGTTTCTTTACATTCTATCATTTTTTATGTCATAGTAGTCTTTGACAACTGGACCCCTTTATACATGGTTGATCAGCTATTTAAGCATAAAACCAAATGTTCTTATATAACATCCACTTCTCTATAAAAGTTTTTAACTCATAGACATCTGTTTTAGAGATATTTTAGAAAAGAGCTTCCAAAGACATTATACCTAACCAAATGGACTATATTATTTCATAAAGTGTTTTCAGAGTTTCTGATCTCATTTGAACTTCTCTCCATCCAGATGGGGATGGAGGGCAGCCAGGATCCCACCTAAAAGATGGGACAAGAGATTTTGGGGATCCAATGGGTCAGCCGATGCCCCACAGCAGTCAAAGAAGGGAAGGGATAGATTAGAGCTTGAGAATTCTAGGCAATTTTTTGAAAATTTTTCTTTTATGAATAATCTTAGCTTTAAATTAAATCTCTTATATATTTCTGACCTGAGTTTTTCAGTCCTAACAAGTGTAGGTATGTTTGTAAGACATTCTGTAAACACTCAGTTACAGCGCTCCTATCTATGTTTCTCCCTGTTCATCTCAAAGCTGTCAGATGGGCAGAGCAAAATCTTACAGGAGTCAAACTCTAAGGGAACATTTAGTCAAGGGTTTCAGGCCTGGAGACCAAACTCAGAAAAACTTTGGGATTGCAGAGAATGAAAAATGAAAACCTTCATTTGACATATGACTTTGCCATAGACTAAGCACAAAGGAAAATTTGGAGGTCAGGAGTGTTCACATTATATTGCATATTCAATGTGGCTGTTTGAATGAATCAGGTCATTCCTCTTAGAACTCATAAATCCTCGGGTAAAATATCCTTCCAAGAATGGGAAATTTGTACTCAATAATTTTAAAGGGGCAGATTTCAAGCCTGAGACACCTCCCACCAGTGCATTTAGAAAGTACTGAAGCAGCCTCCTTTTTTTTTTTTCATTCCCTCAAGAAGGCCTCTGCCTGAGCCCACACATCATGGTAAACTGCAGAACCAGGGAAGGGAACAGTCAGGGTAATGCAAGTTTGGCATAGTACCCAAAACCTCATCTACCACATAATTAAAAGAGAAAATACCCACACAGACAAGCCAGTTCCAAAGTGAAAGGCCTGATATGTTTTTCCTGAGCATCACTGTATTTTTAGTTGTGGTTCAAGGACAATTTGAGTGAACGATGGTTGTTTTCATTGCTAATGTGTCTCTTTCTCCTGGCAGCCTGAGAATATCCTGTGTGTGAATCAGGATACTAAACAAATAAAAATTATTGATTTTGGATTGGCCAGAAGGTATGTCCATTTAAACATAGGTGTGTGAATGAAGTTAGGCAGCATGGGTCCTCTTTCTTTGTAAAGATAAATTTGATAGATATACCCATTGGTTTCATATCCTCATTTAAATTTAACTTAACAAAAATTATGTTTCAGCTTTCTTTTCTGACTTTGGGATTTGAATGTTTAGAAGTTTCTATAGTGCATGCAAGAAAAATAGAAAAGTTAAAACCTAATACAGTAATGTTATTAAATTTGAAAACATTAATTTACAATTTGTAAGTCTACCTTAGTCATTTATATTTGTTCCATCTGTGAAGAGATTTACTTTAAAAAATTAATTAAAAGAATCACCTGTATGAAGAAAAAAATTAGTAGTGTAAAGAATATTGCAAAGACTTCTGGTACATCTAAGTTCTTGAGGGAACAAGAATTCACATGAACTGCAACACATTAATGATAAATATAACCTAGATGTTATAAACTATTGCATTTCACTTATTCATTAATAAAGGCTTAGTCAATGCATCTATATGTCAAGGGTCATGTAAGTTTTTCTTTTTCACATTCTATAATTCAGGTGTTTTAATTATTCTGAGTGGTTTCTCACAACTGTTTCAGGTTATTAACGTTTTACTGTGAGACTTAAAACTCTCAGAACTTTATCACAAGTTTTTGACACTATGTGATTTCCTTTAAAGTCTATTTATTCTAAATTTGCTGGTTATTTTTTATAGAATATATCTTTTCAATATCCATAATTTTTGATTGACACTTTCCATCCTTTTACTTTCCCCCTAAATTCCAGATACAAACCCAGAGAAAAGCTGAAGGTGAACTTTGGAACTCCAGAATTTCTTGCCCCTGAAGTTGTGAACTATGATTTTGTTTCCTTTCCCACTGACATGTGGAGTGTGGGGGTCATTGCCTATATGCTGTAAGCAGATTTCCAATCTCTCTGACACTTATTTTTAATCATCATGCCTATTCTGTGAGGTTTTGCTATTTTGACTAAGAGCTCTAATTTAGGTCTTTTAAAAATAAATAATTTTGTACCATATTCAGTTACTTTCTAGGCTTCATTGAATCCTGGGGGGTGTAGGAGTAAATTCTTTCCTTATACATCATCTGAAAAAGTAAATGTATGTCTTCTTCATTGATCACTTTAAATCCTAGGACACCACTCAATGCCTTGAAAATAAAAAACAAACAAACAAACCCTATGTCCTGATCTCCTAAATGACCAATGCTGGCTTTAGTCCTCAGAGGTGACACTGTGGTGTTTTCCATGTGCATGTATGATAGACATTCACAGCTCTGTAAATGCTGTAAGAGAAATTGTACTGTTCTGTGAAGTGCACATTTAGATGCAGCTGAAGTTCTTTAATAGGAATGGGGGTGGGGGTGGTAAGCATCTTTTTCATTGAAAAAATATATGATAAAATTATGTTTAAATTTAGGTTATTTGCTTTATTTAAGTTTTAAATGACAAAACCAAAAAATAAAGCAACCTCTCTGTAAAAAGTTGGAAGCTGTTTAAAAATACTCATTCTGGACCCTGTCTCTTGTAGACTTAGTGGTTTGTCCCCCTTCCTGGGTGATAATGATGCTGAGACCCTGAACAACATCCTGGCCTGCAGGTGGGACTTGGAGGAGGAAGAATTTCAAAACATCTCAGAGGAAGCCAAGGAGTTCCTCTCCAAGCTTCTAATTAAGGAGAAAAGGTAACCCAAGTTCATTCTGGGCTCTGGAAGAAGCTGGGGTAATAGAGGAGCAGTATACTACCAGGGTTATTAGAGTTCATGTCAGATAACTATTGAATTCCTTTAGTAAAATATCTGATGCTTGTGCAAAGTTGTAAATAGGGAGGGTTTGATGCTCTTAACCAAATTTACTAATATATGGGACTGCTTTGGTAATGAGGCTTGAATGGAGTTGCATATTATCCCTCCTTTGAATTTTGTAATACGGCTCTAGCAATCAGGGGCTCTTGCTGGGTATCCATGGACTCAGCCTCAAAATGAAGGGTTTGGTATAAGTTATTTCCATGATGCCTTTCACATTTACAAAGCACATATACAGCTCTGTGGAACTGAACATTTGACTATCATTTCATTTGAGAACCTACGATGGGCTAGACTATGCCATGAACTTTATAGACATTATCTCTTTCAATCCTCATCTAATTCTATGAGGTAGAAATTATCATTACTATTTTGTGCATAAAACTCTCAGTAGTTTGCCCAAGATCATACAGCTAGTAAGTGGTAGAATTTGTAATCAAACACAAGCATACCTTCCCCCAAGGTTATGCACTTAACTGTTATACCATTGCTTTCTGTTTTCTGTCAGTGCTAAAACAACATTCACTTAAAATTCAGTGGATGAAGAGTGGGCTTGCATTTTAGAATTACAGATAAGGAAAGGACATCACCATTACCCTAGCAAACACACTATTTTACATATAAAACATATTACAGTAGGTAGTTAAGATTCTCAGGGCTGACAATATTTACTTTATTCCTTTGTGATCTTCTGGGCTTTTAAGTTACTAATATACATGACTGTGAGCCACTACATAGCAAGGTGCAGTGGGGGGCGGGTAACAACATGGGGAAGGGTCTGGGGAGTGCCTGACACACAGAGGTTTCTTTTCCTCAAGCAATTAATTAATTACCCATAATCTGCCAGGGAATGTGTCTCAGACATTGAGGGCAGATGTATAAAGCCTAGTTACTGCTTTTAGGTAACTTATGATCTATTAGAAGAGATACATATTTTTTAAAAATATATAATACAACATGGGTAATGAAAAATGAGTATATTGACAAGGGCCAGAACTGAGTCATAAAGGATAAGAAGGACTTAGTCAGGCTGAGGTCTCAGTCTTAGAGGAGGGATAATGAACAGACATGGGTTTTATTTTTAATGGAAATGCACATTAATGAAAATCTGATGTTACCATTATTATTTATAATTCTGAATGCCAAGCAGTGAAGAGGGAAAACTAACAAATCTTTGGTAGATGAGAAATACACATTTACTGAGAACATATTTAGAGATACAGTGTGTCCTCACTTACTGTCATTCATAGGTTCTTGGAAACTCAACTTTAAACAAAACAACATATAACAAAACCAGGTTTACCATAGGCTAATTGATATAAACAAGAGTTAAGTTTCTATGACATATTTCTGGTCACAGAAGCATCAACAAACTTCTAAATAATGATCCAAAATACCAAAAATAAAGGTGAGCTATACATACATTAAGAAAGATGCATAAAAACACAGTGATAATTTTTTACCACTTATTCCACTTCAGGGTCAAAAGTGGCTAGAATCCATCCAGCAGCTGAGGGTGCAAGCAGGACCCACCCTGGACACCCTTTCATCGTAGACACATCAAACACACACCCAGAGTCATTCAGACTGGAACTGTATAGACATGCCAATTCATTTCACATGCACAGCTCTGGGATGTGGGAGGAAACCAAAGTCCTTGGAGAAAACCCTCGCAGATGTGGGGACAGAGGGTATACCCCACAGACAGTAGCCCCAGCTGACAGTGATTTTTTTCTTTTCAACATTATAAGGAAATGACAGTGACCAAAATGACATTATTTGAGGACCTGTTATATACTTTTGTGTGTTATCCGACTTAGTCATCTGGGTGTCCTGTGGTGCATGGGTATTATCACCATTATTTTACAGGCTGCAAACAGTGAAGTGGTCACACAGCTCCTCAGTCTGAAGGTTGCCTTAATACTTGTGGGGCCACAGATACACATTTGGGCAGTGACAACTGGCTAAGTATTCAGGTCAATACTTGAACTGAAGGCCAACGTCAAATACCACTACCTAGAATATAAAATACTCTCTCTCAGTACTTACATTAACTTTCCACCTATTTCTCTGTTTAAGTCTTCACAACTTCTTAATTAAAAAGTTAGTAATACATATTATTCAACAGTTTTAATACATAAATTGCTTTTTCAGGAATCAAGAATTATTGTAACACTTTCTTCTTACAATAATAAATGTATATTTATTTTTCAACTGAATGATAGAAGTTCAATTTATGAAACTTAGACATTACACCAAGAATGGCTACTTATTGTCAACATCAGAAATGTCTAAACCTATAAGAATTTTTATGAGTTTATTTGGACCAAACTGACAACAATTGCAGGAAAGCAAAGGATTGAGAAAATGCTCTGGAAAATGACATTTTTGCACCTTATTTTATTTATTACAATCAAAAGAGAAGGTGCAAGTGGATTACATGAAATCCACTGGGTGATCAACCAGGAAATACAAAGCAGGGAAACCTCTGGGATTGGATAAAAAAATAAAATGATAGACACATATATCTTTTACACAAGTGGTAAAAGGATAGTTAACAGTCACAGTTAACATGATAACAATAACAATGAGGGGGTTTGTGGTCTCCCTCTGGTGTGGTGCCTGTGCTTTGAGGGGCCCAGAACAAGGAAATCTGACAACACAGGTGTGTTGTCATAGATGGAAAAAGACAATAGACAAGCTCAATTAAGGTAAAGACTGACTTTTGTCAGGGAAGATTCCAGGCTAAGCCATGACTTCTCTCCAAGACCTGCTTTTAGTTAGAAAGTTTTTAAAATATAGAGCATCATGTGTGGTTACTTTAAGTCTCCAAGTTTGTAAGGCCATCATTTCAGGCCTCCCATGAGCTTGTCAGGTTTAACATGTGGCCCCTTTTCATCCACATTATATTTAAAAGTAGATGTTTTGTTATTAACAAGAATTTTAAACTTTTTGCCTTGCTTTGTCTTACCCATGTTGTTACCCTTGTTGAATTAAATAGTAACCTACACAACACTGATAATAACTCCAGAGAAGTCAGACTGATGCTGAATTTAACATTTGGCCTCTGATCTCCCCAAAGGCAGTGTCCAGAGCTGAGGTTGAATGGCAGATGCAGGGCTCATTAGGTGTGTTCTCAGTAATAACCCTCTGAATTTCCCTGTAGTTGGAGAATAAGTGCAAGTGAAGCTCTCAAGCACCCTTGGTTGTCAGACCACAAGCTCCACTCCAGACTCAAAACACAGGTAACCTAAGGCTCTTTGTTTTTGCTCTTTTAGTTGGCCTCAGTCTTTTGATGCTTATACACTAGAGGCATTTTAGCCTTAAAAGAGGTTATTTCTAATTCTTTTTCTCATAGCTTTCAAATCTTGTGCTAGTGTTAAATTGCTTAAAATGCTTCTATTAAGCAGTTTGTGTTTTTAAAAATAAATGTGAATTGTGTTATGTTTATTATTAAATCATTGTATTCACCATAAACTATATTACGCATACATACTTCAACACACAAACACACATATAGCCTAGATTATATAAACAGACAAAGTTTGAGAGACTATGTGGTAATGTGCTTTATGCCTCCTTAAAACAGAAAGAATTCTAACTTTTATGCTTACCTGGGCATTTAAAACTGCTCTGGGCATCAAAAACTATAATACTCAGACTGCTGTAAGTATTTTTTAAAACAATTTCTATTGTTGTTCATTGGCATAACTATTAATATATTATAAGTATATGTGAAGGGATACTCTTACCAGAGACTAAATGAAAATTACTACATTATTTGTTGAGAATAATTGAGCCCAATAACTTCTTACAATAAATTTCCTACCTATTCTCATTGCCTTAGTTACCGTTTATACTCTGAGTCCCCTGTCTGTCCCTTTAGCACAGATTTCTTTCCCAAACTTCAAGTACATATATCCACCTGTGTACTGAACATTTCTTCTTGGATCTTTTCCTAAACTGAACTAGCTCCCCACCTCAACTCAATCTCAACCATCCTCCCAGACCAACCCCTACTCAATGTCTAAACCAGACCCCAGGATGTCTTTTTAACTCTTTTTCCATCAATTCATTCATCTCATGTTTAGTTTGCCTCCCAGTTCTTTACCTCTTTTTTCCTAATTACTTCTACACCCCCATGGTTATCCTGGTCCCAGACACCCCTCACCTGAATGACCACAATAGCCTCCTTTAGACTATCTCCATCCAAATAACTGTGGATCATATGACAAATGACACAGAAGCAGATGTGTATCATTTAACTAACTTTCCAAACATTTAGAAGATTCAACTGGGCAAGATACATTCAGAGGCTTAAATAAGCAATCTATGCCTTCAGGTTTATTGAGGATAGGGCTGCCCGGGCATCAGTTAAGATGCTTGCATCACACCCTGGTGTAGCATGCATTTGAAACGCTTCTATTTCCTTCACCTGTGCTCCTTGTCCCCCCCTCCCCAATTCCCTGGGGTGTGGGAATGGAGCTTTTCCACTGACCAGCAAACCTTGGAATGACTATGCTTCAGATACTCATTTTTTCCACATTCAATTTTTATTGAAATTAACTTTGCTTCTAAATTCAGCATCAGTACTAAATTTTATTTCTGTCTGAATATACCTTTCCTTGATAATTGGTACTGATGTCAAGTAAAAATAGACTTATTACCTAGTTGGCACCTTACCCAGACTACATAAATTGCTTATTAGGGTTACCAACCTGTTTTGGGCCAATTTTCCACCAACGTGTTTTTATCCAAGCTTATTGGTGTCTAAATACACTTTGACATGGTAGGACAATATGGAAACCATGGCAGATAATTAATGGCATTATACACTTTAGAGAGTGTTTAAAAATATTTTTTAAACCATGTAACATTAACAAAACTCACCTTTTTGTTATTCTATCTAACTGCTGGTACTTAAGGGGGCTAGATATTTCAAAAATGGTGTAAGGATTAAAAATTTTTTTCATTATATAAATCAAGTTAGTTATCATGAAATTATAATTACATGGCACTGTTCCAGGCACTGTTCTGTTATACAAATATTAACTCATTTAATCCTTATGCCAATCCTGTGAAACAGGCACTGTTATCCTCAGTATGTAGATGAGGAAACTGAGGACAGGGTTTCAGTACTTTTATGTGATCGCACAAGGTACAAGTAATGAGCCAGAATCTCAGCAAAGGCAGGCAGGCTCTGGCAGAGTGGAGCTTCCTCCCTCTGCTATCTCACCAGGTAATGGGCTACTGGGTGAAAGGGGCCTCATGATGTTTCCAGAACAACTCATGCACTTACTGTATGCTTTTGGTATTATTGAAAGCCAATATTCAAACTTACTACATGTTACTTTTTTAATGAAATATTGAGACTAAACTGTTCTAGAAGACTCATTTTTGGAAAAATATTCATTCTGATATGTTCTATAAAACAAGAATTTAAGCTGATTGTGAAAATTTAACCCTTCTCCCAAACTATTTACTATTAAATCTTAATTATATTTTTTAAAAGCTGTTTGTAAACTTAAAAAAAATCTCTTTGATATTTCATGCTTAAAAGCACTTACTACTTCTTAATCACTCAGCATGCCTCTACTCAGTCACTAAATTTAAAATGATTCTTTTTTCTTAAAAATTAAAGTGCCTTCTGTATTAAGCTCAAGAGGGCATGCTGCCTTATGACCCCAACCATTGATAACGAAGCCTATCCTCCAACAGACAGTTCTCAGCTGGAGTGGATCAAAGCATTTCCCAAACTATCAATGTAGTAGAACTTGGCAAGCATCTACCATAGACAATAAATGCTTTGGATCTAAAGGAAGAAAAACAACAAATACAACCTGGTTTCTTTTCTGCAAGAGCTAGTTAATAAGCCTTCTATCATCCCTTTCTTTTACCAGTGCTACTCCCTTAGCTCATGACCTTCTTTCAATTTACTGAACTAATAAAATAACCCATGAACTGATATTCAACCTTTACTGGTTTCCTTCTCTAATTCACCGACACTAATTTCTTTAATTACAACTCTGATCATATCACTCCTGATCAAACAATCTTCAAGTGTTCCCTCTTGTGCACACCAGACACACCCAACAGTCTGGGCCTGATCTCTATTTCCAGTCTTGTCTTCGCCGCTCCTGCTAGATCAGCCAAAAAAAATCATGGCAATTGTCTTAGGCCTATTTTCAATGCCACCTCCTTTAACATGGCTCTTCTCAATCTCAAACTGGAGATGCTTTCTCTGTCTTCTTGAACCTCTCTTATAGCACTTAGCTCTTCTCTCTGGATTTGAAAATTTTTCAAAGAAGCAGTTTTTGTATCTTACTCATCTTTGTAGTCACTGCATCATTCCCAGTTTCAGTCTTGACTCTTGTGCTTTGTCTAAGTGAATGTGTGTCGAAAGGAGTGTTGACAAAACACACATGTGTAAAACTGAAGTGTGATTAGGTGCTGAGCTCTTCATCCCTGAGTCTGAAGGGAAGGGTAGTGATTACAGGCACACTAGAGGAGAGTGGGAGATGTGTTTGAGCTCGACTTTTAAGGAAGGTCATTGTATCTATCAGACGATTGTTAGTAATAGGCTTTAAGATCTTTTCTTAAAGAAAATTCCTACTGTAGTAGGAAATTTCCTACTGTAGCAAGTTATTTCTCCTACAGAGAAAATTCCTCTGTAGCAAGTTATTGACTCAAGTGTTTTTCTGTCTGGAACTGATGAAAAAAGTTCTAATCTTTTCCAAAATGTCTCTGGTTTTCCTAGAAGAAGAAGAATTGCAGCTCCAATACTCGGGAATTTGTGACCAAATAGTCTACAGAAGGTGCCCATTGAAAGGTTGGTCTTGGGTCTCTTCCTGAAGAGGTCTTTGTGCAAGCCTGAAGAGAAATCAAATGTGCTTTGCACTGTGTGGGAAGCAGGGCAGAGGTGGATGGGGGAAAAAAATCAGACTGCAATATTTTCACCCTATCTCTGCCATTTTCTAGCAGAGAAACTTTAGCTTCTGGATTTGTGGGTTGAAGATAGTTTTACTTCCTAAGCTTTTGAGTGGCTTTGATGAGATTATCCAAGCAAAGCCCTGAGACCAGGGCCTGAACATATTGGGGGCTTAATTAGTGCCAGGAACTGAACAGAAGGTGTCTCTGGTAGTCCTTACCACAACTGTGTTATATTGGAGGAAGTCATGTCTTTTTTGCATAGACAGGTAAACCAAACCTCAAAGACTCAGACTAAATAACTCACCCAAGGCCATACTGCTAGTCAATGGTAGAGTGTAATCCTCTCAGGTGTTTCTGAATTTAAAACCCCCATTTTTTCTCCCTTAATCTGTTGGAATTCGTAAGAGA
The DNA here is from genome assembly GCF_021234435.1 of Artibeus jamaicensis. Classification (NCBI taxonomy): domain Eukaryota; kingdom Metazoa; phylum Chordata; class Mammalia; order Chiroptera; family Phyllostomidae; genus Artibeus; species Artibeus jamaicensis. The sequence continues at coordinate 1,647,248 of NW_026521898.1, read as the reverse complement.
TAGTTTTATGCATGAATATCTTTTACTATGTCAATAAACTAGCCCAACTTATGCCCTAAATGAGAAGTCTAAGAAAGCGTACTTATTGCAGAGGACTTAAAAATCCCAACATTTATGTCCTTGTTGGGGGGGGGGGCATTCATCCTCTAGCAAGTCAGCTCCCTAATCTTGGAAAGTATGTCTACGGCTTTTTTGCAACTCAATTTTAACAACTACACAGGACTTAAAATTTATGAACCTGTGTTGTTGCTGCCCTGTGGTCTTTTTTATTATGTAATCAAATGTGGCCATCCTCAGGATTAATGAATCACAGGAGCGCACAGGAGGTAGCAAATGCTTGGCAGCCAGCTGGGCTCTGGCTCTGGCTCTGGCTTGGCCTGGGGATGGGAACTCAGAGGCCATAGTCAGCCTCGCAGGTGTCTCTGTAGGTGTGGAACCCAGCATCTTCATGAGCTCCCAATGGCCCAGGGTCTTTCCAGTTCTTCCTGGACACTCAACAACTGCTTCAGTCTGAAGAGACCCATTGGCTCTTAATCCTTTATTCTAAATTGTATTTATTCTGGCCTTGAGGTTTTTGTTAATCTATTTGACTTTGTATATTCTTGTTAGCTGTCTTGAATCTTTTATAGCATAATATTGGGAAGAAATAAATCAATAAGTCATAATAAAAGTCACAAACCAGTGTTAGAAAAGGATTCACCTTTTGATGTAAGGGTTGCTTGCTTATGAACCTATCACTTATCTAGAAATCTATGAAAAGTCAACATGAAGGCTTGTGCTTAAGCAAGAATATTAACATTTTGGGAAGAGTTGGAGGTAGTTTGTGTGTTGTCACAATGAGCAGAAAGAAAGGACTCTGCATATTCTCGGGCCTGAGGTACAGTCCAGCCTTCACCATAAGTGATGAGTGCCAGAGTCTACAGGCAGTGGGCCTACGTGGTTCTTTCTCTCTCCTCCCAAACCCTATCCGCAGAAATAGTTTTGTACTCAGTTACCACAAACCTGAAATGTTTGGCACAAATCACCTTCCCACCATAAACACTGGCATCATTTTTGAAGCCTGGTGGGAATGAATCCCTTGGGAGACAGGAGGTTGCATTGCTTGCCTGTGGCCAAGGTGGCTGGGGAAGATGAGAAGAAATGGCTGGTGGGAGGTGGTAAAGTCTGTCTATACCAAATTGGTATTTTGAGTGCAATGCTGTGGAAGATGGTGGCAGTCCAGGCAGTGACACTTATATAGTGGACAAAGACGAAGGCATTTGAACTGTCACACTGGTGCATTTAGTGCAAACAAAGATGGTAGTGCCATCTTTGTTAGAATAACTTGATGAGATCTCTCCCTGAACTTGGTCAGGTCAACCCCTGGTAATCACATGGGCTGCATGCTTTCCTTCCCTGGGTTCCTCAGTTCCATCTGCTGTAGAAAGTCACCAGGTCCCACCACAGGCAGGCGAGAGAGTGGTTACAGGTCCACATATTGTGATTGCTTCCTAGTCTACTTTGTTACTTTTTAAAAAATTAACATACAAGCTTAAAATATTAATTCCAGGAGCAGCCTTATATTTAAAAAAATAGATTATTTTGCACAATATTCTCTGCTAGGCTAAGATGGGATTTTTGGCAAGACATGTTATAAGTAAAACCAACTTTGAGAAATATTGATTTTAGAAATCTGGTGGTTGAAAAATTATTTCTGTGGAAAAAGTATGACTTCCAGGCCCACAATTTACATTGTGGAATAAGGCATAATTCACAATGTAAATTGTGGCGTATAAATCTCCTGCAGTTTGTTAAAGGCTTTTTGATGCATTGAGGAAACACTCTAAAAATCTCTCTAAAAATGGTAGCACTTCACTTTCTGTTTTCATTGCATCTTTTGCTAGCCCATGAGATGTAAATTTAGGACATCTCCTCAGTGTATAGGAATGATAAAAGGCAGCAAATGGTGTGTGGGCCCCAGGTCAGATGTGGTCCTAAAGCAAATGGAAGTCTCCCCATGCAGGACCCACGGTCTCACTCTGATGTCAGATCAAGCTGACAGAATGGACTGGAGGCAGCAACTGTGGGAGCTGGCTGTGCTTCAGAGGGAACAAAGAGGCCTTGTCCTTCGATATGGCAAATAGTACTAAAATATCTTGCATAAACTGAAAAAAAAAAGCCCAAACCCACTCTGGTAAGGATTTGGAATACTTCAAGGGGTCTCTTTTTTCTCTCTCACATTCACACATACATTATAAAAAAACATCATGTGTGGTTTTCCCAAGGGCACACCAACTAATTGCAATTTTAAAAGCCCTGTTGAATTAACAAGAGTCATATTTTGTTTGCTTTTGCAGGAAAACTGCTGGGGTTGCTGCTGCTTTGAGATTTTTGGAAAAAACAGCCGTTCTGATACCTTGACTTCCACGATGACTGGTGGCCTTGGGGGAATGGGGGCTGCCTCGAACTCAGAGCACCCACTTCCAGGGGGACTCCCAGTGCGTTGGTCCCAGGGGTACAGGCAAACCCTACACCCTTTTTCTCACTTTCCCATACTCTGTGGTAATGCACACTTGGGAAGATATTTTCCTGCCATCTTGGGTTTTTTATTTTTATTTTTATTTCTTGATTTTAGTCACAGGACAAGGGGTGCTTATTTCTGCTACTTCTCAGTGTACTCGCACAATCATACTGTAAATTTATTTTAAACTTGGGGGATGCATTTAGAGGGAGAAAAGTACTCTCAATCTTTTCTCCAACTATGCCTTTCAAAAGGGTAATTATATCACCAGAAAAAAATTCTGAGTGAATTGAACACTTAGTTTCTTAGGCTTCATTATTTTGATATGGTCTGAAACTAGGTAAATCCAATCAATAAATAATTTGCTTTCTGGAATGTAAACTTTCTTTGAATTCTGAAGCAAGAGGCATCAGACATTCTTCCACTTATTATGCATTTTCCTCCAAGTGCATCAGTTTCTCCCAAGTGACTGATTTTATTTCACATGAATATGGTAATATGCATTTTCATAATGCATCCCTGCTTTCTTCTGACCGAACACTCATCCATGTGAAATAGACTGGTTTTGAGAGGTGTTACAAGAGATATATGTTTATGGTTGGTTTTTAAAAACCTTTGGAATAATGTTAACAGTGATAAGAGCTTTCCTCATGCCGAACTTGTCGACAAGAAAAGATGGGACTTGTTTATCCTGTAGAAGGATGGAAGGACAGTGCTGTGCTGGCAATGTTGAAGTGACTTGAAAAGTAGTCTTCAAGTAAACTCAAACAATTTTGAAGCCTCATGAACCTACCTACATGGGGTCTCATGAGGTTTGATGGTTGTGAAGAAAGAGGATTAGAAATCAAAGGTTATAGGGACACCTCTGCTCATGTTTTTGGACACAAGCAGGATTTCCAGTTGAAGTTGCTTCTTGTTCTTGAGCTCCTGTACCATTTTATTACAAATATTTAATAAGGGAAATAAGACCTACTGTGTATGGTACAAAGAGGCACAGAGCCACTCAAGAATAAAGCGTGGCATGGTTTCTTTATGAAAAAGACACAATGCAAAGTTACACTTAACTCCAATTACACACCCAACACCAAGCTCACTGTTCAGCTTCTTACACTTTCCTCACACTTTATGTTTCCAAATAACTACTCTATTGGGATTCGCTAAAATAGCATCTTAATTTTTGGCTGTAAATCATTCTAGGCTTTTTCTGTCACAAATCAATGAAATAAAATAAGAATAATGTGGTGGCTATATTAGTGAGGGCAGTTTTAACTTGTATTGGCTTTTCTCCATTATTTCTCATATATACCTAGTGAATCCTTATAGCAGGCCCATGAACAGCTATCTGAGCAATATCCTTACTTTCATGTGTAAGGTAAAGAGGAAGTAGAGAAAGAAGAAAAAGTTTAATTTAGTTAAGGCCACATGCCAATTTAGTGGTCATGCTAGCTATAAAACTTATTCTTTTCTAGCCTTGGCTCTTACATTATGATGCATTTCTTTTTTCCTTTGGCCTATGCATTTATCCAAGGTTGGTTTGTGCTGTTCCTGTTATGTGACTATGCTTAAAATGTTTAATTTAGTTTCCTTTTAAAAAAAGGTCCTGTGACTGAAGTGTTATATTGCTGTGCTATCTTTAGCCGATGGTATTCATAGAGTCTGGAAAAATATAAGCCAGTACACACATTAATACTCAGGCCACAGAGAGCTGGCATTTACTCAAATGCTAAATAAGACACAAGGGTCTGATTTGAAAGCCCACATGGAAGGCTTTTCAGTCCTGTGGTGAGCATTCTCTACCAGATGGAGCAGAGGTCTTTTGCATGATGTGCAGTTTGCATCCAGCTCCCATTCTGCCTCACATTGGCAGATAAACTTTATCCAAACCCCACCACACATGGAAGACACAGCTTAGGCCAGATAAAGGAATTATATCTTTGCTAAATGAATCCACTGATGACTCTGCATTTAGTGGTTGTGATTTTTTTCACTAAAGGTTTAGAAAGGAGACTCTACTTTGAAACTAGATCCTTGAATTTCCACATTTGGATGAAGAGGCATCCTTATGCCAGCAGGGTGCCTTTTACAGGAGAGCAGAGGATAGTTTGAATTGCAGAGTTAATTATTACAGTCTAGAGTGAGGTGAAAGGGGAGAACTTTAAGTCTCCTGCTCATTCTGTTGCCTTCTTCCACACCCATGTGTGGCTGCTCCAGTGAGAGTCCCAACTTGGTAGATTGCCACTGTGATGGCAAAGGAGTTTTCACAGCAGAGGGGCAACCAGCATGGACACATTGAAGCTGAGTCTGGTTAGACTGGGGCTATTGTGATCAATGTTTTCCAAGAATCCATTAGGATTTGAAAGCCTGTATTTCTCCTCCAGCCTCTTAATGAGGTTACATGGCTTCACTCACTTGAATTAGGCAGTTGCTCCTTTAGTAAATGGAGCAAATTAATGTGGCACTTCCCACTGCCTGGAGAGAAATACACCTCACAAACTATTAAGGCAAAATTATGTCCACATTTGTAATTTTTAAGATGCCAGCATTTACTCAGAATCTGTTGCTAGTTAACAATCAGGGAGGAAGAGCTCATGCTTCCATTTGTAGCACAAAAATCTCTAAAATGGAAATGGATTCTCACCTGAGCTAATTTGGGGAATAGATTTCTAGGTTAAAATTGGATAATTCTCATGTTGAGTACCGTAAGTTTCTTTTTTAGTTGTTTTGGCCTGAGTTAATATTACCTTGTTTTCTTTCCTCAAAAATGTAAATAGGCATGCTGCCACTGTCATGGCATACTTTAATGTGAATGTGTTTTGAAAGAGTTGTGAATACTTAAATTATAGTCATTTTAATGAAAATTAATAAAGCAATTTTTTTCTTATTTTAGAATCAAAATATGAATTTGATATTAGGGAAATGAGAGTCTTGCTCTTTATTTCATTCCTTTTTTTGTCCTTCCTGCCCCAGTACCTGACCCCAGCAGTTAGATGAAGGAAGCCCATATATGTGCATTGTGTTTGTTCAGTTGGCTGTCAGGCAGTTGAGGGAACCTCATTTAGAAAATTCATCTCTGAAAGTGTAGTGACAGGGGGAGACCCAGGGCACCTCCCTGGCTGTTCTCCATAGACTCAGCCCAGCTCTCTGTTCTCTGGCAATTTGGTCATGGGTGCAGGGTATACCACCACTGCCCCTCAATTCTCCCCAGCCATCATGTTGCAACTTTACTTTTGCTCTTTATTTTATTTTTTACTTCTTTCTCTTTTTCTTAAGTTAGAGTCAAAGTTCATCTTCACATTCATTATGATGCTTCCCTAAAATCCTTTTATAGGGTAAAAGTTATGTTTCCAAAAGGCAAACTGCTTCATTTCCTAAATAAAACTGAATTCTGGATTTACTAGATGTTAATTCCTAGATTAAGATTGCTCCCTTGCATAGCATGAGTCTACACTTTCTCATAACAGAAATTCTATATATTTCTCCTAGCTCCACTTTATTCAGGTATGTTTTTTTATAAGTGGTCTTTATATAAGCAGTTTCACCTTCCATGAAGGCTTACAACTCAACTACTACTTATTCAGAAGAGCAGCAAACATCATATATCTGAGTGTTCATTTGTTGCCTTACACGTACTTTGTAGTTGTTTCAGCTGGTAGATGTCAGTGGGTCCTTCTGACGAGGTGTATCTGTGTAGATAATAAATAAAAATGGATTCATAATGTGGTGATTGATATTTCATGTACATATTTTATTTCTGAACATCATTTTATTCAGCTGTATTTCATTGCCTTACAAAGATGTGTAACAGTCATTTATATGTCTTATATTGAAGAATAAACATAGACCTTATTTATCCTTTGGTTAATGAGCTAAATTATTTAAATAAGTGGTCTTGGCAAATGCAATGCAAACTCTCTCCGTTATGACAATTCTGACGTGTTAAAGCTTGTGACATTAAGAACCCAAGATACCTTAAAAGAGTGATGTCACTCAGAAGCCCCAGAACCATCTGCAAGAATATTGGCTAGTCCCATGGAGGAAAAAAACATACCAGAGTCTACCCAACTGAGGTGATTCTTGGAGAGTGGGGCTCATTGCAAGAGGAACCAAGCACGTAATTAGTGGGTTGAAACTTTCAGCTCCACCTGTCCATTTTCAGAGAGGGGAAAGGAGGTGTATATTCAGTTAGTCACTAAAAGCCAGTGATTTTATCAATCATGCCTATGTAATGGAACCTCTATAAAAAGCCTAAAAAGAGGAGTTTGGAGAGTTTCTGGGTCTGTTAACGAGAATACATTTTAATATGTTGGGAGGGTGGCACACCACAGACTCCACAGGAACAGAAGCTTCTGTGCTTAGAGCCCTTCCAGGACCTCATCCTGTGTAACTTTTCATCTGGCTGTTTCCTTATATTCTTATTATGCCCTTTATAATAAACTGGTAATAGTAAAGTTCTTCCTTGAGTTCTTTAAGCAATTATAGGGAATTATTGAAACTTAGGAGGAGGTTGTGGGAAGCCCTGATTTATAGTCAAGTCAGACAGAAGTGTGGGTAACCTGGAGACTCACCACCTGTGACTGGTGAACAAAGTGAAAACAGTGTTTTGAAACTGAGCTCTTAACTTGTGGAGTCTGTACTAACCCCAAGTAGTGTCAAAATTGTTTTGACAATACAGGAAAAAAACCACACATTTGGTTTAAAAAATGTTATTAGTAGAGAAATACTTTTCCTTTACCCTCTAAAGTTGGCACAAGGTGGATCCTAATGGACAGTTCCACCCTTTCCCAGATTCTCAAAACTAGAGTTTTGGGGGACTTCTGGTCAAGATGGAGGCATAGGTAAACATGGCTCACCTTCTCACACAACCAAAACAAAAATTACAAGTAAATGAAAAAATAATTATCATCCAGAATCATCAGATAATTGAGTGGTATGAAAGTCCAACAACCAGGGAGTTAAAGAAGTCATATTCATCCAGATGGGTAGGAGGGGTAGAGATGTGGAGACAAGGGGAGAGGTACAGAGAAATGTAGATGCAGAGACATGGAATGGATGGTCCCACACTCACATTTGGTGGATAAAACTTGGGAGGGATACCTAAGAAGTGAGGGATCCCAGTGTCACACCACACTACCCAGCTTAGAGTTCCAGTGCCAGGAAGCTAGGTCCCCATAACTTCTAGTTATGAAAACCAGCCTTGGCTGGTGTAGCTCAGTGGATTGAGCATGGGCCTGAGAACCAAAGGATCGTGGTTCAATTCCCAGTCAGGGCACATGCCTGGGTTGCAGGCCAGTTCCCAGCAGGGGATGCACAAAAGGCAACCATACATTGATATTTCTCTCCCTCTCACCTTCCCTTCCCCTCTAAAGATAAATAAATAAAATCTTAAAAAAAAAAAAACAATGGGGCTTGGCTTGGCCAAAGAATCTGTGGGATTGTCAGTAGTCTCCTCTTAAAGAGCCCACAACAGACTTAGGACTTACACAGATTCACTCCCTCTGGGATCCAGCACTGGGGCAGCAGCTGACATATGGGGAAAAATTGACTGGTGTCTGGCATCAGGGCGAGTGCCAGGGGACAGCTTCTGGACAAAACTCCTGAGGCCAGGTAACAGATTTGTTCCCTTTATGAGCCCTTCCCCACACAGAGCCACAGAGCAGTGACATTATATAAGGGATTCCATCAACTTGGTTTACATGAGTTGCCCTGCACTGGCAATGATTACCTAAGGCTCCACTCCATCCAACTTACTGGTGCACTTTTCTACAATTGGCCCAGCTATTAAGACAAGGAATCAAGGCAGTTGTACCTAATACATAGAAACAAACACAGGGAGGCTACCAAAATGAGGAGGCAAATAAATATGGCCCAAGTGAAAGAACAGAACAAAACCCCAGAAAAAGAACTAAACGAAATGGAATAAGCAATCTATCAGATGCGGAGTTCAAAACACTGGTCAAGGAACCAGACTGTTCAAGGAACTTACTGGATACTTCAACAGAATAAAAAAGACTCAGTCATAAAAGAATTTTACAGTAAGTGAAATAAAGAACAATTTACAGGAAAACAACAGTGGAGTGGATGAAGACAAGAATCAAATCAATGATTTGGAACATAAAGAAGCAAAAAACTTTCAATCAGAACAGAAAGAAGAAAAAAGAATAAAAGAAAGAAACAAGAACAGGTTCAAAGAGCCTCTGAAGGTATCTTCAAACATTCCAACGCTTGAATCATAGGGTTGCTGGAAGGAGAAGAAAAAGAGTAAGAAATTGAAAAAATAAAAGAAAACTTCCTTAATTTGGTGAAGAAAAATAGACATACAAGTCCAGGAAGCACAGAGATGGACAGAAAGAGAAACACACCAAGACACATCATAATTAAAACTGCTGCCCTGGCTGGTGTGGTTCTGTGTGTGGGCTGGGAACCAAAGGGTGACTGGTTCTATTCCCAGTCAGGGCACATGCCTGGGTTTTGGGTCAAGTCCCTAGTAGGGGGTGCTTGAGAGGCAACCACACATTAATGTTGCTCTCCCTCTCTTTCTCCCCCCTTCCCCTGTGTCTAAAAATAAATAAATAAAATATTTTTTTAAAAAACTGCCAAAGGTTAAAAATAAAAAGAGAATCCTAAAAGCAGCAAGGGAAAAATCACAGAGTTATCTACAAAGGTGTTCCCATAAGACTCAGCTGATTTCTCAAAAGAAAATTTGCAAGTTAGGAGGGACTGGCAAGAAGTGTTCAAAATGATGAAAAGGAAGGACCTACAACTAGGATTACTCTATCCAGCAAAAGTATCATTTAGAATGGAAGGACAGATAAAGTGCTTCCCAGACCAGGTAAAGCTAAATGAGTTCATCATCACAAAGCCATTATATGAGTTAAAAGGACTTACTTAAGAAAAATAAGATCAAAACTATGAACAGTAAAATGGCAATAAATTCACAACTATTCACAATTGAATCTAAGAAACAAACTAAGCAAAGAAGCAGAACAGAAACTGAATCATATGTATGGAGATGATTTGGAGGGTTATCAATTGGGAGAAAGTAAGGGGGAAAATGGGGAAATGGTTCAGGGATTAAGAAGTACAAATTGGTAGGTACAGAATAGGCAGGGGGATGTTAAGAACAGTATAGGAAATGGAGTAGCCAAACAATTTATAAACAAAGGGGGTGTGAATTTCCAGAAGGAATGTCAGGTACCTGGTGGAAGAAGACAGAGGGGGAAAATTGGGACAACTATAATAGCATAATCAGTAAAACATATTTTTAAAAAAGATTATAGAGTTTCAGCTCCTGAGTCTGGGAGATAAGAATTGGTCATCCTCCCTGGTCTTCTGGGATACAGTGGTGTAGGGCGGTCACCCTCACCATATCCATAAAGAGAGTGCAATGCAACCCACTTCATAACTTCTTCTGAGTACTCTCTACTCTGAAAGGGGGCACCAACCCCACCTTAAGATCCAGACTCATTGGGAAGATAAGGGCTTCTTCATGATCCCACTTCAATAACTTATTTTTACAGCTCCTCATACAGAACTCCCTCGAGAACTTGTAATTTATGTTCTCTATACTCTGATGAGGTTACAAATAGGTCTCATGAAACATACTAAATTGTATTTGGCTGGCTCATGGCCTGGAGTATATAGCTTAGGTCCTCTGAGCACCCTCAAACTCATCCAGTTATTTCTAGAGCTTTCCAAAATAATCTTACACAAGTGTAGAAACAAGTGTGGCAAGGAGGGGGACCTCTTTTGGCAGAATACTAACTGCTGCTGCCCCAGTGCACCCCAACAACAGCTGGCACAGCCAAGGGCATTGTCTTCTCTCTTCCTCAAGAGGCCAGCTCTCTAGGTACCAGTAATGTTCTATTTCCTGGAATCCCCATCACACTAACACTATGTGCATGGTCACACAGAAGTGGAAAGAATGTTCACTGCCCTGTCAATCTCATTCTTCATGCTCAGACAGACCTCAGAAAACTAGGTCATCACAACTTAGGATCCACTTGTGAGCTATTAAGTTCTACCTATTAAGTTTCCAATAGGTAGAGATGAGTGAAGTAACAGTCTCCCCATAACCTGACTACTAGGTGGTATTTGATACAGTGAAATTCAACCAGGTTCAGGCTGAATGATAAGCAGCATGTACAGAAACAGTTATACAAACTGTTGTGTGAGCCCAGGGGAGTCCCAGATGTCTTCAACACTTTCCATTACTTTTAGACCCTCTGCCTGAAAGGGCCACTCTAGGCAGGTATGATGATATTCTAATGACAAGCACCAGGTAACTTCATAGTTAGACCAGATTACAGCATCCTCTGTAAGTGGCTGAACATAGAACCTAGTCGAATTTTAAGGTTTGGGGAACACTCCCAAGCACATAGGCTCCTGACCTTGCTGGATTCTGATACTATTATATAAGAATTATCACATTATTATTCTATTTTTCTATTATATTCTCATTCTTCATTTAAAATTGGCAATGTTTATACAACATTTCTAGCCACTCCATATATTTTATATGCTACTTATTTCACCAGTTAAAAAAATCATTTTCTAATATCCATTATGCCAATTTCAAATTTTCTGGTGTTAAATAGACATAAGGATAGAAGTTGAGATTGCACATACCAGCCTCCTTATGCTAATTTTAAATGTTACCTACCAAAACATGGAGTATATATTCTTGATTAGATTATCTTTTTTTCTTTAAAGATTTTATTTATTTATCTTTTAGAGAGAAAGGGAAGGAGAGAAGGAGAGAAATATCAATGTATGGTTGCCTCTAGTGAGTCCCCTGCTGGAAACTGGCCTGCAACCCAGGCATGTGCCCTGACTGGGAATCGAACCGCAATTGTGTGGTCCGCAGGCCCACACTCAATCCACTGAGCTATACCAGCTAGGGCCAGATTAACTATCTTTTTTATTTTTATTTTATTTATTTTTTAATTGTTGTTAAGTACAATTGTCTTCATTTCCCACCCCCTACTGCCACTCAAACCAGCTATCCTCACCTCCAACCCTCAATGCTTCCCACCTTTGGCTTTGTCCATATGTCCTTTATACATGTTCCTTGACCACACTTTCTCCTTTGCCCTCCGTGATCCCTTCACAACCCCCCTCTGGTTACTATCAGATTGTTCTTTATTTCAATGTCTCTGGTTATATTTTGCTTGCTTGTTTGTTTTGTTGATTAGGTTCCAGTTGAAGGTGAGATCATATGGTATTTGTCTTTCACTGCCTGGCTTATTTCACTTAGCACAATGCTCTCCAGTTCTATCCATGCTGTCACTAAGGGTAGGAGCTCCTTCTTTCTTTCTGCAGTGTACTATTCCATTGTGTAAATGTACCACAGTTTTTTTGATTCACTCATTTATGGGTGGGCACTTAGGTTGCTTCCAACAATTTGCTATTGTGAATTGTGCTGCTGTGAACATTGAGGTGCATAGGTTCTTTTGAATTGGTGTATCAGGATCCTTAGGGTAAAATCCCAGCAGCAGTATTGCTGGGTCAAGAGGTAGTTCCATTCTTAGTTTTCTGAGGAAATTTCATTCTGTTTTCAAAAGTGGCTGCACCAGCCTACATTCCCACCAACAGTGTACTAAGGTTCCCTTTTCCCCACAAACTCACCAGCACTTGTTGTTTGTTGATTTGTTGTTTATTGTCAGTTGTGATAGCCATTCTGACCAGTGAGAAATGGTATCTCATTGCGGTTTTAATCTGCATCTCTCCGATGGCTAGTGGTGCTGAACATCTTTTCATATGTCTCTCAGCTCTCTGTATATCCTTCTTGGAGAAGAGTTTGTTCAGGCTCTTTGCCCATTTCTTAACTGGATTGTTTGCTTCCTGGAGTGGAGTCATGTGAGTTCTTTATGTATTTTAGAGATCAAACCACTATCTGGGGTATCATTGGCAAGTATATTTTCCAATGTAGTCAGTTCCCTTTTCATTTTACTGATGTTTTATTTGGGCATGAAGAAGCTTTTTATTTTGATAAAGTTCCATTTGTTTATTCTTTCTTTTATGTCGCTTGGTCTAGGGGATTTATCACTGAAAATATTGCTACATAGAATACCTGAGATTTTCTCTTTATGTTCTCCTGTAGGCCTTTTATGGTGTCACAACTGATATTTAAGTCTCTTATTCATCTTGAGTTTATTTCTGTAGATAGTGTAAGATGGTGTTCAAATTTCATTTTTTCGCATGTGGCTGTCCAGACCTTTCAACACCATTTTTTGAAGAGGCTATTTTTATTCCATTTTATACTTCTTCCCCCTTTGTCAAATATTAATTTACCATACAGACTTGGGTTTAATTCTGGGCTCTCTATTCTGTTCCATTGATCTATGTGTCTGTTCTTATGCCAGTACCAGATCATTTTGATTACAGTGGCCTTGTAATATAGTTTGATATAAGGTATTGTGACCCCTCCTACTTTGCTCTTCTTTCTCAAGATTGATGTAGCTATTCGGGGTTGTTTATAGTTCCATATAATTTTTAAAAATGTTTATTATATATCTATGAAGTAAGTCACTTGTATTTTAATAGGGATTTGTTGAATCCATAAATTGTGTTGGGTAGTATGGACATTGTAATAATGTTAATTTTTCCAAACCATGAACATGGTATATGCTTCCATTTATTTGTGTCTTCCTTAATTTCTTTTTCAGTGTTGTGTAGTTTTCTGAGAACAGGTCTTTTACATCTTCTACTTAGGAATAGGTTTATTCCTAGTTACTTTACTTTTCTTGTTGCTATAGCCATAGAATTTCCCCCCTGATTCTTGTTTCTGATATTTCATTGTTGGTGATTATATTATTGATTAGTTATTATCTTTCAAATGTTAACTAACTTCTGTGCCAAAGTATTTTACAGTAAATCGCAGACAAAATCATAGACTGATCACAAGTCTCATACAATTTTTTCTAAAACCATCTCTCTCAGCTTCTGTCTTTAGCTCCTCACCTGGCTTGTTGAGGAGCATACAGGAATGGGCTACCAATCCTCTTCATATTTTCTGTGTTCCAGGAGAAATGTCTGCTCCAAAATGCAAATCTCATAAAGCCATCAACTTGTCTGCATCCCTGAATTTTTGTCTGCCATCTGTAATGATGTCTCTACTTTGTAGAGTTCACTAATGCTTATTAATCAACATAGAGTTCTTAAGTAAGAATGTTTTCTATCCTTCTTACCAGTCTAATGAAGCAAGTCCCTATAGCAGATATGGAACAGCAAAGAACCTTGGTTGCCCAGGGGACTCTAGGGCCAAATTCATTTCTCCCAGAGAGATGTCTTTTTACTGTTTGCATTCTTTTGAAAACTAAGATTCTTAGATTTTCTGTGGAGAGTTAAACTAGTGATGAGCCACCCTGGCTGGTGTAGCTCAGTGGATTAAGCGTGGGCCTGCGGACCACACAGTCACGATTTGATTCCCAGTCAGGGCACATGCCTGGGTTGCAGGCCAGTTCCCAGCAGAGGACTCATGAGAGGCAACCATACATTGATGTTTCTCTTCTTCCCTTTCTATCTAAAGATAAATAAATGAAAACATTTTTAAAAACTAGTGATGAGCAAATGCCCTGCTTAAATAATTATCTGCTTTGTACATTTTCATCCCTAATCCCTAATTTTGTGTTGGTGAGTACTTGCTGTTACATACTTCATACTTTATAGATTTCCCTGAATTTCATGATTGGTCTCTTGACTACAGTCTCTTCCTCTTCTCATCCTTCATATTGATGATAATTCTATTTTTGAAACACAAATCTAATTATGTCACTTTAAGGTTTAAATTTAGACCTTTACCTAAAAGAAAAGTTAAACTCATTAGTGTCATGTTTAAGATCCTAATGTATTAGTATGGTTACCTTACTTTTCAACCCATTTGTCACATTTCCCCCAATCCTCTCTACTCTAAAGATATAGGAATTATTTCCTTGGCTCAGCAGGGTCATTATATAAAATCTCTGACCAAATTAGGTCTGTAGACATGGATTGTTCTGAACATCATAGTTGCTAAAATTTTTAATTTAATGTTTTTGGACCATTCAGGCACTAACAAATGGTTCAGACTATTTGTGCTGTTATTTCTCTTTATCAGAGGTGACTAGTGCTGGAAAAGACCATAAATGGGGTTGGAGGACCTATTCCCCAAATGGTTAATTTGCATAGCTGGCAAATTGATGGTGACTTTGGTAAAAGGCCTCAGTTCCTTGCCATTTGAACTTCTCCATAAGTTACAGAACAAGAGGTCTGAGGGGGGGCAATATTTGGCCCACCTAGGGATGCCAAAAACTGCTACAGAACAGGGGTCTTTCCCAAGGACAGAATACTAATATCTACTGGTCTCTTCTGTCCACCGCCAATTGGAAAGACATCTCTCAATGCCAGAGATTTGCAAAAAGGAAACAAAATGTTTATTTAATGCTATTTAGGCTTAATGCCTCCACTAAAATATCAAAGTCCTTTAGGGTATACACCTACACCCACACAGCTCTCCCTTCTCCCACAGTCCCAACCCCAGGTACTGTAAATCAGGAAACGAGCACACGTCTGTGTTTCAGGACCCTGGTATCATCAGCTGTGTCAGGCAGGATCTCTATTTAATCCAAAGTACTGTGGCACCTTCTCAAGGTCCACTGGCAAGAGTTCTTTCTAACAAGTTCTAGTCAAAGTCTCTTCTGCTTTCCAGGCCACGTGGCCAAAGTGATACAGGGTGCAGTCAAGGCCCCCCCCTCTAAAAAAAAAGATTTGGAATGGTGTCCAGAATTCAAAGTGTACAGGAATATTGGAGAGACATATAAGATGTCCTCACCGCCCCCTCCAGGGGGAAGGGACAATGAAGCAGGGCCATTGAGAACTGTTTTGCATAGCAATAGTTTTTCAGCTAACCTCTGGAATGATTATTTAACATATCTATAACCTTCGACTGGTTTCATAGATATGTTAAATAACAGTGGCCAAGTTTGGAGCCAGGGAGAAGGAAGTAGCTTGGGACTCAGGATGGAACTAGGGGCTGTGCCCCTGAGTGAGGTGCCTGAAAGAAAGCTTGGAAAAGATGGGCTCCAGGACATGAGGGGATAACTGCCCAGGTGAGGAGAGGGCCATGCCATTTGGGGCAGAATGGAGATCCCTGCAGCCAGGTGAAGAAGAAAGCCACATGCTTTTGGTGGAGTGGGGACCCCTGCAGCTTTGGTAGAAGAGGCCCATGTGGCTTTGGGGTGCCCCCTTTGGCCGTGGGGCCTGAAAAGCAGGAGAGACTTTGACTAGAACTTGGTAGAAAGAACTCTTGCCAGTGGACCTTGAGAAGGTGCCACATGACTGGATTAACTCAAGAGATCCTGCCTACATGATGATACAGCTGATAGTGCCAGTGGCCTGAAATACAGACGTGTGTTCTTTTCCTGATTTATGGTACCCGGAGTTGGGACAGTGGGAGAAGGGAGCTGTGTGGGTGTAGGTGTATACACTAAAGGACTTTGGTATTTTAGTGGAGGCATTAAGCCTAAATAGCATTAAATAAACATTTTGTTTCCTTTTTGCAAATCTCTGGCATTGAGAGATGTCTTTCCAATTGGCGGTGGACAGAAGAGACCAGTAGATATTAGTATTTTGTCCTTGGGAGGGGCCCCTGTAGTATAGCAGTTTTTGGCATCCCTAGGTGGGCCGAATATGGTATTGCCCCTCCCTCGGACCTCTTGTTCGGTAACAAAAGGGGGCATCCCAAAGCCACGTGGGCCTCTTCTACCAAAGCTGCAGGTGTTCTCACTCCACCAAAAGCATGTGGCTTTCTTCTTCACCTGGCCACAGGGATCTCCATTCTGGCAAAGCTGCGTGGTTTTCCCTTTCACCTGGGAAAGAGTGGGTCTGCACTCTGCCAAAACCACATGGCTCCCTCTTCACCTGGCCAAGAGGGGATCCTTACTCTGCTGAAACTGCGTAGCTCTCCCTGTCATCTGGCTGCAGGGGTCTGCACTGTGGCCAAAACAGCATGGTTCTCTCTCCTCTTCACCTCGCAAGATGGGATCTTAACTCAGCTGAGACCATGTGGCTCACTCTTCCAATGGCTGCCGCCTCGGTTTAAATCTCCACACCCATCCTCCTTTGTGGCCCCATTTCCGACTCCTCCTACAATCAGTTACACCTGCCAGGACTCTCATACCCTTCCAGCTTTACTGGGTTGCCATCATTAGTCTGGGCAGGTATCGCCCCATGTCCTGGAGCCAATCAATTCCAAGGTCTCACGCAGGTGCTGTAACTGGGGGGGGGGGGTGGAACCTGCCCCGAGTTACATCTTGGGTAGAAGCCACTCCCTTCTTCCTGGCTCAGAGCATGGTCACAGCTATTTAACATATCTATGAAACCAGTTAAAGGTTATAGATATGTTAAATGGCCATTCTAGAGGTTAGCTGCAAAACTGTTGCTATGCAAAACAGCTCTCAATGGCCCTGCTCCACTTCCCCTTGCTGGGGGCGGGGGGGGGGGCGGTGAATTCCTATACACTTTGAATTCTGGACACCATACCAAATCTTTTTTGGGGCCCGCCCCCACACCCTGTATCACCAGCACATCCATACCTAAGTCATACGATAGATAGGCATGGGAAAGTCATTAAATATGAGGGAAAAGGAACAATATTCACAAATCACTGGTCCATAAAAATGATCAAAATCAGCAGGGTCAAGGTAATTCCTTGTTAAGGATTCAGTCTTACTCCTTCTCAGGACTGATTGACCATGACTCTTGGCTCCACCCTCCAGGCTCTTGGTTTAAGCCTCTGAATCACTCTTTCTTTTTCTATGGTAGCTAGTTTGTATGAGTAGCTGTGTAGGTTTCTTAGTCTACTTCCTGCCAGTAGAAGTTTGAAACTACAAAGCCCTCTGTCCTCTTTGTGCTCTCTCTGTACATTTCAGTCCAAGCTGGTGGTGCACCTGACAACAGAAATCTTTTTAAAAGTTTATAACTATCCTGTGAACTCTGTTGGGGTTGACTCCATTAGATAAAGAGCATACCCACAAATCTCTGAGATTCACTCTCCTTTTACTTGGACTTCTGCTGAGCCTATCAAGAGACAACATTCTCAAACATTTTAGGAAAGCTC
Organism: Artibeus jamaicensis; assembly: GCF_021234435.1. Classification (NCBI taxonomy): domain Eukaryota; kingdom Metazoa; phylum Chordata; class Mammalia; order Chiroptera; family Phyllostomidae; genus Artibeus; species Artibeus jamaicensis. The sequence continues at coordinate 1,629,654 of NW_026521898.1, read as the reverse complement.
TATTGTTTAAATGATTCTTTGATGTACACTGTCTTGGATATTTCTGAAGTCTTAACAAAGAATTTTGAATTTTTGGCTTCATGACTAGACCATGTTTTCTTCCGAGTGTGCTGAATTTGATCTTTACTTTGAAGTCTTTTCTTAATTATTGTAGAACACCATTCTGGGTGGCATGGGCCCAGCCCCCAGTGGCAAACATTTAGTGCAAAGTAACTTCCTAAAAACCATGCTAAACCTTCCAAAAACCAGTGTAACCTGTTCAACCACTTTTGCCTTTTCATTTGCAAATATCCCTCTTCTGTGATGTGATTACCAGCATCCTCTCCTTTGTTTTCTGTATAAGGTAAATCACCTAAAGGGAACCTGTGCATAGTTAATGAAGACCTGCATGTAATGTGTCCAGTAAGACAATAAAAGCTCATTGGAATAAAGGTTGAGGCTTTTTCTCCCCTTGAGACAGAAGTGCTCTCCCTTTTTTCCCACAGGATTCAGTAGTCCGTGTGAATTTCTTTTGTTTCAGCTACAATGCCATGGACCCCACACGCGGAGGTCTACGACACATTATAGTATTATTGCTGTCTTGAGGCTGAAATTTTTAATTTTCTTTTTGTTTAAAAGTCCTTTCTTTAGTTTATCTGCCTTTTCTAAAATGTTATGACAATTGGAAAGAAGAAATCAGGAAGCACTTTCAGTAGTTTGTAGAAATGTCCTTAGCTAGATCACAGAGTTTATTAGGTAAGTTTCCTATTTTCTTTATTATTGCAGGTGACTGTGGGGCTAAACTTTCTGACACTATGTGACAAAGATTGTTTTTTTTTTTTTTTTTGTCCAGTGTCGAATAACATTTTCTTCAAGCCTTTACTCACATCTTCCTCAAAGATCATTAGAATCAGGCTTTCATTAACACGTTCCCAAGGTCTTTTCAGATTCTCTCCACAGCTGTTTTTAAAGTCTTTCTTCATTTTTGTTTTTTGTTATGGTGGTGCTCTACAACTTCTTATACCAGTGTACAAAAGTCTTCTTTATAATTCTAAAGCTTTATATGTCCTCTTTTTTCCTACTTAAATTTTTTCTGCTACTTTTGTCTACCAATGAACACCCAAATCCCATTATCTTTCTCAATCCGGGGCAAAGCCCTTATGTCCTTGTGACATCCTCTATATGTTTCTTATTACAGTTGTTACATTATTATCTAAACTTAGGTTATTTTGTGGGAGGAGTCTGGCTTTCTTCCTCCTGTAATTTGCATTAGTACAGAACTTGGGGTCTTATTTTGGCATAATTATCCTTTTAAAGTTTCAACAGAGATACTGTTTGGAGTGAAAGAATACTTATTTTGCTGGATTTGGAATGAAAATATTTCAACACTATTAGCAAGACTTACCAAATAAACTTTCAGAAATATTTAGAATCATATTTTTTGGTTTAAACCCTTTTTTTCCTATGTCTCATGAAGTGATTATTGGCAGAAGTACAGAATATTATAAATGATATTTTACTTTCCCTGTGTATTCATAATTAAAAAATTATTTCCCCTATACATGTGCTTAATTATGTCAACTTGAGAGGAAACAATCCAACAAGGATATTCATAATTCTTGCTAATTAATATCTGAAATCTTTTTCCCCTCAATTACTTCACACATCTGTTCACTGTAAATTTTCTTAGCAATTTTTATACCATATTAACATTGCCCCAAACTTGGACACACACATTAGGCTTTTCAGAATTTTAATTATTTTTAAATTAATTTAAATATTCTGAATAATTGCAAACTTATCCATTTGCTTCATAAAATTGAACTTTAAATTTCAAAAATTATGAAGTTTTCTTAACATTTCAAAAGACAATATATGGTCTGCTTTCATAAATGCTTTAAAAATTCTTTCACTGAAAATCTTCCTATTTGTCTCAAATCATATCATTCTATAAGCAGCTTTTCTCGTGTGCAGTAGTCCACAGCTTTCCAAGGTGAAAGGAACATGGGTCGTGCTGCTCAGCTAAGCTGATCTTCTGCTAACTTCCCCTAAGTCAGATTCCACGGTTTTGGTTGCTGTTTTCCAGCAATAGTTTCATTTTCCTTCTGTCCCATTCAGCAGTCCTTTTGCTTTAGGTTGCTCTATCTTACAAATATGGCTAACACCCAGTGATTCTTAAAACACCAAATGTTCGAGGCACTTCAACCACATTAGGACATAAAGAAGAACAAATCATGTGATAATTGTTTCTCCTGTGACAATCTATTGGGACTTGTAATTCTCAAAATAATACATGTAAAACATCGGATAAGAAGAGATCTTGCTCACATTGGAAAAATGAAATTTTCATTTTCTCACAGTAAGCAGTAAACAGTGTTTACTCTGTAGCCTTTATATAGCAATTTATGTTGCACAGTAACTTAGGCATTGTTATAAGTTACTGGCAGACAATATGGCAATACTATACAGGTGGCTAGGGGACAAAATAATTAGCTTTATATGGGCATATATGACACATAAAAACTGACTTAAAAACAGTCTATTATGTTTTATATGTGCATGAATGCACATGCACACACATTTCTAGACTTACATATAGATGGTCTGTTGTCAAAACAATGAAATAAATAAAGATCAAATAACTTACTTAATCAACATAAACTTGACCTAAGAACCAAACTCTTAGGCTAGTTCTTGCCTACTCATCATTTTCAATATTACTTATTGCAATAGAGGGAGATATAATGAAAACCACCTGGTTATAAGATTGTCTCTTATCCTATGTTTTATAAGTATTATTTTGAAACAATGGCACATTAAGTAATGAGCTATTGAGCATACTATATAAATATGCCTAAAACTTAGGCACCTGAATGACTGTTGTACTCAAAATAGTCATCCTCTGTAGCTATGTATTTATTCCAATCATGTTTTCTTCATTTCACCCATGTTTGGAATTCTTCCTGAGGAAAAGCTTACTGTCATGTTTTGAAAACTCCTTAGTGCAAATAGCATTATTTCTTTAAATACTACCTAATATTCAGGCCGGAATAGGATCAGTTAACCTCATCACTCACCTTATTCATTAATGTGGCATCAAAGGACTTGTGTTTACCAAAATTACATAAAACCTTTAATTTTTTGCATTTTATGTATTTATTTACATATTTTTTTCTTTTTTTATTGTTGTTTGAGTACAATAGTCTCCATTCCCCCCCCACCACTCCTCTGCACTCCAGCCATCCCCACTTCCCACCCTTGATCCTATCCACCTTTGGTTTTGTCCATGTGTCATTTATAGTTGTTCCTGAAAACGTTTTCTTCTTATTCCCCCATCTCCTCCCACCTCCCCTGTGGTCACTGTCAGCTTGTTCTTCATTTCAATGTTTCTGGTTATATTTTCCTTGCTTGTTTATTTTGTTGATTAGGTTCCACTTATAGGTGAGATCATATGGTATTTGTCTTTCACTGCCTGGCTTATTTCACTGAGCATAATGCTCTCCAGTTCCATCCATGTTGTCACAAAGGGTAGGAGCTCCTTCTTTCTGCTGCATAATATTCTATTGTGTAAATGTACCATAGTTTTTTTATCTATTTATTTACTGATGGGCACTTTGGTTGCTTCCAGCACTTGCTATCATGAATTGTGCTGCTATGAACATTAGGGTACATAGGTTCTTTTGAATTTGTGTTTCAGTGTTCTTAGGTTATATAAGCTTAGCAGTGGAATTGCCTAGTCAAAGTACAGTTCCATTTTTACTTTTCTGAAAAAATTCCATAGTGTTTTCCACAGTGGCTGCACCAGTCTGCATTCCCACCAACAATGTACTGGTTCCCTGTTCTCCACATCCTCTCCAACTATTGTTGTTTGTTGATTTGTTTATGATGAACATTCTCACTGGTGTGAAGTAGCATCTCATAGTAGTTTTAATTTGCATTTCTCTGCTGACTAGTGATGCTGAGCATTCTTTCATATGTCTCTGGGCCCTCTATATGTCCTTACAGAAGTGTCTGTTCATGTCCTTTGCCTATTTTTTACTTGGTTGTTTGTCTTCCTCGAGTGGAGTTGTGTGTGTTATTTATATATTTTGGAGATCAAACTCTTGTCTGAGGTATCATTTACAAATATGTTTGCCCATATAATTGGTTCTGTTTTTATTCTAATGCTGTTTTCTTTAGCCATGCAGAAGCCTTTTATTTTCATGAGATCCCACTTGTTTATTCTTTCCTTTATGTCCCTTGTCTAGGGAACATATGGGTGAAAATACTGCTGTGTGGAGTATCTGAGATTTTCCTACCTATATTCTGTTCTAAGACTCTTAGGGTGTCACAATTTATTTTAAAGTCTTTTATCCACATTTAATTTATTTTTGTGTATGGTGTAAGACGGTGATCAAGATTCTTTTTTTTTTTTTTTTTTGCATGTAGCTGGCCAGATCTGTGAACATCATTTGTTGAAGAGATTTTTTTACCGCATTTTATGCTTCTTCCCCCTTTGTTGAAGATTAATTGACTGTAGAGAGATGGGTTTATTTCTATACTCTCTATTCTGTTCCATTGATCTATGTGTATGTTCTTATGCTAGTACCAGACTGTTTTGATTACAGTGGCCTTGTGATACAGTTTGATATCAGGTATTGAGACCCCTCCTACTTGGTTATTCTTTCTCAAAACTGCTGTGGCTATTTGGGGCTGTTTATGGTTCTACATAAATTTTTGAAATGGTTATTCTATATCTAAAATATATCATTGGTACTTTAATAGGGAGTGCATTGAACCTATATATTGCTTTGGGTAGTATGGACATCATGATGATATTAATTTTTCCAATCTATGGACATGGTACATGCTTCCATTTGTTTGTGTCTTTTTTTAATTTCTTTCTCTACAGTTGCGTAGTTTTCTGAGTACAGGTCTTTTACCTACTCTACTCAGGAATAGGTTTATTCCTAGGCACTTTATTTTTCTTGTTGTTATAGCAAATTTGACTTTTTTATTGAGTTTTGTTTCTGATGTTTTATTGTTGGTGTATAAAAATCCCTTTGAATTCTGAATATTGACTTTGTATCCTGCTGTTTTATGAAATTCACTTATTAGGTCAAGCAGTTTTTTAGTGGAGTCTACATGATTTTTGATGTACAGCATCATGTCATCTGCAAACAGTGACAGTTTTGCTTCCTCTTTTCCAATTTGGATGCCTTTCCTTTTTCTTATTTAATTGCTGTGGCTATGACTTCTAATACTATGTTGAATAGGAGTGGTGAAAGTGGATATTCTTGTTTTGTTCCTGATGTTAGTGGTAAAGCTCTAAGATTTTGCCCATTGGGTATGATGTTGGCTGTAGGTTTCTCATATTTGGCCTTTATTAGGTTGAGGAATGCTTCTATTCCCACTTTGGTGAGTGTTTTTGTTATAAATGGGTGCTGTACGTTATCAAATGCTTTTCCTGCATCTATTGATATGATTATGTAATTTTTATTTTTCCTTTTGATTTTGTGATGTATTATGTTTATTGATTTGCAAATATTGTACTATCCTTGTGTCCCTGGGATTCATACATGATCTTTTAAAAGATCGAGGTGTAAAAGATCGAGATCTTTTAAATGTATTGCTGGATGTGGTTTGCCAATATTTTGTTGAGGATTTTAACATCTATATTCTTCAGCAATATCAGCCTGTAGTTTTCTTTCTTTATTGTGTCTTTATCTGGTTTTGGGTTAGAATGATGTTGGCTTCATAGAAAGAGTTTGGGAGTCTTCTGTCTTCTTGGACTTTTTGGAAAAGTCTCTGAAGAATAGGGGTTAGTTCTTCCTTAAATGTTTTGTAAAATTATCCTGTGAAACCATCTGTTTCAGGGCTTTCCTGTGCTGGGAGTTTTTGTTTACCACTTCAATTTTGTCAGCTGTTATTGGTCTGTTCAGGCTTTCTGCTTCTTCTTCATTAAGTTTTGGAAGATTATATCTATCTAGAAATTTGTCCACTTCACTTAGGTTTTCAAATTTGTTGGCACACAGTTCTTCATAGTAATTTCTTACAATCTTTTGTATTTCTGTGGTATCAGTTGTAGTCTCTCCTCTTTTATTTCTGATTGTGTTTATTTGGGTCCTCTCTGCTTTTTTCTTGATGAGTCTGCTTAAAGTCTTGTTGATTTTGTTGATCTTTTCAGAGAACCAGCTCCTGAATTTATGGATTCTTTGAATTGTTATTTTAGTGTCCATGTTGTTTAATTCTGCTCTGATATTGGTTATTTCCTTACTTCTACTTGCTCTGGGCTGTCTTTGTTTTAGTTCCTCCAGTTCCTGTAGATGTAGGGTTACATTGTTCATTTGAAATATTTCTACCTGAGGAAATTACATACTGTTTTTCACAGTGGCTGAACCAGTCTGCATTCCCACCAACAGTGTACTAGAGTTCTCTTTTCTCTGCATCCTCTCCAACATTTGTTTGTAGTTTTGGTTATGGTGGCCATTCTGACTGGTATGAAGTGGTATCTCACTGTGGTTTTAATTTTCATCTCTGATGGTTAGTGATGCTGAACATCTTTTCATATGTCTCTGGGCCCTCTGTATGTCCTCCTTGGAGAAGTGTCTATTCAAGTCTTTTATACAATGGAATTCTACATAGCAGAGAAAAAGAAGGAGCACCTACCCTTTATGACAACATAGATAGAACTGAAGAGCCTTATGCTAAGTGAAATAAGCCAGGTGGTGAGGGACAAATATCATATGATCTCACCTTAACTGTAACATAATTAACAAAAAAAGCAAACAAAATATAACCAGCGATATTAAAATTAAGAATAATCTAACAATAACTAGGAGGGGGAAGAGGACAATGTGGGGAAGGGTTTTCAAGAACTACTATAAAGGACACATGGACAACACCAAGGGGGATGGTGGAAGCAAGGGAAGGAGGTGGGTTTGGCTGGGGTCAGAGGGAGCGGTATGGGGAAAATGCAGACAACTGTAACTGAACAACTATAAAGTAATTTAAGAAATAAAAATAAATTTTAAAAAAGAAATATTTCTATCTTTTTTAGGTAAGACTGTATCACTATGAACTTCCATCTGAGGAGTTTCTTGAGGTGTTTATAAGTTTCACACTGTTGTGGGTTCAGTATTATTTGTTTCCAGAAACTTTTTTGATTTCTTCCTTCATCTCATTCTTAACCTATTTATTGTTTAATAGAATCCTATTCAAACTCTGAGAATTTGAGTGTTTTTGAGTTTTTCCTTGAGGTTGGTTTCTAGTTTCAGGTGCTTGTGTCAGAGAAAATGCTTGATATGATTATTTAAGCATTCTTAAATTTGTTAAGGCTTGTTTTGTGCCTTATCATGTGATCTATCTTTGAAAATGTTCCATGTGAATTTGAGAAGAATGTGTATTTTGTTTTTGGGGAATGAAAGGTTCTATATACATCAGTTAAGTTTATTTGATCTAAAACATTGTTCAATGTCACAATATCTTTGTTGATATTTTGTTTGGAAGATCTATTCGTTGTTATCAGTGGGATGTTTAAATCCCCTAGTATAAGTGTGTTGCTGTCAATATCTTTCTTGAAGTCCTCCAAGATTTTCCTTATTATTTAAATACTCCTGTGATGGGTGCATACATATTTACAATGCTTAAGTTTCTTGATGGATTTTTACCCTTCCTTGAGTATTATAAAGTGTCCTTCTGGGTGTCTATTTATGGCCCTTTTTCTAAAGTCTATCTTGTCTGATATAAGTATTTCTACCCAGGCTTTTTTTCCCTGTTCATTTCCATGGAATAATTTTTTTCAACCTTTCACTTTCATTCTGTGTAGGTCTTTTGTTCTGAGGTAGTTCTCTTGTAGGCAGCATATGTGTGGGTCATGTTTTCTTATTCATTCAGCTACCCTATATCTTTTGATTGGAGCATTTAATTCATTTACATTTAAGGTTATTATTGATAGGTACTTATTCATTGCCATTTCACTTTCTTTTTACCTGTGTTTCTCTCTCTCTCACTCTTTTTCTTCCTTTTCTTAAAACAGTCCCCTTAGCATATTTTGAAGTACTGGTTTGGTGGAGGTATATTCTTTGAACCTTGTTTTGTCTGGGAAACTCCTTATTTTGCCTTCCAATTTAGATGAGAAACTTGCTGAATAGAGTAGTCTTGGTTTCAGGCCTTTGGTTTTCATCACTTAGAATATTTCTAACCATTCCCTTCTGGCTTGTGGTGTTTGCATTGAGAAGTTAGCTGCTAGCCTTATTGGGGCTCCCTTGTATGCTACTTCCTGTTTCTCCCTTGCTGCCTTTAAGATTCTCTCCTTGTTGTGGAATATGCTATTTTAATTATGATGTGTCTTGCAGTGGGCCTCTTTGGGTCTCTCTTGATTTGGACCCTCTGTGTTTCCTGCATTGGTGTAATTTTTTTCTCATCAAATTAGGGAAGTTTTCCATCATTACTTTATTAAATGGATTATCTATTCCTTGCTCTTCATCTTCTCCTTCTGGTATCCCTATTATATGAATATTGATACATTTCATGTTGTCTTGCAATTCCCTTAACACCTCTTTGTTCTTTCTGAGTCTTTTTTTCTTTTCTTTCCCTTTCTGAGAGTTTTTATACACTGTCCTCCAGCTCACTGATTCAATCCTCTGCTTCATCTAGTCTGCTTTTGATTTCTTCTACTGTGTTCCTCAATTCAGAAATTTTATTCTTCTTTTCCTCTTGGCCCTTGTTGGTAGTTTATATTTCCTTTTTCATGTTGATCTAGTTTGCAGTGAGTTCATTGTAGTTTTCCGGTAGTTTCTGATAATTCTCTGTGAGCTCACTGAGCTTCCTGATAACCATTGCTTTGAATTCATACCTGATAGTGGAGTTGCCTCTCTTTCATTTGGCATTGTTTCTGAGGCTTCCTTTTTAAATTTCATTTGGGGATTGTTTCTTTGTCTTCCCATTGTTTGTGAGACTCTTCTTGTTTGCTTCTGTTTCTTAATTTGATCTGTTCTGACTCCCTGGGCTTGTGGTGTGAACTTCTACGGTAGAAGACCTGTGAGATTTAGTGGTGTAGTCTCCTTGATCTACTGAACTTGCTGCTCTTGGGATGTCTTTTGTGATGGCTCTGTTTGTCTTTGGGTTTTAATTGTTTTGGGGTCTTTCTTTGTTGGGTTATTCCCTCCAGTTGTTTGATTGAAGTTCAGTCTTCCCACCACATCTTGTATGCTGTTATGCAGGTGCTGCCAGAGCAATACCACAAAGCCCAGGGAACAAACTTTTTGTTCCCTGCCACTTTTTGATGCTGGTTGTTGTTGTGTACTTTTGGGGCTTTGGTGTTCTATGCTGGGGATCCTAGCTTAGGGTTTAGACCCTATTCTCAGAGGGATCCAGCCTGCCACTTAATTATTCCTCTTGTCCTGCTGTTTCTGGATGCCCAGCCAGCAATCTAGAGCCTCCACTGTACTCTTGACTGAACACATTGTGCCTAAACTGGTTCTTCCTTCTGTCCAGGGTAATAAGGCTTCTCTCTTGCTATTGTTCAGTTGTTTGTTCTGGGTAATTTCTCCACAATTCAGTTGTAATTCCAGATTGGTTTTGGGATGTGGTTAGTATGACTTCCACTCACTCCTCCAACCTTTTGGCCTGAAGTATAATTTAACAATAATTGTTAAACAATTTAATTGTTGTTTGAGTAGAGTTGTCTCCATTTTCACCCTACCATGCCCCTGCCCCACACATCCCCACTGCCCACCCTCAAACCAACCCCCTTTGGTTTTATCCATGTGTCCTTTATACATGTGTATCGATGCTCTTTCTCCTATATTCCCCCATTATCTCCCTCCACCCTCCCCTCTGGTCACTGTCAGTTTGTTCTTTATTTCAATATCTCTGATTATATTTTCCTTTGTTTTGTTGATTATGTTCCACTTATAGATGATATCATATGGTATTTGTTTTTTACCACCTGGCTTATTTCACTCAGCATAATGTTCTCCAGCTCCATCCATGCTGTTGTGAAGGGTAGAGTGTACATAGAAAACCTTATAGACTCCAACAAAAGCTACTCAAACTAATAAGTGAATTTGGCAAAACTGCAGGATTCAAAATCAATATTCAGAAATTGAAGGCATTTTTATACACCAGCAATGAAATATCAAAATCAGAAATCAGGAAAAAAATCTCTCTCGCTATAGCAACAAGTCAAATAAAGTATGTAGGAATAAACCTTGCCAAGGAAGTAAAAGACCTGTACTCGGAAAACTACAAAACACCGAAGAAAAAAATTAAGGAAGACACAAATAAATGGAAGTATATATCAAGTTCATGGATTGGAAAAATTAGTATCATCAAAATGTTCATATTACCCAAAATCTTTAAATTAAAAAAAAAAACTGTTGAAATTGAAGACATTAAAAAAACGATAATGAATAATTTAATAATTATTCCAAAAAAGTTCTAAAATGTTTTTGAGATATGATAGTACAGTTGACTCAATGTACTTTCAAGTTACTTCCATGATGATGCCCATATCCAATTATAAATTCTGCTCTAAGCACATCTTCAGCTGCATTCAGAAAGCTTTGATATGTTGTGTTTTCATTTTCATTTATATGAAAGTATTTTCTAATTTTCCTTGTGACTTTTTCTCTAAGTCATTGGTTATTTAGAAGTGTGTTGTTTAATTTTCACATATTTGTGAGTTTCCTAAGTTCTTATGGTACTGATTTTCAATTTAATTCCATTGTAATCAGAGGACATATTTTGTATGATTTCACTTTTTATAAATTTTTAAATTTTTTTTATTGATTATGCTGTTACAGTTGTTCTATTCCCCCCTCTTCATTCCCCTCCACCCTACCCCCCCCGTCCCCACCATTACCCCCCCCTTTAGTTTATGACCATGTGTCTCAAGTCCTTTAGATTCTATATTTGCCATGCTATTCTTGCCTCCCCCATCTATTTTCTATCTACGGTCTATGCTACTTATTTTCTGTACCTTCTCCCCCCTTCTCCTCCTCCCACTCCCCTGTTGCTAACCCTCCTTGAGATCTTCATTTCTATGTTTCCACTCCTGATCTAGCTGTCCTTTTAGTTTGCTTTTGTTTTAGGTGTGGTTCTTAATAACTGTGAGTTTGTTGTCCTTTCACTGTTCATGTTTCTTTAACTTCTTTTTCTTCAATAAGTCCCTTTAACATTTCATATAATAAGGGCTTGGTGATGATTAACTCGTTGAATTTGATCTGATCTGAGAAGCACTTCATCTGTCCTTCCATTCTACATGAAAGCTTTGCTGGATAGAGCAATCTTGGTTGTAGGTCTTTGGATTTCATGACTTGGAATACCTCTTTCCAGCCCCTTCTTGCCTGTAAGGTCTCTTTTGAGAAATCTGCTGACAGTCTGATGGGGACTCCTTTGTAGGTGACTGTCTCCTTAGCTCTTGCTGCTTCTAGGATTCTCTCCTTCATTTTAATTTTGGCTAATGTAATTATGATGTGCCTTGGTGTGTTCCTTCTTGGGTCCAACTTCTTTGGGACTCTCTGAGCTTCCTGGATTTCCTGGAAGTCTATTTCCTTTGCCAGATTGGGGAAATTCTCCTTTATTATTTGTTCACATAAGTTTTCCACTGGTGGCTGTACCTTTCCCCCTTCTGGTACCCCTATAATTTGGATGTTGGAGCATTTAAAGATGTCCTGGAGGTTCCTAAGACTCTCCTCATTTTTTTGAATTCTTGCTTCTTGACTCTTTTCTGTTTGTCCATTATTTGCTTTCTTCTGGTCCACTCCATTGATTTGAGTCCCAGTTTCATTTTCATTGCTATTGGTGTCCTGCGCAGTTCCATTCATTTCAATTAGTTTCACCTTCATATATTTGTCTAATTTGTGGCTATAATCAACCAGTTCTGTGAGGATCCTGATCACCAGTGTTTTAAACTGTGCATCTGAGAGTTTTGCTATTTCTTCATTGCTTAGATTTATAGGCTCTGGGGCTTTGAGATCTTCTTGAGCCATTTTTGGTCTGTTCGGGCCCTTTAAGTGTGAGGAGCGGAGCCTTGGACTCCCAGGTCTCTGGGTTGTGACGCTGAATGTGGGGGCATGGTCAGAGTGGGAAAATGGGGACCCCCTCTGCTGTTTTGAGCTGCTGGGTGAGGAGCAGCGCCTTAGGTGGTTCACCAGGGCTGGGCCACTCAGAGTTGCTGGGTTATGACGCTGTATGTGGAGGTGGGGTCAGAGCAGGGAAATGGCGGTGCCCTCCCTGCCACTTGCTGTGGGGACCCGCTGGGTCCCGGTCCAATTGCCCACTCCCTCGCTTGTCTATCCGCGCACAAATGCGCAACCACAGTCAACCCGCAGCCCTGCTCCCTCGCTGTTTCCCCTGCGGTTCCTCGCTTGGTCGCTTGCTCGGTCGCTCACTAGGTCCAACCCTGCGCCTGGATTCCGCGCACCTGAGTCCGTCTGATGGAGTTTTCCTGTGCAACCCCGCTCCACCAGCTGCTGGTTTCGCCCCTTAGGGGTCAGGCTGAAGAATTTGTTGTTATCAGACTTCCAAAAGTTCAATTTTCTGTGTTCTGGCTGTGTTTTCTGTTGCTAATATCTAGTTGTCTCTAAACTTGGTTGTGTGAGAGGCCACGGCATATCCACCTATGCCTCCATCTTGGCGGAAGTGCACTTCTTATAAATTTATTCAGGTTTAATTTATGGCTTTACATAGAATTTATTGTGGAGAATAAATCATGCAAGTGTTTTGTGTGCACTTGAGAAGTGTTTAGGTTCTGCTATTGTTGTTTGGAGTGCTCTATAGATGTTAATTAGGTGTAATTCATTGACCTCATTCCTCAATTCTATGTTCATATCAATCTTCTGCCTTCTGTTGTATTCATTATTAAAAGAGGGGTTTCACAGTAACTAATTATTATTGTAGTCTATTTCTCTCTTCAATTCTGTTTTTGTTTCCTATATTTTGGGGTTCTGTTATTAGGCACACACATGTTTATAATTTTTGTCCTTCTGACAGGTTGATTGACTTTTATCATTTAAAAAATCTCTCTTTTTTTCTAGTAACAATTATTGTGTTAAAGTCTAGATTATCTGATATTAATAGCAACTCCAGATCTCTGTTGTTTACTGTTTGTGCAGTGTATCTTTTTCCATGCAAGATAACTGTGAATCTAAAGTTTGCCACTTGTAGACAGCATATAGATAAATGGTATTTTTAAAAAATTTATTCTGCCAATATTTGCCTTTATATTATAGTAGTGAATCTAGTTTTAGTTAATGTAACTATTGTTAAAATAAAATTTACTTTTGTCATTTGATTGTTTTCCATGTGTTGTTTCTTTTTTGTTTCTCTTTTCCTCTATTACTGTTTCATTTTGTACTACAATATTTATTAGTGTACTGTTGGAATTATTTTGTTGTCTCTTTAAGTCAAAACAATCTACTTTGTATTAATACCAAATTAATTTTAATAGTGTGTAAAACTTTGCTACAAAATAACTCTATTCCTATCCCTCCTTTGTGGTTTCATTACTATACAAATTATATCTTTATATATTTTTCAGCCTACCAACACATGAGCTTAATAATGATCTTTTATGCAGGTATCTTTTAAATTAAACAATACCATATTTACCTATGTATCTATAAATGCTCTTTATTTATTCATATAGATTTGAGCAACTGTCTAGTGCTCTTTCACTTCAGCCTGAAAGATTATTATTATTATTATTAAAACCATGTTATTAAGGTATGATTTTATATAAGTTGATTCCCTTTAGTACTTCTTGTAGAGAAGGTTGGCTAACAATGCAGTGTGTCAATTTTTGTTTCTCTTAAAATGTCTTACTTTTCCTTTATTGTATTTTATTTTTAAAGCCCCATTTATTTTTGAAGTATAGTTTACCAGATATAGAGTTTGGGTGACATCTTTTTCTTTCAGTATTTTGAATATATGCCAGTCCACTGCTCTCTGACCTCTACATTTTCTGATAAGTCGCCAATTAACCTTTTTTGAGGATCACTTATACTTGTTGAGTTATTTTGTTTTGCTGCTGTTAAGATTTTTTGTCTTTGTCTTTTGGCAGTTTGACTAAGATATTTCTAAGTATGGAACTCTTTTAGTATATTTTATTTGGATTATGTTGAGCATCTTGATGTTTTTCATCAAATTTGGAAAGCTTTTAGCCATTACTTCTACAACTCTCTCTCTCACTCTTTCTAATCTATCTCTATCTCTCTTATTTATATCTCTCCTCCTCTTCTGTGGCTCTCATTGAGCTTCTGTTGGTATCTAAGGTTCTGTTTTTCTCCATTTTTTCTTTTTGTTTCTTTGAGTACATAATCTCAATTAACTTATTATCAAGTTGCCTGATTTTTTTTACAAATTAAAATCTGCTGTTTAGTTCTATAGTGCAATTTTACTTCAGTTATTCTCAACTTCATAATTACTAATTTTTTAAAATTTCTATCTTTTCATTTATAGTCTCTATTTGGTGAGACATTGTTCTCATATGTTCCTCTAATACTCTGGACATGGTTTACTTTAGTTCTTTGGATAAATTATTAATAGCCATTTATTTTTTATTGATTTTAGAGAGAGAGGAAGGAATGGAGGAAGGGAGAGACAGAAACATGATGTGAGAGAGAAGCATCAAGTGGGTGCCTCCCTTACTCACCTGTACTACAAATTAAACCAAAAACCTTTTTCGTATAGAACAACACTTCTACCAACTGAGCCACACTAGGGAGGGATTTAATAGCTCTTTAAAAGTCTTTCTAATAAATTCTCAAATCTGGCTTCCTCATGGACAATTTCTATTGATTACTTTTGTTTCCTTTTATGAGTCATACTTTCCTTTTTCTTTTAGTGTCTCATAATTTAGGTTTAAAATTTGAAATTTTAAACAAAATAGTTAATCTGGAAATCAGATTCCTTCCACTTGAAAATTTATTCTTGCTGTTTGTTATTGTTAAGATAATGAGGGGATTTCCACCAAGATGGAGGCGTAGGTGGAAGCACTGCACCTTCTCACACAACCAAGCTTAAAAACAACAGTTTTAGCAACAAAAACACAGCCAAACCACAGAAAATTGAACTATATGGAATTCTGACAACAGTGAACCCTTCAGCCAAACCGGTAAGATGGGCAGAGCCAGCAGCAGAGCATGGTCAGGCAGGGAAGATCCACCTGATGACCCGGGCACACAACCCAGGCATGCCGGCAGCCATGGGCGGACCCCAGGTGTGGAGTAGCTAGCGGACGCACTGAAGGTGCAAGGTGGTGGACTCACTGAGGGCTGACTGCAGTCACACATTTGTGCACAGATAAACCGGTGAAGGAGCTAGCAGTGAGACAGATCGTGAAGGCGCTAGTGGCGAGAAGCAGCAAAGGAGATTGCCATTGTCCCTCTCTGACCCTGTCCCCACCTAAGCATCACAAACCAGCAACCTGGGTGGCCCTACCCTGGTGAACAACTAAGGCTCCGCTCCTCATACATAACAGGCATGAACAGATCAAAACATGGCTCAAGAACAACTCAGAGCCCCAGAGCCAAGAAATCTAAGTGATGAAGAAATAGCCAAACTTTTAGATGCACAGTTCAAAACACTGCTGATCAGGATGCTCACAGAACTGGTTGATTTTAGTCACAAATTAGAGGAACATATGAAGGCTAAACTAATTGAAATGAATGGAAATGCACAGGAAACCAATAGCAATGAAAAGGAAACTGGGACTCAAATCAATGGAGTGGACCAGAAAAGGAAAAAAATGTCCAAACAGAAAAGGATGAAGAAACAAGAATTCAAAAAAATGAGGAGAGTCTTAGGAACCTCCAGGACATCTTTAACTGCTCCAACATTCAAATTATAGGGATACCAGGAGGGGAAGAGGAACAGCTATGAGTGGAAAACTTATTTGAATAAATAATAAAGGAGAATTTCCCCAATTTGGCAAAGGAAATAGACTTCCAGGAAGTCCAGGAAGCTCAGAGAGTCCCAAAGAAGGTGGACTCAAGAAGAAACACACCAAGGCATATCAGAATTACTTTAGCCAAGATTAAAATGAAGGAGAGAATCCTAGAAGCAGCAAGAGCTAAGGGGACAGTCACCTACAAAGGACTTCCCATCAGACTGTCAACTGATTTCTCAAAAGAGACCTTACAGGCAAGAAGGGGCTGGAAAGAGGTATTCCAACTCATGAAATCCAAAGACCTACATCCAAGATTGATCTATCCAGCAAAGCTTTCATTTAGAATGGAAGGACAGATAAAGTGCTTCTCAGATAAGGTAAAGTTGAAGCAGTTCATCATCACCAAGCCCTTATTATATGAAATGTTAAAGGGACTTACCTAAGAAAAAGAAGATAAAAAAGATGAACAGTGAAAGGACAACAAACTCACAGTTATTAAGAACCACACCTAAAACAAAAGCCAACTAAGAGGACAGCTAGATCAGGAGCAGAACCATAGAAATGAAGATCTCAAGGAGGGTTAGCAACAGGGGAGTGGGAGGAGGAGAGGGGGGGAGAAGGTACAGAAAATAAGTAGCATAGATGGTAGGTAGAAAATAGATAAGGGGGGGCAAGAATAGTATGGGAAATATAGAATCTAAAGAACTTGAGACACGTGGTCATAAACTAAAGGGGGGGAATGATGGGTGAGGGAGTGTGCAGGGTGGAAGGGAATGAAGGGGGGAAATAGAACAACTGTACTAGCATAATCAATAAAATACATTTTAAGAAAATAAAATTAAATTAAAAATTTAAAAAAGATGATGATAATGTTTATTTATCATTTTATTAGACTAATTTTGTAAAGTCTATATTCCCTTTTGTATGTGACCACTTAAGTCACTGTTCAAATAGCTTAACAGTAAATTAATGACTAGAAAACGATTTTTTTCAAATGACTAAAACAATAAATATTCAACTCTGCTGAGGGGCTCTCTTAGTGTATTAGATCACATTTTCAATAAAAGGAAATTTAAAATTCTGCCTTAACCTTTACTCTCTGCTGATATAGGGCCTTGAGTTCAGCCATTATGGGAGGCCTTGAGAGATTAGGGTTTTCTTAGCTTAATAGGGGAACTCAAGAGTTAAAGATTTCAGCTTTAGTTGATAGGCTTAAGTGATTAATGCATGTGAAAGGTTGTTATTTCAGGAACTGGAATGCATGACCATGCCACTCCAAGAGGTCAACATGCAATTTGACTTTTGTGCCTGAGATGATCTATGAATGATAAAGATGGTATCTGAGCCATTGTCTTCCTGAGAGGGAATGTCCATAACCAAGATAAGGAATTGTTGATCAACAGATAAAGCTGTACTAGGGAAATCTCCACTGGAATGCAACTCTATCCAATTAACTTTTTTTTTCAAAACCCCTTACCTACCCTTTTTTCTCCTTTTAGAAAGGTTGGCTTGAAATGAGATATTAAAACTGTTGTTGAGGGTACATAAACCCACTGACTTCTCAGATCACTGGCCATCTGAAGAAAACCACCCATAAAGATTCAATTCTTGTCTCTTCCTATGGGTTCAGGTAGTGGCAGGCAGCATGAACACCAACTTTTCCAGTTTCAAACTCTTTTCTAACTTCTTATGTACGTAGCCCTGTACCATTTTCGTGGCTCTCTATATCCCCTAAAATATGTCATCATTTTTAAAAACTCCCTAGATTTTGTGGCTAAACAGCAAGTGGGGCTCTGCTGCCTGTTACCACCCTCTAGGCAAAATTCTGGGTGCAGAAGTTTGGTGAAAAAGGAAGGAGGTCTTTATTCAAAAGCAACATAATTTTGAAATACCAACTTTCTACATGCATTAGTCACTTAAGCCTGTCCACTAAGACTAAAATCTTTACCTCTTGAGTTAAAGATTTACTTTCCCTTGTTAGTTTTTAATTATCTTATTTCTGTAAGACTAGTATACAAAGTAAAACAATGTAAGATACAAAAACTACACAATGTTGAAAGAATGATAGGCTTCTTTGCCTTCCAGCCTGTCCCCTCTGGAACACCCAAAGAAAAATAACCCTGCCATCCTCGGCCAGGCCAGACAAGTCCTAGGCTACACTCAGAGTTCCTTTTCCCATTTAAAATACTATTTTTTGGGATATGAAGCTGGTTACAGAAGGATCATCCGGGCATCCCTGAGAAAGAGAAAGAGAGCAAGCCTCTGCCTTCCTTCTGTTTAAATCTTGTAGCTCATAATTCCATGTGCACCAGAGGCATTTAACTTCTCAGCCAATCCTGCCCTAGATTGGCAGATTTGCACCTCCCCCTGCCATGTTTCTGCCTGAGGGCAGGGAGAGCTGTCATGCACTGTGGGAGCTTGTTTACCATTACCTTGAGCAACTTTCTCCTATGGTCCCTCCCTCACTCCTACCCTGTAATCCGACCAGATCTCTCTGTACCATGTTTTTTGTTTGTTTTGGGCAGCCTTGTTTACCCCAACTGATAACACCTATCAGGCAGCTGAGATATTAAACAGTTTGTTGTTTTTGACAAATGTCCTAGGGATGGGGCTTTTCTAACTGAATGAGTTCTGAATCAGGTCAAATAACAATAAGTCCTGAATGGGGTTTCAAAAAAAAAACTGGTAGATAAGTCTAACAATGACAAAGCTCTGTGTATAACACTTCCAAAGAAACTTCAAAAGTCAGTATGCCTCCTCTCATGACTACTAAGAAGTTTTAGAAGATGGGAGAGAGAATGGGAATAGGGCAGTTAAAGTGAAAGTGTTTATTATAATATTCAGCATTTGAATACATTGGGTCTTAATTAATTTCCAAAGTTCTGAAAAGGTTAATATTTACATTTTTTTCAATGCTTTTGTTTGTTTTTCTAATACAGCAGTGAATATTCGGAGGTCCTTACTTCACCATGCTGGGTCACATTTATTTTGATGTTGTGACCTCAGGGAATCAGTTGCTTTTGTTTCTTTCCTACATTCTGTTGTAGTTAGATAATGACCATGTGACCCAATCCTAATTGGATTGGGCAGTATCCAATAGAGAGGAATTATGTTACAGCAGTATTTCTTAGTGTTCAAGAAACACTAAGTTTGATGCAGGGTATTTCTTTTAATTTCCAATCCATGTAGAACTTGATACTTTTGTGAATTACAATGAAAAATTAATTACTAACAAAAGGAAACTAAAAAACAAAACATTCCAAATACAAGCCCTATTTTCATTACTCAACAGACATAAAGTTATACTTTCATAAGTATAAAAAAAATAAAACAGGAAATAAAAGAAATATTAAAATATATATGAAGGATCAGAAGATGACAGCAACGTAGCTGGGTGGGACCTGACCCCTTGCTTGTGCACATAATAGAGACACCTAGCCTATCTGAAGAATGGAGTGAACTGCCAACAGAATCTCAGTTGACATGAAGTTTGGAAGCCAGAGGTTGCATAGGACATTAAAAAATGGATAATTATATATTTCTTATCATATTATTGTTTTTTATTTCATTTTGTTTAGTTGTTTTATTGTTGTTAAAGTACAGTTATCTGCACTTACTTCTCACCATTCCCCTCTCACCCAGCCATCCCCATCTCCTCCCCCTGATTCCATCTCTTCTTGTTTTTGTCCATGTGTCCTTTATACATGTTCGTGAAAACCCCTTCCCCCTTTTCCCCCATCATCACCTCCCACCTCCCCTCTGGTTACTGTCAGATTGTTCTTAATTTCAGTGTTTCTAGTTATATTTTGCTTGCTTGTTTGTTTTGTTGATTAGGTTCCACTTAAAGGTGAGATCAAACAGCATTAAAATGAAAAGAGAACCAACTGTGTAGGAAACAAATTTGCTAATGACACCTTGGTTTAATCTCCAAAATATATAGAGAATTCACATTTATTGTTATTCCAAATTTCACATAGCACCATTCCCTAGCCTTAATCTGTTTCACCATCTTCCTGAGCATCATCACTGTTATGGTTAGCTTTATTCTCTCACACACTTTGTCAAGTTTCTATCCCTTACTCTCACTATATCTCACCATCTAACCTCGTATATGCTTATGCTCTGCTTTCTAAAGTCATCTCACATTCTTTTTCCCTTCAAATAAGGGTCTTATTTCTTTTTCACCTTTTATAAAAAATGGTTAGTTGAGAGAAATATCATGGTTATTGTTATACTTCTCCCAAGGATCTTCTACCTGTTTATATTTGTTAGTACTTTAAATCCCATAGAACTCTCCCACTTTCTTACTCCATTTCTCTGTCACCCTGCCCCTGATCACATACAAGACAAGGTGGGAGTTGTGAATACCAGTAAAAATGCTGGAGGGGAGAACCCACCAACAAAGAATCCACCAACAGGTAAAGCCCAAGTACAGTAAGAAAGCACAAATGGGAGAAAGGTCAATCCTAGAGCATCCAGAGGAGAAGATCAAAGAGTCTGTACCACTGAGTCCCACAGAACTCCTACCACAGAAGTTCACCCGACAAAGATAGCTGGCAAAGCAGAGCCTCAGGAATGGCAGAAACAAGCAAAAAGAGTCATCCAAAGTGTGGAGACAAAGAAAGAACCTGGAACTGAAAGGAATGGAAGACTCCCTACTACAAAAGATAAGTGAAATGGAGGCAAGAAAGCTATCTGATATAGAATTCAAAGGGATAGTTATGAAAGAAGATGGCAGTGAAGTAGGAAGGAGCGGATTCCACTTCTCCCTACACATGGGAGAAAAACCTAGCCGATGTATGGAGGAACAGAGCAAACAGCCAAAAGTACCCCATCATATATGAAAATAGAAGACTAAAAATAGTAGCGGACATTGAAAAACCAGATGGTAAGGAGAGTGCTTCCTGACAATAAGGTCCCAGGCACCAGAGTGGGGACCAGGGTGGCTGCAGCTCCAGGTCTGGTGCCCACTGGGTCTGCCACAGGGTTCCTGAGATATAGCTGGGTCAACTGCTCCCTTTCTGGCCAAATAAGGTCAGAGCAGCACCAGGAGAGACCTGGTTGCTTGAAGTCACAGAGAAGGGACTAACTGACAACACACAAGGGCTGTGAACGCCAACGAAGTCTGTGGACACCAGCTGGGGAGAGTTGAGAGTCAGGCCATGATGGTCCCTGACCCCATTAGTGTCTGGTCAGGCTGGAGAATTGGGCTGTGCAAGAGGCCAGGCTGCTGTATGGAGCGGCAGGCTTGAGTAGGAGAAATTTCTCAAAAAGAAAAAGTGAAAAAAGAGACACTGTTTTGAGAATTCTCCTGCAGCAGTCACTCTGGCCACCTCCCCACCCAGGTGGTCAGCACTCTTGAGATGGCGGGAGGCCCTGCTCATTTCCATAGCCCTAGGAAAAGTGTGCCCGCACACAAAAGTGTGCCTCCCACAAAAGTGTGGGATTGGAGGTGGCCTGGCTCAGTGAGCTCACTTGCAACTTGGGGACAGTACACTCTGTGGATGGACCTAAACCCACAGCTATAACCCTGGGGAGAGGCACCAGGCTAACTCTGTGGAGAGTGTGCAGCTAGCCCTAGGGAGAGTGGGCATGAGGCTAACTGAGCGAGGATCAGAAGGGAGAAAAGCAAAACCAATTATCCCTCAGCCTGCTGTAGCCAGCAGGAGCAGCAAACTGGTTTAGCCATTTTGAAACCAGCAAGATGCCTTTTCTTCAAACTAATTCTTTATTTTTAAATTTTTATTATTTTTATCTTTCAATTCCTTTTTTCTCTTTTTCCTTCTCTCTTGCTTTGTTCCTTCTTTCTTTCCCATTTTATCTCTTCTCCTCCTGCTCTTCCTCATCCTCCTTCTTTTTCTTCTTCTTCAATACCCACAAGTGAGACAAAAAACCATGGAACTGTGAAAATACCAGAGTTGGACCCAAAGAGGGGTCATCCCAACAGCTGAAACAGTGAGACAAGTTTCACTTTGCCATTATAGAGAACCTAGAAGTTATTGCATATTTGTATTATTTTTTTATTATTCTTATATCTTTTATTTTAATAGTATTTTGCATTCCTCTTCTTCCTGTTTAATGTTCTTTACTTGGCTGGTTAAATTGTGTCATTTGACAGGTCTCCCAAGTTCTATCTTTCATAGTATACTGTTAATTTATTGCCCTTCACTTCACTTGTGTTTGATTAGCATACTACTCAAAGTTCTATACTCCCCCTATTCTTGTTATCCAGACCACACAGATTCTGTCATGTGATTGTTACTTTAACATTGTAAATAATAGCTGTTCCATATAATTGTAAATACTATACGACACTGTTCCCAGATCTTAGCCCACTTCAGAGTTTCCAGAACTCTGTTACTGTAGTGGTTAACTCTATTCTCTCACACACTGAACCTATTTGCTATCCTTTCCTCTCACCCTACCTCAGAATCTTACCTCCCACAAGCTCATTGCTTTCTAGATCTAACTTGCAACCCTACCCTCCCCAACAAGAGTCTTATCTTCTTTCTATCCTTTCTTAAAAGTGGCTAGTTGGGTGGAATATCACTGTTTACACTGTGCATAGCCAAAGGGTCTCCTATCTCTTCTCTACTGGTTGCTACTGTAAATATCATAGAATACTCTTGCAGTCTTAAAACAATTTATCTCCCCCCTCCAACTGATCACAAAAAAGAGTAGGTGGAAGCTGTGAACACCAGGATACCTGCTGGAAGAGGATACCAAACAACAAAGGAACCACTAACAGATAACAGAAGATGGTGAAAGAGGGAGTGGAAGCTACACTAACCTCAGTCCAGGACCTATCTGGAAATACACCTAAATAGTGCAGAAATTACCCAGAACAAACAACTGAACAATAGAAAGAGAGAAGCCTCATAACATTGTACACATGGAAGAATCAGTTTCAACACAACCTTCCCACACCAGCACAGCAAAATACAAGAGGTGGTGGACAGAGTGATCCTCAGTTAACCAGCTGGTGGGAAGGACCCACAGAAGAAAGGCCCAACAACAATAAAAACCAAAAGACAAACTCGGAGCCAACTTAAATGACAGCCTAAGACCAGCAAGCTGGGGATATCAAGGAGACTACACCACTGAATGTCACAGGTATTCTACTACAGAAGTTCACACCAGAAACCCAGGGAGTCAGAACAGATCAATTTAAGAACCTGAGGCTAACAAGAAGAGTCTGACAGACAATGGGAAAGCAATGAAACAATCCCCAAATGAAAGAAAAAAAGGAAGCCTCAGAAAGAATGCTAAATGAAAGAGAGGCAATTCAACTATCACATGTGGAGTTCAAAGAAATGGTTATCAGGAGGCTCAATGAACCCACAGTAAATTACCAGAAATTACAGGGAAACTACAATGAACTCACTGCAAACTATATCAGCATGAAAAAGGAAATAGAAACTATCAACAAGGGCCAAGAGGAAATGAAGAATACAATCTCTGAACTGAAGAACAAAGTAGAAGAAACCAAAAGCAGGCTCGGTGAAGCAGAAGATTAGATCAATGAGCTGGAGGACAAAGTAGAAAAAAATACCCAAAAGAGCAAGAAAAGGAAAAGAGGCTCTGAAAGAATGAAGAGGAATTAAGAGAAATGCAGGACAATATGAAATGTAATAATATCTGTATAATAGTGATACCAGAAGGAGAAGAAGAAGAGCAAGGGAGAGAAAACATACTTGAAAAATAATGATGGAAAACTTCCCTGATTTGATGAGAGGAAAAAGTAACACCAATCCAGAAAGCACAGGGAGTCCCAATCAAGAGGAACCCCAAAAGGCCCACTTAAAGACAATTAAAATGGCAAAATGGCAAAATGGAAATAATTAAAATGGCAAAATTCCAAGGCAAAGAGAGAATCTTAAAGGCAGCAAGGGAGAAAAAGGAAATAACATACAAGGGAGCCCCGATAAGGTTAGCAACTGACTTCTCAGTGTAAGCACTTCAAGCAGAAGAGAATGGCAAGAAGTATTTCAAGTAGTGAGAACCAAAGGCCTGCAACCAAGGCTATTTTACCCACCAAGGCTCTCAATCAAGATAAAAGGCCAAATAAGGAGTTTCCCAGCCAAAAAAAGTGTAAAAGAACACACCTCCACAAAACCAGTTTTGCAAAAGATGCTAATGGGACTGCTTTAGGGAAAGGAAGAAAGAGAGAGAGAGAGAGGAACACAGGTATGAAAATCACAATGAGTAAGTACCTAATAATAATCTTAAATGTTGAACTTAAGATTGTATTAAATGCTCCAATAAAAAAACATAGAATAGCTGAATGAATAAGAAAGCAAAACCCACACATATGCTGCCTACAAGAGACCCACCTCAGGACAAAAGACCTACACAGACTGAAAGTGAAGAGCCTCAAACAAATTTTCCAAGCAATATACAGGAAAATAAAGTGGGGTGTTTGGAACTGCTCTGCCTGGTTTCAGGTGTTGTAACTACCCCCCATGGCTAACACTGAGTGAGTGACCTCCAGAATGCGAACCACAGGTGACAAACCTTGTCTCTGGAAGCAAATGCTGCCTCAGCTTACTCCCCTACCCCCAAAGCATGCTTGGCTAGTCAATGATGGATAAGACTCCTCACAGCGAGGGGCAACATAAGCCAAACATGATCACTTGGGAGGCCATCATGGAAGGACTTGGGGGGCTACAACAAAAAGAAAGTGATAGACCCTCACCCCCCCCAGTTATTTTGACATAGCCCTAGTCACCATGTCTTTAGAGAGAAGTACTTCCTGGTTCTAATCCACTTAAGCTTGAAAACCTGTGATGCGGGAAGTGGTGCAGCTTTTTGCCTTGCTAAAGCGGTATCTGGGGTAATCAGGCATAAGAAAGAATTCCTAAAAATCCCATGAAACCTGCCTTGCTAGGAGTGCTTTCATTCATATGTTAAGGGTCTGAGCAGAAAATGTGTACATCTCCCAAAGTTCTGCAAAACTTCTTTCATGACAGACACTGATTCAGACTAAGCCCTCATACTTCTTTGAAATATTATCTACTGTTTGATCCTTGCCGCCCTGTATTCCTGTGTATTATAACCCTTCCTGGAGGAAGGGGCTCCTGGCCTTTTTCCTCTGAAAAACTGGCCACCTCTCCTCCCCAAGAAGATTATGTCTTGGTAGTGTATACTTTCATCCATGGTGGACAGGGGTACTTGAGACAAAGTTGCCCCCACATGGGGGTGGAAATACTCGTATCAGACAAAAAAGACTTCAGAAGAAGGGCCACAGAAAGAGACTCAGAAGGTCACTTCATAATACTGAAAAAGAAGAATCCACCAAGAATGCATAAGCATTGTAAATATATATGCATTCAACATAGGACCACCCAAATACAGAAAGAAAATCTTAAAGGACTTCAAGAAAGATATTGACAGAAACACAATCATAGTAGGGTATTTTAACACACCACTGTCAAAAATGGACAAATCTTCCAAAGTATCAACAAGAATATTGTGGTATTGAACAATGTCCTGGATGAAATGGACTTAACTGATATATATATATAGAGCCCTTCATCCCAAATAATTTAAATACACATTCTTTTCAAAAGCACATGGAACATTTTTGTTTACAGGCGGGTGCTTAGTCCACTGTGCCATACCAGTCAGGGCCACATGGAACATTTTTAAAGATAAACCACATGATAGACAACAAAAAAAGCTTCAACAAATTCAAGAAAATTGAAATCATGACAAGCATTTTCTCTGAACACAAGGGACTGAAAGTAGAAACCAATCCCCCCCAAAAAACCCCAAACACTCAAATCATGGAGATTTAATAGGATGCTATTCAATAATGAATGGGTCAAGAATGAAATTAGGGAAGAAATGAAAAAGTTCCTGGAAACAAATAAAAATGAACTCACAACAACCCAAAATTCATGGAGCACAGTAAAAGCAGTCCTGAGAAGGAAGTTCATAGTGATACAGGCTTACCTAAAAAAGATAGAAACATTTCAAACAAACAACCTAACCCTATACCTATAAGAACTTTTACAGTGTGCCTTGTGGCTCTTAACTGCTCAACCCAGGCCTGTGAGGTTGCGGCAAATACTTGGGAGAGAGAGCAAGTCTCATGTTTACTAAAGAAGGTACAGTTGCAAAGCAGTTGCAAAAGAGGTTGACATAGGAAGAAAACCGTTTTCCTCTGAAATCCAACACACCCTACAACCTAAGCAAAAAGCACTCAGTGTTGCCAGCCCTTACCTGATCTTATGTGTGTGTACTTCAACCAAGTTGGTGTGTTGTCCACAATCATGGCTCGTAGCCATGGGTCCCTGTTCTTCGACACCAGCTGATGCAGACCCTGGCTCATGGGGTCTGTGACATTGTGGATGAAGCACGAGAAATTCACATGGACTACCAAGTCTTGTGGAGGAAAAAAGAACAGCATGGCTTCTCTCTCACGAGGAGAAAAAACCTTGGAGTGCCTTAGCCACTCTCTGAAATGGAGAGCACCCTTGCTTTGATAAGCTTTTATTGCTTTTTCTGGGCATATTACATGATGGTCCTCATTTACTGTGCAGAGGTTTACTTTAGGTGGTTACCTCTTACAGAAAACAAAGGAGAGGATGCCACTAATCATATCACAAAAGCAGGATATTTGCAAATGCAAAGGGAAAAGTGGTTAAGCAGTTTACACTCCATGCTGGGGAGGTTTAGCACAGACTTTAGGAAGTTACAGTAAGCACTTTCTCCCTCAATTAAGGGTGAGGAAATTTTAGCAAAAGCAAGTCTCAAAGTGGCCTAGGTACAATGGAGGCCTGATGTTTCACGGAGGAACCTATCAATTGGCATGGGTCCTGTGCATCTCTGAGTGGGAGCAGGGCTCACACCATGCAGAACAGTCTTCTACAGTACATAGAAAATGCTATAGACTCTGCCCCAAACACCCTCGACTTAATAAATGAATTTGGGAAAAGAGCAGGATACATAGTTAATATGCAGAAATCAAAGGTATTTTTGTACAGCAACAAAGAAACAGCAGAAGCAGAATTCAAGAAAAAAATCCCATTTGATATAGCAACAAGAAAAATAAAGTACCTAGGAATAAAGCTAAACAAGGAGGTAAAAGACCTGTACTCAGAAAACTATACAACGCTGAAGAAAGAAATCAAGGAAGACACAAACAAATGAAAACATATACAGTGTTCATGGATCTGAAGAGTTAACATCATCAAAATGTCGATACTACCCAAAGCAATTTATAGATTCAATGCAATACCTACTAAAGTACCAATGGCATATTTCACAAACATAGAACAAAGATTTCAGAAATTTATATGAAACCATAAATGACCCCGAATAGCTGCTGCAATTTTGAGAAAGAAGAGCAAAATAGAAGGGATCTCAATACATGATACCAACAGTTCTCTATATGTAGAACCTAATCGACAAAACAAACAAGCAAGCAAAATACAACCAGAGACATTGAAATAATGAACAAACTGGCAATAACCAGAGGAGAAGGGGAAGGGTGAAAACAGGAGAAAGAATTGGAAGAGTCATCATGAATATGCATAAAGGGCCCATGGAACAAAGGCAAAGGGTGGAAATGTTGATGGTGGCAGGTGGGGGTGCATGGGGTGAGGGCAAGTTGTTGCAGAAAAATGGAGACAACTGTACTTGAGCAACAATTATATATAGCTTGTACAGAATGTATCCAGTCATGTTGTATGAAAAAAAGGAGGGAAATCTCTTGAAGATGGTACAAGATACAAGAAACATTGTACATAGGCAATGACAACTCAAACCCCTTTAATGTAGATACATTTGGACCTCACACTTTTCTCTAATTGCCATCAGCTGTCCTGTTGTATTTTCCTGAATCTCATCAATGATCTGAAATCTCTTTACTTTCAAAGGCAATTTAGTTTTGGGAAAAGCCAGAAGTTGAAGGGCACCAAATATAGGCTGTAGGGTGGCTGAGTCACCTGGATGATATGAAGTTTTGCTAAAAACTGTGCATGAGATATGATGCATTAATGCATATGTTGTTGTGATGAAGCTGCCAATCACCAGTTGCCCATAGCTGTGTCTTTCTGAATCATCCAATATTTTCTGTAGAAGAATGTTCAAGCTTAACACATAATTTGCAGATTTGTTGCTCTACTTGCTCAGTCATTTTTGAATGTGACATCCACACAATATACATGCTCACTGAACAGGGTGTACAGCCCCCCTGACTACTGCAGTAAAGTCATATTTGTATACATGTGCACATTCCAGTCCATTCTCCTTGGCTTCCAGGGTATACTGATGTTGTGCAAACTGTTCCTGTTATATTAACAATGGCTGGACATTTTCTGGACAGGCCTTGTATACACTTGATTGAAAATGGGCACATAAACAATTCATATAGGAAATAGCTAATATTTTCACAATTTTATAAGCTTTATTGAGATATAATTAACATAAAATAAACTCCACAAACTTAAAGCACAGAACCATCAAATCATCACTAAAATCAAGATAGTGAACATAACCATCACCCTCCCAAATTTTCTCATGTCTTTTTGTAAGCCTTCTTTCTAGCTCTTCTAGCTCACTCCCACATTTCATTACAGATACTGATCTATTTTGCAGCAGATCTAACTCTGACTTATTTGCATTTTTCAGAATTTTATATAAATGAAATCACACAGTGTGTACTAATTTTTCATCTGTCTCTTTTCATGCAACAATTACCTTGAGATTTGTCCTTGTTATATTTACAAATTTATTCATGTTATACCATTAGTTTATTTGTATTATTAAGTGCTAATTTATTTTATGGGGACACCACCTCTTTTATTGCATTGACCTGTTGTTGGTCATTTAGCTTGTGCTTAATTTTGACTATTACAGATAAGCTGCTATTAACATTCATGTACAAGTCTTTGTATAAACAAATGCTTTTATTTTTAATTTTTAAAATTTTTTCACATTTTCTATTGTTGTTCAAGTACAGTTGGCTCCATTTTCCCTACACCACTACCTCCACCCAGGCCATCCCCACTTCCCTACTTTGATCCTACCTACCTTTTGTTTTATCTATGTGTCCTTTATACATGTTCTTGAAAACCCTTCCCCCTTTTTTACCCATTATCCCCTCCCACACCTCCTCTGCTTACTGTCAGTTTGTTCTTGATTTCAATATCTCTGGCTATATTTTGCTTGCTTGTTTTTTTTCATTGACTAGGTTCCACTTATAGGTGAAATTACATGGTTTTTGTTTTTCACTTCCTGGCTTATTTTACTTAACATAATGATCTCCAGATTCACCCATGCTGTCACAAAGGGTAGGTGCTCCTTCTTTCTTTCTGCTGGTTAGTATTCGATCATGTAAATGTACCATAGTGTTTTGATCCACTCATTTACTGATAGGCACTTAGATTGCTTCAAGCACTTGACGATTGTAAATTATGCTGCTATGAACATTGGATTGGGGTGCATAGGTTCTTTTGAATTGGTGTTTCAGGATTCTTAGGATATAATCCCAGCAGTGGAATTGCCAGGTCAAAAGGCAGTTCCATTTTTAGTTTTCTAAGGCAATTCCTTACTGTTTTCCCCAGAGGCTGCACCAGTCTGCATTCCCACCAACAGTGCACTAGGGTTCCCTTTTACTCCACATCCTCTCCAACATTTATTGTTTGTTGATTTGGTTATAATGGCCATTCTGACCAGTGTGAAGTGGTATCTCATTGTGGTTTTAATTTGCATCTCTCTGATGGCTGATTTCTGTTAATTTAGATACCTGAGTCTGCAATATCTGTATCATATGGCAGACAAATATTTAAGTTCTTAAGAAACTAGCAAACTGTTTTTGATATTGGTTGTGACATTTGGCATTTTCACCAGTTCTTTTACATCCTTGTCAACACCTATGTTTAGCCCTTTTAATTTAGTTATTGTAATAGATAGATAGTAGTATCTCTTTGTGGTTCTAATTTAAATCATCTAATAACTATTTCATTCGAGTATCTTTTTATGGGTTTAATTTTTAAATCTTTTTTTAATATAATTAATTTTATTTAGTTATTTTTCAAGTACAGTTTTTTGTCTATTTTTCCCATCCCAGCCTCCCCCGCCCCTTGCTCCCCACCTCCCTCTCATTTCCATCCTCCTTAGTTCTCGTCCCTGTGTCCTTCCTATTTGTTCTTCCAAATCCCTCCCCCTTTTTCCCCTTAACTTCCCTTCCTTCTCGCCTCTGGTCACTATCCTCTTGTTCTCTATTTCAGTGTCTTTGTTTTTTTTTTTTTCTCTTCTGCTTGCTTGTTTGTTTTGTTGTTTAGCTAATTAATGAGTTTGGCAAAACAGCTGGTTACAAAGTCAATATCCAGAAATCAAAGGCATTTTTGTATGCCAACAGTGAATCAGCAGAAGCAGAAATAAAGAAAAAAATCCCACTCGATATAGCAAAAAGAAAAATAAAATATCTGGGAATAAACCTAACTAAGGAGGTAAAAAACCTGTATGCAGAAAACTACACAGCCCTGAAGAATGAAATCAAGGAAGACACAAACAAATGGAAACATATACCTTGTTCACGGATTGGAAGAATTAACATCATCAAAATGTCCATACTACCCAAAGCAATATACAGCTTCAATGCAATACCTATTAAAGTACCAATGGCATATTTCACAGACATAGAACAAACACTTCAAAAATTTATATGGAACCATAAACGAGCCCGAATAGCAGCTGCTCTTTTGAGAAAGAAGAACAAAGTAGGAGGGATCACAATACCTGATATCAAACTGTATTACAAGGCCACTGTAATCAAAACAGCCTGGTACTGGCATAAAAACAGGCACATAGACCAATGGAACAGAACAGAGAGCCCAGAAATCAACCCAACTCTCTACAGTCAATTAATATTCGACAAAGGGGGCAGTAACATAAAATGGAGTAAAGATAGCCTCTTCAACAAATGGTGTTGGGAAAACTGGACAGCTACATGCAAAAAAAATGAAACTTGAGCACAGACTTACACCATACACCAAAATAAATTCAAGGTGGTTAAAAGACTTAAATGTAAGTCGTGACACCATTAAAGTCCTAGAGGAGGACATTGGCAAGAAAATCTGATATTTCACGCAGCAACTTCTTTACTGATATGTCCCCTAGAGCAAGGAATATAAAGGAAAGAATAAACAAATGGGATCTCATCAAAATAAAAAAGCTTCTGCATTGCTAAAGAAAGCAGTATTAAATTAGCAAGACAACCAACTGTATGGGAAAGCATATTTGCCAATGATACCTCAGACAAAGGTTTAATCTCCAAAATATACAAAGAACTTACACGACTCCACTCTAAGAAGACACCCAACCCAATTAAAAAATGGGAAAAGGACTTGAACAGACACTTCTCCAAGGAGGACATACAGAACATCCAGAGACACATAAAGAGATGCTCAATATCGTTAGCTATCAGAGAGATGCAAATTAAAACCACAATGAGATACCACTTTACACCAGTCAGGATGGCTATCATAAACAAAGCAACAAACAACAAATGTTGGAGAGGTTGTGGGGAAAAGGGGTCCTTAGTTCACTGTTGGTGGGAGTGCAGACTGGTACAACCATTATGGAAAACAGTATGGAATTTTCGCAGAAAAATAAAAAGCGACCTGCCTTTTGACCCAGCAATTCCACTGCTGGGATTATATCCTAAGAATCCTAAAACATCAATATCAAAGAACCTATGCACCACAATGTTCATAGCAGCACAATTTCCAATAGCCAAGAGTTGGAAGCAACCTAGGTGCCCATCAGTAAATGAATGGATCCAAAAATTGTGGTACATATACACAATGGAATTCTATGCTGCAGAGAGAAAGAAGGAGCTACTACCTTTTGCAACAACATGGATGGAACTGGAAAGCATTATGCTGAGTGAAATAGTCCAGGTGCTGAAAGACAAATACCATATGATCTCACTAATTTTTTAATATTTTAAAGTTCAGTTTTTCAACTTGTTTTTTGCATTATGGTTTTGGTGTAATTTCTAAGATATCTTAGTCTAATCCAAAGTCACAAAGATTTCCTATTATCTTTTCTTTTAGAAGTTTTATTATTTTAAAGTCTATTTTTAGATACATAATGTCTTTGCAATAATTTTTTATATGATGCAACTTCTAGATAGAAATTTGTTTGCTTGTTTGTTAGCCTATGTATATCTAATTTTTCAACACTATTTGTTGAAAAAAATCCTCTCTGTGTTATGCCTTTGTTTAAAACCAGTTTAACATATTTGTGTAGTCTGGACTCTATTAGGTTTCATGATCTATGGATGCTTAGACCATACTGTCTTGATTACTAATGTTTTACAGTGTATTGAAATTAAGTATTTGTCTATTTCTCCCCTTCAAATTATCTTGGCTATTCTAGATTTTTAAAATTTTTATGTGAATTTTTGAGTAAGTTTTTAAATTTCTACAAAGAAATTCTGCTTGCAATTTGATTGGAATTCTTCTGAACCTCTAAATTAATCTGGGGAGAGTTAATATCTTAAAAAGATTGACTCTTCTGACACATGAACTCAGTGTATTTATATATTTAATTATATCTTCTTTAATTTCTACTATCAGTTGTAGTTTTGAGTGTTCAGGTCTGTTGCTGTTTCTGTCAGATTTTATCACTTTCATATTTTTATAATAATATACTAAAAATTTTTAGTTTGGGGTTGTTATTGCTATTATAAAAATAAAATGATTTTGTATATTAATGATATATCATGCACATTTACTGACTTCAGTAATTTTCACAGATTTTTGTGTATTTGACTGAATGTTTTGTATAGATAATTATGTCATTTGCAAATAAAGACAATTTTATTTCTTACTTTCCATCTGGATGCCTTTTATTTCTCTTCTTAACTTATTGCATCAGCCAGAAACTCTAGTATAATATTCAATAGAAATGTGAGCACAGAAAACTTTGTCTTGTTTCTGATCTTAGAGAAAAAAACATTCAACCTTTCAATGTTAATTATAATGTTAGCTCTAGGTTCTTCATAGATGCCCTTTATTGATTAAGTTTCCTTCTATTCCTAGTTTTCTGAGAGTTTCATCAAGAATAATGATTGGATTTTGTGAAATACATTTTTATGTATTTATATGATAATATGGCTTTTAATTATTTAGATCATTAATATGTGAATTATGTTGATTGATTTAAAATATTTATTATTTATTTATTTCTTCTTCAATTTCTTTTTTAAAATAATTTTATTTAGTTATTTTTCAAGTACAGTTTTTTGTCTATTTCTCCCATCCCAGCCCCCCCTCCCTGTGCTTCCACCTCCCTCCCATTTCCACCCCCCTTAGTTCTCGTCCCTGTGACCTTCATATTTGTTCCTCCAAATCCCTCCCTTTTTTTCCCCCTTAAATTCCCTTCCCTCTTCCCTCTGGTCACTGTTCCCTTGTTCTCGATTTCAGCGTCTTTGTTTTTATTCTGCTTGCTTGTTTGTTTTGTTTAATCACTTATGCACTTCTGGGATATACCCCACCTGGTTATGATTTATTATTTTTAAATATGTTCTTAGAATCAGTTTGGTGAAACTTTATTTAAAATTATTACATCTATGTTTGTAAGAGATATTATCCTGTAGTATTGTTATAATGCTTTTTGTCTTCAGGGCAATGCTAGCTTCATAGTGTGGGTAGTATTTTCTCCTTTCAATTTTCTGCAAGAGTCTATGCACAACTGATATTATTTGTTCCTTAAAGGTATGATGGAATTTCTGTGTGAGGTGATATTGCCTGATATTTTATTTGTGGGGGGGGTTAACTAAAAATTTTATTTAGTTTCTCTAATACATCCAGGTTTATTCAGAGTATCTATTTATTTTTGAGAAACTGTTGGTAGATAGTGTCTCTCAAAGAATTTGTCTACATCATTTAAATTTATTGGCATAGAGTTATTGATAGCCTTCCCTATGATCCTTTATCTGTAGAATATGTGATAATGCCACTTCTTTCATTCCTGATTTGTATCTTGTCTTTTTCCCTGATCAATCTGACTTGAGGTTTATCAATTTTATTAATCCTCTCAAAAATAGCTTTTGTTTCTTTTTTGAGTTAATTGTTTTTTCTCTTAATTTTGTTTTCTATTATATTTTATTAACTTCTGTTTCTATCAATAGCATTTTAGTATTTCCTTTGGTTTTAGTTTTCTGTTTTATCCCCCTAAGTTCTTAAGGATGAAGCTTTGGCCATTGGTTTGAAATATTTCTTCTTTTCTAACCTAGGCATTTAGTGCTAAAAATTTCCCAAAGTGCTGCTTTAGCTGTAACCCCAGAGAAGTCTATGATAGAAGTAGAAAGCTACCCAGCTTGCACTGTAAAACAAAACACCCCATAGCACTGCATATGACATCCATTCCAATGGATAGCCTTGCAGGAAAAACTGCATTAGCTCTTTCCTGGCTGTACTCCTTGGATACTGTCTGTGAAAGGTTAGTGTTATGGACCCTCCATGCTCTTGTGTGCCACATTAAAATGAGGTTCCAGTGTGCTGCGCAAAGAAGCAGACTGCCTCCAAGACAGAAACAAATTGAGGAGGTTTTCAAACATTGGTGTTTATGTGCAGAGTCCTCTGGCATACTCTGTTCCTAGTTCTCATTATTAATTGAGTGGATACTTTGTGCCTGGCAGTGTGTTAAGACAGTTATCCTTACTATCTAATTTAATCTCCACAGTGATCTGTGACATGGTGTGGCCTACTCTAATATCAATTTTTCATATAAATAAACTGAGTCTTTTATAGCTAGGTAATGTGTTGAAGGTCTTTAGGAAAAATGTAGCCAAGTTGTGCTTTACCCTCAGGTGTTTCTAATCTAAAAGGTACATGGAGATACTCTACCACACTGTCTCCAATGTCTATTCACAGGCATGTCTCAACTACATGGATGCTGATCTGGTGAGGATGGCTCCAAATCACTGGAGAGGGGAGAAACAATATGAAAAAGCTCATCTGAGAAAATATGAGAAACCTTAAAGTTCTCTTCATTGTGAAAATACAACTTTGACTAAAAGGTTACCAAGATATTTGACACAAAGGATTACAGTAGTGCAGTAGTAGCTGTGGTCACAGAGGTTGTCAGCACCTATATGGCACTTACAGTATCATAAAGAAACTCTATGCCTGTGTTCACTGGTATTATTTTCTATTCCCCAAGAATTCTCTCTCTCCCCACCCCGATACACACATGCATTCACACACACCACAAGTAGGGTTTCCTGTACAATGCCTTGCAGTACCTGCCTTGAAAGTCCACAGACCTAAGTGAATGACAAGGAAGCACATTTGGAATGATCAGCTATACAATCTTTTTCCTAGGCTAGGTGAGTGTTTACCAGATAATTTTCATCATCAACATGTTTGTGTACCATGACTTATTAGATGCTGCCACATACCATCTGTTTCAAAATTGATTTGTTCATTTGGAATGAAAGTATTTAATTTCTTTTTCTCTTTTACTTCTAGTCTAAAGCTGTGTTCCTATTCGTCTGCAATCCTAGAGCTGTTTAAATTAGTGCAGGGATGATGATGATGATGATGATGATGATGATGATGATGATGATGATTATTGAGTGTAAAATACACTCCAGGGATAGGCTGGCCTCACAGTTACTCAAAGTACTCATTCAGGCCCTGGAAATTTGTGATACAGGTAAACACTGTTGTTAATAAAAAAGTTTTTGTTATTAAGAGCTTATCTGAAATCCCTCTTATTACCTTCTGATTTCCCCTCTATGAGCTGCTTGAGGGTTTGGTTCTTTTCCTTTGGGAGAGCAAGAGTTTTGTTCCAGGATGTGAGCTTCTTGGAAAATTAGAGCCATTTCCTCAAAGCTCTATTGTGGAATGACCTCAATAGAACGGGCCAGGCATATTCAGTTCATATTTCAAAAATGGCAGAAGCCTGCTGATCATCCCCTGTCTCCAAAGAAAACTTCAAAAAGCACATATAATCCCTCAGGCCACTTGTAAAGTGTCTGGTCGCTCCTGGAGCTCTTATTACACATGCATATTTTGTCCACCTACCTCAGGAATAAGGCTGGGGTATCACGTTATCCCCAAAGCACCTTGTCTTCTATTTAGATCTGTGGTCTTGGATGCAGGTGCAAGGCACATGGCAGGAAGTGTGCCCTTAGCTTGCCTTGGAGGAATTGGGATACCATTAAAGTGCAGCAATTAAACCTTCTTCACACATTTGTTTGTGCATTGGTATAGTCTAATTCTTAGGAAGAGTGACACATGGTAACAATTTCTCACCTCCAGTTCTTTCAGAGTCTGGGAGAACCACACCATTACAAGGTCCTGGGATCAGAGGGCCAAGAGCAACTTGGGAAGCTCTCCGAGTTAACCTCCTACCTCTGAGCAGCACTGAGGGGTCACCACCAGCATCACCATTTCACCACAGAGTGAAATGCCTGCTATGCCCTCTAGCCTCTCAAGGGATGAGGAGTTTGTGTTCTCTTTGGCCAGGATGGTTGTCACTGTCAACTGCTGTCTTTGGATGCTGACCTGGAGCTGCAGCTAAACCCTTCAATCCACTTGTGTTCAGTTTACCTGCAGTGGACAGTTCCAAGCCCATGCAAATGAGTGCCCCAGCAGCTCTGTGCTTTTCAGCCACAAGACTTCTTCCTAAGCCACAGAAAGAAGTTTTGTTCAGGCACACAGCCCTGGAGTAAACAGCCTTGGGGACCCTCAACCAGGGAAGTTGGAAATCAGTGAGAAATGTCAGCTTCCTGTCCACAGGATTGAAAATGGCAAGGCATATGCTTTCCAGTTCTGTGGGAGATCCCAGAGTAGCTGAGCCCAGTTGCCCACTGTGGGAGCCAGCCCAATAACAGTCTTTCTGGATGTTTCTTCCCCTTTGGTCTTCTACTCTTTGTCCTTCACTCAGCTTCCTGAGATTACTTTCCTCAAAACCATCTGTACCCAAATGCATGTCTCAGACTCTGTTTTCAGAATCACCCAAACTAAGACAGCACCCCAATATCCTTGAGGTTGGATCTAAAGCAAACAACATGAACAATTTGCTAGGTTGCTTCATCTAATTCTCCGCCACTAGATAAAGGGAAAAGAAAGGTCAATGTATTTGAATAGACAACTCATCTGGCTATATGAATGAATGGATGGCTTTCTATTTCTTTTTAATGCAAAGGGAGCATGAATGCTGCTTCCTACAAATGCTATGTGTTCCCACATTGGGGTTAAGACCTCCCTCAGGACTCTTTCTTACTCAGGACCTGCCTCTTTTGCTCAGCCTGCACCATCTCTACACATAAGGCTCCATCACTCAGGTAGTAGTCAGGGCTCCCTGAGAATAGCAAGTGGTACTGAAAAGCCTCTCTGCCACTGGCCTCTTTTCCCCCAAGTTCTGTCCCAAAGGGCAGGTGGTTTACTCCTGCAACTGTATGGCTCTCCTGCTGGAAACATTGCTGTTACTCCTCTGGGCAATTTAAAAAAGGCCAACCACTGTAGAAAGCATGGAGGTGATGGAGCTGTACCAAGGCTGACCCATGAACTTGGTCAAGTGCCACATAAGTGGGCCATGCTGGCCACAAATAAGACTCAGCCAAAACTACCCATCCCAAGGATAATGCCATAATGGTAGTATTAAAATGGATGTTGCATGGGAGCTTTAATTTTTTTCTAGCTTTATTGAGGCATTATTTACATATAAAATTAAGGTACTTTAAGTGTACACACTGTAGACTTTATACACACTGTAGAGTGCTGTGTGATAAACTTTGTTAATTTTAAACAGCAGCCATCATCCCAATTAAGACATGGAATATTTCCACCATCCTATACAAGTCTTTGTGTTGTTTTGCTGTTAATCCTCTCTCTTGATCTCTAGCCCATGGCATCTTTTAAATTTTTTAATACTTTATTTATTTATCTTTAGAAAGAAATGGAAGGAGAGAGGGAGATAAATATCAATATATGATTGCTTCTCATGCATCCCCTGCTGGGAACTGGCCTGCAACCCAGGCATGTGCCCTGACTGGGAAGCGACCTGATATCCTTTGGTTTGCTGGCCCATGCTCAATCCACTGAGCTACACCAGCCAGGGCCCATGGCAATTATTGATTATGTTTATGTCACAGTTGTTTTTGCCTTTTCTGGACTTTTATGTAAATAGAATCAGGCAGCATGTAATTTCTAAGCTCCATTCATGTTGCTGTTTGTGTTAATATTTTGTTCCTTTCTATTCATGAGTAGTTTTTATCCTGTGTTTTTTCCAGACTTTGTTTATTCATTTAATATCTGAAGGGCATTTGAGTTGTTAACATTTCTTGGTTATCTGAAAAATGCTTCCATAAAATGCTCGCATTTGAAGATTTCCATGGACATATTATTCTTTTCTCTTGGGTAAATACTTGGGTGTGGGATTGTTGGGCCACATATGTACCATTCTGTCACATGGTTGTGCAATTCTGCACTCCCACTAGTAGTATATAAGAGTTCCAGATGCTCCCCATCATCACTGGGAGATGCTTGGTGGTGTAGTCAACCTGCTGACTTTACCCATTCTAGGGGGAGTGTGGTGCCCTCTCAGTGTGGTTCACATTTGCATTTCTGTGATGTATAATAATGCTGAGAAACTTGTTATGGGCTCATTGTTCAGGTACAATTGCAGCTAAACAATACATTCAACTATTCTTAGATAATGTCCCAAACCTAAGGTAATGCTATTATTATAAAATTACAGATGAACATCTGAGATCAATAGTGGCTAAATGACTGGCCTAAGTTACTCTAGCAGTACTGAGGTTGAGGCTTCAAGAACAGTGTATTCTCTACTAGGCCAAATGCCTCAAGTACTTGGAACAACTGTTCTTAAAGGGCCTATGAATATACTAGTAACCTGAAATTGTGACAGGCTAGTGGCACATTTTGACATTAACATTTTGTCATATTTTGACATTAATGTCAAAATTAGTCAGCTATTCAACATTGCCAAGTATTTTGTTCTTTTAAGCTGTTGAACCTCTAACCATTTCTAACAAATTTAATCAATAGCATTGTCACATGCTTAGTTAGTAAGTGCAGAAAGTTATTTTACTTGTGAAATATTCCCTGCCATGAATTTGGCCCATTTGGGCTTTATATGAAGGAAGCCTTCCATTTATCTCCCACACTGTAGGGAGCAGGTGAAAAGAGGCTCATATCACTCAATTCTCCCTCCCCTATCTGATGCCCAAAATACTTTCTGCTCTGGTAGAGTCAGTCTTTGATTTTGAACTTAAGGCTTAGTGTCCTGAGGGAGTAAATATCTAATACATGCCTGCCAGAAGAGATGCTGAAAAGTGGCCTAGTGACTCTGGAGCACTGCAGGACTTAGGGATATGTGGGGGGAGGATGAGTTTGAGTGAAGTGTAAATTTTACTCCTAAGAATAAAAGCAAAAAGCTGAAGTTCTCAGGCTTCCTTGCCCAGCCACTGGGAAACACAGAAGCCAGAGATAGAATAATGTTCCAAATTGTCCCCCAAAGCAATTATGAATGTTAGAACCATGGCTTCAGAATTTTCTATACTGTTTTATTCTGTTACTTCCTGTGCTTGTTATTTTTATGGCCTTGTCTATTTCCCATATTTAAAAAGAATTAAACTCTAACATTAAAAGAAGACTTAGATTTAATTTTAGAACTGTAGGGGAAGGGCCCTTGGAAATAGCTAATCTTAGGGAAGAGGAAAAGTTTTTTTAAGGCAAAAAGAAAACTAATCTACAACTTGTAAGAAGATGGGGATTCACACAATAGTGATTAGTTCATGTGTATAATTAGTGCAATTGTGTGAATGCGTGTGTGCTCTGTGCATGTATGTGTTGGGGTTATGGGGAGTAGGGATCAAATTCTAGTGCTCCAGGGAAGGGCATCCTTTGTTTTGTTTTTGTTTTTTAAATTTATTTATTTATTTTTAGAGAGAAAGAGGAAAGGGAAGAAAGATGGATGGACAGACAGACATTCAGAGAGATCCATTTGTTGTTCCACTTATGTATGCATTCATTGGTTGATACTTGTATGTGCCCTGAACAGTGACTGAACTTGCAACCTTGGTGTTTTGGGATGAAGCTCTAACCAGCTGAGCTACTGAGCCAGGGTGGGAAGGGTACTACTTTTGTTTTTTATGGTCATTTACTCCTTGGAGTGAATTAATGAAATTCATATATTGAGACCATGTTTAATGAGGCCAAAAAAGAAACTATTTGGGTAAAAAAGGGGTTCACGACTCTGGTTTTATATCTTTGTTGATGTGTTTTTTCACTTTGCTTTACTTTCAAACTGTCCCAAGTCAAAGACTTGTTGATACATTATTTCCTATAAAATGCCTTGTTGCTGTAGTTTCTGCCCAAACAATTGAATTAGTCCTGCAGTACCACATGTCATCCACCTGCAAGGCAGTGGCTCCCACCTGGTGAGTCACCCAGGGGCATTTCATAACAGCTGAACAGAGCCTGCCCCCAGATAGCCCAACTTCATCTTCTGTGGAGCAGCCTGGGCACTGGGCTCTTAGAAGTCTCCTCAGGTGATTTTCACATGCAGCAAGCTTGGGAACCACTCACTGGGAAAAGAAATGAGGATAAAAACAGAAGTTGACGGATCATAGAGCCTGAGGAAATGACTCTAAAAATGAAAGATGACAATTTGGTTTTTTTCCTGAGTAACATTATCTAATTTATTTCTTTACTCAGCTTTTTTTTTTTTTTTTACTTAGCCTACTCTTCTGGTTTTCAGATGGGAAGCTCTAACCACAGTCGGAATTTCACACTGTCTCTAAGAAGACTGTTCTCATGACCATGGGACATTTGGTCTTCTAGCATTCCCATTTACAGCACTTTGAAAAGAGAACCATAACTGAGGTTCATGTTTGCAACTCTTTGCATGAGTGAAGAATTAATATAGACCTTTCAGTAGATGAGCATTGAGGTGTGAAAAAAGGTGATCCTTTCACATTATTTTTATCTTACTTTAAATATTTGAACATCGAAACCAGCAGATATTTAGGTTAAGCATTCATGGAGGGTCGTGCATATCTACAAACCAGCAATAGTCAAAAACTATATAATTTTCTACTAGCTACAAGAAAATCATTTCAAGTACAAATAAAAAGCCATGGATGAAAATGACCAGTTTAGAACAACTGTGCTACACTCACCAACTT
The DNA here is from genome assembly GCF_021234435.1 of Artibeus jamaicensis. NCBI lineage: Eukaryota > Metazoa > Chordata > Mammalia > Chiroptera > Phyllostomidae > Artibeus > Artibeus jamaicensis. Next base: position 1,588,621 of record NW_026521898.1, on the reverse strand, counting down.
TTATAGAAACAGTGCCTGAGAAAGTCAGATCATTGGCTACAAACAAGCTATACTTAGATGACTTCCCATCCTACTTCATTCCCTGTTCTTGTCAAGGCCACAGTGGCTACCCACTTGGTAATTGTTGCCTAACAAGGTTTGTTTCTGTGTAATTTGAGATTACTTCCTTTTTCTGGGCTCCCTTGGAACCCACCACGTAGATGCACATCAGCATGTGTCCCCCCCCCCCCATCCTGGCAGTCTCTATACCCTGGACCACGAGGTTGATGAGATTAGGGCACTGGAACTGTGAAATGCAACCGTGAGGTGTGGGCTGGCTGCTGCTGCCCTCTGGATGTCACCCAGGAACTGGGCCACATGGGCTCACAGTGTCATGGGCTTCCCAAAAGTCTTGGGTATCCTCCCTCCACCAGTTATCAATGTACTTTTAGGTGGGGAGAACAGGTGAGTTAGAGGGAGAGTAGGCAGGAGAAATGGAAATACCTTGAGGGAAGTGGGTCTTGCTTCAGGTCTGTACTGAGTAGACTTTGACTAACTACATCTACTAAATTACTTTCTTCTCTGAGATACTATGAAAATAAATCGCCTTTGTATGAAAAAAGCTTTCATAAAAGAAACAAAAAATGATCTGGCTGTTTTGCTCAGTTGGTCACAGTGTCATCTCACAACCAAAGGGTTGCGAATTCAATTCCCAGTCAGGGTATATACTTAGGTTGCGGGTTCTACACCTAGTCTGGGTGTACATGGGAGGCAACCAATTAATGTTTTTCTCCCATGTGGATGCTTCTCCCTCTCTTTTCCACTCTCCCTTTCTCTCTCTCTAAAAGCAATAAAAATAATGTCCTAAGGTGAAGGTAAAAAAAGAAATAGAAAACAGTAAGTGTTGACAAGGGCATGGAAAAATTGAAACTCTTGTGCAGTGTTGGTGGGAATGTAAAATGGTGTAGTTCTTATGGAAAATAGTATGGCGGTTCCTAAAAAAAATCTAAACATAGAATTAGCATATTATCCAAAAGAAATGAAAGCAAAGGCTGAAAAAATATTTATACACCATGTTCACAGCAGAATTATTCACAGCAGCCAAGAGGTAGAAGCAATGTAAGTGTCGATTTACAGATGAAATGATAAGCAAATAAAACATGGTATATAAATACAATAGAATATGATCCAGCCTTAACAAGGAAGGGAATTCTGACACAGGCAACCACATGGATGAATCCTGGAAGGCATTATTCTCAGTGAGGTAAGCCAGTCACAAAAGGACAAATAGTGAATGATTCCACTGATATGTGGTACTTAGAGTAGACAAATTCAAAGAGACAGAAGGTAGAATGGTGGTGGTCAGGGATTGGGGCCTAGAGGGAGAATGAAGATTTAGTACCTAATGGTATAGAATTTCAGGTGAAGAATTCTGTGGGTGGATGGTGGTAATTGCTGCACAGCAATGTGAATGTTCTTAACAACACAGAGTCTCAAACTGTACACTTGAAAATTGTTAAGATGGTAAATTTTATGTTGATGTATTTTACCACAATTCTTTTAAAAAAGGAAGGCAGATTTAAAACCAGTAAAATATGAGTTTTCACTATGGAGATTATTTCTCTCTTCACTTGGGGACCCTTGTTATTAGTGCATACATACACCTCATGAAGTCACTCAAACCTGTCAACATGAACTGGTCTTTCTGTTAATGTGGTGGGTCCCCTGGTCAGCGTTCTCCAGGACCTAAGCTGGGAATAGAATAACATAATCTGTACCTCTGCATATTTCTTTTTGCACTTGTTAAGGTTTTAATTGATTCCTGAATAACATAGGGGTTAGGATGCTGACCCCTTATGCAGTTAACAACCTGTGCATGACTTCTGACTCCCCAAAAGCTTACCTAGTAATAGCTATTGCAGACTAGAAGCCTTACTGGTAGCATAAAAAGTCCATGAATATGTATTTTGTATGTTATATGTATGTATATGTACTGTATTCTTACAATAAAGTAAGCCAGAGAAAAGAAAATGTTATTAAGAAAATCTCAAGGAGGAGAGTTCTGGCCAAGATGGAGATGTAGGTAGAAACCCTTTGCTTCCTTGCACAACCAAAGGAGGTAACAACCAATCTGAAATTAATAAACAACCAGAAGTGCCAGAAGATCTAACTGCATGGAACTCTGACAGCCAAGTAATTGGAGAAAAAATCAACCAGAACAACCAGACCAGTAAGAACCTATGGTGAGGCTGTGCGGGTGGAGCCAATTGAGAAAAACCAAGGCCAGACATGGACCAGGTGGGTGGGCCTGGGTAAAGGGTAAACAGACTCAGAGTTGACTGTGGACTATGGCAGGGGTTGTGGTGGTGGGAGAAACTCCCAGTTTCACATGAGAGTCTGTCGGAAAGTGCGCTAGAGTCAAGCAGGAAAGCTGCATTGTTCCCTCTCTGGCCCCTCCCTCATGGGAGGCAAAGAGGGCTGCCCTGCCTGGGTGAATACCTAAGGCCCCACCCCCTCACGATTTATTAGGTGCACCAAGACAAAGAAATAGTGCTCAAATGAAAGAACAGAGCAAAACTTCAAAAAGAGAACTAAGTGGTGAGGAGATAGCCAACCTATCTGATGGAGAATTTAAAGCCCTAGTAATCAAAATGCTCATGGAACTGATTGAGCTTGGTCAAAAAATGAAAGAACAAATGAAACATACCCCAAATGAAATAAAACAAAATATTCAGGGAACCAACAGTGACAGGAAGGAAACCAGGACTCAAAGCAATGATTTGGAACAAAAGGAAAAAATAAACATCCAACTGGAACAGAATAAAGAAACAAGAATTCAAAAAAGTGAAGAGAGACTTACAAAATTCTGGAACAACCTGAAATGCTCCAATATCCAAATTATAGGGGTGCCAGAAGGAGAAGTACAACAGCAAGAAATTGAAAACTTATTTGAATAAATAATGAAGGAAAACTTTCCCAGTCTGGCAAAGGAAATAGACCTCCAGGAAGTCCAGGAAGCTCAGAAAGTCCCCAAAAAGTTGGACTCAAAGAGGAACACACCAAGGCACATCATCATTAAGCTACCCAAGATTAAAGATAAGGAGAGAATCTTAAAAGCAGCCAGAGAAAAGGGGACAGTTACCTACAAAGGAGTTCTCGTAAGGCTATCAGCTGATTCTCAAAAGAAACCTTGCAGGCAAGAAGGGGCTAGAAAGAAGTAGTCCAACTCATTAAAGGCAAGGACCTACATCCAAGATTACTCTATCCAGCAAAGTTATCATTCAGAATGTAAGGACAGATAAAGTGCTTCCCAGATAAAGTCAAGTTAAAGGAGTTCATCTTCACCAAGCCATTATTGTATGAAATGTTAAAGGGCATTATCTAAGAAAAAGAAGATAAAAATATGAACAATAAAAGGACAACAACCTCACAACTATTAACACATGAACCTAAAAGAAAAGAAAAACAACAAAAACAAAAACTAAGCAAACAACTAGAACAGGAACAGAATCAGAGAAATGTGTATCACATGGAGAGATTTCAATGGGGAGGGGGAGGGGAGGAATAGGGGAGAAATGGTACAGGGAAGAAGGATAATTAGTAGGCATAAAATAGATGAGGAGATTATTGGGAAAACTATAATAGTATAATCAATAAAAACTATTAAAAAAAAGAAAATCACAAGGAAGAGAAAATACATTAAAGGTATTAATTGAAAAGAATCCACATATAAATAGACCTGCTCAGTTCATACCCATGCGGTTGAAGGATCAGCTCTATTTTCCCTGTGACACTTCTCACTCCATTAGAAAACCTCACTCCAAAGGCTGGCATTTCCATTCACCAGGCACTTAAGCAAGGGTACTCTCATGTATCCTCAAATCTTGTATCAGTTTATTTGGGAGTATATTTAATCTATAATGTTCAGAGCACTTCTTACTTTGGAGTATCATATGCAAATATATGTTTATTTTCTACTTTACTAAAGGTAACTTTCATAAAGCTGTCCTCATAAAAGAAGCTTAAAGTGCTTTATAAAAATCCATCTTATTAATATTCCCACAGAGCAATGGGGTAGAGTGGGAAACGCTAGGACTCTTCCAATTATGAATAAATAGAGAGATTATGCAGCAAGAGAGTGGAAAATACTGAAAGGAATATGCCTTCTTGGGCTACAGTACTTTACTCCCATTTCCAAGTATGCTACAACTTTTTCCTTAGTCCAGACTGGAGATATTTACAACGAGTGGCTGAAACTTTAATGAAATGCATCGTTAAAGACAGACTTCACCAAACTTGGATTGTACTTTCAACTTCAAGCATGTTTTTTTCTCATGGGATATGTGGATGAGTGCAGAAGCCAGGTTTCTGGTTCACAGAAAACTTAAGTTATGAATATATATTTCACAGTCTGAATAATTAAACATAAAACCCAGCATTTTTAACTTAATGCAAAAGAAGCACACACTTTCACTCCTTTTAGAGAATTTCACAAACATTTTTGGTCAACTGTAACTCTCAGTAACAGAGATAGCAATGGCTTAAATGGTCTGTTTATAAAAAGCAACATTTATAAAAAGCAACATTTATAAAATGATCTTAAATGTCTGGGCTTCTTTAGTCAGCTCTGAAGTAATTCAGAAATTCGGCTCACTGTCTGAGAACAAGAAAAATAATTCAAACGCTAAGAAATGGGACTTTTCTGTTAATCTTCTTTCTGGCCCAAATGCTTTCTGGGGAATTTTTTTCATTGCCTAATTATGGTTTCTATGGAGTTAGTGGGAAAGCTCTGCATTGTATAGAAAAAACCAAAGCTGCCTTCTCGAGAGTGACTGCTCAACTAGGGTTCTAGCCTGGTTGGGCCACCAGAGGGTAGTGTTGTCATTCATTAGCTCTGCCCGCGGCTCCCGCTACCTAGGGAGATGACAAACCTTAGAGTACACTCCATTATTATTTTTTGATTTATAAAGCGTCATTCCTCCATAGGTTCCCCACCCCTCAGCTGTTTCAGAGAAAGCTCGCAGAAGCATTAACGAGCAAGGAGAGCAGCCTCGGCAAAGTGTAAGGTGGTCTGATGGAACAATGCAGGTGGACATCTGGAATGTAATCTGTGGAGAGAGCTCCCTGGCAGCAAAGACACCTTGGGGTGGGATGGGAAGGGGTCCGCAGCACGATTAAATGCGTAGCAGCGAGCAGGGAAAACGCCTCTATCCAGTGGAGCGCAGACATGAATTTGTTCCCATGAAAGACAGAGGGAAAAACCGACTTTAGACGTTAGCAATCTAAACATTCCCAGCTAAGACCCGCTGGGCCCAGATCAGTCCTTGTCCTCAGTCCAGCACTGTGACTGGCTCCGGAAAGGCCAGCTCAGTCTGCAGGGAGCAGAACGTGCTCTTCATTGTTTAGGCAACTGGTGTAAACCAACCCCTGAGCCAACCCCTGCGCGGTGCTCAGACGGGATGCTGGGAACCTCTGAGTCCTTCGATGGCGCTGGGAACAGGGCGGAGGTTACAGATGGAGCCTTTTTATAGACAGCTGAAAGAAATTATAAATGCCATATACCGAGGCATGGGAAGGGGGTTAAGTCATTAACAGAGGAAAATCGGAGGGAGTATGTTGATGGCATAGTAATAAAAATAAAGAAGCTTGGTAAAATTGACAGCTCTTGGAGTCCAAGGGAAACAGAATTGGCAAGTTCGTACAACAGAAACTGGAACTGTGCCTGTCTCCAGCCAGCCTGTGCTTATGCTGATTTTGCACTGTGTCACCTGGTTTATCAGACATGCTGCCAGAGCACCTATTTTATTTTAAGCAATTCTCTCAACAACCTAGCAAAGCAGGCATTATCTTCACCATTTTACAAATGAAGAAACTGAAGGTCAGGTGTTCAAGGTTCCATGGTGAATGAGATGAACACAAGAACTGGAATGAAGCCCTGTGGCTCTAAGACACCAGGTCTTTGTGCCATACTTTGCTGGCTCCCCCCCAAAACCTGGATGAACGTGCACTCAGAGATGTGAGTGTGCATGCCCACATCACGCCTCCAAGGTTGCTGGCCTGTATCTCACCAGTGTTCTTGCCAGCTGAGGAGAGAGGAGTCTAGAGCTTGGTGGCCTGTCTGTACTTCCCCTGCCAGTTCCGGAGTGGAGTGGGTGGTGGCCTGGAGCTGCTGTAGAGCAACTGGGCCAAGAATGTCTCCTTTGGTTGCTCCTGTCTGTCTTCAGGAGCTGAGGGAGGTTTGAGAAGCCACAGCACATGCAGAAGCCCATTGGAACAAGGCTTGAAGGAAGGCCACCCCACTGTCACTGAAACCACGACAGCATGTACATTTGGTTAAGGGATGGAGGCTAATTATGGATAAGAAAAACATTTCTCTTGACATGACTGCCATGGGCCTTTTAGAGTACCTCTTTCTTTAGTTTATTGTTATTTTTAAAAATAAGACTGCCATTCTGCTTTAGATAGAAAATCCCTGTCTGCAACAAATTCCCCAAGAATGGTTGATGTTACAATGAAACAATAGCATGTTCATGCCATGGTAAAACGGTAAGTAGAGTGTGGATAAAAACAGGTTCTACAGAAAGTAATCTCACAGAGTGATCTGATCATAAATTCCTAACTTGGCAGGTCAGGGTGGGTAGTTACACCTAGGCCTATAACTTCTTTACTAAAGTAAAAAGACATTTCTTTGCCTTAAGTAAGCCCTAGCTCATTGTTTCTGTGGGCCTAGGTTAACACACCTTTGAAATGCCCCCTTTCGGACTTCTCTAAGACTTAACCACCCTCAGGACAGCAAATAATATTAACTAGCCTGTAATCAATCCCAACCTTGCTTTCTCCCACCTCCATTTAATCTTCCTGCATTCTCTCCTTAATTTCATATACATCTAAAGAACTTGAGACACATGGTCATAAACTAAAGGGGGGGTAATGGTGGGGATGGGGGGTAGGGTGGAGGGGAATGAAGGGGGGGAATAGAACAACTGTAACAGCATAATCAATAAAAAATAAATTAAAAAAAAAGAAACTGCAAACTGTTGTTCTCAGGTGTGTTTGAGATTTTGCTCCCTAGCATATGTCTTCAGTTTGGCTCCAATAAACTCATAAAAATTCCCCACAGGTTTGGACCTTTCTTACATGGACAATAGGATTAAAACAAGGAGAAAAAGATTGTACTTCAGGAGGAGGGCACTGGGAAGATGAAGGGCCAGACCCCACCCTCGCCCTCAGCACCCCCTGCCATCCTTCCCAACTCAGGCCCACCAGCCCCAGAGCAGGCAGATCTGATTCTCAGCTAGGGAGCAGAGGCAGGAAGGATGGGAGGGGAACCTGGAAGGATTTGCTGATGAAGTTATTGATGAGCCAAGAGTAGATTACCAGTCCTCAGGAGCAATCTAAACTAAAGATGGAAAAGAAAGAAAAGCTGGCTGGGGGGATTTGTCTCCAGCTAACTAGCCAACCTTTGAAAAAAGATGAATCTCAACAAATTCAAAGTGGGGGGGAGAAAAAGAGGAGGAAATACAGAACAATGAAATGATGCCCATTGTAGAGGTAGAGCCCACATTTCTGTTCTTGGCTCTTGTTAATGTTAATCCTCAACAATGAGCTGTGGCAGACAAGGACACTCGGTTGATTTTTGTCCCATTTTTGCAATTTAGTGAAAAGCTCTGGTTGCCAGGTTAAATGAAGATGGGTTTGAGTCACTGCTGTCTCTGGCTAGGAGCCTCTCTGGGTAAGATGGGCAGGGCAGTGGTGGGGTCAAATAGGTGGGGGTCCGCAGAGTTGCTGGGGTTTCAAATACCTTCTCTGGGGGGCTGAATAACAGTTTAACTGTGATAGCAAAAATCTGAAAGAGCAGATACCAACATTTTTCTTCTAGTTTCAACAGCTGTGTCTTTTACCATCCCCTCCCCCCACTCTCACCCCCTCCCCTGCCAGTGTCTTGAGGCATTAGAGGTGAAGTAGAATATTCCCATCTCCAATTTTACTGGGGGTAGATTGTGATAAAGGCAATGGCCCTTCTCCAATAAAGTCAACACCTTCCACAAAAAATGACCTTCCTTGAGAAATTGTTTTGGAGTGTTAAAACATAAAAAAATCTTTAGTGCTTTTCGAGCCTTGTTCTAGATGGTTTTAATATCATAAGGTATTCACTTTAAGCTTCAAATAATCCTAGGAAGTAAATACTATTATCCCCTTGTGCAAGTATAGAAACCGAGGTCCTCAGTAATGATGTGACTCACTCAAGGTCACAGCTGGTGGTGGGAAAGTTGGAATTTGACTCAGAACCTGGGCTACTTCCTTCTAATTGCTATTGTCTTTTCTTATTGAAAATTGCTTTATTGCTTTTGTAAATTAAACAATTTTGAAAAATCACCTCAAATGTCATGACACAGGGGTAAGTGATAACATTTTAACAAATACCCTTCAAGACATCTTTCTTCTGCATTAATTTCAGGACAGGTTTCTCAATACCCAGGTTTTTCTACTTGAACATTTGTCATAACACATTTAGTTGAGCCAAAGCAGCTGGCATTTTGGTCTTCAGATTTACCTAACTGGCCAGGCGCCTCACCTTCCTACCTGTAGTCTTCTCAGCCCACCCCCCAGTGCCTGCTTCCCCACTACCATTAAGGCTTGGTTCTATTTTCTGTGCATCCAGGAAGGTCCTCATTAGCTCTTCCCAACATGGTCTCTGAATTCCCATCAGCTCAAAAGTGGGGGATATTATACTTTCTGCCTCTAGGGGACAAGATTCCAAGAATGTTGTCATAGACATGACAACCACATTCGTCTTCATTCCTCCTTGATTTGTGGGGAAATAGACCTTTCAGAATTTGTTTCTGAATTTGGTCAGTCGACTACTGTAAGAGCTACCACTCAACCTAGGCTTAAGACTAGCTTAAGCTCCCTGTTAAGGAATTTCAATTCTAATGACAAATGCTGCTACAAGCCAATGCTATTAGCTCATTTTCTTCATGAGGGAATCAATAAGTTCATTAAGTTGCTCTAGCATACACAGCTGGTAAGTGTCAGTTTGAACCCAGGTCTCTCAAACTTCAATGCCTTTCTTTGTGTGTTCTGCATCACAAAACTTCACTGGTTTCTTTCTTTCTTTCTTTTTTAATGATTTTATTTATTTATTTTTTAGAGAGGGAAGGGAAGAGAGAAAGAGGCAGAGAAATATCAATGTGTGGTTGCCTCTTGTGCCAGAGACCTGGCCCACAACCCAGGCATGTGCCCTAGACTGAGAATCGAACCCATGGCCCTTTGATTTGCAGGCTGGCACTCAACCACTGAGCCAAACCAGCCAGGGCTTCACTGGTTTCTTAAGTCACATCCCCATCACATGTGAGATATTTTATGTGAGAGAAGTCTTTAGAAAAATTCCCATTTTTGTCCAGGAAGAATTAAGACTAAGCAAGGCTTAATTGTAACAAACACATGCACATTTACACACCTTTTATCAGCACAGGATCTATCCCCTGCTTTGTAAGTGTGTGCAAATAAACCTGTGCTAGTCAGAATTCAAAGTTTAACCACATTTGGTATCCAACACAATCTGGGAAAGTTGCTATGTTTTTATTATTGTGCAAAGGTGTTCTAATTTCAGTATGCTTTTCTGAGTCAAATGAGAGAGATAAACTGGCTATGAAATGGTACTTGCGAAACCCCAGTGGAAGAGACTGTAAAGTGATTTTTAATGTTTACTAATGGTTAATAATCCTGAAGAGAACTGACTGAGCCATAATAATTAATGGAGAATTTTCATGGCATGCTCAGTAAATGCTGATGTTCAGGGAGGTCAAATGATTAAAAAATGAAACAGCTGCTTCTGAGGCTTGTATTGGTCAGGAACATGGACCATGCTGCAGAAACAAAGAAATCCCAAGGTCTCAGTAATTCAATATAAATTCTTGCTTATCAAAGTCCAGGTCAGCCAGCTGTCTTGCCAGCTCTCCTCCCAAAGGTAAGCAGAGACCCAGGCCACTTCCATCCTGTGGCTCTGCCATCTAAAACTGCCAAGGTGAGGAAGAGTAGTTCCAGAGGACAGGTGGGAAGCTTTGAAGAACATGTTCTAATGCCAAATTTAGAGGCTTCATCTCCAGCTAGGACAAGGACTAGTTGGGTGCCACTGTGCAAATCAGAGCTAATCTTCACATTTTTGCATGATGTCTTCATTCTTCCTCAAATATATCAAGGTATTTTTGAATAATATAATAGCTCCAGAAATTTGGAAGCATAATGAAGTCTGTGATGGTAAAGACTTGTCATTGGACTTAGGGCCTACCCTAATCTAGGATGATTTCATCTTGAAATCCTTAACTCAGTTATATCTGTGAAGACTATTTTTCCAAATGTCACATTTTCAGTTTCCTTGTGGATATAATTGGGGGATGGAACAAGTCAACTGTCTACAACCACCTTCTAAAACAAATGTTAACATCTTTTCATATGTCCTTCAGATATTTTTTATTAAAATTTTTATTAATAAAATGAAAGTCTTCATTATGCCCATTCTGGGTTCCTCTTCTTCTGTATACCTCCTGCCTTCCTTCATCCTCTACCTCCTAAGAGCCCACATTCTGATGAATCTGATGTATATCCTTCAGCCCATGCTTTTATATTTTAATTACATTTATATTTTTCATAATAAAACTAAAGAATTGTGTCACATTTTAAAAGTTTATGTAAGTGGCATCCTGTTGATTACTATTTAGGACTATTTTGCATGATCGAAATTTTGTTTTCAAGAGCTGTTCAAGTGGGAAGATAGAAATTTAATTATACATTTTAGCAAATTTGTATTGCATTATATGACTACGTACTTCTTATTTATTAGCTCCAGTAATTTTGGCAATTGAAAGTGTATTTTTTTTCTTACAAACCAGTTAGTGTTAGGATTTTTCAGATAAACAGAATCAATAAGATATGTATGTATTGGTGTGTGTGTGGTGTGTGAAGTAATTCTATATCTATGTATATTTATAGATAGGTATAGATATATTTAAATATAAAAGTAATATCTATCTATCTATCATATACCTAATCATCTATCTATTCACCTATCTATAAACTAGGGAGAATAATAGGGAATTGACTTACATGATTATGGAGGCTGGCAAGTCCAAAATCTGCAGGGTAAGCCAGTATAGGCTGGAAACCAAGAAAAAATTGCAGTTCAAGTCCAAAGGCAGACAGGATTCCCACTTTTTTCGGAGGTCTGTCTTTTTCCTCAACTAATTGGATAAGGCCCACCCACATTCTAGGGAGTAATCTGCTTTACTCAGAGTCCACTTATTTAAATGCTAATAGTACCCAAAAAATATTTTCACAGAAATGTCTAGTATAGTGTATCACCAAATATCTGGATACTGTGGGTGAACCAAGCTGGTACATAATATTAACAATCACACAAATAAACTTTTAAATCACATTCTCATGCAAGTTTCCTTGTATAATTTCCTCTAGGGGAGTGTCATGAATATTAATGGATCACAAAAAATATAAATGTAGTGGTTACACAAGTTGGCATTTTATATTTGGAAAATTAATTTGACTTTTAAAATAAAAAGTACAATTGTTTTGGTACACACACACACAATAAGTGCACACACTGTGAAATATTCACAACAATATAGAAGTACAGGAGCAAAAGTTGATATTGCCACACTTCTAAAGTTTGAAGAGTGAAAAGGGGCACTACATTTTCTTAAGTTGCATTTACCTGACTATGAAGAGTTTGAACACTCCTTCGATTACTACTGAGTAACTGGATTTCTTTTAAAACTCATATAGATCAAGCTGAAGTCAGGTCCTTTACCAGACCTGAGGCAACTTGCATCCCTCCCCCTTCTCAGAGTGCTTGGGTCAGCTCATCCTTGCAACCTCATCTTCTTAAGAGGATCAGCCACATTTTGTAGGATCAAACTCGAATAAGCAAAAATTCCCTAGTTTCAAAAATCCATTTTTTCAGGAACTCCATCCACAAACATTTCTTAAAACATGCAGCATTTGCGTGACCTACTTTTATGGTCACACCACTTTCCTCTCTGTCTCCTCCTTTCAGCATTTATTTCTTCTTTTTGTTATCCTTTGGACTGCATAATCCAGGCATTCTCAACCCAACACTATAGACATCAGGGCTGAATAATTCTATGCTGTGGGAGCTGTCCTGTGTGTTGGAAGATGTTTAGCAGCCTCCTTAGCATCTACCCATTAGATGCCATTAGCATCCCTTCTCCCGTTGTGAACATAAAAATTGCCTACAGACCTTGCCAACTGTCCCATGGGGGCAAAATCATCCCTATTGAGAACCGCTGACTTAAAACACCATAATAAAGTACCAGTTGAAGATAGTCTCAGAGAAAATACTTACTCATCTACCCAGCAAGCACTGAAGCATAAAGAAGAGAGGTATTAGAAAACAGCACCTCATCATCTGATTTAACTATCCTGACATTGCTTTTTTTCTGGTTGCTCTAAATTTTAGATTCTGGCCAGGGTTTATCTGGCTGTTATATTTAGAAGGAATAATTTCATTCAAGACAAATTAAGAACAAATACTGAAAGAATCTGTCTTTAATTTCTATGGCAGGAAATGATAGTAACCTAAAAAGGGATTTTTGCTTAATTTTTCTGTCTTTTTAATTGAATTTTGTCTTTTACTTTTACATTGGGGACTAGGCTACCAGATGTTACTATTGCATTTTGTCTTTTGATGTTAAGGAGAGCTTCGGGAAACCAAGATTCACAAGAATTAGAGTCTTCTCTTATTCACCAGTCAGATATACAAGTGTGGGCTCCTTGTAGTACAGGATTCCACCAATAGGTGAGTGTTCCAGGAACCCATCTGTCTCAGTGCACCAGCTGGCATTATTGTGAGAGGCTCCATTCAGCTTTAGTGAATCTTTTTGAAGACTCTTCAGTGTGTTTGCCAATTTCATGATGGGTGATTTACAAGCACTCCTGACCACACCATGCTGAGTGTTCTGCAGTTTTTGACCAAAAACAGCATGACTCCTGTGCCCCACCTTCCCTATTCATTCTGATTACCTTTTTTTTTGTTTACCCAAATGAAAATAGTCCTCAAAGGCAAAGGTTTTGCTGATGTGGAAGGGGTGAAACAGAAAACAGCAGAAGTACTAAAAGGAGAGCACTTTGAAGGTGACTGAAGTTTAAACATGTAAGAATAAAGGATTTCTGGCCGAGATGGAGGCATAAGCAGACACACTGCACCTCCTCGCACAACCAAATGAAAGACAACAACAAATTTAAAAGCAAAAAAACCAACCAAAAACTGACAGAAAATAGCACTGTGTGGAAGTCCAACAATCAAGAAGTTAAAGAAGAAACATTCATGTAGACCAGTACGAGAGACAGAGACTGGCAGCAAGGTAGTAGCTGGAGGACTGGGATGGGCAAGGCAGTGGCTGGTGGAGTGGGTGTTCCCACATTCACATGTAGATAAACCAGGAGGAACAACTGGGGAGTGAGAGAGACTGCACAACCTAGGGTTCCAGCGTGGTGAAATAAAGCTCTTAAAACCTCTGACTGAGAAAGCCTCAAAACCTCTGACTGTCACTGGGGATGGCAGTTGAAGCAGCAGGAGAAACTCCCAGCCTCATAGGAGAGTCTTTTGGAGAGAGTCACAGGGTCCTACAATGGTACACAACACCCCCTACCCTGGAATCAGCACCAAAAGAGCCAAATTTGATTGTGGGAAGAGGAGGAAGTAACTAAAAGCTGGCAGAGAGCTAAGCAAGTGGCAGTGTTCCCTCTACAAACTCTTCCCTACATACAGTGCCACGACACAGTGACATGGGTTGCCTCATCCAGGAGAATACTAAGTCTCTATTCTTACTATATAACAGGGATGCCAAGACACAAAAAAATGGCCCAAGTGAAAGAACAGATCAAAGCTCCAGAAAAAGATACAACTAAACAATGAAGAGATACCCAAGTTACCAGATACACCGTTGAAAACACTGGTAATCAAGATGCTCACAGAAATGGTTGAGTATGGTTACAAAATGGAGGAAAAAATGAAGGCTATGAAAAGTGAAATAAAGCAAAATGCACAGGGAACCAATAGTGATGGGAAAGAAACTGGGACTCAAATTAATGTGTGGATCAGAAGGAAGAAATAAATATTTAACCACACCAGAATTAAGAAACAATTTAAAAATATGAGGAGAGGCTTAGGACAACTTTAAATGTTCCAATATCTGACTCATAGGGGTGCCAGAAGGAGAAGAGGAAGAGCAAGAAATTGAAAACTTATTTGAAAAAATAATGGAGGAGCCCTGGCTGGTATAGCTCAGTGGCTTGAGCGCGGGCCTGCGAACCACACTATCAAGGTTCGAATCCCAGTCAGGGCACATGCCTGGGTTGCAGGCCAGTTCCCAGCAGGGAACACAGGAGAGGCAACCATACATTGATATTTCTCTCCTTCCCTTCCCCTCTAAAGATAAATAAATAAAATATAAAAAAAGAAAAAAGAATGGAGGAGAACATCCCCAAGATGGCAAAAAAAAAAAAAAAAAAAGACTTCCAGGAAGTCCAAGAAGCTCAGAGAGTCCCAAAGAAGTTGTACCCAAGGAAGCACACACCAAGGCACATCATAATTACATTACCCAAGATGAAAGATAAGGAGAGAATCTTAAAAGCAGCAAAAGGAAAGGAGACAGTTACCTACAAAGGAGTTCCCATAAGACCATCAGCTGATTTCTCAAAAGAAACCTTGTAGGCAGTAGGGGGCTGGAAAGAAGTATCCCAAGTCATGAAAGGCAAGGACCTACATCCAAGATTATTCTATCCAGCAAAACTATCATTTAGAATGAAAGGGTAGATAAAGTGCCTCCCAGATAAGGTCAAGTTAAAGAAGTTCATCATCACCAAGCCCTTATATATGAATTGTTAAAGGGCATTATCTAAGAAAAAGAAAATGATAAAAAAATATGAACAGTAAAATGACAGCAAACTCACAAGTATTAAAAATTGAAACTGAAAAAAACAAATACAAAAACAAACTAAGCAAACAACTAGGACAGGAACAGAATCACAGAAATGGAGTTCATATGCAGGGTTATCAGCGAGGAGGGGAGGAAAAATGAGGTACAAGGAACAGGGAATAAGTAGCATAAATGGGTAGGTAGAAAAATAGATAAGGGGAGGTTAAGAATAGTGTAGGAAATGTAGAAGCCAATAACTTATATGTATGACCCATCGGCATGAGCTAAGGTGAGGGAAATGTGGGTGGGAGGAGGTCTGCATGGTGGAGGGGACTAGTGTGGGGGGGAAATGGGACTACTGCAATAGCATAATCAATAAAATGCATTTAAAAAATAAACATGTGACTTCTGGACAAGAAGGAGGCATAGACAGATACACTGTGCCTCCTCACACAACCAAAATAAGGACAATTTAGAAACAAAATAACAACCAGAACTGACAGAAAATTGAACTGTATGGAAGTTGGACAACCAAGGAGATAAAATACACACATTCATCCAGACTTGTAGGCAGGGCAGAGTCAAGCAGCCCGGCAGAGAGGTGTCGCAGCACAAAAAGCAGTGGCACTGGTCACACAAGACAATGCAGGCACACAGATGGTAGCAGGAGGAACCTGGGCACATAGGTGGCAGCTGGCAGACCCAGTGAGGCAGCAATTGTGAAGCCAGGCACTGTGCACAAGGCAGCTGGCTGACCAAGTGGTCCCACATTCATGGGAAGATAAACCAGGTGAAACTGGGGAGCAAGACAGACTGCACACTCCAGAGTCCCAGTACCTGGAAATAAAGCCTCAAAACACTGCTTAAAAACACCTGTGTGGGTTGAGGCACAGGGAGAGACTCCCAGCCTCACAGAAGAGTTCATTGGAGAGATTCACAATATCCTAGAACATATATAAGCCCACCCACATGGGAATCAGCACAGAAAGGACCAGTTTGTTTGGAGGAAGCAGCGGAAGAGACCAAAATCTGACAGAGAGCAGAGCAAGCACTATTTTTCCTTCTCAGACCCCGCCCTCACATATAGCATCACAATCCAGCAATGTGGGTTGCCCCACCCTGGTGAACACCTAAGACTCCACTCCTCACTACATAACAGGTACAAGAAGACCAAAAAAAATGGCCTAAATGGAAGAACAGATCAAAGCTCCACAGCAAATACAACTAAGTGACCAAGAGATAGCCAACCTACCAGATGAACAGTTCAAAGCACTGATGATCAGAATGCTCACAGAATTGGTAGAATTTGGTTGCAAATTAGGTGAAAAAATGAAGGCTACACTAAATAAAATGAAGGAAAATGCATAGGGAACCAATGGTAATGGGAAGAAAACTGGGACTCAAATCAATGGAGTGGACCAGAAGGAAGAAAGAAACAACCAAACAGAAAAGAATGAACAAACAAGAATTCAAAAAAATGAGGAGAGGCTTAGGAACCTCCAGGACATCTTTAAGCATTCCAACATCCGAATTATAGGGGTACCAGAAGGGGAAGAGGAACAGCCACCAATGGAAAACTTATTTGAACAAATAATAAAGGAGAACTTCCCCGTTCTGGCAGAGGAAATAGGCTTCCAGGAAGTCCAGGAAGCTCAGAGAGTCCCAAAGAATCTGGACCAAAGAAGGAACACACCAAGGCACATCATAATTACATTAGCCAAGATTAAAATGAAGGAGAGAATCCTAGAAGCAGCAAGAGATAAGGGGACAGTCACCTACAAACGAGTTCCCATAAGACTGTCAGCTGATTTCTCAAAAGAGATCTGACAGGTAAGAAGGGGCTGGAAACAAGTATTCCAAGTCATGAAAGGCAAAGACCTACATCCAAGATTGCTCTATCCAGCAAAGCTTTCATTTAGAATGGAAGGACAGATACAGTGCTTCTAGATAAGGTCAAGTTAAAGGAGTTCATCATCACCAAGCCCTTATTTTATGAAGTGTTAAAGGGATTTATCTAAGAAAAAGAAGATAAAAAACATGTATAGTAAAATGACAGTAAACTCACAATTATTAACAACCACACCTAAAACAAACAAACAAAAAAACTAAGCAAACAACTAGAACAGGAACAGAACAACAGAAATGGAGATCACATGGAGGGTTGGCAACAGGGGAGTGGGAGAAGGAGAGAGGGGGAAAAGGTACAAAGAATAAGTAGCATAGATGGTAGGTGGAAAATAGGGTGAGGGCAGTAATAGTATGGGAAATGTAGAAGGTAAAGAACTTATGACCCACGGACATGAACTAAAGGTGGCGGAATGTGGGTGAGAGAGGGTGTGCAGGGTGGAGGGGAATGAAGGGGGAAAATGGGACAACTATAATGGCATAATCAATAAAATATATTAAAAAGCAAAAAGAAAAATAAACTTTCATTTTGTTTAAGCCAAAATTAAATGTAAGAATAAATATACAATATATTATAAATAAATTCCATGTCTTTTTTGGGTCCCCTTCATGTCAATCACTACCATAGAAATCAAAGTTAGGGACCTGAAAGAATCAAAAGTGTTTTCCAAAGCACAAAACATTCACATCACAAGGTCTACTCAGAGGATAATTTTTTACCCTTACAGGAAATCTTTTGCAGCACTTGGACTTGTAGTTTAGCACATTTTAACAAGTTTGATTACTGGATTTTTCTGAAGTAGATGAGGAAAGGGTGAATGTCACAGGCAAGCATACTGAAAGCTGAGAAAAAAGAATGTTTACATTCTGATGGGAGAAGACAAAAACAACAATAGAACAAGAGCAATACAAAACACTAACTCAAGTCCTCAAAACCTTCACATCCTGAAGCTGTCTAATATATGGGATAAATAGCCATAAGAACTTCATTTGTCCCTGAGAACACAACATAGTGTTGGATGTTTATAATGATGACAATGAGCTATCAAAGCCAAGTTCATGTATGTTAAAAATAATTGGTTCTTATGGGTGGTCATGATGGTTGCACAATAATAATATGGATGTATCTGATGCCATTTGAATACTGTCCAGTTAAACATGATTAGAATGATAAATTTTATGATGTGTATATTTAGTCACAATAAAGAGTCAGTTACTAAGAGGGTTGGGAAATTTGTAATATATTTCTGGAAGAAACTTATAACCAAAATGGTTACGATTAAAATGCAAATGTGCTGCTTAAAAGATAAGCAAAAGATATCTTGGTGATTCACTCATGAATAGCCTTTCCTTTATCAAAGAAGCT
Organism: Artibeus jamaicensis; assembly: GCF_021234435.1. Classification (NCBI taxonomy): domain Eukaryota; kingdom Metazoa; phylum Chordata; class Mammalia; order Chiroptera; family Phyllostomidae; genus Artibeus; species Artibeus jamaicensis. Next base: position 1,570,417 of record NW_026521898.1, on the reverse strand, counting down.
TGATATGTATTATGTCACTGGGATTAGTTAAAAAATAGCAAGTAATCACGTTCTAATAGAAAGAATTGGACATCGTGATTTTAAGGAACTGGCTTTTACTTTTAACTATGACTATGAAATATGACTACAAATCTTGTGATGTGATAATGGATCTTTAAAAAAAATAAAACAACCCAAATTCTGAGTCTGCGCTTATTTTCTGGCCTGAACCCAGCCTGGCTCCTCTGATGAGTGTTAGCTTAAGGCTTCCACACGAGCAGGCAGGGTTGATGGATGAATGCATTTACTGTCTGCATTGATAACAACGAACAGATTCCTGGTGGCAAGCATTGAACACATGTAGCTATTGCAGACCTTTGAGAGTAACTGTTTTTATTCAGAGACACAAGCATTCAGAGTTAATTGTAGCCTTAATGGTGGCAGTGCCATTAAGAGCTCACTCACACAAACCCACACTATCATGTTCCCAAGACCACACCAGGTGAATTCTAAGGAACTTTGTCATGTCGAGTGAGAAGGTTAGACATTTCCTGTGTCCTGCTGGCTAGTCCTTAGTAATATATTTTACTTGACATTTCTGCTTTTCAGCATTAAAATAGGAGGAATCCTGAAAGGAGGGGAATAGATTGTTCACCAAGAGATGGCACTGTATTTGGAAATTTAGTTGATTTGTATTGACTGCTGGCCGTCTCAGTTGTTTCTTTCTTTCTTTTAAAAAATTTATTGAATTATTGTTCAAGTACAGTTTTCTGTTTTTTTACTCCCATCCCAGCCACACCCCCAGTGTTCCCCACTTCCCTCCCAGAAAGTTTTAACCCATTTTTGGAAAAATGAGATGAGAAGTTTGCATTTGAATTTTTAGACCTGTTTCTGCATAGTGAAAACCTTAACATTCTGTAAATGAGTCTTTAATAGATATTATTTGATGAGAGCAAGTATAGTCATTCAAAATTCATTTTCATCACATGCAAATCTCAAAGTCCACTTCTCACTTTGGACTAGAAAACTGCAAGCCTAGGCAGGCATTCTTCAATCAGTAAGTAAACAGAATGAGAACAATACTTTGAAAATAGGAGCCTTCAGCCCATTTGGGAACTTCGAGCAGCCAACTGGGATAGAATTATCTGAGGAAAGGACTTTTCTGAACCATTTCTTTTTTTTATCAATAATTTTATTTAGTAATTTTTCAAGTACAGTTTTTTGCCCATTTCTCCCATCCCAGCCCCCCCCCCATGCTCCCCACCTCCCTCCCATTTCCATCCCCCCTCCCCCGGTTCTCATCTCGGTGTCCTTCATATTTGCTTCTCCAAATACCTCCCCTTTTTCCCCCTTAAATTCCCTTCCCTCACATTTCTTTTGGAGGAAAATAACTGCACCAATTTTAGTCTCAAAATTTTAAAGTTATTTCTCAAAATCTTTGGAGGCTTTTCAAACCAGTTCTAAAGGTTTTTATAAAGTTGAAATGGCTCTGAAATCTCCTGTCTGAGCGCAGAGACACTTGCTGAATAAATAAGGTGCGATGTGGTCTCCTGAGAGCTTGTTTGGATTTCAGGAAGTGAACAAGATAAGCTCACTGGACTCTTCTTGCTCTGACTCTTCTTTCCCCAAAAAATGCTTGGAAGAAACCACTGTTATTTCTTAACTAAAAAAAAAAAACCCCACAAAACAAAACAAAACAAAACTCCCAGAAAATCTAATGGGAGAAAGGAAATCACAACCAAGGCTCAGGATGTAGCAAAGACATATCAAGTAGTAATATAAATCATGACAAATGTAGAATAAACGTAACTGTTGAGTGTGCATTTTTATTTGCACTTTTTTAATATGAACTTCCCTGTTAAAAAGAATGAACTAAAAATATACCTGTACAGTCTGAAGTGTTTCCCCTTTCCTTTTCTTTTCTCCTCTTCCTCCTTCTTTCCTTCATCTTTTCTGTAACTCTCAATCAGGAACAGAAATAATCTTGGTGGTAAGGAGTGTGCTGTTTTAGAGATTGTTTCAGGGAATTTCTATGTTAATGAACTGATTTAGAGCTGAAATTCGTTTTTGCTCTTTTTATCCTAAAAAAGATAGCATGGTACCATATTCAGTATGTTATGTACTTCAGTAAGGGTTAGACTGCCAGAAGGAAAGACCACCACAGCTGCTTTCTGGGTGGCTCCAGATGAGTTTTCACCCTGATAAAACTTAACTATGTCATATTCACATGGTCAGAGGGGTCTAACTTTACAGCCCCTTTGGACCTCCACTTCAGCCCTAAGCCATTTGACAAGAACTGGGGAGTGCAAAAGAGTCTGCCTCCTCCAGGTATTGGACAGAGACCATGGGATCCCAGGGCCTTCATTCAATAAGCCCCCTCATGGTACCATGAAATAACAGGTGATCTGTTCTCACTGTACCATTCCCTGTCATAGAAACCTGCCAATAAGGACATGGGCTAAAGTCCCACTACTGGGAGACAACTCATAACATCTCTGAATCTCATTTTACACATGCATAAAAGGGGATAGTGTCCCCTCTCTCACTGCCTGTGGCTGAGAGCACAGAGGAAGCTAGGTGGGTGATCAGGGATGCCTACTACACCTGTGGGATGGGCATGTGGTGCTTCGTGAGGGGCATCGCTGCAGCAGCCATTATGGGTCCCTGAGACCTTCACTTTTTCCTGAGGTAGGAGCAGTTGGATTTGTCCTGAGAATCCAGAATAGCTATATCTGGGGAAATAACAATAAAGCCCAGCTTTCACTTTTAAATTTATCCCACACAGGCTAGCATAATGCAACAAAATATTCCATTTCTTAAAAGGAAGCCTTAGACTTCTGGGGGTGAATGCACAGTCTGTCCTAATTTTATTCACAAAGTACTTTTGTCCCTTTAGCCCACCACTCCACACACCACCCTCACTTCTTCAGAGTCCAGCTCTCCAAGGCAGCAGGGCACAGAGAAAGTGTCTTCCATTCTCTAAGAGCTTATTTCCTTAGCAGTTAAATCCCAAAAGGAATCCTTTCTCCACAGCAGGCATGACAGTCCACGTAAAGCACTCATGGAAAATGCCGGGGCATAGGGATTTGGCCCTTCAGTTTTCCTCTTAGTTTGCCACAGAGAGGTTGCCTCTGAAGAATGGCCTAAAGTAGCTTATGACTCTATTGAAGGATGTGGATTTTGATCTTCCAGTGTCAAGGTTCATATAAATTGGGAAGAGAAGCAAGGTTTTTACCCTCTACTTCTATAGATCCTTGAAATTTAAGTAGCCTCTACTCTAGAAGCTTAGCTATTTCCAGGAGATTAACAATGAAAAGTCTCTACTCCTTTTTAAACTGGGACGTTCATAATAGACTTTCCTATGAGCCCATAGATTCATTCTGGTCTATTCTGGAATATTTCCTTCTCTTCTGGGAGCAGGGCAAGGTGCTCTTCTGTCTCTTGAGGAGGAAAGAGCATTTGATGGCATCTGACTGCTTTGCAGGAAGCCAGGCAACCCTGGGAAAAGAACTGTGTCCAAAGAGCCTTCAAGCAGCTTTAAGGCTGGTCTCCTTTCCCTGATACTGCCCCACCCCATAGTTTCTTCTTTCTCTCTCCTACAATTGCTATCAGACCTGGAGCATTTCCTGCCTCATCCACAGATCCCAGACTCTCAGAAATCAACAGTAACTAAGTTACTCCATGGCATCCAAGAAGCGTAGTGACCATTTTCCTTCAGAAGAATACCAGAAATGGCACATTCTGACATTCTCCCTGCACCAGGCTCAAAAAAATTTTTGTCTTTTTTTTTTTTTTTTTTTTTACCACTGCATTGTTTTCCCAGTGAATCACACACTGCTCAGTGGTCCCATGCTCAGGGTTGCCTCCCCCAGTGGAGGAAGGGAGGCTTACCCCAGACCTCCAATTAAAAAAAGGGTGAGTGACTTGCTGGCCTGCAGCCACTCCATCCCAAGTTCACAGCAGTACCCTTTGGATGGGGAGAAGGCTACAAAGAGGAATGAGCTTAGGAAGAAATAGGATTTTGCCTTTCCCCAATTACAAAGTAATTCTCTCATTGCTGAAAGCACCTTTCTCCCCTGAAATTCAGGAAGAAGTTATTTTGAAGTCATGCCAGTAAAAGCTCCAGAAACAGTGATGGGAGCTTGTGCTGGAAGCTGAGGACATATGCTCCATGCTGATTCTCCATTCCTCTTACTTATTTGCAAGATCTGAACTAATTTCTCAGCTGTAATCTACACCACCCACCACTTATGAACTTCTCAGAAGTGTCCTGCAGGGGAGGGTGGCCCAAGCAGGAATCCTGGGACTCTCAGCAGGGGTTGTGCAGCCACAGACTTTACCTCCAGGTCTGCAATGGCTGACTTAGTAATTCACTTAGATGAGCTCCTTGACATAAGCAAAGATTCTGGCAGGAAATAGTCACAAGAAAATGTTGCAATTTTATTAAGGGGCAGAATCTGTTTCATGATCAGATTGCAGAGTGAGTTCAAGTGTGGAGATGGTGTGATCACTAATACTGATCTGGTCTTTAAATTCTGACATTTTATTTATCCTAAATTTTTTCTTGCATTAATTTTGATCTTTAAAAAACATTACATTAGCAGAGCTCAGGGGATTTTTAGGACAGTGAAACTACTCTGTATGAGTCTATAATGATGGATATATCTTTATGCATTTGTTCAAACCGATAAAATGTACAACATCAAGAGTGGACCATAATGTAAACTATGGACTTTGGGTTATGATGTGTCAGTGCAGGTTCATTGGTTATTACTGTCTCACTGGTGGGTGTGTTGATAATGATAGAGGCTGTGTATGTGTGGGGGCAGGGGACATGTGCGAAATCTCTGCATTTTCCTCTCAGTTTTGCTGTGAACCTAAAATTGCTCCTCTTAGAGTCTAATAAATAAAGTATTTTATTAAATAAGTAGTCTAATAGAACACTGCATTAAGTAGTAAATATTTATGTGGTAAGTTATTGTTTAATGAGCATGGTTACAGTTTTGCAAGATGAAAAGAATTCTGGAGATGGACAGTGGTGATGGTTGCACAACAATGTGAATGTACTTAATGCCACTGAACTGTACACTTAAAAATGGTAAAAGGTAAATCTTATGTTGTGTATTTCACCACAATTAAAACGTTATTTATCTTAATGACTGAGTGGTTTGGGGTACCCCCTTATATCTTGCATCTGAAATGAGTGCCTCTTCTCACCTTTGTCCTCGCCAGGATTTTCTGACACAATCTGAAGGCTGCTGGTGTCATGGTGCAGAGTGGTCTACATCACTAGGAAAAACTTGTCTACATTTTATCCAGCAGAAAAGTTGTTTTTGTTTTGTTTTTTCAAGACACAAAGTTTTAAATGCCAAAACTTTGTTTGGGCAATATTACTTCCACATTTAGACCTAGACATATAAAATTATTCTCACTTGTCTGGCTTACCTTTTATTTTATGTTCATCAGAGGGAATGAGAGCATGTGAAATAGAAGGAGAAAGATAAATATAGAAAGATATAAAGGTGGGCCTTTGTGTCTTTTATTGCAGAATAACAAATCAACATGAACTGTGTGGTCTAAAGCAAGGCACATGTATTATCTCGCTGTTTCTGTAAATCATAAATCCAACATGGCCGACTGGGTTTTCTGCTCAGGTAAAGGTTTAAGTCAAGATGTCACTCCGTCTGAATTCTTGTCTTGAGATTCTGTAAAAAAATCCGCTTTCAAGCTCATTTTCACTGTTGGCAGAATTCAGTTTTTTTGTGGTTGTGGGGACAAGGTCCCAGTGGCTCTGCCAGCTGGCAGCTGGAGACCATTACAGGTCACCTGCATTCCTTGTCATATGTTCCTTCAAGTCAGCAGTGGTTCAGCAAATCCTCTTCTAGAGGCAAAACTCATATCTGCTACTTGCAAATCCCATTTGGCACTAATACTTTCATCTCCTCAAATCAGATAGTGTATCTTAGTGACATTAGTGATGATTGGTATGTGATACAGGTTATAGGGATGTATCTTTTAATGAAAAACTGAAAACAGAAAGAAAACCATGTAGATTTAAAGAGTTCATGTTATTAGCTCAGGCCCACTGGATCTCCCTGTTTTAAAGTCAACTGAGTTGGGACCCTACATACATTAGTAAAACCCCTCACAGCAGTACCTTGATTAGTCTTTAACTGAGTAACTTGGAGAAAGAGTCTGTACATCAGGTGATAAAAAGCTTGGGGCCATCTTAGCATTTTGCTTACTATAGTAGCCTTTTAAGTGTACCAGGGCTGTTAGGTAAATAGCTTTTAAAAAAATAATAGATTCACTTATATAATAATGGACTAGGAAGAATATATAATGGAATAATTTTATCACAGATCTAAGATGGGGATAACAATCAGAAAATATCTTTAAGAAACAGTGATTTTTATTGACTCTATCATGGGTTGTACTAATCACATTTTGTACTTCTATATGCTTACTAGAAATCCTTTAGTAATTCCTTTTCAATATATTTTATTGATTATGCTATTACAGTTGTCTCAATTTTGTCCCACTTTGTCTCCCTCCACCAGGTACCTGCCATTTCTCTGGCAATAGCACCTCCTTAGTTCATGCCCATGGGTCATGCATATAAGTTCATTGACTTCTCCATTTCTTATACTGTTCTTTGTTGGGAACAGCTCTTCAGGAATTGTAACTGCTCCCCATGGCTGAGGCTGAGCGAGTGAACTCTGGAATGTGAGCCACAGGAGACAAAGCTTGTCTCTGGTAGCAAACACTGCTTCTGCTTCTTCCCCTGCCCCCAGTGCATACTCGAATAGTCGATGATGGGTAAGACCCCTCAGAGGAAGGGCAACCTAAGCCAGACAGGATCACTTGGGAGGCCATCATGGAAAAAATCAGGGGGCTGCAACAAAGAGGGAGTGATGGACCCTCTCCCCCCGGCTATTCTGACATAGCCCAAGTCCCCATTTCCATCTGGGAGAAGCACTTCCTGGCTCTAATCCAGTTCAGTCTAAAACCTATGATGGGGGAGGCGGTGCAGCCCCTTGCTGGCTAGAGTGGGATCCGGGTGATCAGGCCTAAGAAAGAATTCCTAAAGTTCTATGAAGCCTGCTTTGCTAGGAGTGCTCTCATTCGTATGTTAAGGGTATGAGCAGGAAATGAATATCTCTCCCAAAGTTTTTGCAAACCCCTTGCCTGACATACACTGACTCATATTAAGCCCTCAGATTTCTCTGAAATGTTATCTATTGTTTGATCCTTCTCACCTGTATTCCTGTGTGTTACAACCCAATAAAAGCCATTGAGGAAGGGGCTCTTGGTCTTTCTCCTCTAAGTGATTGGCCACCTCTCCTACCCAAGCAGATCATGTCTTGGTGGTTTCACTTTCATCCGTGGCAGACCGGGGGACTTTGTGGACAAAATTGCCCCCACAGTTCTTAAAATTCCCCTGTCTATTCTGTGTCTACCAATTTGTACTTCTTAATCCCTGCACCATTTCCCCCTTGCTCCCCCTTCCCCCTCCCAGCTGATAACCCTCCAAATGATCTCCATACATATGATTCTATTTCTGTTCTGCATGTTTGCTTAGTTTGGTTTTTAGATTCAATTGTTGGTAGTTGTGAATTTATTGTCATTTTACTGTTCATAGTTTTTATCTTCTTCTTTTTCTTAAATAAGTCCCTTTCACATTTCATGTAATAATGGCTTGATGATGATGAATTCCTTCAGCGTTATCGTGTCTGGGAAGCACTTTATCTGTCTTTCCATTCTAAATGATAGTTTTGCATGACAGAGTAATATAGGTTGTAGGTCTTTGCTTTTTATCACTTTGAATATTTTTTGCCAGTCCTTTCTTGCCTGCAAACTTTTGAGAAATCAGTCGATAGTCTTATGGAAATTCCTTTGTAGGTAACTCTCTGCTTTTCTCTTGCTGCTTTTAAGATTCTCTCTTTATCTTTAACCTTTGTCATTTTAATTATGATGTGTCTCAGTGCAGTCCTCTTTCTGTCCATCTTATTTGGGACTCTCTGTGTTTCCTGGACTTGTGTGCCTATTTTGTTCATTAAATTAGGGAAATTTTCTTCCATTATTTTTTCAAATAAGTTTTCAAATTCTTGCTTTTTCTCTTTTCCTTCTGACATCCCCATGATTGAAATATTGGTATGCTTGAAGTTGTCCCAGAGGCTCCTTCGCCTATCCTTTTTTTTGGGGGGGGGGTGGTATTCTTTTCTTTTCTTGTCATTCTGATTGAATGTTTTTTTCTTCCTTACATTTCAGATCACTGACTTGATTCTTGGCTCCCTGTAGATTTTTTCTTTATTTCTTTAATGTAGCTTTCATTTCTGCCTGGGTCTCTTTTATGCTGTTGTTATACCCAGTGGGTTTCTTGAACATCCTGATAACCAGTGTTTTGAACTATCATTCTGATAGATTGTTTATATCCATTAATTCTTTGTCTGGGAGTTTTGTTCTTTTTTTATTTGGGCCATATTTTTTGTCTCCTCACTTTGGTGACTTTCCTGTGTTTGTTTCTATGTATTAGGTAGATCTGCTTTGACTCCTTGTCTTAGTGGTGCGAACTATTATAGAAAAGTGCACTGGTAATTTGGATGCGGTGGAGCCTTAGATAATTACCAGGGCAGGGCAACTCATGTAAACCCAAATGATGGAGTCTCCTGTATTATGTTGCTGCTCTGTGGCTCTGTGTACAGGGGGGCTCAGAAAGGGCACAAATCTGTCACCTGGCCTCTGGAGTTTTGTTGAGGAGGAAGTTGTCTCCTGACATTCACCCTGATGCCAGACACTTTAATTTCTCTTTGTATGCCACTAGTGCCCTTTCAGCTGCTGCCCCAAGGCTGAAGCCCACAGGGAGTGGTTCTGTGTAAGCCCTAAGTCCATTGTGGGCCCTATATGAGGATCCTCCTGAGAATTTTGCAGGATCTTCTACTTCCCCAACCCCCACTAGATTTTTACAGACAGAAGTTATGGGGAGTTATCTTCCTGGCATTGGAACCCTGGGTTGGGTGGTCTAGTGTGGTGTTGGGATCCTTTACTCCCAAGGTATCCCTCCCAATTTTTATCCATCACAAATGAGTGTGGGACCACTCAATCCACATCTCCACCTCTCTTACCCTTCTGGGTGAATGTGACTTCTTTAATTTCCTAGTTGTCAGACTTCCATACAGCTTGATTTCTGATGTTTCTGGGTGATAATTGCTTTGTAGTTTTGTTGTATTTTTTTGCTTTCGTTGTGCAAGGGGGGAGCCATGTTTACCTATGCCTCCATCTTGATTGGAAGTTCCTTAGTAACTCTTTCTCAAATATTCACAGAGGTTGATGTGAAGTAAGACAGTATATAATTTGTGCAATGCTCCTCTGCCTTTAAAAATATGTCATGATATATACAGCTTTTTTTTTCTTCTAGCAGAACCTTAACTATTCATCATCCTTTAACTTGATAAAGGCAGATTAGTGATTTTGGCATCCAAAAGTTACAACCTGTATTTAGTTTCATTTAGGTGAATGGCTTTTGAGTCTTCAAATCCTGTGCTCACTTCATACACACAGATAGTATGCCTTTTACACTTTGCCAACACAGCAATCATTGAACTACGATAGCCATGTGTCCAAGAGCAAGAAGGAAAGAAGTGGATTCTTTCTGTGTTCTGGTCAGTCTGAACCTAGATGAAGACCACCAGTATAGATAAGTATGTGACCATTTTTTTTGGAGATCAGATTACTGGCTGACCCTGTCCCCTCCTGTCAAATTAAGTCCCAAATCTTCTGCAGATGAAAATGATTTTCAGAACTTGAGTAACTGTGCTCTAGAGGCAAAGCTCTTGCTAGGTAGTTACAAATATCACTTGATGTGATATTTGGGAATGTGATGTGAAATAGGGAATCACCCTATTCCCTTATCTCAAAGCAGATAGTTTACCTTAATGACTTAGTGATGATTGGTATGTGATGCAGTTCACAGGGGCATATACTTCTAATAGAAATACTACAAAGAGAAAGAAAAGTATGTAGATTACCAAATTTTTGACTTGGGTTGGGCGCATTAACTAAAGTTTATATTTGTTTTCCCTGAGGAAAAAGGCTATGCAAGTAGTACAACTATGGTAGAACATTCCATCTACTCACAGCAATAAGACACATGGAAAATACTTTCTAGACAATTCATGCACTAAATATAAACCTTTTACTTATTAATAAGGTCCTTGAGGTTCCCTGATCACTTAGGTACAGAAAGGGGGGCTCATCCTGCTTGATTCCTGAGTAACTTATTTGGGATAAAATTGACTGTTACCACCCAGAAAAAGGACTAGGAAAGTCTTCCTCTCCAGGACAGGACCTAGGGGGGGATTTGTGGCCCTTTCTCTCTTACTCTCACTCTCAGTGACTCTTGATGTACTGAGTCCATTGTTACAAAGGTAGGGAGCCACAGGAGGTGCAAATCTCAATACTTGACGTGCTCAAAGCTGGATTTCTGAAGTTGCATTTGGTCTTATGCTATTCAGTCAGCACAGCTCAGCTCACTCCTTTTACTCACCTTCTAGTTAACTTTTGCTTTAACCCCAGCCATGGAAGTTTTGGCCCTTTCATCATGGTTCTGTATGTACTCCTGGCACCTATAATTCAAAAATAAGAGGCTTTTTTTGGACTGGGCCTTTCATCAAGCTGTCTGTGCTTGTGTCAAAATATTTGCCGAAATTCCTCCCACTGCTACCCATAAAGTTGAGCTATCTTGCTGCCCTCTTCTTCCTTTTCCTCTCCTCCTTGTCCTCTTCCTTTTTCTTCTTCCTTTCCTCTTTCATATTTTCATCTCTTCTTCTATGTCCCCACCATCCTTCAGCACACTCACCACTTCTGCAATGAGCCCTGCTTTTGTTAGCACATTCTCTATCTCCACCAAGTCTATGATTTCATTATTTCTTTAGTCAACTGATTTCTCAGCCCCAGTTCATTATGCTTACCTTCATTTCAAGACACTGAATTTTACTAGATGTTCCAAGTCCCTCTAAAATGCTACTCCAGGTCTTTACCATTCTGTTGGGTTGGGATATGGTTTAGGAAAAGAGTAATAGCATACCCATCCTTTATGAATGGCCATTCAGTCAAGCCTCCCTAATAGAATATTCTCAGAGTTTGGAAGTAGGGGCTTCTGGTACAGCCACGGTGTAGTCCAGGCTCACTGTGGCTTCCTGCCTTGAGAACTGTGCTGGAGGTATAACATCCTTAGCTTATTAACTTATACAGGTTTCTCCCCCTGGCCTTTGTGTTTTCCTCTTGCCTTCAACTCTTACAGATATCTCTCTGGGTACTCTCAATATCTTGGAGAAGGCAATGCTTGTTGAGAAAGAAAAATGATCTATGAATGCCTCTGGCTTTTGTATATCAAAAATGTAAGTCATTACAGAAGAAATGATTTAGGAGACAGGCAAATGTACTGGTCCCCAGCAGGAGAATAAGACTAGGAGAGACTCCCTGAATAGAGAGGGTAGTGAGTAAGCTTCCCAGGGGACCCACCAGAAGGGCAGAAAGACCCCAGAGTGGAATGATGCACTTGGGCCTCAGAGCTGTCAACATTTTCCCAAGACTCCTGTGCCCCTGTGTGGCTGGAAGAGCTGGAGCTGCTCACCAGTCCTGCAGGCCATGGGAAGGACTTGCTGATCCTTTCTCAGTGGTTTTTAGAGAACAAACGTTTGCAGCATGTGTAAAGACTCAGTAAGGAATTTCATTAACTTATGTCTAATGTCTACTTTTGCTTAAAAGTAATAATATCGCATTTTTATGAGACTATAATTCAGGATTTTAATTACTTTAAAACACCTTTTCTAATAACTATTTGGGAATGCTAATTTTCTCTGGTTTTCTAGCAACAGAATTTTCTGAACATATTGATCAACCTTCCTTTTATACATAGTGTGTATGGGTCATGGCATGGGTCCTTAAATGTCACTTTAGACTGTTACCAAAACATATTGGGAAAGCTGACTTGTTCTAACTTGAGAAGAGCAACTCTATCTTTTTAACTACTTTTTAAGTAGAGTCATCTCACTGGTTAAAGACATGAACCAATCTGCTGTTGTCAGTTAAAGATGACCACAAACTCTCTACAACCCCTTATTTTGTGAAGGGGAAACTATTTGCTCTTTCTTAGAATTTGGCCCCCTGCTCAGTTTGGGGACATTTAAAAAACTTAATATACTTTATTTTGGAGGACCAGTTTAGCTTTACAGAAAAATTGATAGGAAGGAAGATCTCAAGCATCCCTTACCCCTTGCACAAGTTTTCTCCATTATTTACATCTTATACTAGTGTGCTACATTTGTTACAATTGATGAATCAGTATTGGTCCATTATTAAGTAAGGTCTATAGTTTACATTAGAGTTCATTCCTGGTGTTGCACATTCTTTGGGTTTTGACAAATGTGTAATGCTATGTATCCACCATCACAGTCTCAAACAGAATAGCTCCATTGCCCTAAAAATCCTCTATGCTCTACATTCATTATTCCTTCCTCCCCTACCCTTATACCCCTGGCAACCACAAATCTTTTTGCTATCTCCACGGTTTTGCTTCTTCCAGGTCATTTTAGATTGTACGGTATGTTTCCTTTTTAGAGTAACTTCTTTCAGTTAGTAAATTGCATTTAAGGTTTGTAGGTGGTATTTTTATACAACAACAGATAATTCAGAAACTTGACATATCAAAAATTAGCATGTCAGTCACTTAGGTGACCAAATGGATTCTACACACACACAGTCTATTAAGTGAGGCAAATTAATGGCAACCTACATGAAGAGGATTATTTTCTTGAAATTTCAGTATCCCTGGTTGTACACATGACACATGCGACATGGCACATTTACCTGGAAGTTTGCTTCAAGCCAGCAGCTTGTTAGAGATAGAAAAATTGAACTTAATGTCTATCACTACTTTTAACAGTTTGATTACTTCTAATAGGTCATTTAGCACCTTGTTTAATGTCTTACCTAAATTTTTTCAATACTTACTACAACACCTGTATCAAAGAGGGAAAAATGAAGGTTTGGAGAAGCTGAATATTGGTTACATATTCAGCAGACAGTAAAGTGGAATTTGAACTCAGGACTACCTTAGAGTCCATGTGCTTAGCCACTTACTCTCTTATTGGATATGTATAGAAAAATTATTTTTTATTTTAAAATAATGTTTATTTTATAAATTTATATATTTTAATATTTTATAAATTCTCTGTGCTTTGTTTTCTTTTTTAAAAAAAATTATTTTGTTGTTGTTCAAGCACAGCTGTCTGTATTTACCACCCCCACTCCACCCCACCCTAGCCATTCCCACCTCCCTCCCCTGACTCCACTCCCCTTGGTTTGGTCCATGCGTCCTTTATAGTTGTTTCTGAAAACCCTCCCCTCCTCCCATTATCCCCTCCTCCTCAGAAAACTAAAAAGAAGAAAATATTATTTTGTATATCCATGAGGAGAGTCAAGGAAATTCCTTAGCCTGGGTAGATTTTACGTACGTATAGTTACTCTGGAAATTCTCTCTTATATCTTGTCTAACATATGTCTAACATGGAGTTCTAACATATGTTTCCACCCCTCAATAAGTCAATGTGTTCTCAGCCTTTCCTATCTGTTGTGTTTCTGTGGCATAAATACGCAGATGTGTAAGAGCTAAAAAGAATTAAGCTTTGGAAAGTTTCCACACAGGCCTGTTTCCTCAAGTTGTTGTTTGCATTTAGAAATGCTGGGGCCTGAGTTCAGGCTCCCTAAAAGCTCATACTGCAGGGAGTAAGCACAGTATGTTACTCTTGAAAGTCATACCACCCTCAGCCTTAGCCATGCTGTTTGTAAGGACTGCTTATTCAACTAAGATTTTTTTCACTAATCTTGCCTCAAGATAAATGAAGAGACTTTTAATGTATTCCTTTATACATCAAACATTCCCCTGAGTCCACCTATGTGTCGGACCTTAAAGATGTACAAGTAAAGAAGTAACCACAAAATAAAGGGGCATATATGCTAAGTGGTGTCCAATGTGAGTCCAAGAATGGCACCAAGGAGGGACTAGTTGATTCTTTCTGTGGGTCAGGGAAGGCAGTGCTCAGGAGGTGATGTTTAAACTGAAATACACCAAGTGGGGTAGGGATGTGTTAATGCAGAGGCACAGAGCATATGCAGGGGCTCAGGAACTGAGATTGATGGCCCATTCAGTAAATGCTGCAATATCAGATACATCTGGAGCCTGTAATTTGAAGGGACCAACAGGGATACGGGATTGCAGAGGCAATGGCTAGGGAGGAGGGCCTTAGGTATGATGGCCAAGGTGTTAAAGACCATCTTACAGCATTGCAGAGACATGGAGAATTTTAAACAGGGGAGGTGTGACATATTTGCATTTTTAGGAAGATTGTTTTGGGGAGGGATGCTAGAGGAGGGACCAGACCAGAGATAGGGTGAGCAGTTAAATAACTGGGGGGTGGGGCCTGTGGTAGCAGTGAGATTGAGTGGAGGGGATGGGGTTCATACATATTTAAGAAATGAATATGAAAAAGCATAGTATTTACATATTTAAACCTTATATTCAGAATTTTTTCAGAAGTAATAAAATATTTTTCTACACTATTCTTGTCCTTGGTATCATTAAATTCTTAAATGTCATGTTGTTTATACCACCACTTTTTCTTGGCTACATACACACATACACACACATACAAGAGTATTATTTATTATTATTATTTTTTAAAGATTTTATTTATTTATCTTCAGAAAGGAAGGGAAGAAAAGAGGGAGAGAAACATCAATGTATGGTTGCCTCTCATGCGTCCCCTGCTGGGAACTGGCCTGCAACCCAGGCATGTGCCCTGACTGGGACTCGAACCACAATTGTTTGGTTCACAGGCCCATGCTCAATCCACTGAGCTACACCAGCCAGGGCCAAAAGTATTATTTTTATATAGATTAAGAAAGTTCAGTAGTTTTGAAACAAATAAAAAAGTTAACTTTTAAATCAAAAGAGTTTCCTTCACTGAGTTCAAAACGCTGGAAGGGTTGATGGGAGTCACTGATCCCAGGCAAGCCCTGGTCTGCCTCTAACCTGAAGGTGGTCTCAGCCAGTCACCTCAGTTCTCTGGGTTCCACTTATTACATTCAGAGAAAGACCAAGTTAGGACAGATGGTCATGAAGATTTCTTCCAGTTCTTGAACTTAACAGTAATTTCACCAAATTTACTGACCTACATACTAAATATCCTTGAGAATCAATTGTTTTCCTGATTCGTAAAAAGAATTTTCTATGTGTTACAGTCTTTTACGAAACTCAGCTGGGGTCTATCAGAGTAAAGCCAACTGCTGTATCCCAGGCATCCCAGGCACCAAATGGGTACCACTGATGTGGTTAAATCTCCAAAGTGCTCAGGAGCAGGCCTCATTCATTCATCTCTATCCAGTATAGTTTAGTGTGTGGAGAGCAGTGTATTATGTCCTATTTTTTTTTATTTAGCAAGAATGCTTCTTTTAATATTGACAAACAAGGATTTATATGAAGTATGTACAAGCAGTATTGAATGCTTCTCACTTGTCAGAGAAGATTTTCAACCACAGTGGAAGGGCTACAATAGTAATCATGAAACACAACACAGTGATTCTTATTTTTTAAAATTTATTTTTAAGCAATATTAGGTTCTAGGCATCATTAACTATCGGCTATAAATAATATTTTTATAGACACTCTCAAATGTCAAAGTTCTGATGATTATGCTCTCACACCACAAACCAAAAAAAAAACTTTTATTACAAGAAATATATTTCTACAAGTGCTATATGATATGAATATCACTGGTTATTTAGAGGGGTGGAATCTGTATTTAATGGGGGTCTTTAAGAATGCTAGAATTAAGGGTTTGGATTTGGCTTTGACTATTCCAAAGTAGAATATTTGTATTATGAGAGCAAATTTGATGAATAATATGTAATAGAGATTATTTAATAATAACTTATAGATTCTTCATTTTTTGTAGCTGTATAGTAGTCCATTATAAGGTTACAACATTATTTAACTATCCCCTATTGATGGAACTTGGGTTTTTTGTAATCTTTTGCTATTGCAGCCAATGCTACAGGGAATAACCTCATGTAGATTTCCCCCTAGTTGAATAGATTTATAGAACACATTTTTAGAAAAATAATGTAGGGTCGAGGAACATATGCATTTATAATTGTACTAGATATTTTCAAATTCCCCCTAGAATTTGAATACAATATATATTCTCCTCACTGCTTTATAAATGACCTTTTCCTCCTGTACTCTTACAATCATAGCATGTTATCCTTATTTTTAAAAACAAACTGGGAGTTGGAAAATGGATCTTAGTGTAGTTTAATTTGTATTTTACTTATTATGAGTGAGGTTGGGCATCTTCTCATATACTTAAATTCCTATGATCTGTCTGTGAAGTGTTCTTTTTTATAATACAATTTTGTCCTGATAGTTGGTCATTTTGTCTGGATAGTTGGTCATTTCCTTATCAACTTTCAGGAGATATTTAGGTACTAGGTATATAATCTCTTTGATGTACATACTACAAAATTTTTTCCATTTGTCATCTTATGAATGCTACTTCAACATGAAATTTGGATTTACTGTCAATTGATTCTTTTTTGGATCCATTTAAGTACTGTACTTTTAAAATTAGAAGTAGTGGGTAGTTTGTACTGTTTTGTTTCCTGGAATAGACTTGGAGGACAAGAATATATTTTTTTTTAACTTTTTTTATTGATTATGCCATTACATTTGCTCTATTCCCCCCTCCATTCCCCTCCACCCTGCATACCCCTCCCCCACCATTTCCCCCTTTAGTTCATGAACACGTGTCTCAAATTCTTTAGATTCTGTATTTCCCCTACTATTCTTACCCTCCCCCCTATCTATTTTCTATCTACTGTCTATGCTACTTATTTTCTGTACCTTCTCCCCCCTTCCCCTCCTCCCACTCCCCTGTTGCTAACCCTCCTTGAGATCTTCATTTCTATGTTTCCACTCCTAATCTAGCTGTCCTTTTAGTTTGCTTTCGTTTTAGGTGTGGTTGTTAATAACTGTGAGTTTGTTGTCCTTTCACTGTTCATGTTTCTTTAACTTCTCTTTCTTAGATAAGTCCCTTTAACATTTCATATAATAAGGGCTTGGTGATGATGAACTCCTTGAATTTGATCTTATCTGAGAAGCACTTTATCTGTCCTTCCATTTTAAATGAAAGTTTTGCTGGATAGAGCAATCTTGGTTGTAGGTCTTTAGATTTCATGACTTGGAATACCTCTTTCCAGCCCCTTCTTGCCTGTAAGGTCTCTTTTGAGAAATCCGCTGACAGTCTGATGGGGACTCCTTTGTAGGTGACTGTCTCCTTAGCTCTTGCTGCTTCTAGGATTCTCTCCTTCATTTTAATCTGGGCTAATGTAATTACGATGTGCCTTGGTGTGTTCCTTCTTGGGTCCAACTTCTTTGGGACTCTCTGAGCTTCCTGGATTTCCTGGAAGTCTATGTCCTTTGCCAGATTGGGCAAATTCTCCTTTATTATTTGTTCAAATAAGTTTTCCACTGGTGGCTGTGCCTTTCCCCCTTCTGGTACCCCTATAATTCAGATGTTGGAGCGTTTAAAGATGTCCTGGAGGTTCCTAAGACTCTCCTCATTTCTTTGAATTCTTGCTTCATGACTCTTTTCTGTTTGGCCATTATTTGCTTTCTTCTGGTCCACTCCATTGATTTGAGTTCCAGTTTCCTTTTCATTGCTATTGGTGTCCTGTGCAATTCCATTCATTTCAATTAGTTTCGCCTTCATATATTTGTCTAATTTGTCGGTATAATCAACCAGTTCTGTGAGGATCCTGATGACCAGTGTTTTAAACTGTGCGTCTGTGAGTTTTGCTATTTCTTCATCGCTTAGATCTATTGGCTCTGGGGCTCTGAGATCCTCCTGCGCCATTCTTGGTCTGTTCAGGCCCTTTAAGTATGAGAAGCGGGGCCTGGGATTCCCAGGTCGCTGGGTTGTGACGTTGTATGTGGGGGCGTGGCCAGAGCGGGGAAATGGCGACCCCCTCTGCTGCTTCTCACAGCTGGGTGCGGAGGAGCAGTGCCTTAGGTGGTTCACCAGGGCCGGGCCACTCAGAGTCGCTGGGTTATGATGCTGTAGTGGAGGTGGGGTCAGAGCAGGGAAATGGCGGCGCCCTCCACTGCAGCTTGCCATGGGGACCTGGGCTGGGTCCAACCGCCCACTCCCTTGCCTGTCCACCCACGCACAAATGCGAGACCTCAGTCAACACGCAGCCCCGGGCCCGGCTGTCTCCCCCGCGGTTGATCGCCTGGTCGCTCGCTGGGTCGCTCACTAGGTCTGACCCTGCGCCTGGATTCCGTGGGCCTGAGTGTGTCTGGCTGAGTCCTCCTGTGCAACCCTGCTCCGCCAGCCGCTGGTTTCGCCCTTTACCGGTCAGGCTGAAGAATTTGTTGTTAACGGACTTCCGAAAAGTTCAATTTTCCGTGTTCTGGCTGTGTTTTCTGTTGCTAATATTTAGTTGTCTCTAATCTTGGTTGTGTGAGAAGGCACGGCACATCCACCTATGCCTCCATCTTGGCGGAAGTCCTCAAGAATATATTAAGATATAAATATAAATATGATTTCAATTCTTTTAGTAATGAGGAAGTACATTTCCCCCCTTTCTGTAGAAGCTCTATGAACACCTGTAATCCTATCAATTATAAAAATAGAATATCAGTGATAAATTTAAATATTTACTATATGTAAAACTTATTTTTCTTACTCTAGTAAGATCTAAAGTTTGTTTACTAAATAGTCTTGGTAAAAACAACAAATTATAGATACCCATAAATATAGTTTTACAGAATCTATTGGTTCAAAGTGCAAAAACAAGATCTTGTTTCTGGGATTAAACAAGATAGGATTAAAAACCACTGGACTGCTGGTTTTTCATTGCATGGGACATTTCGAGGGACATCCCCATCATTTGTGTTCTCTTATGTTGATAGGAGGTGTCTGGCTGAGCTCTCATCACAGAGCTCTGCAAACCTGTTATTCAACAGTGATGATCGCAGTGGTGATCCCAGTCAGAGCTGAAGGGACTGAGTTTACTACAAGAAAGGGAGAATCATGCGGGGGCTATTTGGTCACATCATGACATCTCACCTGGAATTCAGGGACTTCAGAGAAACCCACATGGCATTAGCCTTGAAGCCTAAGTGGGTAGGCTCTCCATTGCCTTGAGGAAGAGGCTGGGTAGTTAACATTTTGAAAGCAATTTTCTGCCACTAAAGAATGTGTGGTTTATCAGAATTGTAAGAAATGTCAAATGATTGGGATTATCCCCTTTCTCTTTTCCTGTGTGCCTTCAATTAGCTGAATGAAAGCAAACCCATGGCTTTAGAACCAAAAATAGCTAGAGAAAAGTGACGCAGATTTCACCGAGATGAAAGAGTGGAACCCAGAAGCCTAATTAAAAGCAACTGAGAAACCAGTATTTGATACAGAGTTTACTCACCTGAAAAAATAAACCAAAAGCTCCAGCGAGGCTTCAGGGGAGGGCTGTGGGAAAGGGGGAGAGGTCTCAGGCGGGTCAAAAGAAAGCCTGGCCTGCGAAGACACAGAGCCTTACTATTTCTTTCCTTCTGGAGTCAGGGGAAGGTCAGCCAGCCAGTTGAGGCCACCAACATACTGAGACTGCCTGACAGTGGTCAGCTAAGGAGAGAATAAGCTCACATGCCCTGGTAGCAAGGACAACATTTACCCTCCCCAAATGCTTTGCTTTCTTTCCTATCTTGAAATGTGCATGATTAGCTAACCATCAACTCCTCCCCCCACTCTCCACCCCTGCAGGCTTCTTTTTTTTCTCCCAATTCCTCCCCTTCTTACTAAAATTCAGAATATTTCTGTGCATTCAGCATATGGGTTGTTTTTTATGGCAGGAGCTTTCAAGGACTTACTGTAAGAATTAGCCCTTTTTACCTAGAGGAAAATTTTCTTGGCTTTGAGATAAATCAAGGCCCAAGGTCACTCAAGAAATAAATGATTCCTTTTCATGCAATGCATACAGTACTTTTAACCTACAGATCAGCTCTCTGAACTGAACACTGGATATAAAAACAGCTTTGGTGATCCCTCTAAATGCAATTGTCATTTTGTCCAAGGTTTTATTTGGAGGCATAAGAAAGGATTTGACCTAATTTTCTTGGCTCTTAACTGCTGGGGGAGATGTCCTTCATTCTTTTCCTTTCCAAGTTTGATATACATTACCTTGGGTAGGGTGGGAGGTGGGGAATGTAGAAAGATGTAGATGGTGTCTCCAAACAAATGCAGTGGTTTTGTTAACTGCAAATCACTGAAATGACAGCACTGTTTTTGGAACAGTCTGTCCAGGAGGCAGAGACCAGATGTTCTCAAATGCTCTGTTCAGTCAGTCAGCCCTCTTTACTTCAGGCTTTGCCAATATTCCCCATAACATAGTGAGACTATCAACACTGGTTGTCAGCTACTGTTTCATAAGCTGAATGCACTTCACAAAGGGTATCCCAGTATGAGTATTTTACATGGACGTTACTATTGTCTTTCCTTAAATAATTTTGGAACACCAAATTCTTTTTACTTTGCTGGCTATTGCAGCTCTGGTATTTCAGAGAAATTTTATATTAAGTACTGAAGATAAGGCCTTATCTGCAAGAGCACAACCATCTTAAAGGAACATGTTAATGTAAACATAGGAATATCACTATGGTTCCCAAAGAATTGGGGTATTTTTTGCTTTCTTTCCTCTGTTTTTTTCTAATAAAGAGTATTACCCTTTATGTCTCTATTTTCTTGCCCCATTTCTTATCTTGGAACTTCTCCACCTGAAACTAAGGGCCAGCATTTAAAGATTGTGTGTCCAATACAACATTGAGGTTACTTACTTTGTCAAATGATTTTTCTTTTTGCTTTTGTTGTTTATTCTGGGACCTCATGGGCAGTGTTTAATTAATCATATTTCTCAGTAAAGCCTGTACAAGGCCCCCTTTATACCTGATTTCTCAACTACTCCTCCACTCTAATCCCAGGCCCAGTATAAGTTTTTTATATATATGTCCTAAAATAATAATGTATTATTTCTATAAAATATATTGGGTTATTTTGTATGTATGTATGCTTTAACTTCTGTAAATAGCATCATGGTATAAATTGTATCCTTTTTATTACTTTCTCCACTGAACAATATGCTATTAAGTCCTGTCCATGTGGCTGTATTACTGTATGTTCATCTTTTTATTTCCAGTTGCTTCACAGAGTGGCGTGTAAGCCACTCTGGTCTCTCCCACTACTCAAGTAGGCACACCCAGATAGAGAAGATGGCAAAATCAGAACTATTCATCTGGATGGGACAGTTACATAAAGTAAGGACAATCACTCTCTCACATACCCATGTAGATCCCTGGGTTGTCCTTTGTAGTCCATGACACAGTTGTGATGGTGTGGTATGGGTGATTATGAGTAAGAATCTGAAGAGATGCTATTAGACAGTACTATGCCTGCTTATTCTTTGCTATATCCCCTGTGCTTGTCTTAGAACCTGGGGAATAGGAAAATCTTGAGAGGAATTTGGTAGATGAATGTAGGAATAAGTGAGTAAAGGAATAACAATGATTGTATAACAGTTAAAGCCATGTTCTGGGAGTCAGACAAACTTAGAATTCATCCTGGCTGTACCACTGGGTAGTGGAGTCAACTTCTCTGATTCTATTATCTCCTATGGCACATGGGTTACCAGAGTTGTTTGGAAGATTATATGATAGAATAAAATCAGAGTAGCTGATTTTAAGCATTCCCCACTTAGCAGAATCTTAATGAAAGAAGATATTATCCAATCAATATTATAAATGTTAAGTGTTATGCTAGGGTTGTAACAGTATTTATGAGCATAAGGGTTATAAGCTTTCAGCAGATCACATGAATTAGAATTATTTTCTCCTTGGACTTGCACTATATGCAAATGTACTTAATACAAATAGCAGCTAAAAGCAGTTTATGTAAATACTCTTAATAATTGACCACAAAGAGAATTAAACTCAAGCTACTATGGCTTGCAAAATTAATACCATGGGTAGCTAGGCTCCATCTCAGCTACCACCAGTCATTTCATACCAGAGTGAGAAGTGCAAGATGAAGGTGTAAAGAAACAACCCTAAGTACCCATCTTGGGAACAGGAACCCAGAGTAAGGGACATTTCCAGATTTGCCAGGTAGTAAACTGTTCAAAGTCCAGCTTTCTCATTTTTTGTTGTCAGTATGCTGGTTATACTATAGATATTATACAAAACTTGAAAGAAGCAAAAAATTTAAAGAGAGAGAAATGGAATGAGTAAAAAATGTGAGGTGAAGCAGTTTTGACTAGAGCAGGAGTCAACAAAGCAACAGGAGGCAACGATTTGGCTTTTTGGCCAAATCCAGGCACAACCTAGTTTTGTAAATAAGGTTATATTAGTGTACAGCCATAGCCATTTGTTTAAGGATTGTCTATAGAGACTTTCAAATGTCAGAGTTAAATAGTTTTGGCAGAGGCTTTGTGGCCATACAGAGCCTAAAATATTTATTATCTGGCCCTTTATAGAAAAATTTTGTGTGGTGATTGATCTAGAAGAAGGGAGCACAAAATACCTGTCTTCACTGTGATTGAACAGTGATCTGCTATCGATATTGTCAGGTGGAACAGTCATAGAGAAATAAAGGGTTAGAGGAGCAAAATCTAACTTCCACATTTTAAACTCAGTCCTGATAACTACTGGGTCACAGAAGTTTCTGACAATGCACTCAAGATGCTCAAAGTCCAATTTTCTACCTACCATAAAAACAAACAAATAAAAAGAAGCTGATTTAGAAAAAATTTGGGAGGACTCTGTGCACCTCTAAATCACCCACTATTGGTCTCCATTAATAGCTTAGTCGTGGAACCTGTAATTTATTAAGGGAAATCCAGATTGTGCATGAAACTACAAAACTGCAACATGAAATCCAACCTTAGGCACACAGAGTTCCCCTTTCAAACTTTCCAGACCTCTCAGGTATTTTTCTGGAAATAGTGGATACAGTCCAGAAACCCATGAAACTAGGAAATGCTTCAATACTAAAGTCTGCTTTTACCAAGTTTGGTGTGTAGGTTACCACACTGATGTTTGCCACAAAAAGACCTTTTTCCATTGTCCTGTGAAAAATCATAAAGCAGAAATATTTGTTATTCATTTATTGAACTTACCTATAAGTGGAACCTAATCAACAGAACAAACAAGCAAGCAAAATATAACCAGAAACATTGAAATTGAGAACAAACGGGCAGTGACCAGAGGGGAGGTGGGAGAGGATAATGGAGGAGGAAGGGGGGAGAGTTTTTAGAAACAACTATAAAGGACACATGGGCAAAAACAAAGGCAGATAGGATCAGGGGAAGTGGGGATGGCTGGAGTTGGGGAGGAGTGGTGAGGGCAAAATGGAGACAACTGTACTTGAACAACAATAAAAAAAGTTAAAAACTTAAATAAAGCAATTGTTTTCAAATGGCAAATTTTTTTTTTAATTAAGAAAAAGAAATACTTGTTAAGGGCATCAAGAAACAATATGGACTGAAAGAGCAAAGAACTTTGACATGGAGGATTTAATCTGGATTTAGTCTGATTCTTTTTTTCCAAGAATGAAAGTTGGGTAACTGAATCTTTCTCAGATTTATTCTCCTGAAAATTAAAAAGCAATGATGCTAAAATTAATGCAGGCCATAGAGTTGTTTAGAGGGTTATTTTTAGTTTTTCTTGCCGCTCTCAACTGAATGTTAGGATTTCATATTGAGCCCTCAAAGTGGGAGACTTTGATTTGGGGTCTGGATATCCCTCCTGACATGGAATCTTTGATGACCTCTTTTAGTTCCCCAGAACACCTTTTCTCTGGGAACTAGTAATGCATACTGTGTTGTCCCCATAATTATCCCACCCTGCTGACCATCTATCTGCCAGGCTACTCAACTTGTGTAACACTTTTTCACTCTCTTCTAAGTAAGGTGGATCCTTGGCCAACTGATTCCATAGGAAGTTTAAAGGGCAAATCAATGATAATCACTTCCAGGCTAATTTCCTTATGATAAATTTCAGGGACTAGAATTGGTAACTAACAGATTTGTCTTTTACATACTGACCTATTAGAACTCTTTATATATATATGAAGAATGTTGGTCCTTTTTTTTCTGGAGATTTATGGAATTAATTATATATAGTCAAAGCTATTGATTTATTTTACAATCTCTGCCTTTAGTGTTAGTTTTAGAAAGGGTCTTTCAAAAACCAAAATTATATAAATATTTATCAAATTTCTTCTACCACTTGTAAGTTTTCCTTTTTAACATTTTGTCTCTTTAACTCAGCAAGAATTTATTTTGATATTTGGAGTGAGGTAAAAAGCATACCAATTCTTTTCCAGACAGGTAAGTTGTTTTCCCAGTGTGTTTAATAATTTATACTTTCACTATTAATATGACTACTTCATTTATCATATATTAAACAGTTATATACACTTGTGCCTGTTTTCAAAATGTGGAAACTTACATCTGTATCTGTGTTCATAGGGGACATGGTGGACTTGACAGAAGCAAGAACAAGGGAAGTAGATAAAACATTCCACAGGCCCTGCCAATATGGGGTCACTCATGAAGGTCATAGTGGGGATTGGGTAGAGTCTGAATTTACCACAGTTGTGTGTGGCTGGGTGGTGTACACTAACCTTAGGTTGAATTGTCTTTGACAAAGTATGATTGTGTTTCTAGAACGGCTAGCTCAAAGCATCCTAAAAATATCATCCTAATAATACTCATGAAATCCAAAATGACAGAACAACTCTTTTTCATTATTCAGAAAAAGAATAGAAAATTGAAGTGACTTTCTCAGAATTAGAGAGTGCTGGGAATAAAACTGAGGTCTTCTTGCTGTTAGCGTAAAATTAAATCAGTTTTCAAATCTGACGTTAACTGGCCCTATTGTGGAC
The DNA here is from genome assembly GCF_021234435.1 of Artibeus jamaicensis. Taxonomy (NCBI): domain Eukaryota; kingdom Metazoa; phylum Chordata; class Mammalia; order Chiroptera; family Phyllostomidae; genus Artibeus; species Artibeus jamaicensis. The sequence continues at coordinate 1,545,389 of NW_026521898.1, read as the reverse complement.
TTTTTGATCCCCTCTAATTCTCTAAGGTGTTTCCCAGAATATTTGAGTTTTGGTTTATTTTCTTAAGCCATTGAAGAACCTCTTTAAGTTTCCATTCACTTTAAGAACAGTTTTCTTTTTCTTCTAATGACTTTTTTTTCTGGAGCCATTCTATGCAAAGTGTGGTGTGGCATTTGGAGGAAGGCATACATTTGTGGCCCATTCGCTTTGACTTGGAATAGGGATCTCACATAAGAAACTGCCCGTGGCCAGTCGTCAGGCAAACGGCTCATGGTGCAACAAAGAATTAGCATGAGAGCTATGGTTCTCACAATGCCCTAATCTTTCTGGCCCTTATAACTCCCTCCACCCAGAAGGTTCTGATCCCTTGTGATAAGATTATATAACACACTTATCCAACATAATGCTTCACAATTTTAATAAAATTATCTATCACATAATTCATGGTTTAATACTCATGTTCCTGGCTAGATGATAGTCTCATGAAAACTCAACTTATGCAGGGCCTGCTTTAGGCATGAACAATCCAAGCAGCTACACAAAGCACCACGCTGAGAAGGAACCCATGTTTGGTTAATGCTCTGCTGTCATTGTTTTGAAATTTTTAACAATTTTTGAACAAGGGACACTGCAAATTATGTAGCCATCCCCAGATTTAAGTTCTGTCTTTTGAGGAATTCAAAACAAAGCACTGGTAGCCACAACTGCACAGTGGTTTTTCAGTATTGTTATTGAATAAACTCATAATGATGAGCTGGGGTGTGTTTATGTTTTCATCAATAAAATAGTATAGCAAAGACAAATTGCATGATTTATTTTTTAAAGGTGGATTCTGGAGAAATGATAAGTGACTGCTGCTTCAGACTGGAGTCTCCAGGAAGAATCCAGAGACTCTGAGGTATTGATTTGTGTGAGGAATCATCTGGGATCCTCCTGGCATTAGCATCTGTTGGGGAAGGGAATGAGGCAAGCTTGGGCTGAGGGAAAAATTGGGCTATGTAGCAGTCACTAGAAAAGTGCTTCTGCCAACCCACAGGATGCTCTAAAACTGGAATGACCCTTCAGTGCTGTCTCAAGTTAGGGCCAGCCTGCTAGCTCTGTTACTAGATGCAGGCTGTCCCAGAAGGCAAGGTGGCTGTCTTCAGCCTGCTGTGGTTCTCAGGCAGGGTGATTTTCCCCCACAGGAGACATTTAGCATTGTCTGGGCATATTTTGGGTTGTCGGGACTATAGAGTGGGAATCCAGTGGGTAGAGACTAGGGATACTGCTAAACATCCCAGGACACAGGGAATGGCCCTCACAACAAAGAATGATTGGCACAAAATGCCAATAGTGCAAGGCTGAGAAACCCTGGCCTACTGTAAGTCCTAAAGAAAGTGGCATCTGGGCCTTGTGCAGGATGTGCTCTCACAGCTGGGGAAATGCACCCCAGGGTCCTGAAGGGGTCTATAGGGATGCAGATTTGCATGCCTGGGCTTCACTTCTCTTCCAGAACCCCAGTGGGACAATTAAAGGAGGAAGGTAGTAGGACAAACTACAGCCCTGCAGGTAGTAAAGGATCCTCTCCATTCTAGACTTTCCTCACACTCAGAGAGTGCCTCTGCTGGTCTTGGTTGCTAATCTAGATGCACTGTCTCTTAACACCAGCCCAGAGTGGAGCTGTAGTGCAGCTGGAGTCCAATTTTTCCTCACATCTACAAAATGAGCCTACCCTCTGTGAACAAATTTCAGCAATGCCCCTCCTACATCAACTGGCCATGAGGAACTCCCTCTCTGAGGAGTCTATAGGTGCAGCATGCTATAGCATAGTGGATGACATGCATCCTAGGCCATCTGCTCATTTAGCTCACCTGAATCTTCTAGCTTTGCTCATGCCTGAGCCCACTTTCATTTTATGATGGTTTGCATTTTGGCTGCACCCATCCAATCTTATGACTTGGTGGACTTGATAGAACTCAGCTTGTGCTGGGCAGTTCTGGCTTTGTGGTACTTAGTGACATAATTCCGGCAATCTGGCTCTACTAGGGTCTAATAATATTTCACAAAGTGAATAATTCTCCACTTCAGCTGGTATGGACCCAATTTAAAACCCTCAAGGACTATGTTGTAATTCTCTTGTTGGGACTTGCTGTGCTGTCTACACAGCACCTTTTCCCACACAAGTACCTTCTATACCATAGGGGCAGCCAGGTAGTATGGCCACATGGCAGGGACATTCTTTGCACTACATCTTACTCTGAGCTCCCCTCAAAGCTGACATCCTTTGTGTAGTAGATTGAATTGTGTCCTCCCAAAAGATGTCTTCAATTCCTACCCCCTAGGAATTGTGAATGTGGATTTACTTAGAAAGGGTGTCTGCACCTGTAATTGCATTAAGGATATCCAAATAAGATTATCCTAGATTTAGGGTAGGCCCTAAATCCAATGAACAGTATCCTTATCAGAGAAAGGAGAGGGATATTTCAGACTGGCAGAGAAAGCTATACAGGGGAGATGGTCATATGAAAACTGAGACAGAGACTAGAGTGACATAGCCACAAGGTAAAGAATGCCTGGAGCCAGCAGAAGCTGAAAGAAAGGACTCTCCCCTGGAGCCTTCAGAGGAAGCGTGTTCCTGCTGACATCTTCAATTTGGAATTTTGACCTCCAGCACTGTGAGAGAATATATGTTTTTCTTTTTTATTGAATTTATTAGGGTGACATTGGTTAATGAAATTATATAGACCTCAAGTGTACAGTTCTATAGTACATTATCTGTATATTGTATTGTGTGTTTACCATCCAAAGTGAAGTCTTCTTCTATCACCATTTATTCTCCCGTTAACCTCTTTTATATCACCCTTTCCCAACACCTCTCTTTTCCTCTGGTAATCACTATCCTATTGTCTGTGTCCATGAGTTTTTTCCTTAACCTGTTCACCTTTTCATCCAACCCCTCACCCCCTCCCCTCTGACAGCTGTTCATCTGTTTTCTGTATTTATAAGTCTGTTTCTATTTTGTTTGTTTATTTTGTTCATTATATTTCACATAAAAATGAAACCTTATGGTATTTGTCATTTTCTGGCTTATTCCATTTAACACAATACACTTTAGGACTATCCATGATGTTGAAAAAGGCAAGATTTTCTTTTTAAAGGCAAGTGGTATTTTCCATTGTGTAAATGTACCACAGCTTTTTTATCTACTCTTATACCGATAGGCGCTTCAGCTGCTTCTTAATCTTGACTATTGTAAATAAACTACAATGAATATGGGGTTGCATATATTCTTTCAAATTAGATTTTTGGGTTTCTTCAGAAATATTCTCAGAAGTTGAATCACTGTATCATACTATAGTTTCATTTCAAATTTTTTTTGAGGAAATTTCATGCTGTTTTCCACAATGGCTGCACCAATCTGCATTCCCACCAACAGTGCACAAGGGTTACCTGTTCTATATATCCTCTCCTACCCTTGTTGTTTGTTGATTTATTGATTATTGATGATAGCCATTCTGATAGGTTGAGGTGTTATCTCATCGTGGTTTTAATTTGCATCTCTTTCATGATTAGTGATGTTGAGCATCTTTTCCTATGTCTGTTGGCCATCTGTACATCTTCTTGGAATAAACTTCTACTTGGATTCTTCACTCGGTTTTTTTCTTTCTTTTAAATTTTTAAAATTTTATTTAGTTATTTTTCAAGTACAGCTTTTTATCTGTTTCTCCCATCCCAGCCCCCCCCGCCCCGTGCTCCCCACCTCCCCCCATTTCCACCCCCTTGGTTCTCTTTCCTATATCCTTCCTATTTGTTGCTCCAAATCCCTCCCCCTTTTTTTCCCTTAAATTCCTTTCCCTCTCCCCTCTGGTCACTGTCCCCTTGTTCTCTATTTCAGTGTCTTTTTTTTCCTGCTTGCTTGTTTGTTTTGTTGTTTAGCTTCCTGTTAAAGGTGAGATCATATGGTATTTGTCTTTCAACACCTTGCCTATTTCACTCAGCATAATGCTTTCCAGTTCCATCCATGTTGTTGCAAAGGGTAGGAGCTCTTCTTTCTCTCTGCTGCATAGAATTCCATTGTGTATATGTACCACAATTGTTTGATCCACTCATTTACTGATGGGCACCTAGGTTGCTTCCAACTCTTGGCTATTGTAAATTGTGCTGCTATGAACATTGTGGTGCATAGGTTCTTTGATATTGATGTTTTAGGATTCTTAGGATATAATTCTAGCAGTGGAATTGTTGGGTCAAAAGGCAGGTCGATTTTTATTTTTCTGAGAAAATTCCATACTGTTTTCCATAATGGTTGTACCAGTCTGCAGTCCCACCAACAGTGAACTAAGGACCCCTTTTCCCCACAATCTCTCCAACATTTGTTGTTTGTTGCTTTGTTTATGATAGCCATTCTGGTGTAAAGTGGTATCTCATTGTGGTTTTAATTTGCATCTCTCTGATAGCTAATGATATTGAGCACCTTTTCATGTGTCTCTGGATATTCTGTATGTCCTCCTTGGAGAAGTGTCTGTTCAAGTCTTTTTCCCATTTTTTAATTGGGTTGGTTGTCTTCTTAGAGTGGAGTCATGTGAGTTCTTTGTATATTTTGGAGATTAAACATTTGTCTGAGGTATCATTGGAAAATATGTTTTCCCATGCAGTTGGTTGTCTTGCTAATTTAATACTGTTTTCTTTAGCCATGCAGAAGCTTTTTATTTTGATGAGATTCCATTTGTTTATTCTTTCCTTCATATTCCTTGCTCTAGGGGACATATCAGTAAAAATGTTGCTGCACAAAATATCTGATATTTTCTTGCCAATGTTCTCCTCTAGGACTTTGATGGTGTCATGGCTTATATTTAAGTCTTTTATCCATCTTGAATTTATTTTGGTATATGGTGTAAGATGGTGCTCAAGTTTCTTTTTTTTTTTTTTGCACGTAGCTGTCCAATTCTCCCAACACCATTTGTTGAAGAGGCTATCTTTACTCCATTTTATGTTACTGCTCCCTTTGTCAAATAGTAATTGACTGTAGAGAGTTGGGTTTATTTCTGGGCTCTCCATTCTAATCCATTGGTCTATGTGCCTGTTTTTATGCCAGTACCAGGCTGTTTTGATTACAGTGGCCTTGTAATACAGTTTGATATCAGGTATTGTGATCCCTCCTACTTTGTTCTTCTTTCTCAAAAGTGCAGCTGCTATTCAGGGTCATTTATGGTTCCATATAAATTTTTGAAGTGTTTGTTCTATGTCTGTGAAATATGCCATTGGTACTTTAATAGGTATTGCATTGAATCTGTATATTGCTTTGGGTAATATGGACATTTTGATGATGTTAATTCTTCCAATCCATGAACAAGGTATGTGTTTCCATTTGTTTGTGTCTTCCTTGATTTCTTTCTTCAGGGCTGTGTAGTTTTCTGCATACAGGTCTTTTACCTCCTTGGTTAGGTTTATTCCCAGATATTTTATTTTTCTTTTTGCTATATCAAATGGGATTTTTCTCTTTATTTCTGCTTCTGCTGATTCACTGTTGGTATACAAAAATGCCTTTGATTTCTGGATATTGACTTTGTAACCAGCTGTTTTGCCAAACTCATTATTTAGTTTGAGCAGTTTTTGGGTAGAGTCTATAGGATTTTCCATGTACACTATCATGTCATCTGCAAACAGTCACAGTTTTGCTTCCTCCTTTCCTATTTGGATGCCTTTTATTTCCTTTTCTTGCCTGATCGCTGTGGCTAAAACTTCCAATACTATATTGAATAGAAGTGGTGAAAGTGGACATCCTTGTCTTGTTCCTGATCTTAGTGGAAAAGCTTTTAGTTTTTTCCCATTGACTATGATATTGGCTGTAGGTCTCTCATATATGGCCTTTATTATATTGAGGAATGCTCCCTCTATTCCCACTTTGCTGAGTGTTTTTATCATAAATGGGTGTTGTACCTTATCGAAAGCTTTTTCCGTGTCTATTGATATGATCATGTGGTTTTTGTCTTTGCTTTTGTTTATGTGATGTATTACATTTACTGATTTGCAAATATTGAACTGTCCTTGAATCCCTGGGATGAATCCCACTTGGTCATGGTGTATGATCTTTTAGATATATTGTTGGATGTGATTTGCCAATATTTTGTTGAGGATTTTAGCATCTATGTTCATCAGTGATATTGGCCTGAAGTTCTCTTTCTTTGTTGTGTCTCTATCTAGTTTTGGAATTAAGAGGATGCTGGCTTCATAAAAAGAATTTGGTAGTGTTCCCTCCTTCTGGATTTTTTGGAATAATAGTCTGTGGATAATAGAGGTTAGCTCTTCCTTAAATGCTTTGCAGAATTCTCCTGTGAAACCATCTGGTCCAGGGCTTTTGTGTGATGGGAGTTTTTTGATTACTGCTTCAATTTCTTTTGCTGTTATTGGTGTATTTAGATTTCTTTGCTTCTTTTTCATTGAGTTTTGGAAGATTGTATTTTTCTAGAACGTGTCCATTTTCCCTGGGTTTTCAAATTTTGTGGCATACAGTTCTTCATAGTAATTTCTTACAATCCCTTCTATTTCTGTGGTATCGGTTGTAATCTCTCCTCTTTTGTTTCTGACTGTGTTTATTTGTATCTTCTCCCTTCTTTTCTTGATGAGCCTGCTTAAAGGCTTGTCTATTTTGTTTATCTTCTCAAAGAACCAACTCCTGGATTCATTGACCCTTAGAATTGTGCTTTTAGTCTCTATGTCATTTAATTCTGCTCTAATCTTGGTTATTTCCTTCCTTCTGCTTGCTCTGGGCTGTCTTTGTTGTTGTTCCTCGAGTTCTTGCAGGCATAGGGTTAGGTTGTTTGTTTGAAATGTTTCTATCTTCTTTAGGTAGGCCTGCATTGCTATAAACTTCCCTGTCAGGACTGCCTTCACTGTGTCCCATAAGTTTTGGGTTGTTGTGAGATCATTTTCATTTGTTTCCAGAAACGTTTTTATTTCTTCCCTAATTTCATTCTTGACCCATTCATTGTTTAATAGTATACCATTCAGTCTCCATGATTTTGGGTGCTTTGGGTTTTTTCCTTTGGGATTGGTTTCCAATTTCAGTCCCTTATGGTCAGAGAAGATGCTTGGCATGATTTCAATTTTCTTAAATTTTTTGAGACTCGTTTTGCGTCCTATCACGTGGTTTATCTTTGAAATGTTCCATGTGCATTTGAAAAGAATGTATATTTAGCTTCTTTGGGATGAAGGGCTCTATATATATCCATTAAGTCCATTTCCTCTAGGGTGTTGTTTAATGCTGCAATATCTTTGTTGATATTTTGTTTGGAAGATCTGTCCATTTTTGATAGTGGGGTGTTAAAATCCCCTACTATAATTGTGTTGCTGTCAATATCTTTCTTGAAGTCCTCTAAGATTTTCTTGATATATTTGGGTGCCCCTGTGTTTGGTGCATATATGTTTACAATGTTAATGTCTTCTTGGTGGATTCTTCCCTTGAGTATAATGAAGTGACCTTCTGGGTCTCTCCTTATGGCCCCTTTTTTGAAGTCTATTTTGTCCGATATGAGAATTGCTACCCCAGCTTTTTTTTCTTGTCCATTTGCTTGGAAAACTTGTTTCCAGCCTTTCACTTTTAGTCTGTGATGGTCTTTTGTCCTGAGGTGGGTCTCTTGTAGGCAGCATATGTGTGGGTCATGCTTTCTTATCCATTGAGCTATTCTGTGTCTTTTGATTGGAGCATTTAATCCATTTATGTTTAAGGTTATTATTGATAGGTACTTATTCATTGCCATTTTTGTACATGTGTTCCTCTCTGTCTCCCTCTTATCCTTCCTTCCCTTAAAGCAGTCCTTTTAGTATTTCTTGTAGAGCTGGTTTGGTGGAGACATATTCTTTTAGGCTTCTTTTGTTTTGGAAGCTCTTTATTTGGCCTTCTATCTTGATTGAGAGCCTTGCTGGGTAAAGTAGCCTTGGTTGTAGGCCTCTGGTTCTCATTACTTGGAATATTTCTTGCCATTCTCTTCTTGCTTGAAGTGTTTCCATTGAGAAGTCAGTAGCTAACCTTACTGGGGCTTTCTTGTATGTTACTTCTTTTTTCTCCCTCGCTGCCTTTAAGATTCTCTCTTTATGTTGGAATTTTGCCATTTTGATGATGATGTGTCTTGAAGTGAACCTCCTTGGGTTCCTCTTGATTGGGACTCTGTGATTTCTGAGTTTGTGTGACTTTTTCTCTCATTAAATTAGGGAAATTTTCTCTCATTGCTCTTTCAAATGTATTTTCTATCCCTTGTTCTTCTTCTTCTCCTTCTGGTATTCCTATTATTTGGATATTATTAAGTTTCATATTGTCTTGCATTTCTGCAAGACATTTCTCAATCCCTCTTCATTCTTTCTGAGCCTCTTTTCATTTTCTTGCTCTTTCTGTGAGATGCTTTCTACCTTGTCCTCCAACTCACTAATCCTATCCTCCGCTTCATCTATCCTACTTTTGAAACTTTCTACTGTGTTCTTCAATTCAGAAATTGTGTTCTTCATTTCCTCTTGTCCCTTGCTGATATTTTCTATTTCATGTTGATGTAGTTTGCAGAGAGATCATTGTAGTTCCCCTGTAGTTTCTGATAGCTCATTGTGAGCTCTTTGAACTTTGTAATAACTAGTGCTTTGAATTCAGTATCTGATAGTTGATTAGCCTCTATTTCATCTGACATTCTTTCTGAAGTTTCTGCTTTTTCTTTCATTTGGGGATTGTTTCTTTGTCTTCCCATTGTTTGAGACTCTTCTTGTTAGTCTCAACTTCTAAAATTAATCTGTTCTGAAACCCTGGGTTTATGGTGTGAAGGTCTGTGGTATGATACCTGTGAAGTTCAGTGGTGCAGACTCCTTCAAGTATCTTGATGTTCTCCGTCTCCACCTACTCTCAAGCTGGTCCTCGAGCTGGTCCTCGCGGTGGTCGCCTACCACTGCTGAGTGTCCCGAGTCCAGTAGCCGACTCCTCCAGCACCCTGGCTTGTTACTACATTAGCGACACAGGGGCCGAGAGTGTTCCAGCTCCCATAGCTGACTCCTCCGGTGCCCAGGCCCGTCTCTATGGCAGCGGCACAGGGGCCTCCAGTGTCCTGTCTCCTGTAGCTGACTCCCCGGTGCCCAGGCCCATCACAGGGTTCTTGAGTGTCCCGGCTCAAGTACCTGACTCCCCGGCATCCAGTCCCATTGCTATGGCAGAGGTACAGGGGCCGAGAATGTCCCGGCTCCTTTAGCTGACTCCTGGGTGCCCATAGCTGACTCTCGGCACCCAGGCCTGTCTCTATGATGGCAACACAGGGGCCTCCAGTGTCCCAGCTCCCATAGCTGACTCCTCTGGCTCCCAGGACCATCACAGGGGCTTGGAGTGTCCGGCTCCCATACCTGACTCCTCGGCTCCTAGGCCTGTTGCTATGGCAGCGGCACAGGGGCCACCAGCTCCCGTAGCTGACTCTGCCGCTGTCTGGTGTTTCAGTGTCAGTCACAATCTCTGGTCTTTTAATTTCATAAATGCTGGGTAACCAATGGTTTATTGTGCTGTTTCTCTATAGATCTGCCAGGATTTTCACCCACAAGTACAGGAGCTAAAATCTGCTCCATCCTACTCCGTCGCCATCTTCCCAGCCTCCCGGTTCTTTCTATTTTTATCTTGATGAATCTGGTTAGAGGTTTATCAATCTTGTTTACTTTTTCAATAAATGAGCTCTTGGTTTTATTTGTATTTTGTGCTGTTTTTTAGACTTCTTTTTATTTATTTCTCCTCTGATCTTTATTTCCTTTGTTCTATTCAGTTTTGGCTTTGTTGTTCTTTTTCTAGTTTCCTTAAGTGTAAGGTTAGATTATTTATTTGAGTATTTTCTTGTTTCTTGAGATAGGACTGTAACGCTCTGAATTTTCCTCATAGGACTGCTTTTGCATGTCCCATAAATTTTGGGTTGCTGTGTTCTCATTTTCATTTGTTTCTAGGTATCTTTTGATTTTATCCTTGATCTCATTGTTAACTCATTAATTGTTTAGTAACATGTCACTTAGGTTCATGTCTTTGTGTGTTTCCAGTTTTTTTCTCTTATTGAATTTCTAGTTTCATGCATTGTGGTCATTGAAGATGTTTGATATGATTTCAGTCTTCTTAAATTTACTGAGACCTTTGTAGAGTCCTAACATGTTGTCTATCTTAAAAAAAATGTTTTATTTGTACTGAAAATAATGTATACCCTGCTGCTCTGGGGTGAAATGTACTGAAAATATCAATTCAATGCATTCAGGTTAGTGTTTTATTTAAGGTCATTGTTTCTTTGTGGATTTTCTGTCTGAAAGATCTATCTATTGATGCCAATGGGGTGTTAAAATCCCCTACTATGTCTGTATTATTGTCAATATCTCCCTTTATTTCCATAAAGATTTTTTTATTGTTGTTCAAGTACAATTGTCTCCATTTTTACCTCACCATGTCCTGCTGCTCCATTCATCATCACCTCCCACTCTTAAACCTACCCTCTTTGGCTTCATGCATGTGTCATTTATACATGTTCCTTTATGGCCCCTCCCCTATTATCCCTCTTCCCCCTCCTCTCTGGTAACTATGACTTTGTTCTTCATTTTAATGTTTCTGGTTGTATTTTTCTTATTTGTTTGTTTTGTTGATTAGGTTTCACTAATATGTGAGATCATATGGTGTTTGTCCCTCACCACCTGGCTTATGTCACTTAGCATAATGCTCTCCAGTTTCATCCATGCTGTTGCAAAGGGTAGGAGCTCCTTTTTTCTCTCTGCTGCATAGTATTCCATTGTATAAATGAACCACAGTATTTTGATTCACTCATTTATTGATGGGCATTTAGGTTGCTTCCAGCACTTGGCTATTGTAAATTGTGCTGCTATGAACATTAGGGTGCATAGGTTTTTTTGAATTGATGTTTCAGGGTCCTTAGGGTATAATCCCAGCAGTGGTATTGCTGGGTGAAAAGGCAGTTTCATTTTTTGTTTTCTGAAGAAGTTTCATGCTGTTTTCTGTAGTCACTGCACCAGTCTGCATTCCCACAAACAGTGCACTAGGTTTCCCTTACCTCTCCAACCTCACCAGCACTTGTTGTTTGTTGTTTTGTTTATGATGGCCATCATCACTGGTGTGAAGTGTTATCTCATTGTAGGTTTAATTTTCATCTCTCTGATGTCCAGTGATGCTGAGCATTCTTTCATATGTCTCTGGGCCCTTTGTATGTCCTGCTCAGAGAAGTTTGTGTTCAAGTCCTTTGCCCATTTTTTAAATTGGGTTGTTTGTCTTCCTGGAGTGAAGTTGTGTGAGTTCTTTATATATTCTGGAGATCAAACCCTTGTACAAAGTATCATTTGCAGATATGTTTTCCCATAAAGTTGGTTCTCTTTTTATTTCAATGCTCTTATGCCCATAAAGGTTTGTTTTATATATTTAGATGCTCCTATGTTGGGTGCAAAAACATTTATGAGAATTACATAATCCTTGTATTCTCATGTCGGATTATTCCCTTTATCATTATATGGTGTCCTTGTTTATCTCCTACTTTGTTTTAAAGTCTATTTTGCCAGATACAAGTATTGCTATCCCAGTTATTTTTCTTTTTTAATATATTTCATTAATTATGCCATTGCAGTTGTCCCATTTCCCCCACTTAATTCCCTTCGACCCTGAACACCCTCTCCCCTCACATTCTCTGCCTTTAGTTCATGTCCATGGGTCATAAGTTCTTTAGTTTCTACATTTCCCACACCACTCTGGCCCTCCCCCTGTCTTTTTTCTCCTCACCATCTCTGCTACTTATTCTCTGTACCTTCTCCCCACCCTCCTCCTCTCACCCACCTTTTGCTAGCCCTCCGTGTGATATTCATTTCTGTGGCTCCACACCTGATATAGCTGTCCGCTTAGTTTGCTTTTGTTTTAGGTGTGGTTGTTAATAAATATGAGCTTGCTGTCCTTTCATTGTTCATATTTTTAACTCCTTTTTCTTAGATAAGTTTCTTTAAGATTTCATATAATAAGAGCTTGGTGATGATGAACTCCTTGAACTTGACCTTATCTGAAAAGCACTTTATCTGCCCTTCCATTCTAAATGAAAGCTTTGCTGGATAGCACAATCTTGGATGTAGGTCCTTACCTTTTATGACTTCAAATACTTCTTTCCAGCACCTTCTTGCCTGTCAGATCTCTTTTGAGAAATCAGTTGACAGTCTGATGGGAACTCCTTTGTAGGTGACTGTGCCCTTCTTTCTTGCTGCTTCTAGGATTCTCTCCTTCATTTTAATCTTGGTAATGTAATTATGATGTGCCTTGGTGTGTTTCTTCTTGGGTCCACCTTCTTTGGGACTCTCTGAGCTTCCTGGACTTCCTGGAAGTCTATTTCTTTTGCCAGATTGGGGAAGTTCTCTTTTATTATTTGTTCAAACAACTTTTCCACTTGTTGCTCTTCCTCTTCCCCTTCTGGTACCCCTATAATTTGTATGTTGGAATGTTTAAAGATGTCTTGGAGATTCCTAGGCCTGTCCTCATTTTTTTGAATTCTTGTTTCTTCATTCTTTTCTGTTTGGTTGTTTCTTTCTTCCTTCTGGTCCACTCCATTGATTTGAGTCTCAGTTTTCTTTCCATCACTATTGGTTCCCTGTGCATTTTCCTCCATTTCACTTAGTGTAGCCTTCATTTTTTCATCTAATTTGCAACCAAAATCAACCAGTTCAGTGAGCACTGTGATCACCAGTGTTTTGAACTGTTCATCTGGTAGGTTGGCTATCTCTTGGTTGCTTAGAAGTATTGGCTCTGGGGTTTTGAGCTGTTCTTCTGCTTGAGCTAAAATGTTTTGGTCTGTTTGCACCTGTTACATATGAGGGCCGGAGCCTTAGGTGTTCACCAGGGTGGGGCAACCCACATTGCTGGGTTGTGATTCTGTATGTGGGTGTGGGGTTAGAGAGACAGCAATGGTACTCGTTCCTCTTCCTCTTGGATTTTGGTCCCTTCTGTCACTTCCCACAAGCAAACTGGATCTTTCTGGTACTAGTTCCCAGGTGGGTGGGCTTGTGTATATTCTAGGACCCAGTGGGTTTCTCCAATGAACTCTTCTGTGAGGCTGGGAGCCTCTCCCAGCACCTCAACTCCTGAAAGTTTTTTCAATTGGTGCTATTAGGTTTCATTTTCCATTGCTGGGGCCCTGGGTTGCGTGGTCTGCCTCATTGCCCCCCCCCTTTTTTTTGCCTGGTTTATCTGCCTTGCATGCCTCACTGGGTTTGCTCATTTCCTTCCAGCACCCAGTTCTGGTGATCTATGCTTCTGCTGGTCGGGACCCCTCTTTGCCAGCTGCAGACTCCACCTCTCTTACTGGTCTGGATGAATGGTTCATTTTTGTTGGACTTCTGTACAGTTCAATTTTCTGTCTGTTCTGGCTATGTTTTGTTTCTAAATCTTTGTTGTCCTTAAATTTGGTTGTGCAAGGAGGTACAGTATTTCCACCTATGCCTCCATCTTGGCCAGAAGTCCCTATCGCAGTTATTTTTCATTTCCACTTTAATGAAATATCTTTTTCCATCCCTTTACTTGTAGTCTCTGCATGTCTTTCATTGTGAAGTGGGTCTCTTTTAGACAGTATGTATATGTTTCTTATTTTCTCATCCATTCAGCTATCTTGTCTTTTAGTTGGAGTATTTAAGCCATTAACTTTTAAAGTAATTATTGTTAAGTATGTATTTATTGTCATTTTATTCTTTTAGCTATATTCCTCTTCTTTTTTCTTCTTTTTCCTCCTCCTCCTCCTCACCCTCCTCTTACTCTTTTTCCTCTTTTTCTTTTTCCACTTCTGTTTCTTCTACTTTTTCACGCTTTTCAAGAAGACCTTTTAACATTTTTTATAATACTGGTTTGGTGATAACAAATTCCTTTAGCTTTTTCCTATTTGGGAAGCTCTTTATTTCTCTTTCTATTTTAAGTAATAGCCTTGCTGGATAGAGTAGGTGGTTGTAGGTCCTTGCTTTTCATTACTTCAAAAATTTGTAGAAATTTTCTTTGGCCTGAAATATTTCTGTTGAGAAATCAACTTATAGACTTATGGGAGCTCCCTTGTAGGTAACTAACTCTCTTTTTGTTTCTGCTTGTAAGATTCTATCTTTGTCTATAATGCTTGACACTTTAATTGTGATGTGTCTTAGCATGGGTTGGTTTAGGTTTATCTTGTTGGGATTCTCTGTACTTCCTGGACTTGGGTGTCTTTTTTCTTCACTAGGTTAGGGGAAGTTTTCACTTATTACTTGTTCATATAGGTTCTTTATCCCCTGCCCGCACTCTTCTCCTGCTGGTAGCCTGAGATGCAAATGTTGTTAAATGTCAGTCTTGCTTCAGGTTGTCCCAAATATTCCTTAAGCTATCTTCATTTTTTAAAGTTCTTTTTTTCATTTTGATGTTCCAATTGGGTGTTTTTTCTACCTTTTCTTTCAAGTCATTGATTTGAACCTCTGCTTTATCTAACATATGTTTGTTCCTTCCAGTGTGTTGTTATTCATTTCAGATATTGTGTCCTTTATACAATATCTGAAGAACCAAGACTGGTTCTTATCATGATTTCTATTTCCTTTTTCATGTTGCCAAAGTTCTCACTAAGTTCTCTGAGCATCATCATAGTCATTTTTTGGACTCTCTATCTGGTAAATTGCTTGCCTTCACTTCATTTAGCTCTTTTTTTTCTGGAGATTTCATATATTTAGGACCTGCTTTTTTTGTCTTTACTTTTGGCTGTATTTTGTGTTTGTTTCTATGTATTATATAGATCTGCTGTTACTCCCAGTCTCATGGCCTTATATAGTAGGTGCCCTGTGTGATCCAATGGCACAGTCTCTTTTATCAACAAACTCTGTCCCTTGTGTGGGTTATGTGAGCCTTCCTGTTGTAATTGTGTCTTGATTGCTACTGGCTTATTTGTGCATGGGATTAATCCTCAGTTCACTGTGAGGATAAAACCTGACCACAGTGTGTGAACTGCTGTGTAGGTTCTAACTGTGCTAAGTAGAATTTACCTTAGAGTGGGCTGGTAGTGCCTATGGAAATCTCTTGCATATGCCACTGTGAAGCCAATTCAGTCTCACTCAGTTATCATCTGGAGCTGCCCACCAGGTGTGTCTGTTCTGGGGCCTTTTGAAAGATATTGTGGTGCAGAATGTCAGACACTGACTGTAATTGGACCTGGTAATCTGCTTGGAGCTACAAAGGATCCACAGTTTGTGGCTGCCTCTGTAGGGCCTTGGTGTGAGTGGACCTTGCTGTGCATTAAGATTAGCTTCTACCAGCACCAAGCTTGGGGACAGGTCAGCAAAAGGGCCAAGGTACCTGCCTTCTCTGCCTGCCAGCTACCTGTTAGCCTCTATTCCTACGAGAGTATCTGGCAGTACTTGAGTTTCATGTGGAAGATTCTCAGTGAGTCACCAGGTAGGAGCCAGTGGTTTCACCAAATTGATACACATTTGATCTCAGTGCCAGTGCTGAATATGAGGCCACTCAGCAAAAGGTCCAGGGTATATCAATTCTAGCCACCCACTGGGTGCTCATAGACTTTTGTGGAAAGAGGGTCCCAGGAAATCATTAGGGTGAGGCCAGCAGAGTTTATCAGGACTAAACAGACCAAGTCTGGCCACATGAAGAGAGAGGTCTGCACCAGTCTGACATGCAAGAAAAAATTGTCCCCTGTCCTAGAGCCTTACAACTCAGTCTGTCACAGACCTTGCTGGGAGTCTGAGCTCAGCAGAGTGGGGCTTTCAGGAGTTGGGAGGGTGGACCTAGTGGATCTACCATAAAGGGAAGCACCAATCAGGCTTGGGGAAAGAGGGAGGAGTGGCTCCCTTTGCAGAGCCAACCAACTCATTCACTGACACCCTCTGAGTTTGTTCAAACCTCTATACCCCTGTCCGGGCAGTTGACTCTTAAGCAGAGCATGAGCTCCACAGATTAGAGTGACAGGGAGTTCAGAGGGTGGGCTATTGCATTCCCCCAAGCTGATGCCAGAAGGAGAGGGTACTCCATCTAAGAAAGATGGCATTTGTGGTGTGACAGGGACTCAGCATAGGGAGCCTGGCAGCTGTCCCTTCAGCTCTGTCCCCAAAGCCACAAACCCCTGTCTCCCTCATGTGACTCTAGTGAACTCTGCCTTCCCAACAGAGCCCAGGGTTAGTGACCACAAATGAGATTTTGTGCATTGGCCCTTTAAGAGGGTACCTGTGTCTCTAGAAGACTACCATCTGCAGATGGGATTCCTGTTAATTTTCACAGACAGATTTTATGTGGGCCACTCTTCCTAGCTCTGATGCTCTTGCCTGGGGAGACCAAAGTGGAGTTGAGACTCCACACTACTCAGGGGGAATTTTTACAACTCAGATATCCCCCTGGGATCTCAGTCACTGCCTGTAGGAGTGGGGCTAGCCTTTTGCCAGCCTTTTGTATCTCCACTTTTCCTACCAGTCTTGATGTGGCTTCTTCTATAAATTCTTGGTTATAAGACTTGTGTTCAACTATTCTTCAGTTTGTTATTGAGGTTGCTTGTTCTATGTTTTAGTTGTAATTCTAGTTTGGTCCCAGGAAGAGGTGAGTGTAGCTTCCATCTTCTCAGGTGCCATCTTGGATATCTCTACATGTCTATTGTTTCTACATAGTTTGTGGCTTATCAGACCTGCCTAGGATGAGAATTCAACTTTCTTTTGTTATTTTTTCTAAAAAATATTTTATAATTGTATAGTTATGAAATGGATAAATATCTGTTTATGCCAATTTATATATAATTGTATAACATTATATGTAATATAACTTTTATAAAATGTCTCTTATAATTTTTGTTGTTGCCATTGTTATAATTTCACTAATTTTGACATTCCTTTAGGACAGGTCGTGAATATAGAAGTATATTAAAATCAATTTGATCTATTTCAATACCTTCTTTTTTGGAAAAAAAGGTTAACTGCAATTTTGACTAATTTAACTTTTTCATTAAAACTTACTGGGGTGATATTGGTTTATAAGATTATATAGGTTTCAAGTGGGCAATTTTACGATACATGATCTATATATATATTGCCTTGTGTGCCTACCACCCAAAATTAAATCACTTTCTGTCACCATATATTTGTCTCCCTTTACCCTTTACTATCCCCCCACACCACTCCCCTCTGGTAACTACCGTACTGTTGTCTGTGGTTATTCTTATGTTTAATCCTCAACCTGGTACTCACTACTTCTGCTTTTTAGCTGCAAGAACTGAGAGTCTCTACATATTGCCAAAGAGCCCTCTGGTTCTCGCACTCAGACTTTAATTGCTAAGTAATCTTTTTCATTCTTTCCAAAGAACCTACTATTTTCTTTTCCAAAGAATCTGCTACCTCTAGGAACAGTTTTCAATTGTGTTGTTATTATGCTTCTATCTCCTCCATATTTATCAGACACTTGATACAACTGAAACCTCTAGTGTACTTTTTTTCTACTGCTATGTCATTTCAGTTACCTCCAGTAAAAGTTTCACCACCGTCATCTTGTTTCAGAGGCCATCAATGCTCCATCTGCCACTAGTGATGGGCTTCTCATTGCCAGCAGCTGGATACAGCACTAGAAACCTGTTCATTGAACTCCTGCTGACTGAGGCAACTCCTGGGACCAATAGCTGCAGATTAGCTCCCCGTAAGAAGCAAACTCAGAGATAAAAATTATCCTGCTGTAATATTATTAGGAAGTTCTCTCTGGAGTAACAGCTGTGAGGAAGAGAAGGGTGCAGGTTTGAACAAAGGAAGAAGATATCATCTACCACACAGGGAGCTCTTTATCCTACAGAGTTGTCCCAAGTTGGGATAAGGGGACCAAGATTTAACACCATCACGGCAACAGTCATTTGGATACAGAGTCTCCTTAGGAAGAGAATATGAACTTTGGGTGACACTGCTGTCTTCTGCCAAAAGCAATTCCTGGAGAGGGCTGACAGCCAAGCTCTAGCAGCCAGTAGCTCCATCAGCCAATAGTATCTGGATGGCTCTACCCAGCATCAGCTGCTGCTTCTGTCAATTTTCAGAAATGCAATAGGATATTCACATAATATTATATCCACATATTATAATTAGTATATTACCTTTATAATAATATACAATTAATATAAACATAATGTTAGTCAGTTATATATAATTAATAATATTCTTTTGTTAATATATAATATTCACATCATTGTGATATATACCTTACATATTATAAGAAACAGACCTCTCCAAAATCTTAGGGTTAAGGATGTGCTTGAGTTGGAGATAGAGCGACTATAACTGAATTTAACCTTGGCAGAGTCAAAATAAGCACCAGAAATTATTCCTTTAGTTTCTATTAACTTGGGGACCGGATTCTGGAAAATTTCTAAGTCCCCTAGCTCAGGCAGGCAAAGCCTGTGCCAAGCAGTCGATGAGAACACACATTTGCACGTTTTTAGACACCCTTGTTGGTTCCAACATTGGCAGCACAATGAATGTCTGGCAAGCTACCAAGCACATATTTTCCTTAGACCCAGGGAAAGGCAGAATTTAATGGTCACTGGCAATGACCTAGAGACTGTAATTTTGACAATTCTCATCGTGTGTGGGAGTGAAGCACATTATCTAAAAGATATTGCTATTTGGCTCTGCAAGGCACTGTGTGTGTGTGTGTGTGTGGTATGCATGGTGATAGATTCTTGTTTGGAGCTATTTGAATTCTTGCATTTTAGCAGATTTGCCATCTCAGTTATACCTTGTTTAGATGAATTGTAAAGTTGGGCTTTGTTCCCTTGTGGTCTCTGCCTGAAGTTGAAGAGGGTGACCCAAAGCTAGCCCAAAACTAATGTTAGAGAAGCAGATGATAGTCCTGATAGCTAAGACTTGTCTATTTAATTTCTGAGCTTAGTTCTTTGGGACAAAGGAAAGACTGTTTCATTTTAAGCCCACAGATGTGCCAAGGTCTCAAACTTACCAAAAATGCTTTTTGGGTTTGTCAAATATTAAAACTTTTAAAACTTTAACATTGGATTTAGGATTTCATAGTATAGTTTAACATTGTATAGTTTAGGATTACATAGAGTCATGATGGCACCATTTCCCCCCCGGTATAGAATACGGCACATTTCTCCCTCTGTTTCTTTTTTTTTTTCTTTTTGCACAGTGGTATGAGGGCAGTGGCTTCTGCTCAGTATTGAGTTCTCATGATGGTGGTAACAAACATGATTTTGAAAACTGACATTTTTATTTATTTATTTATTTATTTGATTTTTATAATTTTTATTGTATTTTTTTTTATTTGGTTACTTTTCAAGTACATTTTTTTTCCTCTCCCCCCCCCCGCCCGGTCTCCCCCCTCCCTCCCGTTCCCCCCCCCCCCAGTCCTCATCTCTGTGTCATTCATACTTGTTCCTCAAAATCCCTCCCCCCTTTTTCCCCTTAAGTTCCCTTCCCTCTCCCCCTCTGGTCGCTGCCCACTTGTTCTCTATTTCAGCGTCTTTGTTTTTATTCTGTTTGCTTGTTTGTTTTATTCTTTAGCTTCCTGTCAAAGGTGAGATCATATGGTATTTGTCCTTCAATGCCTGGCCTATTTCACTCAGCATAATGCTTTCCAGTTCCATCCATGTTGTTGCAAAAGGTAGTAGCTCCTTCTTTCTCTCTGCTGCATAAAATTCCATGGTGTATATGTACCACAATTTTTGTATCCATTCATTTACTGATGGGCACCTAGGTTGCTTCCAACTCTTGGCTATTGTAAATTGTGCTGCTATGAACATTGTGGTGCATAGGTTCTTTGAAATTGATGTTTTAGGATTCTTGGGGTATAATCCTAGCAGTGGAATTGCTGGGTCAAAAGGCAGGTCAATTTTTATTTTTCTGAGAAAATTCCATACTGTTTTCCATAATGAAAACTGACATTTTTAAAAGTAGGTATGACTCAGGAGCCTGCCCTGGGACAATCATTTATATTTCTTTCATTGTTCAGTGGCTCAGTCTGACTGAAAATTTGTGCAAATAGCACAGACCAGGATGCAAACTCTTCCACCTCCATCTCTAACCAACTCTGAGTTTAGCTAAAAGCTAGACTTCTGCGTTATTGAGTAAACCATTATTCTACCACTTTTGATTTTGTTTATTTTGTTTTGTTGTTGTTTGTGTTTTAGTGGAGGGATTTTCCCTTGAAAGATTTTTTTCTTCTGCTTCTCTGATTTGAAGCCAAATCATTGGTCTTTATATGTATTTCTAATAGTTTTTTACTCCCCTTGTGGAAGGGGCTGGCAATGTTAGTTGATGAGGACGGCCTGGTTGTCCATCATCCTCAGGCTGGGGAGTAAGGGAGAGGGAGCTCTGGGTTAGTGATTACAGCAGACATTGCCGAGAATCATGGAGCAATCTTTGTAGATATGACCAGGTTCTACACAATGGTGCATTTTAGAGATAAGAAAACAAAAAAATGACTTAATCTGAAGAGATAATACCAGTGCTCCAAGGCTTGATTAAAACAACACTAGGACAAGCAGGAGCTCTAACTCTTGAGTAAGTCCCAGACTGAGAAATTAGTGAGGGCTTTGAGGATATCGATACTTGTATTTCATTTTAAGGCATGGCATGATAAAAGAATATTATCAGCATTTAAATTCATTTTTCCTGTCTCTAATTCACTTTTTGTTGTTTATTGTTGCTTTCTCTTTCAACTTCATCTGTAGTTCAGTTTTGTTTGGTGAGAAATGTTTCTGGAATTGATTCTGAAGTGAAAGGGTCCTCTGAGTATTTTGTTCCTGCATCAAATAAAATAATCAAATGGCCATAGCCAAGTGCTACAGTTTGGAATTTTTTCTGCTACTCTTCTTTCTTCTTGTTTCTTCTATTTCTGTCTCATATATTGTCTGAAATAGTGACTCTAGGAGCTGTTATTTCTCTACCAGTTGTTCTACCTATTTTGTGAATTCCCCAAAGTAAAACCACACTATTCTATCCTTCCTTGAGGTAACATTTGATTAAATAACTGTCTTTGAGGAAAACTCCCTCACTGCCTCTCCTGGTGGCAGTCCTTCCTCTTTCCCTTAGGGCTCATGTTTCTTCACTACAGATAGTGAGGGCTCCATACATAGATCTCAATTCTGTCAACCCATGATTTACTCAGCTCCCAGTATTTGTCCAGCAGCATCCAGTGTGTGTGTGTGTGTGTGGTTGTGGACAGATGCCAGCCAGGGGAGAACATGATAGAAAGATATCATTGTCTTTTCTTTCAAGAACTTACAATTTAATGGGGTGGACAAGATAGCCACATGAAAACAAACAAACAAACAAACAAATAAACAAACAAGGAAAGCTGAAATGGGAGAATACAAGAAAGTACAGTAATGACAACAAAAATTTTGTCAAATGATTAATAAATTGCCAGGCACCATAATAAGCACATTGTGTGTAATATCCTATTTAATTTTCTCCACATTCTATGTTAGATACCATTATTACTCCCATTTTATACATAAGACAATGAAGGTGCTAAGTGTTAGGTGACTTAGCCCAATTTGCACAGCTACTACTTCTAAGTGACATATGGTTCTGGGGCCTGAACTTATAACCACTCCCACATTCTTGTTAGAAGCACAACAGAATTGCAGGACAGGTACAAATCAAGAGAACCCATATTAAACAGAGCTTGCACAGCTGAGTTGGGCTTTGAAAGATGCTGAGTTTAGAGGGCAAAGGAAGGGTATTTCAGGAGGCAGGAAGGAGGATGGGTGAGCATGTCATTAACAGAAATAGCAAATGTCAGGAAAGGGCAGGTCAGGGGTGTGGGCACAGAAGGATGTACGAGACAGGCTCCATGTGGCAAGGACAGGCTCCAAGCCAGAAATACAGTGGTCGGGATGCCGCAGGAGCCATGTAGGTGTCACTCTGGGCGTGGCTGGTGCCTAAAAGATGAAGCAATGGGAAATCATCTGGCATTTTCCAATTTTTGGTTTAGTTTTTTGAAATTCTTTTTCTTATGTGATAATTTTAATTTTTCACACTTCTGTGAGCAATGACTGTGAAATCATGACTCACAAAGGTCAGAGAAAGTGACATCCGAAGTTGGATGACCGCCAGCAGGGTTAGGGACAAATTCAATACAAAGATGAAAATTAAAATCTTCCCTAAGGCCCTGCTCTGGCTGTTTAGAAGTGTGGTTTCACTGACAGAATTATGAAGGGAAGCCAGTGTGGGGAAGGATGACCTCAATTTTGGATCATTTGAATCTAAGATGACATCAGAAAAGCCAGTGAAGCTGTCCAGTTGGCAGCCAGAGTACAGGTCAAGGCTGAGGATACAGACATTTTCTGTTTCTTCACTTCCAAGAAGTTCCATACACCACCTTCAATTCTAGTTTTTTTTCCTATTAAATATGGCTACTATATTTTTCCAGAACCATCTAGGCACTTCCAACACAGTTCTAGCCCTGTGTATGCAGCCCAATTTGCATAGCTTGGTAAAAGTGCTCTACCCCCAACTTGGTAAAACTGCCCCCAACCCCTAGGAAAATGTTGTTGATGCCAAAATGTCTCTCCTGGCAGCTAGGCTAACTTCATGCTTTGGAAAATTGGCTCTATATGGATGGTCTGTCCGAACACTGTTCTCTGCAGAGATGAAGCCTGACTTCAGTTACATCTGTAATGATGCACTGTCCTGTGGGGTGGCTGCCAAAATCTGAGCAGAAATAGATGGTGACAGTTTCCACTCACAGGTAATCTTGTGTGTGGCTGACTGCTGACTAGAAACGTGGGTCTTGTCAGACCCACTGAACTCACTCTGAAAACACAGCTGCAATGTATCTCTCTGTTCCAGCCCAGCACTGGCCAGAGGCCTGGACCCAGTCCCCAAGGCAATGGGAGCTATGAACACACTGGAATGTGGGCTCTGTCACAAACACTTCATCCATTCAATAAACCTGCCAAGGCCTGGAGGACTCTGTGACAAGCTATGGACCTACTTTGCACTTTACCCTGTGCTCAGAGCCTGAGATACGTAAATAATTGTATCCTGTGTTCCACAGCCACCTTTGTCCTCATCAGCTGAGCAAAAACTAGTATTCTGACAATGGGCAGAAAGCATGGTGGGCTTTATGGGGTGGCCAGAAATTGGAGGGAAGGTAAGTGTGGCTGCTGTGGATGACACTCTGCAAACCAAGGCAGAATGGGGCAGCTTGGAGCACCTTGGTGGTTGCTCTGGCTGCTGGCTTCTTCTAACCATAGTGGGACAATCAAACACTGAAGCAGGAAGAAGCCCCTGAGGCTGTAACATCCAGTATTCTTTTTTTTTTTTACAACATGTTTTTTTGTTTATTTTTAATTTTTTAGACAGAGGCACTTAAAATCGCCATAATAATTTCACCACAGTAAGGTACTTTTGAGTCTGTGGATATGGGTGAAATTTCCTGGGAAAGACTGCAAATGGGAAGGTCTGGAAACTTCAAAATTTAGGCTATTAGCCTTCTCCTGACAGGCTAATGGTATTACATAGGTAATAGGAAGTGGAAGGAAACCTTGGTTTTTCCTGGTGAAAAAGAATGTCTCCCATGGATCTGTAGAAGGGCCTTTAACAAAGAGCCCCAAATAATACCTGTTCTTCCTCAGGTATCCCATTTCTCTCAGAATTAGGTATGCTGTAGCCCTTGAATCCACGAGGCAAATTACCTCCCCGAGTCACTAGTGCATGTAAGCCCATCTCACACAGAGCTCTGAGCATCAGAGGGGCCCTCTGCTGAGGAAAAGCCCTCCTCCTCCACCATCATAAAGCAAATTATTGATTCTGATCATTTTTTTCTCAAGGAAATATTTTTACACTTTCTCAAACTTTCCAATTCTCTACGTTTACTGGAATGTATGTATTCTGAGAAAATTTCCTGAAGTTTGTGCAAGTTAGTCTCATATTTGCCCATCATATGCAGAATGTAGCATATGAGGGGGTATGAGAAGATTAAAAAAGAGCCTGGTGGTGTGGCTCAGTGGATTGAGTGCCAGCCTGCAAACTGAAGGGTTGTTTGTTCGATTCCTGGTCAGGGCATATGCCTGGGTTGTGGGCCAGGTCCCCAGTAGATGGTGCATGAGCAGCGACTACACACTGATGTTTCTCTCCCTTTCCTTCTACCTCCCTTCCCAGTCTTCTTGATTTAAGGATAAAATGCTGAAACTCAGAAGCACTTTGTAAATTCTCCAAGTAGAAATGGAAGTGAGAGTTTTGACCCAAGTCTCTGAAATTCGTTCACTACTTCCAATCCATTTTCAACTTCTTTTCAAAAGGATCAGGAAGTGAGGTTGATAATTGGTTAGATGTTATAGTTGCTTTATAGAAATAGAACTTTAGATTTCTCAGTGGCAGTTTCATATTCTCTCTCTCACAGTGTTGTGACTTCTTGCTGCCAGGCTATTAACAAATAGTAAATAGGTAGCATATGTCTAAACTGGTGTGGAACAAGATTTTAAGCAACACTTTAGGGCTTGTTGGTGTTGGCCTCTGCTCAAAGGAGCAGCTGTGATTCCAGGCTGGAAGAAACTTTTCCTTCACACACACCTCTCTGGTTATTGTCTTTTTATCTATAAAATGAAAGCATTACATTGGTCAATATCTGATGTTCTCCCCAAATCTCACACTGTATTATTCCATAAAAGCAAAGTGGGCCTCAGTCTTTTTGTGGAAGTCATTCATGGCAGACTTTACATGTGAGAACACCCAAAGCTGGCTGTGGTGGCAGAGGCCCTCGTGCTTGGATGGACTGCACATGCATTTGGCCTTTCTAGAAATCAGCTTGACAAGGTGTATAAAGAAATGTAAAATGACACCACCTTTATACCTTCTAAGACTCTACCCCAGGAAAGAAATCTAAAACAAGATATAAGTGTATTTATTTTAACATAATCTGCTAATAAATATTAATAGACAACTTTTATTAGTAATATGCATTATATTTATTATAACATTATCTAGAAAAGTGGAGAATTAGAAAAAAGTACATTTCTAAAATAAGGTAATGGTTAAATCCAGCCATATTAGTTATATTCTGAAGTTACTAAAAGCTACGTTTTCAGAAACTATAAGAAAAATACTGTAGACATATGTTGTAAGTTAAATATAAGGTATTAAAATAAATTTATAGTTGTCATTTTTAGAAAAATCAATCTATAAAATGACTTAGAAAAGTCAATAGAATTTCTGCATCTGGAAAGATGGAATAACATTTTCCCCTATTCTACTATGTGTAAACAGCTAAAAACTCTGGAAATTATATATAAAACAAACATAAAAATACTTTTAGAGATGGCTTTGACTGTTGTGACTTAGTAGATTGAGCATTGGCCTGTGAACTAAAGGGTCACCAGTTTGATTATGGTTGGGGAACATGCTTGTTGGGGGCATGCAAGAGTCCGTTGATTGAGGTATCTCTTGCAAACTGATATTTCTCTCCCTTTCTTTCTTCCTCCCTCCCCCTCTCTTTAAAAAATAAATTAAAAATCTTAAAAAAAACGTTTGGAAGAGAGAGAAATTAGCTTAGTTGGGGACATGGAGAAACCAGGGATCACACAGCAATGAGTTCCTCGGTTTCTTTTTGCCTCATCTATTGCAGACTTCAGGCTGAAGAAGGCAGCAACTCAGAAACATCAACAGACTCAGAAAAGAAAAGTTCCAACAGAGGGGGCTTTTGGTGGAGTCTGCCTTCTCCACCAAAGGACCAAGAAAGGGCAGCTTAGCTGAACAGAGAGCTTTCAGACAATGACCATTCTACTTCAGCTACAGAAAAAACTTTGATCACAGCAGCACAAGCAAAGGCCAAATAAGACCCCAGTCTTTTAGCCTTGCTGCACGGTAATGAGTCCAAACCCCTTGGGTGTCACCCTGATGTGGTGTCAGAGAAGGCCAAGTAGGTGCAGCTTGAACTTTCATAGGTGCTTGAGGGTGAGGAACCTCTTCCTCCCTCCTCCTGACCTCTCACAATGTCTGTGGGCATTCAGTGGGGAAACTGAACTTTTATCTCTAGTAGGCAGTAATGAAACTATGTAGCATTCCTTTCTTTTCCCCTGTCAGAGCAGTGTCACAGAAAGCTGGACAATGTAGAGGGTTTAAATAAGATCCAGAATCTCATAACATAGCACCCAAAGTATCCTGGCTTCAATCTAAAAACTACTTACCATACCAAGAACCAGGAAATCCATAATTTTAACAAAATAAACCCAATCACCAGATACTGTCACTGAGATGATAGAGAAGTTAGAATGATGTGACTAAGATTTTAAAGTGGCCATCATAAAAATATTTTAACAGCAACTGCAAATATATTTGAAACAAATTAAAAAATTTCACAGAAAATGAACAGAAAGTCTAAATAAGCCAAATGGAAAGGTTAGAAAGTTTAGAACTAAAATACACAAAAATAAAAAATTTAAAACCCAATGGATAGGTTCATAGCAGAATGGAGGGGACAAAGAAAAAAATCAGTGAAGTTGAAGATAAAACAGTAGAAATTATCCAATATGAATGACAGAATGAAAGTAGCCTGAAATAATTAATAGAGGCTCACACACCAGTGGGACTATAACTAAAACAACATTTGTGTTATCAAAGCCTTGTAAGGAGAAGATATCAAGAGCGGAGATGAACAGGTACTTAAAGAATTAATGGCTAAAAATTCCCCAAACTTGCTCAAAACATAAGATTACAGATCCAAGATGTTGAGCAAACCCAAACCTGGTTAATCTTCAAAAATCTACAAGACATATCAAGTCAAACTTCTGAAAACTAAGGGCAGAAGAAAAAAATGAAAACATACCTTAGGAAAAAAAAAAAACAATGCAAATGTTAGCAGATTCCTCATCAGAAACCATGGAAAAAGTAGCATATTATCAAGTGCTGAAATTAAAAAGCTGTCATCC
The DNA here is from genome assembly GCF_021234435.1 of Artibeus jamaicensis. Taxonomy (NCBI): domain Eukaryota; kingdom Metazoa; phylum Chordata; class Mammalia; order Chiroptera; family Phyllostomidae; genus Artibeus; species Artibeus jamaicensis. Next base: position 1,518,516 of record NW_026521898.1, on the reverse strand, counting down.
AAAAATCGTATTTGAATGAAAATAACTTTCAGGTATAAAAAGGATATTAAGGTATTATCAGATGAAGTAAAGTGAAGATGATTTGCCACCAGCAGACCTACCCTAAAAGAGTGCTTAAAGGAAGTTCTCTAAAAATAAGGACATAATAAAGGAATCTTGGAATACCAGGAAGGAAGGAAGAACAACAGAAAGAGTAAAATAGAAATAAAAACATTTCCTTCTCTTTTTGACTTTTCTAATTATGTTTGATGATTGTTGTGGTTCTAAATGTATTTAGAAGAAATGGTTAAGACAATTATATTAAAACTGGGGGGAAGTAAATGGACATAAATGGTAGTACGCCACCACAATGAGTACACTTCACTTAAACTGGCAAGATGTTGATACCAGTAGGCTGTGATGTCTACCATCAAAACAGCTATCTATGCAAAAAAAAATGCACTTCCAAACATTACATTGAACCAAAATGGAGTTCTAAAAGTATACTGAATTGAATTAAAATGAAAATACCACAGAGCAAATTTTTGTGGGACACAGTTAAAATAATACTAACAGGTAAATTTATATCACTAAATGCTTAAATTAGAAAACAGGAAAAATTTCAAATGGATAATCTAAACTTACACCTCAAGAATCTAGAAAAAAAGCAAAATAAACATGAGACAAGCAGGTAGAGAAAAATAAAAGATTAAAACATCAATCAATAAATTGAAAACAAATAAACAGAAAACTCAGTGAAATATAAAGCTAATTTTTTGAAAGATCAATAAAGTTGATAAACTCCTGTAAAACCTGACAAAGAAAAAAGAGAGAATACACAGATTAACAGTATCAGAAATACCATTGATTATCACTAGAGATTCTAGACATCAAAAAGATAATGAAGTAATACTGAAATACATAAATTTGACAACTTACATGAAATGAACCAATTGTTGTAAAGCACCAACTACCATAACCCAAAATAAAATAATTTAAATAGACCAATAAGTAAGGAAATTGAATTCATAATTTAAAAACTCTCCAAAATGAAATTTCCAGGCCCAGATACTTTCACTGGAGAATTCTCCCAGTGTCTAAAGAATTAATATGAATACTATCTCTCCCAGAAAATAGACCAGGGAATACTTCTCAACTCATTTTATGAATCCAGTATTACTAAACCAGAAAAAGGGAGAACATAAAAATACTGATGGATATTTTTAAAGTATATATGTAAAAAATCTTTAACAAAGTATTAACTAATAGATTTAATCAATATATAAAAATAATTATGTACCATGATCAAGTAAGGTTTATTCCAATGATGCAATTTTGGTTAAATATTCAAAAATCAATCCATATAATCTACCATCTTAATAGGCTAATGAAGGAAAAGTTACAAAATCAAATCATTCAGTGAACAATAAACATTTGACAAAATTCCAAAGTCATTCATGATAAAAAAAAAAGCTCAGAAAAATAGTAAAAGAGGAGAACTTCAACTTGATAAAAAGTATCTACAAAAATCATACAGCTTAGATTACACTTGATGTTGAGAGACTAAATGCTTCCCTCCTAAGATGAGGATCAAGGCAAGGATGTCTTCTTTCTTGCCTCTTCATCAAGAGAGTAATGGAAGTTCTATTCATAGCATTAAGGAAGGAAATAAAATAAAAGGCATATAGATCAGCTGAGTGGAAATAAAACTGTCCCTAGTTGTAGTTGATATGATGACCTATGTGATAAATCTGAAGGAATCTATAAAAACTCCTAAACTAATAATTCTAATAAGCTAATAAATTATTCAGAAAGTTTTGCAAGGTCACACATTTAAGACCCATATACAAAAATCAACTGGCTTTTGCTCATGCCTATGGCTCTGGCAGGATGGTCAAGTGTTGTAGTCTTCATGCTGCCAGGAGACTCTGTAGCCACCAATGAAATCAGAAGTGTCATGATAAATAGTACAAAAAAGCCCATTTTGGCTCATCCTTGAAGGTCAACCCTTTTGGAGGCACTTCCCAAGCAAATAGACCTGTACTGGAAAAAGTAGGGGTTGAAGCCAAACAGTTCTCAGGAAGTGTGTCAGAGTCCAGCCAATTAAAAATAGTAAAAACAAAAATTATACACTTTGTACCAATGACAGCTGCTTGAATTTTATTGAGGAAAATGACAGAGTTTTGGTTGTTGGATTTGGTCACAAAGGTCATGCTGTTGGTAACATTCCTGGTGTCCACTTCAAAGTAGCTAATGTCTCTCTTTGGCCTTATGCAAAGACAAGAAGAAAAGACCAAGATTATAAGTTTCGTGGTGAAAACAAGGTAGTTATAAATTTTTATATGGGAAAAAGTCAACCATATTTCTATATACTAGCAATGAACATGTAGACACCAAAGATAAAAGTACAATTCTACTTATAATTGTTAAAAAATAAGAAATACTTCAGTATAAATATGGAAAAATGTATAGGACTTCTATTATAAAAACTATGAAATGATAATGAAGGAAATTTAAAAAGAGCTAAGTAAATGGAGAGACATATCATACTCATAGATTAGAAGATCCAAGATAATAAATGATTGGTATTTGCAGTAGACTGAATAAAATTTTCAAAGATATTGTTTTTAATTATTGGAACCTGTGAACATTACCTCATAGAAGAAAAGGAATTTTGCATACTTGATTAAGCTAAGGACACTGAGAATAGAAGATTATCCTGAATTATTTTATGGGTCCTAAATGTTGTCACAAGTGTCCTTAAGAACATTTCATAAGAAGTTGGAGGGATATTTGACACAGAAGGGAAGGTAGGAGAGAGGATGATGAAGCAGGAGAATGATGTGTTTTGAAGATGGAGGAGGCAGCCAAAGAATGTGGACAGTCCCTAGAAGGTGAAACAGGCAAGAAACAGATTCTCTTCTCCTTGCCTGTAAAAGTATTCAGTCATGTCGATACCTTGACTTCATCTTAGTGAAACTGATTTCAGACTCTTGTCACCAACACTGTAAGAAAATAAATACATGTGGGTTTAAGTCACTAAGTTTGTGGTAATTTATTATAGCTGCAATAAAAAACTAATAATACACGGGTTTAATGAAATTACTACCAAAATCTTAGCAAGATTTTTTAGATATATATAAGCTTATTCTAAATTTATATAAAATTCAAAGAAACCAGAACTAAAAATAATTTTTAAAGAAAAATAAAGTAGAATAAATTAATCTACCTGATTTTATACCTCCTATTATATCTACAGGAATCAAGGTGTGATCAGGGGCAGATAGGCACATAAATCAGTTGAACAAAATAGGGAACACAGAAACTGATGCACACAAATATGGCAACTGATTTTTTCATATTCATTTACCATTTAATTAGTAATTAGTAGTAAAAAACAAATGAACAAACAAAAAAAACCAAAAAAAATTGAGATACAAGTTACTAAAAACCTGAGCAATGAGATTAACAGACTATGCTAATTTTTTCTATATGGTATTATAATCAAACTCCTTTTAAAAAATTTGTCATTGTCACCATCAAAATGCATTCAGAAGCTTATTTGCTTGATACCTATTTTAGTCTTTGGACTAATCTTGAATCATATTCTATGTTGTTGGAAATTATAATTTGTTTACCATATTTGTAGTGGTAGTTCTGAATAACTATTATTTCATAAAGCTCTTTAATTGACCAATTCACAACTAAAAATCATCCACTATAAACCTATTGGCAATTAAGTTTTAAGTGTTGCTTTATCTTAATAAAAGTAGTGTTTAGACATGACATTCACAATCCCTCCCCCTCTCCCTCAAAGGACCCACATTATTAAAAAGAGGAGGGGGTTGCACTTTCATTCTTGAAGGAATGAGCATGAGCCTATTTAGGATTATTTGCATTTTTAGAATATCATTTTCGTTTATTTTTAAGTGAATTTATTGGGGTGATATTGGTTAATAAAATTACATAAGATTTTTAACTCATTTTGTTTATAAAGATTAAAAAGAAACTCAATGGAAAAATGCTACTTTTCAACAAGTAGTGCTGGAACAAGTACACATCTATAGTAAAAAAAAACCAAAAACAAGAACCTTAACCTAACCTTCACAACTTATGCAAAAATTACCTCAAAATAAGTAATGCAATTAAATCTAAAACTACATAATTTTTTAGAAATAATAAAAAAACCAGATAACTAGGAATAAGCAAGGAGTTCTCAGATGAGCCACAAAAACTATAATCCATAAAGGAAAGTATGTTAATGTTGGCTTCATCAAAACTAAAAACTTTTGCTATATGAAAGCCCTCTTAAGAGACTGAAAGTTACAGATAGGGAGAATATATTTGAAAACTACATATTTGACAAAGGACTAGCATCTGTAGGACTCTCAAAACTTAACAGTTAAATCAAATCCAATTAAAAAGTGGACAAAAGTTGTAAACAAGACATTTCACTGAAGAGAACATGAAGCTCATAAAAAGATATACAATATCATGAACTATTACAGAAATGCATGTAGAAGCTAAAGAACTTATGATACATGGACATGAACCAAAGAGGGGGAATGTGGGTGGGAGGGGGTGTGCAGGGTGAAGGGGAATACAGGGGGGAAATGGGACAACTGTAATAGCATAGTCAATAAAATATATTACAAAACAGAAATGCAAATTAACCATGATAAAACATCACCACAGAGGACTGAAGATGGTGGTGAGGTAGGAGGGAGCAGATTCTACTTCCCCCTACACACAGGAGAAAAACCTAGCCAATCTTTGGAGGAACAGAGCATACAGCCAACAGTACCCCAGAATATATGAAGAAAGAAGACCAAAATTGTAGCGGACATTGAAAAACCAGACAGTAAGGAGAGTGCTTCAGGACAATAAGGTCTCTGGAACCAGTGTGGCTGCAACCCCAGGCCCAGAGCCCACCACAGGGTTCTTGGGAGAGAGCTGGGTCAATGGCTCCCTCCCCGGCCAAACAAAGTTTTAACAGCACCGGGAGAGACCTGGTTGCTCAAAGTCCCAGTGAGGGGAATAAGGACTAAGTGACAAACACACAGGGGCCAAGAGCACCCACAGTCTGTGGATGCCAGCTGGGGAGAGTTGAGAGTTGGGCCATGATAGGCCCTGACCCCGGTAGTGTCTGGTCTGGCTGGAGAATTGGACTGTGTGAGAGGCCAGGCCTCTGTACGAAATGGCAGACTTGAGTAGGAGGAATTTCTCCAAAGGAAAAAGTGAAAAAACAGACACTGTTTGGGGAACGCTCCTGCACCAGCCACTCCAGTCTCCTCCCTACCCAGCCAGGCAGCACTCCTGAAGTGGCATGCCAGGCCCTGGGCTAACTCCCATAGCCAAAAGGGACCAGAGGCTGCTGGAGAGCTAGGATGCTGATTAACTATGGATCTGGAAGGGAGAAAAGTGACACCAATTGCTTCTCAGCCTGCTGCAGCCAGGAAGACCAGCAAAACTGGTTTGGCTAGTATGAAGGCAGGAAGAGTTTTTTTTTTTTTTTTAAGGTAATTCTCTATTTTATTATTATTTTATTTTTATTTTTATCTTTCAACTCCTTTTTGCCTCTCTCCTCTTTTCTTGATTTTTACTTCTTCCTTTCTTTCCCATTTTATCTTTTTCCTTCCTTCTTCTTCTTTTTTTTATATTTCCACAAGTGAGACAAAAAAACCTGGAACTGTGAAAAGACCAGAGTTGGACCCAAGAGGGAGCATCCCAACAGCTGAGACACTGACACAAATTTCACTTTGCTACTGCAGAGAACCTGCAAGTTATTGCACATTTGTATTATTATTTTCTCATTATTCTAACATCTTTTACTTTATTAGTATTTTTATATTCCTCTTCTTTCTGTTTAGTCTTCTTTGCTTGGCTGGTTAAATTGTATTGTTTGACTGGTTTCCCTATTCTCTCTCTCATAGTGTATTGTTAATTTACTGTCTTGCACTTCTCTTGTGTTCCATTAGCACACTACTCAAGGTCCTAAACCCCCTATTCCTGTTATCCAGGTCACAGAGATTCTGTCATATGATTGTTGCTCCATTATTATTGTAAATAATAGCTGTACCATACAGCACAGCACCCCTGCCAGATCTTAGCCCACTTCATGGTTTCCCAAACTCTATTACTGTTGTGGTTAACTCTATTCTCTCACATACTACAGCTATTTTCTATCCTTTACTCTCACCTTACCTCAGAATCTGAACTCCCACAAGCTCACTGCTTTCTAGATCTAACTCACAACCCTTCCCTCCCCAACAAAAGTTTTATCTTCTTTCCACACATTCTAAAAGTGACTAGTTGGGTGGAATATCATGGTTAACACTGTACATAGCCAAAGGGTCTCCTATCTCTTCTCTACTGGCTGCTACTGTAAATATCACAGAAACTTTCTTGCTGTTTTAAACCAATTTGTCTTCCCCCTCCAACTGATCACAAAAAAGAGTAGGTGGAAGCTGTGAATACCAGGATACCTGCTGGAAGAGGAAACCCAACAACAAAGGACCACCAACAGATAACAGAAGATGGTGAAAGAGGGAGTGGAAGCTACACTAACCGCAATCCAGGACCTATCTGGAAATACACCCAAATAGTGCGGAAATTACCCAGAACAAACAAGTGAACAAGAGCAAGAGACAATCCTCCAAACCTTGTACACACGGAAGAACCAGCTTCAACACAACCTTCCCACACCAGCAGAAAAAAATACAAGAGGTGGTAGACAGAGTGACACTCAGTTAACCAGCTGGAGGGAAGGCTCCACCAAAGGAAGACCCAACAACAATCAAAACCCAAAGACAAACATAGAGCCAACATAAATGACAGCTCAAGACCAGTGAGCTCGGGACATCAAGGAGATGGCACCACTGAATCTCACAGGTATTCTACCACAGAAGTTCACACCAGAGACTCAGACAGGTCAATTTAAGAAGCTGAAGCTTTCAAAAAATGGGAAGACAAAGAACCAATCCCCAAATGAAAGGAAAGGAGGAAGCCTCAGAAAGAATGCTAAGTGAAAGAGAGGCAACTCAACTATCAGATACTGAATTCAAAGCAATGGTTATCAGGAAGCTCAATGAACTCACAGAGAATTACCAGAAACTATAGGGAAACTACAATGAACTCACTGCAAACTATATCAACATTGAAAAAGAAATAGAAGCTATCAACAAGGGCCAAGAAGAAATGAAGAATACAATTTCTGAACTGAAGAACACAGTAGAAGAAATAAAAAACAGGCTCAATGAAGCAGAAGATCTGATCAGTGAGCTGGAGGACAAGGTAGAAAAAAACACCCAGAAAGTGCAAGAAAAGGAAAAGAGGCTCAGAAAGAATGAAGAAGGATTAAGGGAAATGAAGGACAACATGAAGCCTCTGGTCTCTCTGGGCTATGGGAGTTAGCCCAGGGCCTGGCATGCCACTTCAGGAGTGCTGCCTGGCTGGGTAGGGAGGAGACTGGAGTGGCTGGTGCAGGAGCGTTCCCCAAACAGTGTCTGTTTTTTCACTTTTTCCTTTGGAGAAATTCCTCCTACTCAAGTCTGCCATTTCGTACAGAGGCCTGGCCTCTCACACAGTCCAATTCTCCAGCCAGACCAGACACTACCGGGGTCAGGGCCTATCATGGCCCAACTCTCAACTCTCCCCAGCTGGCATCCACAGACTGTGGGTGCTCTTGGCCCCTGTGTGTTTGTCACTTAGTCCTTATTCCCCTCACTGGGACTTTGAGCAACCAGGTCTCTCCCGGTGCTGTTAAAACTTTGTTTGGCCGGGGAGGGAGCCATTGACCCAGCTCTCTCCCAAGAACCCTGTGGTGGGCTCTGGGCCTGGGGTTGCAGCCACACTGGTTCCAGAGACCTTATTGTCCTGAAGCACTCTCCTTACTGTCTGGTTTTTCAATGTCCGCTACAATTTTGGTCTTCTTTCTTCATATATTCTGGGGTACTGTTGGCTGTATGCTCTGTTCCTCCAAAGATTGGCTAGGTTTTTCTCCTGTGTGTAGGGGGAAGTAGAATCTGCTCCCTCCTACCTCACCGCCATCTTCTCCCATTGAGAAATGCACTTTTAATAAAACAATCAATCTATCAAAATAGAAATCTCAAGAGAAAATTTTAAATATTTTGAACTAAATAAAAAATATAAAATATAGCATCAAAATATGGGAGATTCAGTGAAAGCCGTGTTTAGAGAAAAATTACAGCCTCAAATGTGTAATTAGAAAAGAAGAGAGTGCTAAAATTAATAACTTCATATTCTACCTGTGAAAACTAGAGAAAGAGTAAATGAAGCCTATTGCTAGCAGAAGAAACACTTCCTAACTCATTCTGAGGCCAGCGTTATTTTTATTTCAAAACAAAAGAATAAAAAGGTAGAAAAAAGCAAAACAGAATAATATTTCATGAACATATACACAATAATACCTAACAAAATACTAGCAAATCAAATTTGACAATGCATAAAAACAATTATGTGCCACCATCAAGTGGGATTTATTTCAGGTATGCAAGACTTAATCAATATTCAAAATGCAATTAATGTAACCCTCTACACCAGCAGTCTAAATCATACGATAATATTAATCAGCACAGAAAATCATCTTACAAAATCCAACATGCATTCATGATAAAGACTTACAGTAAGCTAGAGAAAAAAAAGGAACTTTCTCAACTTGATGAAAAAACATCAACAAAACCTCAAGAGCTAAGAAAATACTTAATGATGAGAAAATAGATGCTTTCCTTCTAAATACAGTACAGCAAGGCAAGAGAGTGTCTTTTCTTATCACCACATTTAGCATGTAAATCCAATTAGAAATCCTAACTAGTACAACAAAATGAGAAAAAGAAATTATATATATATATATATGAAATGAAATAATTTTTTATTGAAGATCACCTGACTATACAGAAAAACCCAAAGAATGTATAAAAACTCTCTTGAGACTAATAAAGTGGAGCAAGGTTGCTAGATAAAAGGTCAATATACAAAAGTTAATGGCAATTGAAATTAAGAGAACAGTACACTAACAATAGCACAAAAATGGAATACTAATGTATAGATTTAACAAATACAGGATCTGTACACCAAAAACTACAAAAATTGATAAAATAAATAAAAGATTTAATAAATGGAGAATTTTTATAATCAGAGATTAGAAAATTCAATATTGTTAAGATGTCAATTCTTTACCACTTGATTTATAGATTTAATGTAATCTCAATCAAAATATAAGCAAGATATTTTTTATATATTGGTAAACTCTTTATAAAATTCATATAGAATGCTAAGAGACCTAGGAAAGGTAAAAGACAAAAGGACCTGGAATAGCCAATACATTAGAAGAGAAGAAAAAATTAGAGAACTCAGCTACCCAATTTCAATGTTTACTATATACCTACATTAATCAAGACAGCATAATACTGGTCAAAGATATATATTGACAGAATTGAGAACCCCAAAACACACCTACACATATATGGTCCAGTGATATATTTATAAAGGAGTGAAAGTAATTTTGTGAATAAAGGATAGTTTCTTCAGGAAATAATTCTGGAACACTTGGATGTCTATATACCCCACCATCTCCAAAGAACATAAATACAGATTTTATAAGTTATACAAAAATTAACTCAAAATGCAGTTACAAAACTTTTCAAAAAATATGGGAGAAAATCTATATGATCTTGAACTGATGAATTTTCAGATACCACACCTAAGTATGATCCATGAAAAAAATACTTTGAAAAGTTTGACTTTATTAAAATTATTTTTTTTTTGTGAAAGACACTCTTAAAAGAGTAAAAAGACAAGCTATTATCTGGGATAAAATATATAAAAATATACATTTGACAAAGAATGTCTGTCTAAAGTTTAGAAAGAACAATTAAAACATAGTAATACAAAACCAACAATACAATTTTAAAAATGGGCAAAATGTCTGAACATATATCTAATCAAAAGATATGTACAGATGGCAAATAAACACATAGAACATACTCAACATCATTTATCACTAGGGAAATACAAATAAAAAGAATGAGATACCATGTTGCATCTATTAGAATGGCTAAAATCCTGAAACTGGTGGGAATTAAGAGCTAAAGAAGATCTGATTAATTGCTAATAGAAATACAAAGTCACACTGGTACTTTGTAAGACAGTTTGGGAGTTTCTTACAAAGCTAAATGTAGTTTTACCATGAGATCCAGTAGTTGTGCTCCTAGGTACTTATCCAATTGATTTAACTTATGCCTACACCAAAATCTGCTTGTGAATGATTATAGGAGATTTAAGTCACAATTGCCCCAAACTACAAAGAACCAAAATGTCCTTTAGTAGGTGAATGAATAAACAAACTATGGTGCATTCATAGTACGAAATACTTTTCAGTGATAAAAACGATGAGTCATCAGGCCAAGAAAAGATACAGAAGAAACTTAACTGCATATGTCCACGTGAAAGAAGCCAGTTCTAATGTATGTAAGACAAAAGGCAAAGGAAAGTGCACTTATGTGCTGTACTGTAATTGATTGAGTTTTTTCCACTGAAAGTATGAGTGAACAATTCTGAAACCACTATACATGTATTCTGGAATTGAAAATTAAGAAAATGAATTATTGGTGGTTAGAATCATGTTTCTCACCTATAAGTATAACCTAATCAACAAAACAAGCAAGCAAAATATAACCAGAAACATTGAAATTAAGAACAAACTGACAGTAACCAAAGGGGAGGTGGGAGGGTAAAATGGTGGGGTGGGGAGAAAAGTAAAAGGGTTTTCAGGAACATGTATAAAAAACACATGGACAAAACCAAAGGGGATTAGGATCGAGGGTGGGAAGTTGAGATAGCTGGGGTCAGGGGCATTGGTGGGGGGCGGGGAATGGAGACAATTTTACTTGAACAACAATAAAAAAGTTTTTAAAAAAACATGTTTTTTATCATTGGAATGGGAGATAATAAACAAGCAAGGAAATGACATTAGAATGACCTATGTGGTAAAACAATTGAGTTGGAGATATTAGTATGAACTCATTTTTGCTATACACACACACACCCCCGCACACATCTATTTCCTCAGTTTGTTAGCTGAGAGGGCCCAGGAGCAATGATATGCCAGAAGCAATGAACACTGGTGCCCACACCTTGGTTTCTAATACAATTGTCCAGTAAAACAAACCAGGACTCTTGGAGAAATGGCTGAATCCAGGAATTGCTCAGGAAATATAGAAGATAAAGCTGGAGCCTCTTGTAGTGCCAGAAAGTAATAAATTACTAAAAAAAAAACTACCAATAATGGGAATATACCAAAGGGACACAGGAACCAAATGAAAGAACTTCCAAGTGCCAAAGCTAAAACAATTCGAACAACAAAATAACTGAAATAATATTAGATTAGAAACCAAAGTAAAAAAATAACTATTAGTGCATCCATACTGATATAATTGAATAAATAAATAATTGGGGGAGAAGAAACTAACCTCTCATGTAATGAATTTCCAAATAATATATGCAGATAATCCACTTTCAAGGAAAAGGGCACATAGCTCCTCAGGCCTAATATGGGCTATGCATAGTGATTTCTTTGAAAAGAATTGTCAGAATGGACTGTAGAAAAATAGAGCAACTCCACAATAAAGAAACCTGAAAATGACCACATTAGCCAAATGATCAAGGTCAGCATTACAGTCATAAGTCATGCTGATTATACTTACCCTGGATATGATATGATGAGAATGGCATTTTACTTTGGTGGTCTCCCTCCCCAAAACACTGAAGTTACCCAGTCTAATTAGAAGACAAATGTCAGACAGATCCCAAATGAAAGGACTATCTTGAAAATAATAAATAAAATATCTGATCAGTACTCCTCAAAACAGTCAAGTATTCCAAAACAAGGAAGGTTAAGACACCATCATGGTCAAAAGGAGCCTTAGAAGACATTTTGACTAAATGTAAATTGTATCTGGATGGGGTCCTGTGATATTAGATAAAATCTAAGGAAATCTCAGTAAAATATGGACTTCAGTTAATAATAATGTATCAGTATTGGTTCACTAATTGTCAAAAATGAACCATAGTAATGTAAGCGGTTAATATAGGCAAAACTGGATGTGGGTTATATAATAAACATCATCTTACCATGTTAAGATATCTTTGTAAAGAGTTCCAAAAAATCCCGTTGACAGAGATAGTGAACTAGGCATAATGTGTATTTTTAAAATTCACTGTTTTTTTAGGACTAGAGGAGAAATACAAGTATTCTATAATAAAAATTATTTAAAAATTAAAAGTAAAGAGTCAATAAGCTATCCTTTTCTGAAAAAGCTAATATTTACATTAAAGTTCAGACAATAAGACAGCATTTAATAGACAGGTAATTACAAAGTTAATCATAAAAACATATCTTTTATGTAACATATAAATTATTTATCTGTACATCTATCTGTTTTTTAAACTTCTGCTTCAAACCCAGCCCCAAGCTCAGGCACAATGGATACAAAAGTGAATAAGAAATGATCCTGGCTCTCAAGCAATGCAGATTTCCTTAGCCATGTGTTTGGCTTTCTAAACTCTTACTGTTCATGGTTCAAAGGCTGCATAAAACCCTTTTCTTTGTCAGGCATTAGGCAGGCAGCATTCTGAGCCCAGAGTTTTGTGGGGTTTTAAATTTTGTTTTGTTTTTAATATGTTGGTTAGAATTCCAAAAATTTTTAACCTGTGGATCAAGAGAGCAGAAAACTTACCAATGTTGAGGCATAATACTGGACTTGATGTTCAGCTCTTTAAAGGGCATCCTACACCACAGAAGAATGTATAAATATTTCCATGGTTTATAAAGAGCCTTTTATTAACCTCATGTGATTTTTACACTTCTCTTAGTGCTCTATTTTTCCCATGTTATCAGTGCTGCAAGCCTGGCCATGCTTGTCATGTTGTGGAAGGGTTTTAAAGCCCTGTCCTGTGTTAGAACTTCTCAATGGCCAAAGAAAAAGCTTTAAATTTATTGATTATTTGACTAAAAATTTTTTTTAACAGTCTGGCATGTTTTTGAGGAAAGGAAGGGACTAGCATGGTATCTCTTCCATATTCTACACTTAGTGACGTCACGTTGGAAGCTTTAAATTGATTACAGTGGGCACTTTACACCATGGAAATTGGCAAATGCTAACAATCTGGGTTTCTCCACCACCACCTGCTGTTACCCCTCCCCCAGAAAGACAACTGTTAAATATTTACCAGCATACCACCACCAAGGGATCACAGCTAACTGTATCTGAGGAAACATTTCTGAACTCTGTGTGGTAACAGTCCCCATATTCTAGCCAGAGTGAGCTTTTTAAAATTTAATCTGATCCCATCATTTACTTGTTTAAAACACTTCCCATTGCTCTTACAACAGAGACCTTAACATGACCTTTAAGGCTTTAAATGGTTTGGCCCCTATCTGTTTCTCTCACTAGATCTCATCTAGATGGAACACTGCCAACTTTTCCCAGTAACCCTAGCCTTCTTATTGTTCCTGTTTTTAAAGTATATTTTGTTGATTATGCTATTACAGTTTTTCCAGTTTTTTGTCCTTTATCCCCTCTGTGGCCTGCACCCCTAGTCCTCCAGCCTTCCCCCACCTTAGTTTATGTTCATGGGCTGTACATAGAAGTTCTTTGATTTCTCTGTTTCCTATACCTGTTTTAACCTCTCCCTATTTTATGCCTGCTATTTATGCTTCTTATTCTCTGTACCTTTCCCCTCTTTTCCTACCCACTGAAAACCCTCCATGTGATGTCAATTTCTCTGGTTCTATTCCTGTTCTAGTTGTTTGCTTAGTTTTAGTTTTTTAGGTTCAGTTGTTGATTGTTCATTGTCATTTTACTGTTCAAAGTTTTTGGTCTTCTTCTATTTCTTGGATAAGTCCCTTAAACATTTCATATAATAAGGGCTTGGTAATGATGAACTCTTTTAACTTGACCTTATCTGGGAAGCACTTTACCTGTCCTTAAATTCTGAATGATAACTTTGCTGGATAGAGTAATCTTGGATGTAGGTCCTTACCTTTCACGACTTTAAATACTTCTTTCCAACCCGTTCTTGCCTGTAAGTTTTCTTTTGAGAGATAAACTGATAGTCTTATGGGCATTTCTTTGTAGGTAACTGGCTCCCTTCCTCTTGCAGCTTTTAAGATTCTCTCTTATCTTTAATCTTGGGTAACTTAATGATGATGTGCCTTGGTGTGTTCCTCCTTTGGGTCCAATTTCTTTAGGACTCTCTGGGCTTCCTGGACTTCCTGGAAGTCCATTTTTTTTTTGCCAGATTGGGGAAATTTTCCTTCAGTATTTGTTCAAATAAGTTTCCAACTTCTTGCTCTTGTTCTTCTCCTTCTGGCACATCTATGATTCTGATGTTTCAGCACTTAAAGTTGTCCCAGAGTTTCCTAAGCCTCTCCTCATTTTTTAAAATTCTTGTTTCTTCATTGTGCTCCAGTTGGATGTTTATTTCTTCCTTTTGTTTTATTGATTTGAGTCCTGGTTTCCTTCCCTTCACTGTTGGTTCCCTGTATATTTTGCTTTATTTAACTTTGGGTAGCCTTCATTTGTTTCTTCATTTTGCAGCCAAGATCAATCTGTTCTGTGAGCATCCTGATTACCAGTGTTTTGAACTCTGCATCAGATAAGTTGGCTATCTCCTCGTTGACTAGCTTTTTTTCTGGAGTTTTGATCTGTTCTTTCATTTGTGCTATATTTCTTTGTCTCAGTGCACCTGTTCTGTTGTAAGGAGGTGGGACCATAGGTTTTCACCCAGAAGAGGCAACCCTCTTTGCTGTATTGTGGTACTGTCTGTGGGAGGAGGGGTCAGAGAGGGTATACTGCTGGTCTGTTGCTCTGCTCTAACCCCACTTTTCAATGAACTCTCATGTGAGACTGGGAGTTCCTCCCTCCTGGCAACCCCCTCATAGTTTACAGCGTGCTTTGTGTCTTTAGATTCCCGTTCCACCAGCCCTTCCCGCCAGCCCTTCCCCACCCATTCAGTCTGCTGCCTTGGTCCTGATCCTCTCTGCTCAGCTGCTCTTCTCCTGTCTCCTCCCTTCCTACTTGTCTCGATGAATGTTTCTTTAACTCCTTGGTTATCAGAGTTCCATGAAGTTTGATTTTCTGGCTGTTCATTGTTTTTAGATTGGTTGTCATCCTTCTTTTGGTTATACAGAATGAAATGTTTCTGCCTATGCCCTTTTCTAGGCTGGAACTCTCCCTTCTTTCTGTTCCTTAAATGCCACATGTTGTGTCCCATGTGCAGTGAGGTCTTTGTACAATCTATGCCCTTATGTTTAGGCTGGCCAGGGACTACCCCAGTTTTAGCACTGAAAATACTGCATCTTGGGAACTCCCTAGGACACAGACAAACCCTAGTTATGTGAAACTGTTCTTTTTTTTTTTCAATTCATTTTGTTACTCTTTGTCTTACCTCAGTTCAAACATCATGAAAGCAGAGAAGTTTTTCCTGACTCCCTTGCCTTTTTTTGTTTTTCTCACCCAGATAGGGTTAACCTGTCCATTATATTGATAACACCTCTACTTCATAGCACAATACTTATTGTGGTTTTAATTATAATATTATTCTTGTGATTATTTGATCAATATCAGTCTCTTTGTAACATGGGGGCAGAGACCATGTTTGCTTTGGCTAACACTGCATCTATAATGCATAGCCCAGAGCCCAACATCCAACAGGTACTCAAATATTTGTTGAATAAATCAATTAATATAAGAATTTCTCACTCAGTGATCTTCCCACAATATGACTGCACCCCAATGGCTTGGAACACAGAATAACTTAAATGTGAGAGAGAGGAGAATGGAAAAGTAGAGGACTAGAGCTTAAAAAATTTAAAGACATGCAAGGGAATTGGGAATGTCTCAAAATCAAACTTCTACCTTGTTTACAGCTTTGCCTGTTACAAGCTCCAAACATGGCAGGAACAGCCTGTATAGTTCAGTGTCAAAATATGACTATTGTATCTGGACACCCAAACATATGCTTTCATTTTTGATAAGGCTACACCCCCATTTGTGGTTTATTTTGTAATGTTTGATCCATTTCACTATAGTTGAAGTAGAAAAGCTTCTCATTTTAGAAGTGCAAGCCAATCCTGAAGCATGCTATTCTTTCTAAGAAAGAGTGTGTGAGAAAGAGTCTACTGGCTGCAACTGTGTTCCCACCACCATTAAAACCTGAAGCAGCACATCCCACACCCCCGAGAGGCCCAGGCAAAGACCCTGGAAAATGTAATTTCATGTACACTTTTAGTTTACTGACAATGATAAGTAATTAGTATTGAAATGGGAGCAGCAAACACTCTCTATTTGAGCCTTGTTTCTTTATTCATTCCCCTGTCCACCAATTGGGTAACACTTGTGGGTGGAAAGTGCTTTTGCTTTAAAGAATTAGTTATAAATAAAAAGAATTATTTTGCATATCACAAGGAAAAGCAGTCCCCCTACCCCTCAACATTCACATCGTATATTCTTATTGCTGTCTGCTGGAATCACAAGAGATTATCCCAACTAGCAAATGTAGGTGTGCATTTTTAACTCACTGGGGAGTGAAGCAAGGAAAATATTTTTGTAGGGCCATTTAAAAATTATTTGCAAGAAAAACAATTTTAAAAATGTGTGGCCATTTTCTTGATCTTAAAAATTGCTATATCCAACATCCAATTCCAGTGGGCCAATTTTCTCCTGCAAGATTTATAGAACAAACATGCTAGGCAGACAGAAATTTAAATAGCAACAAGTTTCCCTTTAATATAACTTTAATAATACCCAAACTACCCAGACAATTTTATAGTCTCATGGTGTCCCTCTTTTTCTGGGAGCCCTCAGGGTGATAAATATGTTCTTCTATATCACCACCAGAAGTTGCCTGGGACCAGTTGTCAGGATGGCCCTCGCTGGGTCTTCACTCTTTCAAAATTACTTGGGAATTCTATTTCTCAGCAAGCACACATATGCCATATTTCTAGGTGGGTACTGCAGTATGTACTCAGAAATCCCTGCTTCTACTTTGGTAAATGTGAAGTTCACAAGTAATCTACCTATACAAACTGACAGGCCACAGCTCACTTTCAAAGGCTCATTAGCAATGTTGTAGGAAGGTTTTATTTTTATTGTTCTTTGGGACAAAGTATGTAAACATAGCAGAGACCCTTTACATAATCATGCCATAGCAGGGCTAGATGGGCATCAATAGTCTGATGTGTGGTTATCTCTGACTTTTCCTCTGCGTCTTTTAAATATTTCTGGAACAACATTGACTCATAGTGAATACAAATCAGTGTGAGAATCTCTTGTTACAAAGGGATTCTACTGCAGTTTACAGTCAGGGCTGAGGAAGTATACATGTTGAACTGTTTTACTTGGCATTGATTCCTACGTAGGCTGTGTTGACTTCAGGATTGGCATATCTGTGGCATGCATGCCGTTTTCCCCTCCACAAAGCCATCCACAACAACTACTCCATCATAGCACTGTTTCCTATTGAGACCAAATACATCCTGAGAATATTTCTCAACACTGTGGTCCAGAGAGCAACCACCAATCCATTAAATGATTCAGCATTGAAAACTACTTGCCACTCCCTTGTCTATACATTTAGACTAGTTAAACAAAACAACACCAACTACTCCCTAAAGCTACTGGCATTTGTGAGAGGATGGAGTGGGGGACACTCTGTCATGCAACATTTAAAAAATGAATAATTATTAACTTCTGATGCATCTCCACGATGTCAGTGTGTTTCACTGCACTTAATTTGAGTTGTTAGTGTTACCTATAAAGTGTGTCTGCCTTTTCTGCTAGGCCAAGTCAGGGATATGAAGCTCCATCCCTAGCACTAAACATACAAAAGGGATATTGTTGATGCTAAATAGATAATCAATGACTTTAATGGAAAGCATTGAAATGACTTACCTAACCATAGTATTTTGGAAAGGGAAACTTAATGCTTTCAGAAGTCTATGAAGCTCTTATGTCATGAGACAAAACTAGAGATGGCAAAATGCAAGAGCAAGGGGTAGGGCTTCCCAGTACTTTATTTGCAACTAGAATTAAAAAAAAACTGCCTCAAAGTACAATTGCTAAATCAAGGTATATCCAAGCCAGAGGAATGCTTTGGTCAGCAAAACTGGATAGGAAAGTCTCTTGAGAACGAGCTGTCTCATAAGATTTCCGTTACCTGCTGCTTCCAGTCCAACTGAAAATAACTCCGGGGCAGCCTTTCCAATGGTGGTTTTGGCACTTCTTTCCCCAGATGGAGCCCACAAGTGCAGGAGTGCACAGAAATCAAATGTCCTGGGAGGAGAGTTGATTAAATGTTTTTCAACCTCAAAAAAGAAAAAAAATGAAACAATCAGTTCAGGTAGAGTTCAAGTTTTGGGGTCAAGCTTCAGAGACCCGTGGGACTCTTTTGTAGTGAGGCCATTAACTTACTCCTTGAAATCGTACCCCAGAGAACTTATCAAGAGCAACAGTCTTAGTTCACAGCACTGCCCCTTCTTTGTTTTGTGTGGTCCGTTTGTCACAGAGTGAACCCAGAATCATGCTGTATTCTGTCTGCTAAAGGAAAATGTGATCCAAGTCACATAAGAATTTCTCATTCATCTTGAGTCAGATGCCTTCTTTATTTTCTATACTTCCTTCTATTTTCCTCTTGAAATCAGAACTTCAAATGGCTGACCCCTGCACAGATCTGTTTTTCCTGCAGCGATAGTATCATTTCAAGCTGCTTTTTCACATGAAAATTGTTAAAGGCCCTTGATGACACCACCACCACCCTTCCAAGATGATGACAGACAAAGGTGGAAAAAACAATCCAGTATGTGTTTGAAAACTAAGAAATTCCAAGATTTTTACCTAGTTTTGAGCACTTTCCAGATGTTATCCAATATGGTTGGACTTTAGGGATAGATTGCTATTTTTCTGAATAGGAAATCAGGTTTCATTTTCACTTGAGTGCACCAATAATTCATGAAATAACTGCTGGGGTATTTTAACTTCCTTGTCACTGAGGGGCTCTCCCTTCTGCTCCCTACTCCTTCTCTCTTTGTGGTTCTGTCTGCCTTTTGCTCCTTGGGAAGGATCTATGGGTTTTGATTATTCTTCACGAAGAGAGTTAACAACTATACTGCCTAAGATGATAACATGATGACAACTGGAAAAGACCAGAAAGAGACCAGGAGGAAGCTGCCTGAGCCTGTGCCTGTGTGTGGGGAAGAACCTCTGCCATTTAGAGCTGGGCACGAATACCCACTTTGAAACGAGGAAGAAATGGGGCTTGGAGCAAAAATCCATCAAGGCTTCTTCAAACCTCCTGTATTACTTACTTGTTAATCCCTTTACCAAGTGCTATGGAAAGCCAATTAAGTGCATTTTGTGAGAAATACAGAGAGGAATGCAGTTTTCCTTCTCCTCATCATTTTGAACAACCCCCCACACTCCCATCATGAATAAAGGAAAATAATCATAGCCTAGAGTTTTTTTATTTTTGTTCAAGTACAGTTGTCTCCATTTCCTCCCCACCACTCCCCCCCACCCCACCCATCCCCACCTCCCACCCTTGATCCTACCCTGCTTCGACTTTGTCCATGTGTCCTTTATACATGTTCCTTGGTTGATTTGATGTTAGAAACTATATCTTTATCTTGCTTTACAAGGACTAACTTCACCAAGCTGGAAAGCAGATAACAATTCCTGCAAAGAGAACTGTGCTCTCATTTGTCCTACAAGCTCTGTGTGAGCACAAAATGTGATAGAGAGCTCTGTCGTTAGCTGGAGTTAAAGACATCAACAAATTAGGAGAGCATGTCTCATTCATTCTTACAATTTTGAATATATGTACACACACGTATACATACACACATAGTCATGTGCCCCATAATGATGTTTCAGTAAAAAAATGGACCACACATACAATGGTGGTCCCATAAGATTATAATGTAACTGAAAAATTTCTATTGCCTAGTGATGTAGCTGTTATAACATCATAGAACCATGCATTACTCACATGTTTGTGGTGGTGCTAGTATAAACAAACCCACTCTGTTGCTTGTCATATGAAATTATAGCACATATAATTACAGTAGTTGGCTATCCCATCTGGATTTGGGTAAGTGCATTCTATCACATTCACACAATAAGAAATTGCCTAACAATGCATTTCTCAGAACGTATCTCCATCACTAAGTGGCTCATGACTCTATGTAAAACAATTCTGGCAGAAGGGAAAATTACTATATTAACAGCATGACTTCTTTAAATGTTCTATTTGAGCAAACTCATTATGTATAACACCATGTGATGAAAGCAGAGGTGGAATGAAGCTCAGGTGTTCTTTAATTCCCAACTCCCTTCTTTGTATTCCAACTACAATAGAGCTTTGTATTGTATGTTAGATTAATTTACACTATGTACCTATAATCTAAGGCTTCATTTTGAAAATAGAGAGTCCTGGGTGGGTGACTCAGTTGGTTGGAGCATCACCCCATACACCCGAAGTCTGTGGGTTTGATCCCCAGTTAGGGTACGTACCTGGGTTGCCGGTTTGATGCCCAGTTTGGATACATATGGTGGACAATGAATCGATCTCTGTCTCTCCCCGCCCTTTCTCTCTCTCTCTCATTTCTCTTCCTTCCTCTTTTTCTAAAAGCAATAAACATATCCTTGGGTGAGGGTTAAAAAAGAGGAAAGGGAGACAATTGATTAGATGGAGAGAAGGAATTAGAATTTTAGAAATACTGACATTTACCTTGCCATATATGGCTACCACACCAGACCACATTAAGAAAAAACCTAGGTTTCTTGTTTTTCTCTGTGGCTGATCTATGTAATGTAGCCATTTTGTACCATGTAAGAATGGACATGTCATACCATGAAGGGGGACAGGATGGTATTTGGAGCAGCCCAGGATCTGTGGGATAAGGAGATTCACAATGAGAGACTGAGAGAATTAAGCTCAAGAACATCCAGGAAGTTGTCAACAAGATTTTTCATGACATGAAGTCTCTTGTATTTTTATTATTTTCATGCACATAAGAATCTCTGGGATTTAAAAGGAGGGCTTTTTTTTTACAGAAAGAAAACAAGTGGAAGCATAACTATATACCCAAACTCTCCACCCAGTTCATTAAATGGTGATGCCATTACCACTTTCTCTGGTGCTCTGTCAGTGGGGCCTTGTATCCCCTTGGTCAGTTTGGAGGACATCATCCTTTAACTGAAAGAAAACTTAGAGCTGAGGGAAAACAGAACCACAAC
The DNA here is from genome assembly GCF_021234435.1 of Artibeus jamaicensis. Taxonomy (NCBI): domain Eukaryota; kingdom Metazoa; phylum Chordata; class Mammalia; order Chiroptera; family Phyllostomidae; genus Artibeus; species Artibeus jamaicensis. Next base: position 1,497,223 of record NW_026521898.1, on the reverse strand, counting down.
ATTTTAGAATGGAATTGACTGTACACTTTTTCTGTAAAGGATCAGATGGTCAATATTTTCAGCTTTGCATCTCTGTCATAACTACTTGACTCTGCCCTTGAGACAGCAGCTGTGGACAGTACATAAACAAATGTGATGTGATATGATGTGTGTGTGTGCATGTTCCAATAAGTCTTTATAGATAAAAACAGACTGCAGGCTGGATTTGGTCCACCAGCCATAGTTTGCCAATCCCTATTTTAGAGGATTCAACTTCTGTTTGTTCATTTGATATGTGGTTTTTAATGGGAATTAATAAGTGGAATGACAAATTACAGTTCCCAAGAATGCCCACATAGCACCTAGACACAGGGATATCTCTATAGATAGCACTATTCTAAGCAGCTGCGCCAGACTTACCACATGTCCTACCAACAGACTCAAATATACTGCTTCCTCACTCAGCTTGATGACATGAATGATCTTCAGACTTGATCTCTAAAACAAGGGGCCAAAGTCTAAATGTTTTTCATCTGAAGCCTTGCCACCTGATCTAGCAGCTTCAAGGGGAACTTTAATTTTAATGGCTCAGACTTAGACATGCCTCCCTTCTACATTCCCCAATTAGGTACAAAACTTTCTTCTCCACTAATAGTATTCGGTTGGGATATAGGACTCTTACATATTGTTCTGGTCCAAGGACCTATACATACAAGGACCCAGACCCACTGTCCCCATCAAGAAGAAAAGTGACAGAAGGTCAATGAGAGGTCACCCCTTTCTCTCTACATCAGAACATATACAGAAACTGAATGCACCAGTTGCTTTCATTAGGTTAGCATGTGCTCATTTAGTCAAGCAGGTGAAACTGATTTATGTCCGGCTTCAATGGTCAGGGACTGACCGAACACAACGGGCTTTGTGTAAGAAGGCTGGGATTCTTCTGGCTTGAAATATGTGAGAAATTCAATTTAAATGCATACCCTTTTCACCTCTGAAGGAAGCCTGAGGCCACCTGAATCAAAACCAGATGGTTTCTCAGGCCTAAAGACAACAAATAGTGGTTCAAAATCCTGTCGGCACTGGACCAGCAGAGCAAGGGCTACGAATGCAGCCAGCTCCTTTCCAGAAGTCTACTGTTGTGCATATTAATGCTCCCCAGATCTGGAGTGAAGCCTCAGCTTTTTTCCTACCCCCAACACCCAAGAATATCGCATCATTGTAAACTGGTTATTTATGACGACTTAAGTGAAACCCAGAGCTCCCTGCCCCTCAGGCCCCCTTCCTTTGCAATATGCTCCTAGTAGGGGCTGGTTTGTTTTGGCAAGGCGAGCAGGTACCCTCTGAACGCTGAGATCTGAGCTCCACTGGGAGTGTCAGTGGTGACCTGAAGTCTTGGGTGGCCGCCTTCACGCTCTCATTTCCCCGTCAGCTGATACACCTACCACCCACACACTGGAAGTTTCCAGCAAGCTCAGAGATTCCTGAAGGAGGGAGTATTGACCTCCGCTGCCCCACACCCCCCATCAGCCAGGCCCTCTGGAAGAGCCAGGGCACACTTGGAAATCTTGGGCTCTGCTTTTTCATAAACAATGAGGGAGGTGAGCATTTAGACATGTGGTCTGTGAAACATTAGCTTCCAACTGATAATTGAAATAGGGCCTTGTAAACAAATGATTGCTTAGATGTCTAGAAGCCTCTTTTAAATTACCTTTGAAAAGAAAAGAGGGATTAGTGGGTTATTTTTAAGAGACAGGGTTTATTTGGGGATGCTAATCACATGGGCATCACCACTGCGAGCTTTGCTCTCCGTATTCAATCATTAAATTTCCATGCTGAAGGGAGGGGATCTCTAACCAGCCATGGAAGCCGTCAAACAGTGATCTCCACTTCTGTGAAAACCAAGCCTGTGAAGGCCCACAGGAGTTTGGTGAGCTTGGTTTTCATTTCTAACTTTACGCATAAGACATCCATCCAGGTTATAAAGTAAAATCCCCCTATTGGATTTACTTCTATACCGATAGTGTTTTCCAAGCTCTGACCTTATCTCTGGAGTCATCATGATATGCCTGAAAGCCAGTCACTTTGTGTGGGCACTGGTGTTGAAACCCTGGTAACCCAACCATCCTGCAATGGGCCTGGCCATTTGCTGTTCACTTCTCCCAAGAGGGAGGATGCAAGTTGAAGTGGGACTCTATGTTCTTTCTCTGTACCATTCACCACATTGCAAGAAATGAGAAAGGGAAATAATCAGAGAGTGCTGGTATTGGCAAGTCATCCAGAAAATGATCAAGGGAAGCATGCACTTGATCAGCCCTTCCCCAGCCAAGGTTTCAGCTTGGTAGTGCCCTTTGCTAGGGACTTTATAGAATTGGAGTTGTGCTAAACTGAAGTCATATTTCCTTGGAGTCTAATAGAATTGTTCCCTTGTACAAGGAATTTAGACTCATTACAGGAATTAGGGATATAGCAACTCCATAACATATAAAATGACCAATAGCAGGGGACCAGCAGAAGGGATGTACTGAGGCGGACAAAAGGAAGTCTTTCTTCTGGTGATCACATTATGAAAATTCTTATTCAAGAGTTTATGGGTCTCTCTATGGCCCACAGCATTTATTTAGTGCTTACTACATGCCAGATTTGCTGCTAAATACTACACACATTGTTTTGCTTGATTCTCACAGCAACTTTTATTATGTTCACTTACATAGAAATAACTGAGGCCTCAGAGAGCTCATCTCTGTAGAGGATGGCATTGACCTGTGAGACAGAGCCCTCCTCTATGTCCACAGTGCTAGTATTTATCTGTATCTTCCAGAAACGCCACACTTGCTGACCCATTTGTCTTATCTTCAAGGAGTTGATGATTCAGTTGGGGTAATGGTTTGGGTAGGGAGTGAGAAGAGCCCAAGATGCTCCATCCAGGAGAAATCTAGGTATTGTTTATCCAGAAGACAATGGAGGCTCATAACTGAGAGCATGAGCATCAGGAAGCAGATGCACACAGGCACGTACACACTGGTAACTTGAACAGCCTGCAGGATTAGTAATGAAGGAGGGGGCTGCCTGCTGAAACAGTGGTCTTTTAACTATTTTCTCCCTCTTTCTCTATGAACTAGTGACTGGGATGAGGAGAAGGTATGGGTTATATTGAGGGTGGAGCAAGTGCCCTGAAATGCCGTATTCTCACATGGAGGGTGGGTTTAAAATTAAAACTTAAGTGGGGATGAGGCAGTGCTTGCATGATGGGCTGGGCCTGCTCAAGGAGGAAGCATACATTTCATCTGCACTTTTAGTGGCTCTTAAACTCTTCTTCACAGCCTGTGAGATTCCTCAGTCCTCTGTGAATTTGCTGGGGAGAAAAGAGATGGGAAAACAGTGTTGACCTAGCCAGACTTTGCAGTGCACCAGGAGTCAGGATAACCTAGCTTTAGCACTGGAAATGTGCATCCTTGGAAGCCCTTTTGCTTCCTTCCTAGGACATATGGTCACAGTGAGAGTTGACCCCACACCAAAAGTGTCCCTCTGCTCAAATGTTAGAGTGCCACAGCAAGAGTAGGTGGGCCCCTTTGAATTCTTAGTTTAAAATCTCTCTGGAACTTGTTCTCTTAGGTCCTGAGGTGCATAAAGAATTAAAACATAGGGTGAGGAAAGAAATAGAAAGTAAGGCATGGCCAGTGATTTCTAACCCTGGCTACTCCTTACAACTGTTGGAAAAAATGTTAAAGAATGCTGAGGCCCAGGCCCAGATCACACAAATCAGAATTTCTCATCATGAGGCCCAGGTATCAGAAAAAATTTAAAGCTTGTGCCCCATGATGACTCTATTATGCTGCACCATAAAGACCAAATGGACAGCGTGGGGATTGGTAAGGGTCCTGATGAACATCACTGTGAGCAGGAAGGGACCAGGTCAAATCTGAACAGCAACATTAAAAAAAAGGCTGGATTTACAGCACATATCAGAACTTATTCAGAAAGTCTAATTGGTGAAGAACAGATCTATTGATAGTATGTCTATATATATATATAAATGTCCCCCCAATTAACACATACACACATGTGTGTATGTATATATGTGTATTCTTTTTATTATATACTTTATTGTACGTATAGTTTTATAGTACATTTTTGTTGTGTAACTATACATTATAGTATATATATATACATATATATATATAAATATTTGTTTGTAGAATATCTGGTTTTCTTCATTTACTACAATAAGTTTCTCTGTTTATATGTGAGAAGCACTAGCAGAATTGGGTAACCATGCCACTGAAGCTACAGAGGACACTGATAATTTTATAACAAGTAGCAAGAACAAAATGATTACTCAAAACATATGCTGTTTTTTACTTTTGAAAGAAAGAAAAGGAAGGAAGGGTAGGAGAGAAGGAGCAAGAATCTCCTTTTAGATATTTAAACCAAGACATATCTGGAAAGCTACAAACTTCATGGCAATGCAAGCTCCAACACAGTGGTGGTGACTTTGAAGTTACTACTGTCTAGAAAGCCTTTAAGAAACCTTTTAGGTTGAAGTTATGCTTGCAACCCAGAAGGACTTGGGGCCATCAGAAATGTGCAGGGAAGTGTCTGTGTCTGTCCTGTGAGGCTGCAAGTGATCAGAGGGGAGGCAGGTCTGTCCCTGACTTAATAGCTAAGGCGAATTTGTGTTGACATTTAAGACTTGTGTACCAGGTGTTGCTTGGAGAGGTAACATCTGTCAGAAAGGGTCCTATGTACACTTTAAAAAACTGTACTTTGCAAGATTACACTTGCCAAACTCACACTGTGGTGGTTCAGTCAGAGGTAAAACTGGCAATTTGTAGACATCATCTAAGTTTTCATTACCCCATCATGAAGCATTTACATTGCACTTTATATTTGCAGTGTACTTCACATTGTACTAATTTTCTCCAAGGTTTACTATTTGAAAAGATTTTGCAGGGTAAAATTATGGAAGGAATTTAACAAAGTCTCATATAAACTGTCCATCCACAATCTGAATAACAACCCATAAAATACATCTGTTTTTTTGTTACAGATAATGAAATTTAGGTCCAGGGAAATGAAAGTTTCAGTGCTGTCTACACATATTATATTTGGAAGTGGACTCTGGAAACTCTGGTCCCTGAGCTTGTACTTTTTATTTTACATTTTCATTCTCAGTACTATTTCTCTTTATCTTCCCATGCACAGCAAGTGGGGGTTCTTTTTTCTTAGTATATACTTCTTTTACTTATCAATGCATAGGAACTTTGTATTTTTGATGCTTTTTTAATCTTTGAAATGTCATTGATAAGAAGGAAAAATTCTCATTTTGTCCATCTGAGTTTAACTTGCAGTGTGTAATAAAAAATGATAGACTTGCATAATCTTATTAGCCAATGCCACACCAATAAATTCAATATTTTTTTAAATAAAAGAAAAGGTTTTTATATAAAGGACACATGGACAACAACTAAGGGGGGTGGAAATGGGAGGAAGGTGGGGAGCACTGGGAGGATGGGCTGGGATAGGAGTAAAAGACAGAAAACTATACTTGAACAATAGTTAAATAAAAAAAATTTTCCAAAAAAAGGAAAGGTCTTTAGTGACATAAAAATTGAAGTTCTATAATTTTAATTTGGGGTTATGAAAGTGTATATTTATTTAGAGTAACAAAGTACAACAAATAAAAAATAGAAAGATGATAAATACAAATGTAAAAATTTAGAAAAATAACATGGGTTAAATATAATGCTGTACACTGTAGTTATTATACAAAGAAATAACAGAGGTTAATTCAGTCATCAGTTGATTACATTTTTAAAAATGGTTTAAAAAAGAGGGGAGGGAATTTCAGGGGAAAAGAGGAAGGATTTACAGGAACAAGTACAAAGGACGCATGAACAAAAACTAAGGGGGGTGAAAATGGGAGGGAGGTGAGGAGCACTGGGGGGCAGGCTTGGATGGGAGTAAAAGACAGAAAACTATACTTGAACAATAATTAAATAAAAAAATGGTTTGAAATAGTTTCAGGTTTGCATCTCAATACTCTTATTGGCATCTACATGTTTACAATTTTGCTGTCAAAGTGGCTGAAACTCTCATTCTATGTCCCTCCTGTTTGGTTATCTTCCTTTTTCTTGAGAAAGGTTAACCATAAATATTCACTGAATTGAAGACACTTGTTATTAAACAGTTCTTCATCAATGTCCTTATAGAAGGGAAATTATAAATTTTATTTTACCTTTATTTTTTGGGGGGTGGGATTTTAAATTTTATTTTATTATTTTAACTTCATTTTTGGAACCATTATAGATGTCCTCATTTCCCACCTATTTGCCCAGCTCCCACTAGCTTCCACATTCTCTTCCCTTTGGCCATCACCACACTGTTATCTGTCTATGTGTCATGCATACATGTTCTTTGGCTAATACCTCACCTTCTTTCATCCAGTCCTGCCCTTCCCCCTCCCCTATGATAGCTGTCAGTCTGTTCCATGTATCCATGTCTGTGGTGTTATTTTGTTTCTCAGTTTATTTTGTTCATTAGATTTGAAATATAAGTGAGATCATATGGTATTTCTGTTTCTCTGGCTTCTTTAATTTACCATAATAATCTCCAGGTCCATCCATGCTGTTTCAAAAGGTAAGGTTTTCTTCTTTTTTATGGCTGTATAGTATTGCATTGTACAAATGCACCACAGCTTTCTTATCCATTCATGAACTCATGGGCACTTGGGCTGTTCTTTCCAGATGTTGGCTATTGTAAATAATAGTGCAATGAACATGTGGGTGAATATATTCTTTTGAATTAGTGTTTCTGGATTCTTAGGATATTTCCCTAGAAGCAGGATCACTGGGTGTTGAAGCAGTTCCATTTTTAATTTCCTGAGGTAACTCCACACTGTCTTCAACAGAGGCTAGACCAGTCTGCATTCCCATCAACAATGGGTAAAGATTTCCTTTTCTCCAATTCCCCACGAGGACTGGTTGTTTTTTGATTTATTGATGATAGACATTCTGGCAGGTACGAGGCAATATCTTATTTTGGTTTTAATCTGCATTTCTCTGAAGATTAGTGATGTTGCTATCTATTCATATGTCTATTGGCCATCTGGATGTCTTCTTTAGAGAAGTGTCTATTCAGATCCTTTGACCATTTTTCTCTTTGAGTTATTTGTTTTCTTGGTGTTGAGTTGTATGTTGTTTCTTGCATGTTGAGTTGTATGTTAATTTTGGAAATTAACCCCTTATTAGATGTGCCATTGGTAAATGGGGTAGATGGGGTAAATTCAGTGGGGTGTTATTTTATTTTGTTGATGGTCTCTTTTGCTGAGGAAAAGCTTTTTAGTTTGATGTAGTCCCATTTCTTTATTTACTTTTCATTGTGGTTCAAGTACAGGTGGCTCCATTTCCTCCCCACTACTCCCTGCCACCCCAGCCATTCCCACTCCCCTTATTGATCCTACAAGCCTTTTTAAATGAAAAATAGAAACATTTATTGAAGAAGATAAAAGATACAAGAAACATTGTACATAGGATAGTGACAATTCAGTCCTCTTCAAAGGAGGCACCTTGGGATCTCACAGTTTTCCCAATTGCCATCAACTACCCTGTCATATCTTCCTAAATCTCATCAAGTCTGAAATATCTCCCCTTTCAAAGGTTATTTTAGTTTTGGGAAAAGCCAGAAGTCATGGGGCACCAAATCTGGGCTGTAGGTGACTGAATCATATGGGTCATTTGATGAAAAAAAACTTTGCATAAGACATGATATATGAGCAGGTGCATTATTGTGATGAGGCTACCAACCACCAGTTGCCCATAACTATGGACTTCTGAATCATCTGAATAGTTTCCATGGAGGAATATTCAAGCTGAATACAAAATTTGATGCAGATTCATTGCTTCACTTGCTCAGACATTTAAAAAAAATTATTATATTGTTGTGCAATTACAGTTGTCTGCATTTACCCCTGACCACTATACCTCACCCCAGCCAAACCCACCTCCCTTCCCTGCTTCCAATCCCTCCTTGCTTATAATCATGTGTCCTTTATACTTGTTCCTGAAAACCCTTCCCCCATTATCCCCTTTTATGTCTCCTCTGGTAACTGTCAGATTGTTCTTAATTTCAATGTCTCTAGTTATATTTTGCTTGCTTTTTTCTTTTGTTGATTAGGTTCCTGTTAAAGGTGAGATTATATTCTATTTTTCTCTCACTGCCTGGCTTATCCCACTTAGCATAATGCTCTTCAGTTCCATCCATGCTGTCACAAAGGGTAGGAGCTCCTTTTTCTCTCTGCTGGATAGTATTCCATTGTATAAAGGTACTATAGTTTTTTGACCCACTGATTTACTAATGGGCACTTAGGCTTCTTCCAGCACTTGGCTACTATAAATTGAGCTGCTATGAACATTGGGGTGCATAGGTTCTTTTGGATTGGTGTTTCAGAATTGTTAGGGTATTATCCCAACACTGGAATTTCCAGGTCAAAAGGCAGTTTCATTTCTAGTTCTCTGAGAAAATTCCATACTGTTTTTCCACAGTGGATGCACCAGTCTGCATTCCCACCAGCAGTGCACTAGGGTTCCCTTTTCTCCACATCCTCTCCAACACTTGTTTGTTGATTTATGATAATCACTCTCACTAGGGTGAAGTGGTATCTCATTGTGGTTTTAATTTGCATCTCTCTGATGGCTAGTTATGCTGAGCATCTTTTCATATATATCTGGGCCCTCTGCATGTCCCCCTTGGAGAAGTGTCTGGTCAAGTCCTTTGCCCATTTTTTAATTGGGTTGCTTGTCTTCTTAGAGTGGAGTTATGTGCGTTCTTTACATATTTTGGAGATCAAACTCTTGTCTGAGGTGTCATTGGCAAATATGTTTTTCTATATAGTTGGTTCTCTTTTCACTTTAATGCTGTTTTCTTTAGCCATGCAGAAGGTTTTTATTTTGGTGAAATCCCAATAGTTTATTCTTTCCTTTATGTCCCTTGTTTTAGGGGACATATCAGTGAAGATGTTGCTATGTGGAATGTCTGAGATTTTTCTGCCTATGTTCTCCTCCAGGACTGTAATGGTGTCAAAACTTATATTTAAATCTTTCATCCACCTTGAATTTATTTTGGTGTATGGTGTACGTTGGTGACCGAGTTTCATCATTTTTTTCATGTAGCTGTCCAGATCTCCCAACACCATTTGTCGAAGAGGCTATTTTTACTCCATTTTGTGCTTCTTCCTTCTCTGTCATATATTAATTGACTGTAGAGACTTGGGTTTATTTCTGAGCTCTCTGTTCTGTTCCACTGGCCCATGTGCCTGTTTTTATGCCATTACCAGGCTGTTTTTTATTACAGTGGCCTTGTGATACAGTTTGGTATCAGATATTGTGATCCCTCCTACTTTTTTCTTCTTTCTCAAAATTGCAACTGCTATTCAGGGTCATTTATGGTTCCATATAAAATTTCGAAGTGTTTTTTCTATGTCTGTGAAATATGCCATTGGTACTTTAATAGGTACTGCATTGAATGTGTAAATTGCTTTGGGTAGTATGGACATTTTGATGATGTAAATTTTTCTGATCCATGAACATGGTATATGTTTCCATTTGTTTGTGTCTTCCTTGATTTCTTTCTTCAGTGTTGTGTAGATTTCTGTATACAGGTTACAAGTCTTTTACCTCCTTGGTTAGGTTTATTCCCAGTTTTTTTGTTTGTTTGTTTTTGCTATATCAAATGGGATTTTTTCCTTGATTACTGCTTCTGCTGTTTCATTGTTAGGATACAAAAATGCCTTTGATTTCTGGATATTGACTTTGTATCCTCCTGTTTTGCCAAATTCATTTATTAGATGAAGCAGTTTTTGGGTAGAGTCTGTAGGATTTTCCATGTCCACTATCATGTCATCTGCAAACAGTGACAGTTTTGTTTCCTCTTTTTTGATTTGGATGCCTTTTATTTCCTTTTCTTGTCTGATTGCTGTGGCTAGGACTTCCAATACTATATTGAATAGAAGTGGTGAAAGTGGACAACCTTGTCTTGTTCCTGATCTTAGTGGAAAAGCTTCTAGTTTTGGCCCATTGAGTATGATGTTGGCTTTAGGTCTCTCATATATGGCCTTTATTATGTTGAGTAATGCTCCCTCTATTCCCACTTTGCTGAGTGTTTGTATCATAAATGGGTGTTGTACCTTATCAAAAGCTCTTTCCACATCTATTGATATGATCATGTGGTTTTTGTCTTTGCTTTGGTTTATCTGATGTGTTACATTTTCTGATTTGTGAATATTCAACTATCCTTGCATCCCTGGGATGAATCCCACTTGGTCATGGTGTACAATCTTTTAAATGTCTTGTTGGATGAGATTTGCCAGTATTTTGTGAAGGATTTTAGCGTCTATGTTCATCAGCAATATTGGCCTGAAGTTTTCTTTCTTTGTTGTGTCTTTATTTGGTTTTGGAATTAGGATGTTGCTGCTTTCATAAAAAGAGTTTGGGAGTCTTCCATTATTTTGGATTATTTGGAATAGTCTGTGAAGAATAGGGGTTAGCTCTTCCTTAAATACTTTGTAAAATTCTCCTGTTAAACTGTCCGGTCAGGGCTTTTTTTTGTGTTGGGAGTTTTTGGATTACTGCTTCAATTTCATCTGCTGTTATTGGTCTGCTTAGGTTTTCTGCTTCTTCTTCATTCAGTTTAGGAAGATTCTATTTTTCTAGAAATTTGTCCATTTCACCTAGGTTTTCAAATTTCTTGGCATACAGTTCTTCATAGTAATTTCTTACAATCCTTTTTATTTCTGTGGTATCAGTTGTAATATCTCCTCTTTTATTTTTGATTGTGTTTATTTGGGTCCTCTCTCTTTTTTTGTTGATGAGCCTACTTAAAGGTTTCTCAATTTTGTTTATCTTTTCAAAAAATAAGCTCCTGGATTCATTGATGCTTAGAATTGTGTTTTTAGTCTCTATGTCATTTAATTCTGCTCTGGTCTTGGTTATTTCCTTCTTTCTACTTGCTCTGGGGTGTCTTTGTTCTTCTTCCTCCAGTTCTTGTAGACATAGGGTTAAGCTGTTCATTTGAAATGTTTCTATCATTTTTAGGTAGGCCTGTATCACTATGAACTTTCCTCTCAGGAATTCCTTTACTGTGTCCCATAAGTTTTGGATTGTTGTGAGTTTATTTTCATTTGTTTCCAGAAACTTCATGATTTGGTCTTTGATCTCATTATGAATCAATTCATTGTTTAATAATATTCAGTCTTCATTAAATTGAATATTTTTCAATTTTTCCCTTTAAGTTGGTTTCTAGTCTCAGTCTCTTGTGGTAAGAGAATATGCTTGATATGATTTTAATTTTCTTGAAAATTAATTAGTTGAGTCTTGTTTTGTGTCCTATCACGTGGCCTATGTTTAAAAATGTTCCACGTGCATTTGAAAAGAATGTGTATTTAGCCTCTTTGGGATGAAAGGCTCTATATATGTATCAGTTAAATCCTTTTGAAAAAAAAAATAAAAAAATAAATTCTTTTGATCTAGGGCATTGTTCAATGAAGGAATATTCTTGTTGACATTTTTTTTGGAAGATCTATCCATTTTTGACAGTGGGGTGTTAAAATCCCCTACTATGATTGAGTTGCTGTCAATATCTTTCTTGAAGTCCTCCAAGATATTCTTTATGTATTTGGGTACTCCTATGTTGGGTACATATATATTTACAGTGTTTATATCTTCTTGATGAATTCTTCCCTTTGAGTTTTTTGAAGTGGCTTTCTGGGTCTCTTTTAAAGGCTCCTTTTTTGAAGTCTATTTTATTTTATATGAGTATTGCCACCCTGGCTTTTTTCCCTGTCCATTTACTTGGAACATTTTTTTCAACCTTTCATTTTCAGTCTGTGTAGATCTTTTGTTCTGAGGTGGGTTTCTTATAGGTAACATATGTGTGGGTCATGCTTTCTTATCCATTCAGCTACTCTATGTCTTTTGATTGGGGCACTTAATCCATTTATGTTTACACTTATTATTGATAGGTACTTGTTCATTGCTATTTTTTGTACCTATATTCCTCTCTCTTTCGCTGTTTTTCTTTCTGTTCTTAAAGCAAACCCTTTTGCATCTATTGCAGCTTTGTTTGGTGGAGATGTATTTTTGAGACTTCCTTTGTCTGGAAAGCTTCTTATTTGGCCTTCCATTTTTCATTGAGAGCCTTGCTAGATAAAGTAGCCTTGGTTGCAGGCCTTTGGTTTTCATTACTTGGAATATTCCTTGCCAATCTTTTCTGGCTTGGAGTCTTACTATTGAGAAGTCAGCTGTTAGTCTAATCAGGGATCCCTTGTATGTTACTTCCTGTTTCTCCCTTGCTGCCTTTAAGATTCTCTCTTTGTCTTGAAATTTTGCCATTTTTATTATGATGTGTCTTGAAGTGGACCTCTTTCGGTTCCTCTTGATAGAGACACTCTGTGTTTCCTGGATTTATGTGACTTTTTCTCTCATAAAATTAGGGAAGTTTTCCATCATTACTTTTTTCAACAGGTTTTCTATCACGTGCTCTTCTTCTTCTCCTGCTGGTATCTTTATTATATGGGCATTATTACGTTTCATATTGTTCTGAATTTGCCTTAACCCCTCTTTGTTCTTTCTGAGTTCTTTTCTTGCTCTTTCTGGGTGTTTTTTTCTACCTTGTCCTCCAGCTCGCTGATCCAGTCTTCTGCTTCATTGAGCCTGCTTTTGATTTCTTCTACTGTGTTCTTCAGTTCAGAGATTGTATTCTTCATTTCCTCTTGGCCCTTGTTGATAGTTTCTATTTCCTTTTTCATGCTGATATAGTTTGTAGTGAGTTCATTGTAGTTTCCCTATAGTTTCTGGTAAGTCTCTGTGAGTACATTGAGCTTCCTGATAACCATAGCTTTGAACTCAATATTTGATAGTTGATTTGCCTCTCTCATTTAGCGATCTTTCTGAGACTTCCTCCTTTCCTTTCATTTAGGGATTGTTTCTTTGCCTTCCCGTTGTTTGTGAGATTCTTTTTGTTATCCTCTGCTTCTTAAATTGACCTATTCTGACTCACTGGATTTCTGGTGTAAAATTCTATGGTAGAAGACCTGTGAGGTTCAGTGTTGTAGTATCCTTGATCCCCTTCACTTTCTGGTCTTGGGCTATTGGGCCTTGATTGTTGTTGGGTCTTTCTTTGGTGGGTCCTTCCCTCCAGCTGGTTTACTGAGGGTCCTTCCATTCATCATGTTTTGCATTTTGTTGTGTTGGTGTGGATAGGTTGTGTTTAAGCTGGTTCTTCTGTGGTTTTGAGGCTTTTCTCTTGCTCTTGTTCATTTGTTCGCTCTGGGGTATTTCTCCACCATTTAGCTGTATTTTCAGATCAGTCCTGGGTTGAGGTTAGTGTGTCTTCCACTCCCTCCATCACCTTCTTTTATTGTTATCTGTTAGTGGTTCCTTTGTTGTTGGGTTTCCTCTCCCAATAGGTATATTGGTATTCATAGCTCCCACCTATTTTTTTTTTTTGTGATCAGTTGGAGGGGGAAAGCAAAATGAATTAAAGTAGTGGGAGTGTGTTTTATAGTATTTAAAGTACCCACCCATAGAGAAGACATAGGAAATCCATGGGATATCACAGTATTAGCTATGATATTTCACCCACCAAAGAACTTTTTAGAAAGGGTAGAAAAAAAAGATAAGACTCATAACAATTATGTGGGGGAAGCACTGTGAGTTGGATCTAGAAAGCAGTGAGCTAGTGGGAGGTGAGATTATGAAATACAATGAGAGTAAAGGATATAAAATAGGTATAGTGTGTGAGAGAATAGTGTTAACCACAACTGTAATAAAGTTCCAGAAACAGTGAAGTGAGCTAAGATCTGGGAGGGATGCTGTTTAGTGTTTACAATTATATGGAACAGCAATTATTTATAATAGTAATGGAACAACAGTCATACTATAGAATCTATGTGATCTGAGTAACAAGAGTGGGAAGTCCATGATCTAGAGATATGTGCTACTGGAACACAAGTGAAGTGAAAGAAGGAAAATTAAAAATACACTATGATAGAGAGAACAAAGAGAATCAGTTAAACAATGCAATTTAACAAACAGGGAAGAATACTAAACAGAAATAAGAAAAATTAAAAATACCAATAAAATAAAAGATGTAAACATAATAAAAAATAATATTACAAATATACAATAGCTTGTAAGTTTTCTGGAATAGCAAAGTGAAATTTGTCTCATTGTCTCTTGTTGAGATTACCCCTCTTTAGCCCTCTTTACCTCTAAGTCTAGCCCTTTCATAACTCCAGGTTTTATTGGCTTACTTGTGGGAATTTTTTAAAAAAGGAAGGAAGGAAGGAGGGAAGAAGGAATATAAAAAAAGCTTCCTGCTGTCTTTAAACTGCCATGTGAGTGCTGGTGGTCTTCCTGGCTACAGCAGGCTGAGATGGGTTGGTTTTGCTTTTCTCCCTTCCTGTGGTTTTGTGGGGGTGGGGGCCAGGTCTGAGCCATACTCTTCACAGTTGCCCAGCCTGCAGCCCAGTTCCTCAGTTCACTGCTGGGCCCCCAGTGCCCTTTCATGCCCAGCCTATGACTTCAGTCCACCAGTTGTGCTATCCTTGAGGTGCACCAATTAGGGGCAACTCATATACCACCTTCTCACTCATTTCTGTCCTAGATGATAGGGACTCTCATAGTTTCTTCAGGGTAGTTTGACTCCCCTACTGAGTTAAGTCTTTCTGGAGATTGCTGACTCCCTGTGGCTTGCTGCTTTTCTCTGCAGGAGCATGTCCACCTTCCTCTCAATGAGTCAATCACCCCATGGGGCTGGGGTGCCATGTGGCTGCTGAGGTGGACACCAGTGTGTGCCTCCTCTGCTGCTATGCTGTGGGCGATGGGGTCAGGTGCACTCCACCCCCAGGGCTGTGGGCATGAACACTGAGCTTCCTCTGCAGCAGCAAGAGTGCAGTCAGGGGTGGCGATGTCAGTCGTCTGTCTGCCTCCGTTGCTGCTGCAGTGGCAGCTGTTGTAGGGTAGAAGGAGGCTGGGTCAGTGCACACCACTGGGGTTGTGGGCAAGGTTGGGTGCCCTTTGCCACTGCAGCTAGGGGTAGGAGTGCAGACCTGGTCCTGGCAGCAGAGGTGGATGGATGGCTAAGGCTGCAGAGGCTGCATAAGGGCAGCTGGGGGTGGCAAGGGTGGCTGCTGAGGGAGAATTCCCTAAACAGCCACCACTGTCTCTTTTTTTTCCTTTTCAAAATTTCCTCCTATTGAAGCCTGCCACTCCAAACAAGTGCCTGGCCTCTCACACAGCCCAACTCTCCAACCAGACCAGGAATTATCTGTGTCTGGGTCCGTCACAGCCCACCTCTTCCCAGCTAGCATCCACAGTCTAAGTGGGGGCACACCACCCCTGTGTATTGGCCACTTTGTCCTTATTTTTCCCAGTGAATTCAAGCAACCAGGTGCTCGATGCTACTCAAACCTCCTTGTTTGGCAGGAAAGGAAGCCATTGACCTGGCTCTGTCCAAAGAATTCTGTGGCAGACCCAGTGGGTGCCAGGCACAGGGCTGCAGATGACCTGGTCCAAGCAAGGGTCCCAGGGACCTTATTGTCCCAAAGCACTCTCCTTACCATCTGATTGTTCAATGTCCTCTACAGTTTTGGCCTCCAACCTTCATATATGCTGGGATACCATTGGTCGTTCACTCTGTTCCTCAAAAGACCACCAGCTAGGTGTGCCACCCATGTGCTCACTCAGTCATTTTGAATGTGACAACCATATAGTACACATGCTCAATCAATGGCCCCACCTTTGGTTTTGTGCATGTGTCTTTCATACATGACCCTAAAAACCCTTCTGCCCTTCACCACCATTGTCCCCTCAAACTTCCCCTCTGGTTACTGTTAGTTTGTTCTTAATTTCACTATCCTTGGTTATATTTTGCTTGCTTGTTTTATTGATAGGGTTCCACTTACAGGTGATATCATATGGTATTTGTCTTTCACTGCCTGGCTTATTTCACTTAGCATAACGATCTCCAGATCCATCTATGTGACATTCCCAAAGGGTAGAAGCTCCTTCATTCTTTCTGCTGCATCCATTCTTCCCCTTTCCCTCCCCACTGAAAATCTTCCATGTGATGTCCATTTCTCTGGTTCTATTCCTGTTCTAGCTGTTTGCTTAGTTTTAGTTTTTTAGGTTCAGTTGTTGATTGTTCATTGTCATTTTACTGTTCACAGTTTTTGATCTTCTTCTATTTCTTGGATAAGTCCCTTAAACATTTCATATAATAAGGGCTTGGTAATGATGAACTCTTTTAACTTGACCTTATCTGGGAAGCACTTTACCTGTCCTTAAATTCTGAATGATAACTTTGCTGGATAGAGTAATCTTGGATGTAGGTCCTTACCTTTCACGACTTTAAATACTTCTTTCCAACCCGTTCTTGCCTGTAAGTTTTCTTTTGAGAGATAAACTGATAGTCTTATGGGCATTTCTTTGTAGGTAACTGGCTCCCTTCCTCTTGCAGCTTTTAAGATTCTCTCTTATCTTTAATCTTGGGTAACTTAATGATGATGTGCCTTGGTGTGTTCCTCCTTTGGGTCCAATTTCTTTAGGACTCTCTGGGCTTCCTGGACTTCCTGGAAGTCCATTTTTTTTTTTTGCCAGATTGGGGAAATTTTCCTTCAGTATTTGTTCAAATAAGTTTCCAACTTCTTGCTCTTGTTCTTCTCCTTCTGGCACATCTATGATTCTGATGTTTCAGCACTTAAAGTTGTCCCAGAGTTTCCTAAGCCTCTCCTCATTTTTTAAAATTCTTGTTTCTTCATTGTGCTCCAGTTGGATGTTTATTTCTTCCTTTTGTTTTATTGATTTGAGTCCTGGTTTCCTTCCCTTCACTGTTGGTTCCCTGTATATTTTGCTTTATTTAACTTTGGGTAGCCTTCATTTGTTTCTTCATTTTGCAGCCAAGATCAATCTGTTCTGTGAGCATCCTGATTACCAGTGTTTTGAACTCTGCATCAGATAAGTTGGCTATCTCCTCATTGACTATCTTTTTTCCTGAGTTTTGATCTGTTCTTTCATTTGTGCTATATTTCTTTGTCTCAGTGCACCTGTTCTGTTGTAAGGAGGTGGGACCATAGGTTTTCACCCAGAGGAGGCAACCCTCTTTGCTGTATTGTGGTACTGTCTGTGGGAGGAGGGGTCAGAGAGGGTATACTGCTGGTCTGTTGCTCTGCTCTAACCCCACTTTTCAATGAACTTTTGTGTGAGACTGGAAGTTTCTCCCACTGTGACAACCCCCCTCAGTAGTTTACAGCTAGCTTGGAGTCTAGTTTCTCATTTAGCCAACCCTGCTCACCCTCATGGTCTCTGCCTTGCTGCTGAGTCACTTGGCTGCCTGTCTCTTTATCTGGCCCATGTACTGGTCTGGGTGAATGTTTTCTTTAACTCCTTGGTTGTCAGAGTTCCATGCAGTTTAATTTCTGGCACTTCTGGTTGTTAATTGTTTTTAGACTGGTTGTTATCTTTCTTTTGGTTGTGTGAGAAAGTGAAGCATTTCTATCTATGCCTCTATCTTGGCTGGAACTCCCCCTTCTTTTTTTCCTTGCCCTAGGAGATATGTTGGAGAAAATATATTGCTACGAGAGGGATTTGAAATTTTACTACTGTGTTTTCTCCTAAGATTTTTATAGTTTTGCAACTTACAACTAAGTATTTTATTCATTTTGAGTGTATTCTTGTGTGTGGTGTGTGGTGGCCTGGCTCATTTTTGCATGTACCTGTCCAATTTTCAAATCATAATTTACTGAAGAGACTCTTTACTCCATTGTGTGGCTTTACTTCTTTCTCAAATATTAATTGAAAAAACATGTAGTGTTGTCACTGTCTTAGTCTCTGCCAAAAGCCTCCTTAGAGAAAGAGAGCCCCTTAAAGTAATTACTGGGGACAGACAGCAGATCCCTCCACAGGGATATGACTACAGCAGAGTGGCCTCACAAGCGGTTGGAGACTGGGTCGTGCACTCCCCAGGATGGTGCTATAACAGTAGTAGTGCTTGTCACTGGGAAAGTGGGGTCTGGATATCCCAGGAAGACTGATTTTTACCCCAGATGTTATGTAGCCTCCTCATATAATCTCTGTTGTTCTGGGTGGGAGGTCCCTGGGTGGAATTGAGATGCCCAGGTTCCTTGGGAGAGGAAGTTTTGCAGCCACAGTATACCTCTGGTTTCTCAGCCACTGCCACACTTGTGTTCATGGACTAGATTTTTCTGCATTTCTGCCCTTCTTAGTTTCTGTGTGGCTTCTTTTGCAAATTCTTGGTTTTTATATTTCAGTTCAGCTAGCCATCAGTTGGTTATTCAATAGGTTGATTGCTCTATAACTTAGTTGTAAATCTAATTTTGGGCCTGGAACAGGTGGATTCAGCTTCTACTTACTCTGCAGCCATCTTGGAACCCCTATGATTATAATTTTTTATTTGTTTTGTTGTTTTTCTTTCAGTGAAACAAATAGTGTCCCTACTGTGCATATCAACCACCTCAAATTCTTTTTTGTAAATAGAAGATGCATATGTGAGTTTGTGTGCTCGGTTTTAAGATTAATTTATTTATCTTTGTAATACCTCTATTAGAAGTGGGGAGAGAGTCATCTTCATGTTCTGGAACATAAAACTGAAAACAAAATTAATTAATCAGCTACTAAGCTCACAAAAAGTTTTAGGGAAGCTGTGTAGCAGTAGAGGTGGGGGAGTGGTTTGGCAAGGTGGTTGAGGGTGTGATGGGTGGATTATGTAGTAACAAGTAGACCAAGCAGATGACCTTGTATAACTTATTTAACTTTACTTTTATCAATAAAACTGAAATAATATCTGTTGTGCCTAAGGTTCTATTATATGACTGGCCAAAGAGATCATGGTTTGAAAATGTTTTATAAACTGCACATTTCTATATACCTATATATGCATTACTATATATGTACATATAAACAACACATTATTATTAAAATCAGACTGAAATTATTTTATTTCAGGAAGGGCAGATGCACTTTCTAAATTAGGTAAAATAGGCTTTTTCTCTAAACTCCTTGACATAATGAAATAGATTTATAAAAATTTTTAATGAGATTCTTATTCAAGAAAGATTTAAAAACAAACCTCAAATATCTCCATCAAAACATTGTTATAAGAATAAAGCACATTTTATGAACCTGAACAGATTTTAGATTAACACTAGTCCTTCAAACATGTATGGGATGCGATCACATTGCTGAAAAATATATTACCTTCTCTTTCAAGGAATAATATTGTCCCTTTTCCTTTTTCCCTTAGCTTGTGGAGTAAATATTGGTGAGGTTCTTTCTCCTTTAGAAGCCAGGAAATTTAAGAAACTCTCAAAGGGAAGTCCAGAAATTTGATGGGCTGAGCCAAGGCCTCCCAGTAGCTGGAAGGCCTGAGGCACAGTAGGATTATGTTCAGCACTACTTGTCTGTAGCTTTACCTGAAGTTGTGAGTGTGCTGCTGCTGCTCTTCAGAAAGTCTTTTCAACTTTCTAGGAAACTACGCCAAGAAAATAATTAGAAATATGGACAAGATTTACATATAAGGATAGTTATCTTACTATTGTTTAGAATAGCAACACTAGAAGAATGTTTAAATGTATTTTGTGTGTGTGTATGTGCAGTCTTCAATACAGTATTCTCAAAGCATGTTTATTTATTTATTTATTTATTTATTTTAATTATTTTTGTTCAATTACAGTTGTCTGCATTTTCTCCCCACCCACCCCCACCACAGCCAAACCCATCTCCCTCCCTTGCTTACATACACCCTTCCCCTTGGTTTTGTACATATGTCCTCTATAGTAGTTCCTGAAAACCCTTCCCCCTACTGTCCTTTCCCTCATCCCCTCTGGCTATTGTTAGATTTTTCTTAATTTCAATGTCTCTGGTTATATTTTGCTTGCTTGCTTACTTGTTTTTTTTTATTATCTCCCCATTAAAGCTGGGATCATATGGTATTTGTCCCTCACTGAATGGCTTATTTCCCTTAGCATAATGTTCTCCAGTTCCATCCATGCTGTTGCGAAGGGTATAAGCTCCTTCTTTCTTTCTGCTGTGTAGAATTCCATTGTGTAAATGTGCCATAGTTTTTTGATTCACTCATTTGCTGATGATAGGCACTTAGGTTGCTTTGAGCTCTTGGCTATTGTAAATTGTGCTGCTATGAACATTGGGGTGCATAGGTTCTTTTGGATTTGTGTTTAGGGCTCTTGGGGTATATCAAAGGATCTTTATTAATATTCAAAACTATGCTACAATGTTAGATGAAAGGGTAAAATATAAAATTGTAAATTTAATGGTTTTGATTTTATAAATGTATATATGCACAGAAAAAGAATATTACAAGAAAACATCTCCAAATGGAACTGCCTTTTGACCCAGCAATTCCACTGCTGAAATTATATCCTAAGAACCTATGCACTTCAATGTTCATAGCAGCACAATTCACAATAGCTAAGTGTTGGAAACAACCTAAGTGCCCATCAGTAAATGAATGGATCAAAAAACTATGGTACATTTACACAATAGAATACTATGCAGCAGAAAGAAAGAAGGAGCTCCTAACCTTTGTGACAGCATGGATGGAACTGGAGTTCTCAATTATGCTAAGAAATAAGCCATGTGGTGAAAGAAAAACACCATATAATCTCACCTTTAAGTGGAACTTAATCAACAAAACAAGCAATCAAAATGTAACCAGAGACATTGAAATGAAAAGCAACCGTACATAAGCAGAAGGGAGGTTGGAGAGGATTATAGGGGGAAAGGTAGAAGTGTTTTTTAGGAGCTACTATAAAGCACACATGAACAAAACCAAAGGGGGTTGGATTCAGTGGAAGGAAGTGGGGTTGGCAGGGTTGGGGGGAGTGGTGAGGAGTAAATGCAGACAACTGTGCTTGAACAACAGTAAAATAATTAAAAAAAGAAAACTTCTCCAAATAATAACTATGGCTATCTCTTAATGATGGAAATGAGAAAATTCAATTTGCTCTTGTACTTTGCTGTATTTTATGCATTTCCTACAATAATAATATACTCTAATCAGAAAAAACCTTTCTTTTTATCAAGAAAGTGTTTTCATCGATCTGAGTTCTGTTCTGAATCAGCAACAAATCACAGCAATAAATAAGAACTTATTTCTTCATCTCCCAGTTACCTTTATTTTTTAATATATTTTATTGATTATGCCATTGCAGTTGTTCCATTTCCCCCCTTTCATTTCCTCCACTCTGCACACCGTCTCCTTCATTCCCCCTTTTAGTTCATGTCCATGTGTCACAAGTTCTTTAGCTTCTACATTTCCCATACTATTCTTGCACTTTCCCTTTCTATTTTCTCCCGTCTATGCTACTTATCCTCTGTACCTTCTCCCCCCTTCTCCTCCTCCCACTCCCCTGTTATTAATGCTCCACATGATCTCCATTTTTATGATTCAGCTCCTGATCTAGCTGTCTGCTTAGTTTGCTTTTGTTTTAGGTGTGGTTGTTAATAACTGTAAGTTTCCTGTCCTTTCACTGTTCATATTTTTAATCTTCTTTTTCTTAGATAAGTCCCTTTAACATTTCATATAATAAAGGCTTGGTGATGATGAACTCCTTGAACTTGACCTTATCTGAAAGGCACTTTATCTGCCCTTCCATTCTAAATGAGAGCTTTGCTGAATAGAGCAATCTTGAATGTAGGTCCTTACCTTTCATGACTTCAAATACTTCTTTCCAGCCCCTTCTTGCCTGTCAGATCTCTTTTGAGAAAGTAGCTGAGAGTCTGATGGGAACTCCTTTGTAGGTGACTGTCCCCTTATCTCTTGCTGCTTCTAGGATTCTCTCCTTCATTTTAATTTTCGCTAATGTAATTCTGATGTGCCTTGGTGTGTTCCTTCTTTGGGACTCTCTGAGCTTCCTGGACTTCCTGGAAGTCTATTTCCTTTGCCAGATTGGGGAAATTCTCCTTTATTATTTGTTCAAATAACTTTTCCACTTGTGGCTGTTTCTCTTCCCCTTTGGTACCCCTATAATTTGGATGTTGTATCATTTTAAGATGTCTTGGAGATTCCTAGGCCTCTCCTCATTTTCTGCATTCTTGTTTCTTCATTCTTTTCTGGTTGGATGTTTCTTTCTTCCTTCTGGTCCACCTCATTGATTTGAGTCCCTGTTTCCTTTCCATATTGGTTCCCTGCGCATTTTGCTTCATTTCACTTGGTGTAGCCTTCATTTTTTCTTCTAATTTGCAACCAAAATCAGCCAGTTCAGTGAGCATCCTGATCACCAATGTTTTGAACTGTTCATCTGATAGGTTGGCTATCTCTTGGTAGCTTAGAAGTATTGGCTCTGGGGCTTTGAGCTGTTATTATGCTTGAGCCATAATATTTTGGTCTGTTTGCACCTGTTAAGTATGAGGGGCAAAAGCTTAGCTGTTCACCAGGGCAGGTCAACCCAGTTGCTGGGTTGTGACTTGGGGTGAAGTCAGAGAGGGAGAAATGGCATTTGTTCCACTCTCTCTCTCTGATTTCAGTCCCTTCTGCTGCTTACCATAGCAAATTGGGCCCTTCTGGTGCTGGTTCTTGGGTGGGTGGGCTTGTGTATGTTCTAGGACCCTGTGGGTCTCTCTAAAGAACTCTACTGTGAGTCTGGGAGCCTCTCCCGGCACCTTGGCCCCTGAAAGTTTTTTCAATCAGTGCTTTTAGGCTTTATTCCCATTACTGGGGCCCTGCATTGTGCTGTCTGTCTCACTGTTCATTTTTTCACATGGTTTATTTGTGCATGAATGTGTAACTGTGGTCAGCCAGCCACTTTGCACTTTCACTGGGTCTGTCCATTGCTATCCCCTCACTGGGATCTGCCAACCAGAATCTGCATGCCTGGGTTTGTCCAGCAGCCACTGCTTTTCTCTGCTGTGACCCCTTGACCCCTCTCTGCAGGCCACTGACTATGCCCCTCTTACTGGTCTGGATTAATGGTTCATTTTTGTCGGACTTCCATTCAGTTCAATTTTCTCTCTATTTTGGTTGTGTTTTTGTTTCTAAATCTTTGTTGTCCTTAAATTTGGTTGTGCCAGGAAGTACAGTATTTCTACCTATGCCTCCATCTTGGCCGGAAGTCCACCTTTACTTTTTCTTTTAAGAAAACGATCCAGTTCCTTCTGTAACTTCTGTCAGACTATGCCTTGAGCCTGTTACTAGCCCGGCATGGTGATATGCCTGTTCAACAGGACTCAGTGTCAAGAGAGAGGCAGGTAAAGGGATTTTGCACAAATAAATTTACTTTTATCTCTACAAATGCACAAATACCTGCTGATTTAACAAATACTTGTTAATCTGGTGCTCTGCCAGTCACATTTTTAGGCATTTTATGCTCAATAAAACATAATCCGAGCTTGGATGGAGACATCTGTGGCTATGGTTTGAAGTTTCTTTCTTTTTAGAAGTTGTGTCCAGTTAAACATTTCTCAAAAGTATTAATTCTTCTCTGAACAGATTAGCAAAACTCTCTTTGAGTTGTTAATTTTAAAAAGTATCTAAGAGAATGCTCTGTATGTCAAATTCTATGCTAAGAACCTTAGATATGCAAAGAACTGTATTGAGATCCCAACCTTCCAGACAAGCAGCAATACTTCCCTCTTGCTTAGTGTACTGATATGACCATCATACATCATTACTGTTCATTGTGAGGAAATGCTTAGGCAATATTGCTCCTCCATTGAATGCTGCAAACAGTGCCATAATGAATGTTCATTCCATCAGTTATACTTAATGTTCAAGTAATACTCTTTGTAATTCTTTTGGTAAATTTAAATGCCCCCTGACAAATAAAAACAATGGCTTTCCCTCTTCTTGTATGTACTGTGAAGTCTATGAAGACAACAGACCATCATAATTTAGTCTTCCATCTGTTGCAAATAATGCTTCATACACTTAGTACATATTATTGTTCTGAGTATATTAACACTAGATTTATTAATATCACACATGAATTGAAGTACTTGTCCCAAACAATATGCAAAAATGGTCCACAGTTTTCCCAATACTCCCACTTCTTGACACTCCCTGAGGCCCAGTCACTGATTCTGAGCTTCAGAATTAATATAGTATGAGATGGGTGACAGTCAATAACAAAAACTACCTTCTTAACTGACTACCAGTTTAAAAGCATATAGAATATTAGAATTCTGTAAGCTAGCAGAGCTAAGAAACAAAACCTGTGGGGTGAATACGTACAACAGATACTGCATTTGTCAACAAAATATAACAAAATAATTTCTATGTACATTGAACAATTTTTCTGCATGTAAAACCATTATGACAGAGATTCTCAAGCTTCAATGAACATGTGAATTTCCTGGGACCTTTTTAAAGTGCAGAATCTGAATGTATAGCCTCTAAGATAGGGACTAAGAGTCTGCATTTTAATAAGATGTTAAGTGAGACTGTTGCTGCAAGTCCATGGGTCATACTTGCAGTGGCAGATATCTTTAGGTTTATCTTTTCTTTTTGTTTTGAATTACAAAACCAATAGTTTATTTTCAAAAGTGGCATTTCTATTTTCATTTCTGTCTTCTGTTTTTTTCTTTTTTCAAATTAGTAGTTCTTCTTATTTTTTTAAATTAAAAAAATTATTTAATTATTGTTCAAGTACAGTTTTCTGTTTTTCACTTCCATCCCAGCCCACCCCCACAGTGCTCCCCACATCCTTCCCATTTCCACCCCCCTTAGATGTTTTCCATGTGTCCTTTACACTAGTTCCTGTAAATCCTTCCACTTTTTCCCCCAAAATTCCTTCCTGTCTCCCCTCTGGTCACTGTCCCCCTGTTCTCTATTTCAGTGTCTTTGGTTATATGTTGCTTGCTTGTTTGTTTTGTTGTTTAGCTTCCTGTTGAACGTGATATCAAATGGTATTTGTCTCTCAACACCTGGCTTATTCCACTCAGCATAATGCTTTCCAGTTCCATCCATGCTGTTGAAAAGGGTAGGAGCTCCTTTCTCTCTGCTGCATAGAATTCCATCGTGTATATGTACCATAATTTTTTGATCCATTCATTTACTGATGGGCACCTAGGTTGCTTCCAGCTCTTGGCTATTGTAAAGTGTGCTTCTATGAACATTAGGGTGCATGGGTTCTTTTGGATTGGTGTTTTAGGGTTCTTAGGATATAATCCCAGCAGTGAAATTGCTGGGTCAAAAGGCAGATTGATTTTTAGTTTTTTTAGAGAATTCTCTACTGTTTTCCACAGTGGTTGTACCAGTCTGCAATCCCACCAACAAAAGATTAGGGTCCACTCTTCTCCACAACCTCTTCAATACTTGTTGTTTGTTGCTTTGTTTATGATGGCCATTCTGACCTGCGTAAAGTGGTAACTCATTGTGGTTTTAATTTGCATCTCTCTGATAGCTAGTAATATTGAGCATCTTTTCATGTGTCTCTGGATCTTCTATATGTCCTCCTTGGAGAAATGTCTGTTCAACTCCTTTGCCTACTTTTTAATTGGGTTGCTTGTCTTCTTAGAGTGGAGTCATGTAAG
The DNA here is from genome assembly GCF_021234435.1 of Artibeus jamaicensis. Taxonomy (NCBI): domain Eukaryota; kingdom Metazoa; phylum Chordata; class Mammalia; order Chiroptera; family Phyllostomidae; genus Artibeus; species Artibeus jamaicensis. Next base: position 1,471,682 of record NW_026521898.1, on the reverse strand, counting down.
TTCTTTGCATATTTTGAAGATTAAACCCTTGTCTGAGGTATCATTGGCAAATATGTTTTCCCATACAGTTGGATCTCTTTTTATTTTAATACCATTTTCTTTAGCCTTGCAAAAGCTTTTAATTTTGATGAGATCCCATTTGTTTATTCTTTCCTTTATGTCTCTTGCTCTAGGGGACATATCAGTAAAAATGTTGCTGCGTGAAATATCTTAGATTTTCTTGCCAAAGTTCTCCTCTAAGACTTCAATGGTGTCACACCTTATATTGAAGTCTTTTATCCACCTTGAATTTATTTTGGTGTATGGTGTAAGTTGGTTCTCTAGTTTCATTTTTTTTTTTTTTGCACATAGCTGTCTAGTTCTCCCAACACCATTTGTTGAAGAGGCTGTCTTTACTCCATTTTATGTTGCTGCCTCCTTTGTCGAATATTAATTGGCGGTAGAGATTTGGGTTTATTTCTAGGCTCTCTGTTCTGTTCCATTGGTCTATGTGCCCGTTTTTATGCCAGTATCATGCTATTTTGATTACAGTGGCCTTGTAATACAGTTTGGTATCAGGTATTGTGATCCCTCCTACATTTTCTTCTTTCTCAAAATTGCAACTGCTGTTAAGGGTCGTTTATGGTTCCACATAAAATTTTGAAGTGTTTTTTTTATGTCTGTGAAATATATCATTGGTACTTTAATAAGGATTGCACTGAATCCATAAATTGCTTTGGGTAGTGTGGACATTTTGATGATGTTAACTCTTCCAATCCATGAACATGGTATATGTCTCCACTTGTTTGTGTCTTCCTTGATTTCTTTCTTCAGTGTTGTGTAGTTTTCTGCATACAGGTCTTTTACCTCCATGGTTAGATTTATTCCTAGGTATTTTATTTTTCTTTTTGCTATATTGAATGGGATTTTTTTCTTGATTTCTGCTTCTGCTGTTTCATTGTTGATATACAAAAATGCCTTTGATTTCTGGATATTGACTTTGTATCCTGCTGTTTTGCCAAATTCATTTATTAGATGAAGCAGTTTTTGGGTAGAGTCTATAGGATTTTCCATGTCCACTATTATGTCATCTGCAAACAGTGACAGTTTTGTTTCCTCCTTTTTGATTTGGATGTCTTTTATTTCCTTTTCTTGTCTGATCGCTGTGGCTAGGACTTCCAATACTATATTGAATAGAAGTGGTGAAAGTGGACAACCTTGTCTTGTTCTTGATCTTAGTGGAAAAGATTTTAGTTTTGGTCCATTGAGTATGATGTTGGCTTTAGGTCTCTCATATATGGCCTTTATTATGTTGAGGAATGCTCCCTTTATTCCCACTTTGCTGAGTGTTTGTATCATAAATGGGTGTTGTACCTTATCAAAAGCTCTTTCCACATCTATTGATATGATCATGTGGTTTTTGTCTTTGCTTTGGTTTATCTGATGTATTACATTTACTGATTTGCAAATATTGAACCATTCTTTAATCCCTGGGATGAATCCCACTTGGTTGTGGTGAATGATCTTTTCAATGTATTATTGGATGCAGTTTGCCAATATTTTGTCAAAGATTTTAGCATTTATGTTCATCAGCAATATTGGCCTGAAGTTTTCTTTCTTTGTTGTATCTTTATCTGGTTTGGGGATTAGGATGATGCTGGCTTCATAAAAGGAGTTTGGGAGTTTTCAATCAAAATCATTTTGATTTTCTGAAATAGCCTGTGAAGAATAGGAGTTAGTTTTTCCTTAAATGCTTTGTAGAATTCTCCTGTGAAACCATCTGGTCCAGGGCTTTTGTGCTTCGGGAGATTTTTGATTACTGCTTCAATTGTATCTGCTGTTATTGGTCTATTCAGGCTTTCTGCTTCTTCTTTGTTGAATTTTGGAAATTTCTATTTTTCTACAATTTGTCTATTTCACCTAAGTTTTCAAATTTCTTGGCATACAGTTCTTCATAATAATTTGTTACAATCCTTTGTATTTCTGTGGGGTCAGTTGTAATCTCTCCTCTTTCATTTCTGATTGTGTTTATTTTGGTTCTTCTTTTCTTGATGGGCCTGCTTAAAGCCTTGTCTATTTTGCTTATCTTTTCAATATCCAGCTCCTGGATTCATTGATTTTCAGAATTGTGCTTTTAGTCTCTATGTAATTTAATTCTGCTCTGATCTTGGTTATTTCCTTCCTTCTATTTGCTCTGGGCTGTCTTTTTTGTTGTTTCTCAAGTTCTTGTAGATGTAGAGTTAGGTTGTTTGTTTGAAATGTTTCTATCTTTCTTACGTAGGCCTGTATTGCTAAGAACTCCCCTCTCAGGACTGCCTTTGCTGTGTCCCATAAGTTTTGGATTGTTGTGAGTTCATTTTCATTTGTTTCCAGAAACTTTTTGATGTCTTTCCTAATTTTAATCTTGATCCATTTGTTTTTTAATAGCATACTATTCAAGCTCCATGATTTTGAATGTTTTGGTTCTTTGATCTTGGGGTTTGTTTCCAGTTTCAGGGCCTATGGTCAGAGAAAATGCTCGGGATAATTTTAATTTTCTTGAATTTGTTGAGGCTTTTGTCGTGTCCTATCATGTGGTATATCTTTGAAAATGTTCCATGTGCATTTGAAAAGAATGTGTATTTAGCTTCTTTGGGATGAGGGGCTCTCTATATATCAGTTAAGTTCATTTGATCTAGGTTGTTGTTCAACATCACAATATCTTTGTTAATATTTTGTTTGGAAGATCTGTCCATTTTTGACAGTGGGGTGTTAAAATCTCCTACTATGATTGTGTTGCTGTCAATATCTTTCTTGAAGTCCTCTAAGATTTTTTTTATATATTTGGTTGATCCTATGTTGGGTGCATATATATTTACAATGTTTATTTCCTCTTGGTGGATTCCTCTCTTGAGTATTATGAAGTGAGCCTCTGGGTCTCTTTTTATGGCCCTTTTTTTTGAAGTCTATTTTGTTTGATATGAGAATTGCTACCCCAGCTTTTTTTTTTCTGCCTGTTTGCTTGGAGAATTTGTTTCCAGCCACTCACTTTAAGTCTGTGTAGGTCTTTTATCCTGAGGTGGGTCTCTTATAGGCAGCAAATGTGTGGGTCATGCTTTCTTATCCATTTAGCTATTCTGTGTCTTTTGATTGGAGCATTTAGTCCATTTATGTTTAAAGATATTATTGATAGGTACTTATTCATTGTCATTTTTATACCTGTGCTTCTCATTGTCTCTCTCTTTTCCTTTCTTTCCTTAAAGCAGACCTTTTAGTATTTCTTGCAGAGCTGGTTTGGTGGAGGTGTATTCTTTTAGACTTCTTTTGTCTTGGAAGCTCTTTATTTGGCCTTCTATATTGATTGAGAGCCTTGCTGAAATACTTGAAATATTTCTTGCCATTCTTTTCTAGCTTGGAGTGTTTCCATTGAGAAGTCAGTTGCTAAACTTATTGGGGCTCTCTTATGGGTTACTTTCTTTTTCTCCCTTTAGGTTTATCTTATAGAGAGAAACATGAGCTCTAAAAAAAAGTTTAGCTACCAACAATAAATAAATATTTTAGAGCAAGAAAATTATTTGAGGTATGAGTCTTTAGGACACTGTGTTTGGAAGACCATGCATGGCAGAAGGAAGTCACTGTTATGGTCAGGGGTCTCAGAGATGAGAGATGCAGGAAAATGGAGAGCTTGGCCACCCATAGCCTCCATGTAGGGTGTGGCAGCAGCTTATGTTCGTGTCATATAGACTGAGTAAAACATGTAGTATGAAAATGCTTTGTAAAGTACAATAGAGATTTCAGGTGACATAATCATCATCATTATTTTGTACAAGGCACTGGATCCTGAGGGACAGTCTTAGTAGAGGTAGAAAATAAAAGGAACATAGTATCTATTGCAGAAAGGGCTGGATGACACTGAGAGTTTCTTGAAGTCTGGTCTACAGGGTGAAGAACAAAGTTAGCTCATTTCTTCTTTCACTCTGGTCTCTGACTAAAACAGCTATTCCTACCCTTGACCACTCCCACACTCCAAACCTTTTCCCAGTGTAAAATGAGTTTGCCAAAGGAGCTGGAATGTTCTGTTTTACCTTTCCACGTACTCAAATTCTCTTCAAAGCTTCCATACAACTTCACCCAAAGCAAAAGTGTATGGCAAAGTTGCTCCTCCCATCATCAACATCAAAGGAAATACAGAAGACTGTCTTCCCCAATATGTTTTACACTCCATCCATCTATCTATCCAACTGTCTATACACCCATCATCTATCTATCTACACATGTATGTATGTACTGTGTATGTATATAATATATAATATACAATATACAATGATTATATTATTTTATATTTATATTAATAAATATATTATAGTATATTTGTATTATAGAAATTATAATATATTTGTATCACATATTTGAATTATATAGTATTAAATATATTATGTAATATATTTGTGTTATATTAAATACATATTATCTTAAATACATATACTATATTACCATATATTTGTATTATGTAAGTATTTATATTATATAAACATATTTGTATAGATATGTTATACTTATACAATATATAATTATTATATATTTATATTCTCTATATCTTTCATGAGGTTGAGATTTCTTAGTCTTTGCTGTGGTGTGTGGTTCATCATGTTATTTCATACATATCAAAAGATATGCTTTTATCAGTATTATAAGTTGATCTTGGACAGTTAACAGTAACTTGCTGCAGTTGTTAGTAATTGCTGGATGGTCTATGATCTTGTGGACCTACTTTCAATACAAATAATGTTTGCTCAGGACCTGGAACTGTTTTGTATTTATTTGTTGGCTCTTTAGAGGCTTTGGTAAAAATTACTCAGAGAATAAAATTACCTTGCTCTTGACAGTTACCTGATCATACACATTCTAACTTGATCTGATGTGGTGTACCAGGGAAAAGTAATTGGTTTTGTTGATTTTGTTCCTGTTAAAAATAAGATCATATGGCATTTGTCTTTCACTGCCTGGCTTATTTCACTTAGCATAATGTTCTCCAGTTCCGTCCATGCCGTCACAAAGGGTAGGAGCTCCTTCTTTCTTTCTGTTGCATAGTGTTCCATTGCGTGATTGCACCATGGTTTTTGAGCCATTCATTGACTGATGGGCTTCCAGCACTTGGCTATTGTAAATTATGCTGCTATGAACATTGGGGTGCATAGGTTCTTTTCAATTGGTGTTTTGGGGTTCTTAGAATATAATCCCAGTGGAATTGCTGGGTCAAAAGGCAGATCTGTTTTAAGTTTTCTGAGGAAATTCCGTACTGTTTTCCACAGTGGTTGCACCAGTCTGCATTCTCACCAACAGTGCACTAGGGTCCCCTTTTCTCCACATCCTCTCCAACACTTGTTTGTTGATTTGTTTATGATGGCCATTCTCACCAGGGTGTAGTGGTATCTCATTGTGGTTTTAATTTGCATCTCTCTGATGGCTAGTTATGCTGAGCATCTTTTCATATGTCTCTGGGCCCTCTGTATGTCCCCCATGGAGAAGTGTCTGGTCAAGTCCTTTGCCCATTTTTAAATTGGGTTGCTTGTCTTCTTAGAGTGGAGTCATGTGAGTTCTTTATATATTTTGGAGATCAAACTCTTGTCTGAGGTATCATCGGCAAATATGTTTTCCTATATAGTTGGTTCTCTTTTCATTTTAATGCTGTTTTCTTTAGCCATGCAGAAGGTTTTTATTTTGGTGAAATCCCAATTGCTTATTCTTTCTTTTATGTCCCTTGTTTTAGGGGACATATCAGTGAAGATGTTGCTATGTGGAATGTCTGAAATTTTCCTGCTTATGTTCTCCTCCAGGACTTTAATGGTGTCACAACATATATTTAAATGCTTATCCATCTTGAATTTATTTTTGTGTATGGTATAATCTCACCTTTAACAGGAACCTAATCGACAAAACAAGCAAATACGCAAAATATAGCCAGAAACATTGAAATTGAAAACAAGCTGACAGTGACCAGAGGGGAGAGGGGAGGGGATTATAGGGAAAAAAGTGAAAGGTTTTCAGGAACAACTACAAAGGACACATGGGCCATAATAAGGGAAGATATAAACAGGGGAGGGAGGTGGGGAGGGATGGGGTAATGGTGAGGGGTGGGGGGAAAGGCAGAAAACTGTACTTGAACAACAATAAAAATGTTAAAAAAAAACAATACCTTGTAAAATTGCAAAAAATAAAAATAAAACATGTAATTGAGCTTCAAAATCTAAGTTATGATCAGCAAACTCTCAGCTAAAATCAAATGGATTGAGAAGTTTTATATCTTTACCCCAAAAAACATATTTTTATTGATTTTGGAGAAAGAGGAAGGAGAGAGAAACACTGATGCAAGAAAGAAGCATCAATTCATTGCCCGCCCCCCCCATACATGCCCAGACTGAGTATCAAACCCACAACCTAGGTGTATGCCTTGATCAGGAATCAAACCCACAAATTTCGAATTATGATACAATGCTCCAAATGAGACACACTTACCACAGCAGAAATTTTTTGATTAAATGTTTAGCAGCAGTTGACCATAAGACGTGCATACTTTTGATACCTCATTCCTCTTTAATGTGTCTTCAAGCTATTTGTTGATCACTTACTCAAAACAAGGATCTGGTTTATACTACAGAACTAGAAACAATATTATCCTGAAGGTGCAAACAGCCTGTGTGTATGTATGTATCTAAATAGCCATGTCTGTTCCAGAGCATATGTGTGTCTGGGTGCAACCATTTGTGTACATGTATGTGAAAGAGAGAGAACATATCCAGGTAGACAGATAAAGTGACTTTTTCAACATGATATGCCAAGGTAAATGTTGAGGTAAGCACAATAGTGAGGAGACACACTGGAGGGTCTCTGGGCCCAGTTGTGGAGGTTATAAGGGAAGGCTTCCAGCTGGAGTGACATACCTAAGCTGAGACTTGAAGGATGACTAAAATTATCCAGACAAAGTTTAAGAGAAATGAAGGTGTTTTATTCACAAGAAAAGGTGTATTAAAATCTCAAGGTGAGACTGTTTTGACATAAAGGTAGATTTGAGTATGGAGCAGGAAGGCCCATGAGAGTCAAGAAGGAGGAGGTAAGCAGAGATTAGATCGTGGTTCCTATGCCACATAAAAAAAAGAGGCTTCATACCACATTCTACCTCTCACCCTCTGCTGAAATAATAATCCCTGGAATACTTTTCTGTGTTATATTCCTGGTAAAACCTGAAAGTCCTAAGACTTAGTCTCTACCATATTTCTTCCTCCTCCACCTAATCATTATGCAACACATACACACACACACACACACACACACACACACACACACCCTAATTGTGGTAGGTGTAGGAGAGAAGGAATAAGCTTGGGACCTCTCTGTTCACTGAAATGGTAGTCCTTTGTGAACAAGGGGTGTTTCTACCTCCCATTTATAAAACATTTACACAAAGTGAGGCATCTCAATAAGCATTTTAATAAGTGCCACATCCACTCTCCTGTTAATGCACAGACACAAGACTTATCTTCTGTAGCCAATAGCCAATGGTTTAGATTCTAGATTTAGGTGGGTTGATGTAAAAGGTGTAATGGCCCTGTCATGATGGATATCCAAATAAGCAATTTCTTATGAATGTGGAACACAGTGATGGAAAGATACACAGCATGATGAAAAATGCCCAAGATGGCATCAGAAATGATCTAATAAAAGGGGGAGTTGAGGAAGAGGTCATTAGGATCCCACATTTTGCTAAATTCAACATAACTAGCCAAGTAAGAGAAGTCATTATTGAGAAAATGTTTAAGTCCAGCTAAAAGTTTAGATGAAAAATTATAGTTGAGACAAAATTTTACAATGCAGGATTGTGAAATGATGAATGTCTTCTATACTTAAAGAATTCAGTTCTATAGACCATCTCTTAGCATTATTCTGAAAGCGTATACTTTTCACCGAAGTCATAAAATGTATCTTAGAGATCCAGGAAACAGTGTAGATAAACCCAAACATTCTACTACCAAAACAACTAGTATTCTCACTTTCTTTCTATCTTTAATTTAATTAAATGGGTCTTGGTCAAACTAAAATGATTATGAACTTTTATAGAAAACTTGAAAAAATAAACATGTTAAAAGATTATTTAAGAGCTTATACATTAAATTATTTTCAGGAGGTATAAAATCAGCCCTGAACTTAGCCACAGTGCTTGGGAGAGAATGACCAATGAGTATGATTTGACGTTGCTTACCTGAAAGGGCTAGAATCTAACTTGGGACAGTCTCTAGCACAGCCCATGTGAATAGTCTTACAATCCATCATGTGCTGATTTGGAGGAGAGTGGTGATTAAGGAGGGAGAAAGTTAGCTGGGGACAGGTTAGATTTGAATCTTGGCTGGTGTCCTCTCCAGATGTCACTCCGTTCATTTCTACCTTGTCTGCTTCATTTACAGTGACTTTCCTGACTAAGCCAGAATCTCAAACACTCATATAATTGCATGGGGCTAAATGTTGAGAGAGTGCTGAGGTTTGAAATTACTAACACCAAAATCTATCACACTAGGGAGCATTGTGTACCATGAACAAGAAACCCAAAGGAATAAAATAACAATTGTGGTTAGGAGGTGATGAACAGATCCAAATTTCCATGATATGCCAGCTACTAAAAATGTTTCTCAAGAAACATTTATCCTAATAGGAAGAAAGAAATTACAGTTTTAAATTAGTGGAGTTTGTTTCATTGAGCATTTATAGAGATCCTCTAATATTTAGGCACTGTGAAAAATGGCATAAAAAGATGTATGACACATGGTAACATTGGTGACAAGTCTGTTTCTTCCCATGTCCAACATAAACTGAGTGACAAAATTTCTAAAAAATGAAAAAACAGAGAGAGAAAATGGCAGCTAGGTAAGAGGGAGCAGATTTCACTTCCCCCTACACATGGGAGAGAAACCTGGCCTATCTACGGAAGAACAGAGCAGATAGCCAACAGTACCACAGCATATATGAAAATAGGAGATCAAGAATGATAGAGGACATTGAAAAACCAGACAGTAAGGAGGGTGCTTCAGGACAATAAGAGCTCCGAGGTCAGTGCAGGGACCAAGGAGGCTGCAGCTGCAGGCCTGGGGCCCACTGGGCTGGCCACAGGGCTCTTGGGAAAGAGCTGGGTTGGTGCTCCCTCCCCAGGCAAGCAGGATTTGAAGTGACACTGAGAGAGACCTGGTTGCTTGAATTTGCAGAGAGGGGAGTAAGGACTGAGTGGCAAACACACGGGGGCTGTGAGCTCCCACACAGAGCCCTGTGAAGAGTGTGTGCCAGAGCACATTTGACTGGAGGCAGCCTGGCTGGGCACGTGCCTGCAACCCAGGAGAGAGAGCTTTTTGGAACACCCTGAGACTGCACCTGGGGACCCAGAGAGAGCATGAGCTCCTCAGGAGATCCAGAGCCTGCACTGGTAAACCCTTCCCTCAGCCTGCTGCAACCATCAAGGACAGAAAAACTGGTTTGGCCAGTTTGAAATCAGCAAGAGATTTTTTTTGGTTCTTTGTTTTTGTGTGTGTGTTCTGTTTGTTTAATTTTTTTAAAGTAATTTTTTATTTTTATTATTTTTATTTTTCAATTCCTTGTGCTTCTCTTTCCCTCTTTCTTGTTTTATTCCTTCTTCCTTTCTGTTCAATTTGATCTCTTCTACTTTCTTAGTGTGCTTTTTTTTTTTTAATACCCACAAATGAGACAAAAAAAATCTGGAACTGTGAAAAGGCCAGAGTTGGACCCAAAGAGGGGGCATCCCAACAGCTGAGATAGTGAGACAAATTTCACTTTGCTATTAAAGAGAACCTGCAAGATATTGGATATTTGTATTATTATTTTTACATTATTGTTACATCTTTTATTTGAATAATATTTTTGTATTCCTCTTCTTTCTGTTTAGTCTTCTTAGCTTGGCTGGTTACATTGTATCATTTGAAAAGTTTCCTCTGTTCTCTCATTCATAGTGTATTGATAATTTACTGTCCTTCACTTCACCTGTGTTCATCAGCACACTATTGAAGGTCCGATACTTCCTATTCTTGGTGACTAGATCTCACAGATTCTGTCATATGATTGTTGTTCTAATATTATTGTAAATAATAGCTGTTCCATACAATTGTAAATACTTCACAACACCCCTCCCAGATCTTGGCCAATTCACAGTTTCCTAAACTCTATCATTGTAGTGATTAACTCTATTCTTTCACATACTACACATAATTACTACCCTTTATTCTCACCTTAACTCCGAATCTGACCTCCCACATACTCACTGCTTTCTAGATCCAACTCAAAATCCTTCCCTTTTCAACAAGAGTCTTATCTTCTTTCTATCCTACCTAAAACTTGGCTAGTTGGGTGGTATATCATGGTTAACACTATATATAGCCAAAGGATCTCCTATCTCTTCTTTACCAGTTACTACTGTAAATAACATAGAACACTCTCTTGCTGTCTTAAACCATTTTGCCTTACCCCTTCAATTAATCACACAAAAAAGTAAGTGGAAGTGGTGAACACCAGGTTACCCAAATAAGACTGCACTACTAAATCTCACAAGTATTCTACCACGGAAGCTCACACCATAAACCCAGGGTGTCAGAACGAATAATTTAGGAACCTGAGGCTAACATGAAGAGTCTCACAAATAATGGGAAGACAAATACTCAATCCCTAAATGAAAGGAAAGGAGGAAACCTGGGAAAGAATGCTAAAAATAATGAAATAGAGGCAACTCAACTATCAGATATTGAGTTCAAACAATGGTTATCAAGAAGCTCAATGAGCTCCCAAAGAATTATCAGAACCTATAGGGAAACTACAATGAACTCACTGCAAACTATATCAATATTGAAAAAGAAATAGAAACTATCAAGAAGGGCCAAGAGAAAATGAAGAATACAATTTCTGAACTGAAGAACGCAGCAGAAGGAATCAAAAGTGGGATAGATGAAGCAGAACATCGGATCAGTGAGCTGGAGGACAAAATAGAAAAAAAACACGCAGAAAGAGCAAGAAAAGGAAATGAGGCTCAGAAAAAATTAAGGGGGATTAAGAGAAATACAAGACAATATGAAACATAATAATATTCAAATAATAAGGATACCAGAAGGAGAAGAATATGAGCAAGGGATAGAAAACCTGTTTGAAAAGTAATGATGGAAAACTTCCCTAATTTGATGAGAGAAAAAGTCACACAAATCCAGGAATCACATAGAGTCAAGTCAAGAGGAACCCAAGGAGGCCCACTTCAGGAAACATCATCATCAAAATGGCAAAATTCCAAGACAAAGAGAGAATCCTAAAGGCAGCAAGGGAGAAACAAGAAGTAACATACAAGGGGCCACAATAACATTAGCTGATGTGTTCTCAATGGAAATGTTCCAAGCTAGAGGAGAATGGCAAGAAATATTCCAAGTTATGAGAACCAGAAGCCTGCAACCAAGGCTACCTTACCCAGCAAGGCTTTCAATTAAGATAGAAGGCCAAATAAGGAGCTTTCCAGACCAAAAAAGTCTAAAAGGATACACCTCCACCAAACCAGCTCTGCAAGACATGCTAAAGAGATTGCTTTAAGGAAAGGAAGGAAAAGAGAGGGAGAGAAAGATAGAGGAACACAGGTACAAAAAATGACAATAAGAACCTATCAATAATAACCTTAAATGTAAATTAAGTAAATGCTCCAATTAAAAGACATAGAATAGCTGAATGGATAAGAAAGCATGACCCACACATTTGCTGCCTATAAGAGACCCACCTCAGGATAAAAGACCTACACAGACTAAAAGTGAGGGGCTGGAAACAAATTCTCCAAGCAAACAGGCAGAAAAAAAAGCTGGGGTAGCAATTCTCATATCAAACAAAATAGACTTCAAAAAAAAGGGCCATAAAAAGAGACCCAGAAGCTCACTTCATAATACTCAAGAGAGGAATCCACCAAGAGGACATAAACATTGTAAATATATATGCACCCAATGTAGGAGCACCCAAGTACATAAAGAAAATCTTAGAGGACTTCAAGAAAGATATTGACAGCAACACAATCATAGTAGGAGATTTTAACACCCCACTGTCAAAAATGGACAGATCTTCCAAACAAAACATCAACAAAGATACTGTGGCATTAAACAACACCCTAGGTGAAATGGACTTAACTGATATATAGAGAGCCCTTCATCTCAAAGAAGCTAAATACACATTCTTTTCAAATGCACATGGAACATTTTCAAAGATAGACCGTATGATAGGACACAACAAAAGCCTGAACAAATTCAATAAAATTGAAATCATACCAAGCATTTTCTTCAACCACAGGGGACTGAAACTAGAAACCAACTCCAATGTGAAAAAAAAACACTCAAAATCATGGAGATTGAATAGCATGCTATTAAACAGTGAATGGGTCAAGAATGAAATTAGAAGAGAAATAAAAAAGTTTCTGGAAACAAGTGAAAATGAACTCACTACAACTCAAAATTTATGGGATATAGCAAAGGCAGTCCTGAGAGGGAAGTTCATAGTTATATAGGCCTACCTAAAAAAGATAGAAACATTTTAAAAAAAACCCTTAACTTTATACCTACAAGAATGAGAGGAACAAAAACAAAGACAGCCCAGAGCTAGTAGAAGGAAAAAAATTACCAATATCAGAGAAGAATTAAATGACATAGACACTAAAAGCACAATTGTAAGGGTCAATGAATCCAGGAGCTGAATCTTTGAAAAGATAAACAAAATGGATAAGTGTTCAAGCAGACCCATCAATGAAAAAAGAGAGAAGACCCAAATAAACACAATCAGAAATGAAAGAAGAGAAATTACAACTGACACCACAGAAATACAAAGGATTGTAAGAAATTACTATGAAGAACTGTATGCCATGAAATTTGAAAACCTGCGTCAAATGGACAAATTTCTAGAAAAATAGAATCTTCCAAAACTCAATGAAGAAGCAGCAGAAAACCTGAACAGACCAATAATAGCAGAAGAAATTGAAGCAGTAATCTAAAAACTCCTGACACACACACAAAAATTCCTGGACTAAATGGTTTCACAGGAGAATTCTACAAAGCATTTAAGAAAAAGCTAACCCCTATCCTTCACAGAGTACTCAAAAAATAAAAAATAATGGAGGACTCCCAAACTCTTTTTTATCAAACCAGCATCAGTCTAGTTCCAAAACCATATAAAGACACAAAAAAGAAAGAGAACTTCAGGCCAATATCGCTGACGAACATAGATGCTAAAATCCTAAACAAAATATTGGCAAACCTCATCTACCAATACATTAAAAAGATCATACACCATGACCAAGTGAAATTCACCCCAGGGAGGCAAGGATGATTCAATATTCACAAATCAGTAAATGTAATACACCACATAAACAAAGGCAAAGACAAAAGCAAAAACCACATGATCATATCAATAGATGCAGAAAAATAATTTGACAAGGTACAGCACCCATATATGATACAAAAACTTAGCAAAGTGGGAATAGAGGGAGTATTCCTCAATATAATAAAGGCCATATGTGACAGATGTACATCCAACATCATACTCAATGGCCAAAAACTATAATCTTTCCAATAAAATCAGGAACAAGACAAGGTTGTCCACTTTCACTATTTCTATTCAATATAGTATTGGAAGTCTTAGCCACAGCAATCAGACAAGAAAAAGAAATAAAAGGCATCCAAATCAAAAAGGAGGAAACAAAACTGTCATTCTTTGCAGATGACATGATAATGTACATGGAAAATCCTATAGACTCTACCCAAAAACTGCTTCATCTAATGAATTTGGCAAAACAGCAGGTTACAAAGTCAATATCCAGAAATCAAAGGCATTTTTGTATATCAACAATGAAACAGCAGAAGCAGAAATCAAGAAAAAAATCCCATTCAATATAGCAAAAAGAAAAATAAAATACCTAGGAATAAATCTAACCATGGAGGTAAAAGACCTGTATGCAGAAAACTACACAACACTGAAGAAAGAAATCAAGGAAGACACAAACAAGTGGAGACATATACCATGTTCATGGATTGGAAGAGTTAACATCATCAAAATGTCCACACTACCCAAAGCAATTTACAGATTCAATGCAATACCTATTAAAGTACCAATGACACACTTCACAGATATAGAAAAAACAAAAATTTGTATGAAATTCTAAACAACCCCAAATAGCAGCTGCAATTTTGAGAAAGAAGATCAAAGTAGGAGGGATCACAATACCTGATATCAAACTGTATTACAAGGCCGCTGTAATCAAAATAGCATGATACTGGCATAAAAACGGGCACATAGACCAATGGAACAGAACAGAGAGCCTAGAAATAAACCCAAATCTCTACCGCCAATTAATATTCGACAAAGGAGGCAGCAACATAAAATGGAGTAAAGACAGTCTCTTCAACAAATGGTGTTGGGAGAACTGGACAGCTATGTGCAAAAAAAAAAGAAAAGAAAAGAAAAGAAAGAAAAGAAACTAGAGCACCAACTTACACCATACACCAAAATAAATTCAAGGTGGATAAAAGACTTAAATATAAGGTGTGACACCATTGAAGTCTTATAGGAGAACTTTGGCAAGAAAATCTAAGATATTTCATGCAGCAACATTTTTACTGATATGTCCCCTAGAGCAAGAGACATAAAGGAAAGAATAAACAAATGGGATCTCATCAAAATTAAAAGCTTTTGCAAGGCTAAAGAAAATGGTATTAAAATAAAAAGAGATCCAACTGTATGGGAAAACATATTTGCCAATGATACCTCAGACAAGGGTTTAATCTTCAAAATATGCAAAGAACTTACATGACTCCACTCTAAGAAGACAAGCAACCCAATTAAAAAGTAGGCAAAGGAGTTGAACAGACATTTCTCCAAGGAGGACATATAGAAGATCCAGAGACACATGAAAAGATGCTCAATATTACTAGCTATCAGAGAGATGCAAATTAAAACCACAATGAGTTACCACTTTACGCAGGTCAGAATGGCCATCATAAACAAAGCAACAAACAACAAGTATTGAAGAGGTTGTGGAGAAGAGTGGACCCTAATCTTTTGTTGGTGGGATTGCAGACTGGTACAACTACTGTGGAAAACAGTAGGGAATTCTCTAAAAAAACTAAAAATCAATCTGCCTTTTGACCCAGCAATTTCACTGCTGGGATTATATCCTAAGAACCCTAAAACACCAATCCAAAAGAACCCATGCACCCTAATGTTAATAGAAGCACACTTTACAATAGCCAAGAGCTGGAAGCAACCTAGGTGCCCATCAGTAAATGAATGGATCAAAAAATTATGGTACATATACACGATGGAATTCTATGCTGCAGAGAGAAAGAAGGAGCTCCTACCTTTTTCAACAGCATGGATGGAACTGGAAAGCATTATGCTGAGTGGAATAAGCCAGGTGTTGAGAGACAAATACCATTTGATATCACGTTCAACAGGAAGCTAAACAACAAAACAAACAAGCAAGCAACATATAACCAAAGACACTGAAATAGAGAACAGGGGGACAGTGACCAGAGGGGAGACGGGAAGGAATTTCGGGGGAAAAAGGGGAAGGATTTACAGGAACTAGTGTAAAGGACACATGGAATACAACTAAGGGGGTTGGAAATGGGAGAGGTGGGGAGCACTGTGGGGGTGAGCTGGGATGGGAGTAAAAGACAGAAAACTGTACTTGAAAAATAATTAAATAAAATAAAAAAAAAGAATAGTATAGGAAATGGAGAAGCCAAAGAACTTATACATGTGATCGGTGGTTAAGTGAGGGCATAATGCTAGTGGGAGGGAGGTGCAGGGCAGAGGAGAATAAAGGGGAGGGGAATGGAACAACTGTAATAGCATAATCAATAAAACATGTTTAAAAAAAGAAAAAATATTTAAAAAGGTGAAATACAAACAATGGGTAGAAACTAACACACTTGTTGTTAAGGTGCAAAAAGTACTATCCATGTTCAGGGACTAGTATGTCCAAAGGTGATGAGGGAGAAGAAAGAAGCAGTATTTAAAGAATAAACAGGCTTCCACTGTATGGCCGGTGACATTAGGTAGCGCTCGCTCTGCTCTCTCTCACGGGGGAAACAGCGGACTGCAAGAGACTGAACTGTATCTGCCTCTATATCCAACAGACTCACGTTCAACTTTAGCTCACAAAAAAGCCGGGGAAATTTTATTAATCCTTTTTTTAAAAAAGTTAATATAAAATTATAGCAAAAAAAAAAAAGGAACCTGAACTTTAGTAACAGCTGAAACAATCCGCAGCAGCTGCAGGAGAAGAGATTTAATTTAGTTGATTTTCTGTGGTTGTTGGTTGTTCGCTAGTCTCATGGTGATGGAAGCTGCGCATTTTTTCGAAGGGACGGAGAAGCTACTGGAGGTTTGGTTCTCCAGGCAGCAACCTGACGCAAATCAAGGATCTGGGGATCTTCGCACCATCCCAAGATCCGAGTGGGACATACTTTTGAAGGATGTGCCATGTTCAATCATAAGTGTGACAAAGACTGACAAGCAGGAAGCTTATGTACTCAGTGAGAGTAGCATGTTTGTCTCCAAGAGACGTTTCATTTTGAAGACATGTGGTACCACCCTCTTGCTGAAAGCACTGGTTCCCCTGTTGAAACTTGCTAGGGATTACAGTGGGTTTGACTCAATTCAAAGCTTCTTTTATTCTCGTAAGAATTTCATTAAGCCTTCTCACCAAGGGTACCCACACCAGAATTTCCAGGAAGAAATAGAATTTCTTAATGCAATTTTCCCAAATGGAGCAGCATATTGTATGGGGCGTATGAATTCTAACTGTTGGTACTTGTATACTTTGGATTTCCCAGAGAGTAGGGTAATCAGTCAGCCAGATCAAACCCTGGAAATTCTGATGAGTGAGCTTGACCCAGCAGTTATGGACCAGTTCTACATGAAAGATGGTGTTACTGCAAAGGATGTCACTCCTGAGAGTGGAATTCGTGACCTGATACCAGGTTCTGTCATTGATGCCATAATGTTCAATCCTTGTGGGTATTCAATGAATGGCATGAAATTGGATGGAACTTATTGGACTATTCACATCACTCCAGAACCAGAATTTTCTTATGCTAGCTTTGAAACAAACTTAAGTCAGACCTCCTATGACGACCTGATCAGGAAAGTTGTGGAAGTCTTCAAGCCAGGAAAGTTTGTGACCACCTTGTTTGCAAACCAGAGTTCTAAATGTTGCACAGTGCTTTCTTTACCCCAGAAGACTAAAGGTTTTCTTGACTGCCAGAGTGCTGTATTCAATGATTACGACTTTGTTTTTACCAGTTTTGCTAAGAAGCAGCAACAACAGCAGAGTTGATTAAGAAAAATGAACAAAAAACACAAAAAGAGAACACACTTAGAAGAAGGTGGTGGCTGCTCTTTAGATATTGATAAAGGGGGCTGTGCTTTTCATAACCACCACCTAGTAGTTGCAGAAAGCCCTAGATGTAATGATAGTCTAATCATTTTGAAATGTATGCATTATTATATCAAGGAGTTAGATATCTTGCATGAATGCTCTCTTCTGCGTTTAGGTATCCTATGCCACTCTTGCTGTGAAATTTAAATGCATGTAGAAAAAACTTTTACTACGTGAATCTTTACAACACTTGTGACAAAAATTCAATTCAGTTTATGCACAGTGTAATACTTCTCCAGGCATCATCCAAAATTCCCCACAGACAAGGCTTTCGTCCTCCTTAGGTGTTGGCCTCAGCCAAACCATCTGGGACTGTTCTAAAATTGCTGCCCAGGATAATTACATCCAGTTACCTCCAATTTCTAGAATGTATTCTCTACTAATGTTATTGAAACCAATTTCTACTTTATACAGATGTTTTTTGCAACAGCAATTAAAGTTTTTTCTTCCAAGAGTACAGTCCTCTAAGAAAGTGATTGCAATTATCCATTTTATGTAATACTATTTTAACACTGCTTCCAGCTCTTTGTATTCCTTTGATTTCATTCCTCACCATGGTGTCTCCCCTCCCAACCTTGCCCCAATAAAGCAATATACTGTTAAAAAAAAAGAATGAACAGAAGGAACAAAGAAAAAGAGGAGAGAGGCACAAAAGGTATGTAAAGAAGTAGGTAGAAACCTGGGGAGCTGTGGTAAAAATTTGGGTCTTTATCTGAAAAACCACTGGAGGATCATAAGCTGAAGGTTGATATGTTGAGATCTATACTTATAATCATTGCTCTTGTTGCTGGGCAGCAAAAGGACTGCTGAGAAACCAGGTGTATGCTGCTGCAGTAATCCAGGAAGAAGAGTATGGTGGTTGGATGAGTGTAGTGGAGTGCTAGGGCTGTTAAACAAATACTACAGACTGGGGGACTTAAACAACAGAAAATTATTGTTTCATTTTCCTGGAGACTAAAATTCCAAAATCAAGGTGTAGAAGGGTTGGCTTATTCTAAGGGCTGTGAGAGAAAGATCTGTTCAGTAATCTTTTCCTGGTGTGTAGATGGATGTCTTTTCTCTTTGATTTCATATGGTTTTCCCTTTGTACATGACCGTGTCCCATTTTTTTCTTATAAGGAAACAGTTATATTGGATTAGGCCCCATACATAGGTCCTCATTTTACCTAATTACCTATTGAAAGACCCTATATCCAAATATAGTCAATTCTGAGATACTGGGGGCTAGGATTTGAGCAGCAATACTGACATCATCTTCATTATAAATTATAAAATGCTAGTAAAATTAACTTAAATAAATATTTGATTATTATAATATGCCAATAAGCTAAACTCCAAGATAAATACCAAAGGGAAAAAGTTACCTGAAAGTACTGACAACATTTTCATGCTAAAAATCTTAAGAACTCAGAAAAATTCATCAAACAAGTCTAAACTTTAAAAAAATATTAAGACAGAGTGTGTCTCAAATAAATAAAATAAATTAGGAATAACTAACACCAAATAAAAACTTTCTTTTTTAAAATATATTTTATTGATTATGCCTTTACAGTTGTTCAATTCCCCCCTTCATTCCCCTCCACCCTGCACACCCCTACCCCACCATTCTCCCCTGCTTTAGTTTATGACCACCTGGCTCAAGTTCTTTAGCTTCTACATTTCCCATACTATTCTTGCCCTCCCCCCATCTATTTTCTACCTACCGTCTATACTACTTATTTTCTGTACCTTCTCCCCCCTTCTCCTTCTCCTACTCCCCTGTTGCTAACCCTCCATGTGATCTTCATTTCTATAGTTCTGCTCCTGATCTAGCTGTCCTCTTAGTTTGCTTTTGTTTTAGGTGTGGTTGTTGATTACTGTGAGTTTGCTGTCCTTTCACTGTTTAGATTTTTTATCTTCTTTTTCTTGATAAGTCCCTTTAACATTTCATATAATAAGGGACTGGACTGAGCATTTTACCTGCATTATGTCATAAATCCTTATAGCAGCCCCTCAGGTGGGTCATTATCTCCTTTAACAAATAAGGAAATTGATTAAATAACTTGGTCATGGTCAAACTAACTACTAAGTGGCTGAGCCAAGACTTAAACCAATGTTTATTTGATTATGTTTCAAACACTGTATTGCAGAAAAAAAGATAAGAGAAGGTACAGGAATTATTCAGCAAGATCAGTACTTTTAAGAGTCATTCATTGGACACTATCTCATGGGCTCAGTCCCTTGATCTCATTTAATGTTGATCAGTGCATAAAGAAGCTGACTTGCCCTACATTATTCAGACAACTCTGTGTATGTCTGTTTTTTTCTGGAAATATATTTGCCAAAAAGAGACCAAAAAACACAATTTCTCTTCTAGGAGTTGATTCTAAAAACTAGTCAGAAACTCAAAAAAAGCATTGCTTAAAACATGAAAGTAGTTTAAATAAGCCCAATACTAATAAATTTTTATATAATGTTATATTATGGTGCCATTTCAATGATATTATTGGAAAACATTAATGATATTGGAAAATGCTTTCATGATTAATAGGGAAAATTTACAACTTTAATACATAGCATTACCCTTTTTTTGAGAGCATATAAACATATGCTGAGAAAAAAAGATTGGAAAATGTCCATAAACCATTAAGAATGACTAATCTGAGTGCTGCATCTGCTAGTGATCTGTGTTTCTTTAAATTTTTCTATTTCCAATTTCTCTATAATGAGCTTGTGTGATTTTTATATTAAAATATTAATAATTCAATATTTAAAATACCAAATAATGAATTTATGCTAAATATATTATAGAAATAATTATTTTAACTCTTAATCAGTAAGAAAAACAATAAAAATGAAAATAATATGGAAAACCATGAAATAGGAAAAAGTTAAAATATGTAATAGAAAAAAGTTTATTTGTTAAATGTAAACTATAGAATTCATAATAGTAAAAAACAGGAAGCAGTTTATATGATGGAGTAATCATTATATTAATCACATAAATTTTTACATTTTTAAATACTCAACAAGCTAAGAATGTAAATTCTAAAACCTAAAATATTTGCTATCTGAAAGATATATGACATATGAAAAGATGCTCAGCATTGCTAGCCACCATAGAGATGCAAATTAAAACCACAATGAGATACCACTTCATACTGGTGAGAATGGCCATCATAAACAAATCAACAAATAAGAAGTGTTGGAGAGAATGTAGAGAAAAGGGTACACTGTTGGTGGGAGTATGGACTGGCGCAGTGACTGTGGAAAACACTATGGAATTTCCTCAGAAAACTAAAAATGGAACTGCCTTTTGAGCCAGCAATACCACTGTTGGGATTATACCCTAAGGTCACTGAAACACCAATTCAAAAGAACCTGTGCACCTCAGTGTTCATAACAGCATAATTTAGAATAGCCAAGTGCTAGAAGCAACTTAAGTGTGCATAAGTAAATGAATAAATTAAACTAGAGGGGAGGTGAGGGGATAATGGGGGAAGGGTTTTCAGAAACATGTATTACTGTAGGGATACATGGACAAAACCAAACTGGGGGTAGGATTGAGGGTAGGAAGTGGGGATGGCTGGGGTAGGAGAGAGTGGTGGGGAAAATGGAGACAAATGTACTTGAACAACAATAAAAAAGGAAAAAAAAAACTTCAAAATCAGAGTAAAAAAACTGGTACATTTACACAATGGAATACTACATAGCAGAAAGAAAGAAGGAGATCCTACCCTTCACCACAGCGTGGATGGATCTGAAGAGCATTATGCTAAGTGAAGTAATCCAGGTAGTGAAAGACAAATAACATATGATCTCACCTATAAATGGAACCTAATAAACAAACCAAAGAAGCAAGCAAAATACAACCAGAGACATTGAAATAAAGAAGAAACTGACGGTTACCAGAAAGAAGGGGTGAAAGGGATAATAGAGAAAGGGCCATCAAGGAACACGTATAAAGGACACATGGACAAAGCCAAAGCATGTAGGTTTGAGGGTAGGAGGGTCCGAGTGGTGTGTAAATGGAGACAACTGTACTTGAACAATAATAAAAAAATAAAAACAAAAAAACAGACAAGCAAACAAATAAGACTTCATCAAACTAAAATGCTTCTGCTTGGCTAAAGAAAACTTCAGCAAAATGAACAGGGAACCATTTGTATGAGAAAATATATTTGCAAATGATACCTTGGACAAAGGTTTGATCTCCAAATCCAAATAATATATAAAGAACTCGACACCAGGAAGACAAACAATCCAATTAAAAAGTGGGCAAAGGACCTGAACAGACACTTCTCTAAGAAGGAAATACAGAGAGCCCAGAGACATATGAAAGGATGCTCAGCACCATTAGCCATCAGAGAGATGCAAATTAAAACCACAATGAGATACCATTTTTAACTGGTCACAATCGCCATCATAACTAAATCAACAAACAATAAGTGCTGTAGAGGCTGTGGAGAAAAGGAAACCCTACAGCACTGTTGGTGAGAACTCAGACTGGTGCAGCCACTTTGGAAAACCCTATGGAATTTCCTCAGAAAAGTAAAAATGGAACTGTGCTTTGTCTGGGCAATTCCACTGCTAGAATGATACCTTAAGAACACTGAAACACTAATTCAAAATAACCTATGCACCCCAATGTTTATAGCAGCTCAACTCCTGACAGCTATGTGTTGGAAGCAACCTAAGTGCCCATCAGTAAATGAGTGGATCAAAAGCCATGGTACACTTACACAATGAAATACTACAAACCAGAAAGATAGAGCTCCTACCTTTCACAACAGTGTGGATGGACCTGGAGAACATTCTACTAATTGAAATAATTCCAAGAGTGAAACACAAATACCATTTAATCTCACACATTAGCGGAATCTGATCAGCAAAACAAACAAGTAAAAAATATAAACAGAGACACTGAAATAAAGAACAGACTGATAGTAACAAGAGAGGGTTAGGAGAGGGATAATGAGGAAAATAGGAGAAGGGGCATCAAGGAACAGAAGGACACATGGACAAAACCAAATTGGGTATAATGGAGTGTGGGAGGTGGTAATGAGTGAGGTGGGGAGGGCATGGGGGTAAATGGAGACAACTATATTTGAAAAACAATTATAAATAAATAAATAAGCAAGCAAATATAAGTAATTTTATAAATGGAACAATTATTCATGCTCAGTTCCAATCCAATGCCCTTATTTATTTTACAAACTGAAACTTAATACCCATTAAAAAGCCTCACAACTTAATTATTTTGAATATACAAGTGTATTATATTTATAAAAATGAACTAGACTGCCTTTACTATATCTAAGAGCTTATTAGTTTTAGATGGAGGCATAGGTAGACACACTATGCTTCCTTGCACAATAAAAAGGACAACAACAAATTTAAAAAAGTCAGAAGTGACAGAAAATCAAACTGTATAGAAGTCCAACAACCAAGGAGTTAAAGAAGAAACATTCATCCACAGTGATAGGAGAGGCAGAGACAGGCAGCTGGGATAGATAGGGCTCACATCAAGGTGGCAGCTGGTGGGGTGGGTAGTCCCACATTTCTGTGTAGATAAATGGGGACAGACAACTTGGGTGGCAGACAGACTGCACAACCCAGGGTTCCATCATGGGAAAATAAAGCCTCAAAACCTCTGACTGAAAAAAACCAATGAGGGTTGAGGCGCTGGGAGAAATTCCCAGCCTCACAGAAGAGTTTCTTGGAGAGACCTGCAGGGTCCTAGAATAAACACAAACCCACCCACCTGGGTATAAGCACCAGAAGGGCCCAACTTGCTTGTGGGTAGTGGCAGAAGTGACTGAATGCTGGCAGAGAGTGGAGCAAGTGGCACTATTTCCTCTCAGACCCCTCCCCAACTGACAGCATCACAACACAGTAACTTGGGTTGTCCCACTCTGTTGAACACCTAAGGCTTTTCCTTTATTATGTAACAGGTGCATTGACACACACATGAAAAACAGCCCACATAAAAGAACAAATCAAAGCTCCAGAAAAAATACAACTAAGTGATGAAGAAATAGCCGATCTATCAGATGCACAGTTAAAAACACTGGTAATCAGGAAGTTCATAAAATTGGTTAAGTATGGTGGCAAAATAGAGGAAAAATGAAGGCTATGAAAAGTGAAATAAAGGAAAATGTACAGAGAACCAACAGAGACGGGAAGAACACTGGGGCACAAACCAAATGGTTTGGAGCGGAAAGAAGAAATAAACATTCAACCAGAACAGAATGAAGAAACAAGAATTCAAAAAAATGAGGAGAGACTTAGGAACCTCCAGGACAACTTTAAATATTCCAACATCTGAATCATAGGGATGCCAGAAGAAGAAGAGAAAGAGCAAGAAATTGAAAATTTATTTGAAAAAATAGTGGAGAACTTCCTCAATCTGGCCTCATAAAAAGAGTTTGATAAGAAACTATAGAAATGATCCCTCAAAGAACATTTTGATGGTTGCCAGATTGGAGGAGGGTCAGTGGATCAGGTAAGAAAGATTTTTAAAAAGAGTTTGGAACCCTCCCTCTTCTTGGATTTTTGGAAGTAGTTGAGAAGAACTGGTTAGCACATCTCTAAATATTTGGTAAAAATTCTCCTATGAATCTGTCTGGCCCAAGGCTTTTGTGTACCAGGAGTTTTTTGATCAATGCTTCTATTTCACTAGCTGGTATCAATCTATGCAGACTCTCTGATTCTTCTGTGAATCAGTTTTGGAAGGTTATATTTTTCTAAAAATTGTCCATCTCACCCAGGCTTTCAAATTTCTTGGCATATATTTGTTAATAGTAATTTCTTAGAATCCTTTGTATTTCTGAGGTATTGATTGTAGCTGTGTCTCTTTCATTTCTGATTTTATTTATTTGGCTCTGCTCTCTTTTTTTCTTGATGAGTCTGATTAAAGACTTGTCTATTTTGCTTATCTTTTCAAAGAACCAGCTCCTGGATTTATTGATCTATTTGATTGTTCTTATAGTATTTATGTCATTTAATATGCCCTGATCTTGATTATTTCCTTCCTTTTACTCAGTCTGAGTTTTATTCATTTTTGTTACTTTAGTTTTTTTATATGTAAGGTTAGGTCATTTATTTGAAATGTTTCTCTCTTTTTTAGGTAGGCCTGTGTTGCTATGAACTTCCCTCTCAGGGCTATCCCATAGGTTTTGGGTTGTTGTGTGTTCATCTTCACTTGTTTCCAGAAACTTTTTGATTTCTTCCTTGATCTCATTATTTATACAATCATTATTTAATAACATGTTATTTGGTTTCCAAGTATTTGAGTGTTTTCCCCTTGAGGTTGGTTTCTAGTTTCAAACTGTTGTGATCCAAGAAAGTACTTGATAAGATTTTATTTTTTTAGAATTTGTCGAGGCTTGTTTTGTGTACTATCATGTGGTCTTTGAAAATGTTCCATGTGCCTTTGAAAAAATGTATATTTTTCTTATTTGGGGTAAAGATTCTGTATATATGTATCAGTTAAGCCCATTTGATCTAGTGTATTGTTCAGGGTCACATTGTCCTTGTTTATTCTTTGGAAGATCTGTCCATTGTTGATAATGCAGTGTTAAAATCCCCTACAATAAATGTGTTGCTTTTGATATCTTTCTTGAAGTCCTTCAAGATTTTCATTATATATTTGGGTGTTCCTATGTTGGGTGCATATATGTTTACAATGTTTATAGCTTTCTGATGAATTCTTACCTTTTAAATTATGAAATGGTCTTCTTTGTCTCTTCTTATGGCCTTTGTTTTAAAATTTTGTCAGATATAAGTATTGCTATGCTGGCTTTTTTTCCTGTTCATTTGCCTGAAAATTTTTTCCAATCCTTCACTTTCAGTCTATTAAGAGACTTCTGAGGTGGGTCTCTTGTAGACAGCATATATGCAAGTCATGTTCTCTTATCCATTCAGCTACCCTATGTGTTTTGATTGCAGTGTTTAATCTATTTACATTGAAGGTTACTACTGAAGGTACTTATTCATTGCAATTTTTCTTTTTTTTTGTACCTGTGTTCCTGTCTCTCTCACTCTATATCTTCATCTTCCAAAGCAGTCCCTTTAGCACGTCTTGCAATGTCGGTTTGGTGGAAGTGTATTCTTTCGGCCTACTTTTGTCTTGGAAACTTGTTATTTTTCCATTCATTTTAATTGAGAGACTTGCTGGGTAAGGTGGTCTTGGTTGCAGGACTTGCTTTTTGTTACTTGGAGTATTTGTTGCCATTCCTTTCCGGCGTAGTGTTTCTGTTGCAAAATCAGCTGCTAGCCTTATTGGGGCTCTCTTGTATGTTATTATCTGTGTCTCCCTTGCTGCTTTTAAGATTCTCTCTTTGTCTTAAAATTTGGCATTTTAATTATGAGGTGTCTTGGAGTAGGCCTCTTTGGGTACATCTTGATTGTGACCCCCTGTGCTTCCTGAACTTGAATTGATTTTCTCCTCTACAGGTTAGGGAAGTTTTCTGTCATTATTTTTTAAAACAGTGTTTTTATCTCATGCTCCTTTTCTTCTTTGGTATTCTTATGATTCAAATGTTGTTATGTCCATGTTTCTCTCAAGTTCCTTCAGGTTATCTGCAGTTTTTTAGTCTTTTTGCATGCTGTTACTCTTATTTCTTTCTACCTTGTCTTCAAGCTCACTATTTCAGTCCTCTGCTGCTTATGATTACTTCTAGTGTATTTTTTATTTCAGATATTGTATTCTTTATTTCTTTCTGGTTCTTGTTTTCAGTTTCTATTTCATTTTCTATGCTGTTGTGGTTAACACTCACTTCCTTGTAGTTGTCACTGAGTTTCTTGAGCATTCTCATAACCATTTTTTGAGTTCTATGTCTGACATATTGTTTGCCTCGATTTAATTTAGCTCTTTTAGTGGGGATTCTTCCATTTCTTCTGATTGGGTGTTCTTTCTTTGCATCCCCATTTTAAGTGACATTTTTGTTTGTTTCTACATCTCAGAGTGCTCTGCTTTGCCTGCATGTTATTTTGAGGTAGACTTCTGCTGTAAAGTTCCATGGGACTCAGTGGTATGGTCTCATTGTTCTCCTTGTCTGGATGCACTGAGGCTGGATTTTCTTTAGTTTGTGTGTGTTCTCTTTTTGTACTTGGTCTTTACCTATTTGTGACTTCTTTATTGGTGGATTCTCCCCTCCAGCAGGCTCACTGGTAGTCATAACTCCCCCTTTGTCTTGTATGCTATTTCACAGGGGTTGGTTAACAAAGCAGTATTACCAGATGACCAAACCTACGCTAGCAAAAAGAACCTGCTACCACACCAGCAATCTCAATCTCAATCTCAATTGAACAAATTTAATATAGGTGAAGAGAGACTACAGATACCACAAGCTATGACAAAAAAAATATTAAATGACTGAAAGAGGACAATGTTATTGAGTAGTAAGAGGAAGAAGCATTAACAAGAGTAAGTATAGAACCAAGGTGAAGAAAGGAAGAGAACAAAATTTAATACATAAGTAAAACTTGAAAGGGCAATGGGACAATGAGGTAAGAAAAGGTAAGATTATGCTATGAGGTTGAAGTAAAACTGAAAAGGTATTAGACACTTCTGGCCAAGATAGAAGTGTAGGTAGATAAACTTGGCCTCCTTGCAAAACCAAAAGAATGGCAATAAATTTAAAAAGAAAAAACAACCAGAACTACCAGAAAATTGAACTGTATGGAAGTCTAACAACCAAGAAGTTAAAGCAGAAATATTCATTTAAACTGGTATGAAGGGTGGATATGGGCAGCAGGGGTGAAGAGGACAGAATAGGAAGGAGGCATCTGGAGGACTGGGAAGGCAAGATGAGAATGGGCAGACCAGGCTGTCCCACATCAGTGTGCTGATAAACCAGGAGGAATAACTGGGGAGTGAGACAGATCACACAACTCAGAATTCCACCATTGGAAAAGAAAGCCTGGAAGCCTTTGGCTGTAAAAAAAAAACAGTGCGGTTGTGGCATAGGAAAAACTCCCAGCCTCATAGAAGAGTTAATTGGAGAGGTACGCAAGGGTCCTATAAGATACACAAATCCATGCACCTGAAAGTCATCACCCAAGGGCCCAATTTGCTTGTGGGTAGCAGGGGAAGTGACTGAAAGCTAGCTGACAGCCAAGCAAGCAGCACTGTTTCCTCTCTGAACCCTCCCCTACATACAACACCATGACACAGCCAAGTGAGTTTCCCCACCTTGACCAATACATAACACTTCACCCCTTACAATATAACAGGCACACCAACACACAAAAAAATGTGGCCAAAATAAAAAAAAAAAAACAGATCAAAGCTCCAAAAATTGAACTAAGCAATGAAGAGATAGCCAACCTATCAGATGCCAAATTCAAAACACTGTTAATCAGAATGCTCATGAAATGGTTGAGTATGGTCACAAAATAAAGAAAGAAGTGAAGGGTATGAAAAGTGAAATAAAGAAAAACATACAAGGAACCAAGAGTGAAAGGAAGGAAACCAGGACTCAGGTAAACAATTTGGACCAAAAGGAAGAAATAAACATTCAGCCAGAACAGAATGAAAAAACAAGAATTAAAAAAAACGACAAAAGTCTTAGGAACTTCTAGGACAGCTTTAAGTATTCCAACATCCGAATCATAGGGGTGCTAGAAGGGGAATAGGAAGAGCAAGAAATGGAAAAGTTACTTGAAAAAATAATGAAGGAGAACTTCCCCAATATGGCAAAGGAAATAGACTTCCAGGAAATCCAGGAAGCTCAGAGAGTCCCAAAGAAGTTGGACCCAAGGAAGGACCCACAAAGGCATATCATAATTACATTACCCATGATGAGAGATAAGGATAGAACTTTGAAAGCAACAAGAGAAAAAGAGACAGTTACTTACAAAGGAGTGCCCATATAACTATTGGCTGATTTCTCAAAAGAAACCTTGCAGGCAAGAAGGGGCTGGAAAGAAGTATCCCAAGTCCTGAAAGACAAGGACCTACATCCAAAATTACTCTACCCAGCAAAGCTATCATTTAGAATGGAAGGGTAGATAAAGTGCTTCCCAGATAAGGCCAAGTTAAAAAAGTTCATCATCACCAAGACTTTATTATATGAAATGTTAAACGGACTAATCTAAGAAAAAGAAGATGATCAAAATTATGGATAGTAAAATAGCAACAAACTCACAACTATCAACAGCCGAACCCAACAACAAAACAAACTAAGCAAACAAATAGAACAGGAACAGAATCACAGAAATGGAGATTACATGGAGGGTTATCAGCAGGGAGGAAGAGGGATGAGAACAGGGTGAAAAGAAGTGAATAAGAAACATAAATGGTATGTACAAAATAAATGGTGGAAAGTTAAGAATAGTATAGGAGTCAAAAACTATTGTACATTTACACAGTGGAATACTACACAGCAGACAGAAAGAAGAAGCCCCTACCCTTTGTGACAATATGGAAGGAACTGTAGAGTATTATGTGAAGTGAGATAAGCCAGGCAGTGAGAGAAAAACACCATATGATCTCCCCTTTATGTGGAGCTTAATCAATAAAACAAACAAACAACCAAGCAAAATATAACCAGAGATATTGAAATTAAGAACAATCTTACACTAACCAGAGGGGAGGGGGAAGAGAATAATGGGGGGAAGCATTTTCAGGAACAACTATAAAGGACACATGGACAAAACCAAGGCAGGGTGGAAGCAAAGGAGGGAGGTGGGTTTGCCTGGGATTGGAGGGCAGGTGGTGGTGGGCAAATGCAGAAAACTGTAATTGAAAAATAATAAAATAATTTTAAAAAGAATAGTATAGGAAATGGAAAAGCCAAAGAACTTATTTGTATAATCCATAAATATAAACTAAGGGGGCTGAGATGTTGGTTGGAGGGGAGATGCAGGGAAGAGGGGAATAAAGGGGAGAAAAAATGGGACAATTGTAATAGCATAATCAAAAATACATATTTAAAAAAAGTGTATTAGACGAACATGATCAAAATTGCAGAAAAATCACAGCAGGGTCAATAGCGATGACAGCTGAATGAAGTTTGATAAAGGTGGAATGAGAATAAGAATATTGTACAAAAGTGAAAAGTGAATGAGTTGTCTAATTAAAGGAAAATGATTTTAAGAGGATGGGAGGGGCAAACTAATAAGAGTAAGGAGTAAAGCCCAGAGTGAGAGAGGGGTAAAAATGAAGTTAAATTCCTCACTCAACTGATTAGGGGAGGGGGAAGGTCAAATGGAGTAAGTCAGGGGAAAGTATTCTATGGGATTTCAAGTACAAACAAATAGTGAACAAATAGGAGTTTCATTGGAGATGTTTAGCAATAACCATGGTATTTCACCCAACTAGCTTCTGTTTATAAAGGTGAAAAAGAAATAAGACTCATAAAGGGGGAAAAGAATGTGAGCTGACTTAGGAAAGAAGAGCCCTTACACAAGGTTAGATGGAGGAGAAATAGTGAGTGTAAGGGATGGGAATGTGGCATAGTGTAAGAGAAAATAAAATTTACAACAGTAATAACATTCAGGAAGAAAGTGAAATGATAATCCTAAAATTTATATGAAACCATAGAAGTCCTAGAATAGCCAAAGAAATCTTGAGAAAGAATAAAGCTGTGGATATCATGCTATGTGATATTAAACAAGTCGATTGTGATCAAAACAGCATGGTACTTGCATAAAAACAGATATACAGATCAATGCAACAAAGTGGAGACTGCAGAAATAAACCCACACCTGTGTGGTAAATTAATGTATGACAAAGGAGGTACAAACATACAAGAGACTT
Source organism: Artibeus jamaicensis (assembly GCF_021234435.1). Lineage (NCBI taxonomy): Eukaryota > Metazoa > Chordata > Mammalia > Chiroptera > Phyllostomidae > Artibeus > Artibeus jamaicensis. The sequence continues at coordinate 1,441,479 of NW_026521898.1, read as the reverse complement.
TAAAGACAGTCTCTTCAACAAGTGGTATTGGGAAAACTGGACAGATGCCTGCAAAAAATATAACTAGACTTCCTTCTCTCACTATACACAAGAATAAACTCAAAATGAATTAGACTTAAATGTAATACTTGAAAACATAAATTTCTTAGAAAGAAACATAGGCAATAAACTCTTTGACATCACTTTTAGCAATACTTTATTGAATATATTTTTCCTCAGGCAAGGGAAACACTAAGAAAAATAAGCAAATGGAACCACATCAAATTAAAATATTTTTGTATCACAAAGGAAACCAACAACAAAATTAAAATACAGCCAATTAAATCAGAAAAGATATTTAACAATGATACATTGGATAAAGTGTTAATATTCAAATATATATATAACAGGCTCAGAAACCTTAACACCAAAACCCCCAAAAATCCAATTTTAAAAAATGGGCAGAGGACCCAAACAGACACTTTTCCAAAAAAGGCATAGAGACATATGAAAAGATGCTTGACATCACTAATTGCCAGGGAAATGCAAATCAAAATCATAATGAAATACCACCTCACATCTGTTGGAATGGCTATCATCATAAATCAACAAACAGCATGTGTTTGTGAGGAGGTGGAGAAAAGAAACCATGTGCACTGTTGGTGGAATTGCAAACTGGCACAACCACTATGGAAAGTAATATGAAAGGTTTCCAAAAAATTTAAAAAATAGAACTATCATATGACCCAGTAATCCCATTTCTGGAAGTTCATCTGAAGAAATCCAAAACATTAATTAGAAAAGATATATGCAACCCTATGTTTATTACAGCATTATTTACAATTTCCAAGATGTGGAATCAGTCTAAGAGTACATTAACAAATGACTGATAAATCATAAATATATGAGGTGGGCAAATGTAGGTTTACAGTTGAAATACAAATAAATAATACAATAATTAATAAATAATACAAGGATAAACTCTGTTTCACATACTCACAACTGTAAACCTACTTTTGCCCACCCCTGTATTTAGATGTTTCTAAATTTGTTGGATATTTACAACAGGTATATACTCCTGTGGGATTGATCTCTTTATCATTATAAAACGCCCTTCTTTGTTTCTTGCTATAACCTTTGTTTTAAAGTTTATTTCATGTGTTATAAGTATTGTTACTTCAGCTTTATCTTTCATTTCCATTTGCATGAAATGTCTTTTTCTATTGCTTCAGTTTCAGTTTGTCTTTTAGTTTGAAGTGTGTCTTTTGTAGGCAGCCTATGTATAGATCCTTTTGTTTTTTGTTCATTCAACCATTCTATCTTTTGATTGAAGCATTTAGTTCATTTACACTTAAAGTAATTATTGATAGGTATGTAGTCACTGCTATTTTATTAATTATTTTTTGTTATTTTTTTGTTTCTTTTATTTCCTAATTTTCTTGCTCTCTTGTATGCTGATAAGTTTGTATAGTGCTGTGTTTGAATTCCTTTCTCTTTATTTCTTGTATATATCTTACATATTTTTTGTATGTGGTTGCCATGTACTTCACATACACCAAGCTATGCCTGTACCAGTGTATTTTAAGTAGATGGTCACTTAAGCTTGAGCATTCCAAAATCTCTACAATTTTTGCCCTCTTCTCCAAATTTATGATTTTGGTGTTATTTTTCTATTTCGATGTGTGTATTTGTGTGTATCTCTTGTTTTATTGTAATTACACATACTCTTTTTACTTTTTACTTTTAACCTTTTTTACTATCTTTATAGTTGGTTGACTCACTGCTTTTACTATGTGTTTGCCTTTGTCAATGGGGATATTTTTCTTTTTAATACTTCCTTATTCACATTTTTTCATCTTTTCCTTTCTTCTTAAGGAAGTTTCTTTAACATTTCTTGCAACACTGGTTTAGTGGTAGGAAACTGTTCATCTTTTGATTCTAAATAATAGCCTTGCTGGGTAGAGTAATCCTGGTTGTACGTCTTGCCTTTCATCTTTTAATATTTTATTCCATTTTTTTCTGGCCTGGAAAATTTCTGTTGAGAAATTAATTGATAGTCTTATGAGAGCTTCCTTGTACATAATTAGTTGCTTTTTTCTTGTTGATTTTAAGATTTTCTCTTTGTCTTTAACTTTTGCATTTTAATTGTAATGTTCTTTGGTGTGGGCCTGTTTGGGTTCAACTTGTTTAGGACTCTGTGCTTCCTAGACTTGCATGTCTATTTCCTTCACCAAGTTAGGGATTCTGTCATTATTTTTCTAATAGATTTTCAATCTTTTTTCTCTCTCTCTTCTCTTTATGGTATTCCTGTGATGAAAACATTGGTGTACTTGATATTGTCCCAGGTGTCCCCTAAAATATCCTCAGTGGGCCTTGTAGCTTTTGCTAAGAGCTCTTAGGTCCAGCATAATTAGAGGCCAGAAAAATTCTTTTTCTTTTTGCTGTTTCAATTGGGTATTTTCCACTACCACATTCCAGATTGCTGATTCAATTATCTGCTTTATCAAATCTGCTGTTTGTTCTTCATTTCCAACTGTTTTTTTAATGTTTTATATCTCCACTTTATGTTTTCTATCTCTTTGTTGAAGCTCTCATTGAGCTCATTTATTCTTCTCCTACATTCATTGAGCATCCTTCAACCAATGTTTTGAACTCTGTATCTGATAGATTGCTTTCACAATTTTGTTCAGTTCTTTTTCTGAGGTTTTGTCTGGTTCATTCTTTTGGGATATATTTTTTGTCTCATATTGGCTGATTATTTTCCTTTTTTTTCTATGTACTAAGCATATATGCTGTGTCTCAGTCTTAATAGAGTGCCTTTTTGTGGGAAGTGTCCTGTGGTTTTCAGTGACACAGTATCCCTGTTTACTTTGGCTGGGTGTCATTGGGTGTCCCCTGCATGTGTTGTATGTGCCCTTCTGTTGTAGTTGAGCCTTGATTGTTGTTGGCACATTGGGGAGAATGGGGAACCTCAGGTTCACTGGCCATGATGGCTGGCCATGACTACCATAAACCCCATTGAGTGAGAGTTGTGTTAGCAGGGTTCTGGTGCCAGTTGAGTTATCCTTTGAATGTGCATTTTATAGAAGTTGTGTGTTGTGCTTTTTTGTGTTCTGAAGCTGCCAACCAGGTGTGCTGGGTATGGAGATTATTTGGAAGGGATCCACTGCTGACCAAGGTCAGACCGACTTGTGTCAAACTTGGGGCCATTTGGTAAGATCTATGAAGTGATCTGTGATTTGTTGCCATTTGTACTAGGCTTGAAGACACGTGGGTGAGGCTATGCTGTGAGCCAAGGCTGTCTGCCACTTATGGCAGGCTAGAAACCTTTTTGTGGCTATGATGATATGACCTAAGGCCAGACTCCACTTGTGCCAGGTTTGTGGACACTTAATTGAAGCTGTTACAGGATAAGACTAGTCAAAATTTATGCCAGGCTTGGAGCTACCTGGTGGGAATTATGAAAAATTTGAGACAGCCCTGGATGGTGTAGTTTAGTGGATTGAGCAAGGTCCTGTGAAGCAAAGGGCTGCCGGTTCAAATCCCAGTCAGGGGACATGCCTGGGTTGCAGGCCAGGTCCCCAGTAGGGGACACATGAGAGGCAACCACACATTGATATTTCTCTCCCACTCTTTCTCCTTCCCTTCCCCTCTTTCTAAAAATAAATAAATTTTTTTAAAAAAATTGAGACAAATCTCTAATTATGCTGGACCTAAGAGCTCTTAGCAAAAGCTACAAGGCCCACTGAGGATGGCTGCTGTTTGTTTGGGGTTTGTGGACACTTGGGAAATTTTGGGAAAATTCACAACACAAGCTGAGGCAGGCCCCTCTAAAGAGGAGCCACTGCAGAGGCTTGGGCTGAGCGAGCAAGTTGTTTGGGATGGGGTCTTAGGGAATCACCAGTGTGGGACAGTTTCATTAGTCAAGTTAATGGAGAGTTTAGAATTGTTTTTCATTTGTGTTAGGCCAGGTGGGTGGGACAAGAGTTCAACAAAGGAGCAATGGCACCTTCCAGTGTTTTCATCCCAAGCAAAAGGCTCTAGCCCTAGTCACTCCAACCCTTACCCTCAAGTTAGTCAATTTAGTTTTTCCCCTTTTGTTCCTACTGTTTTTTGAGTTGTTACCCCTGTACTGGAGCTTAAAGCAGGTAAATTTATGAGTGAGTCTGTGCATGGGTCCTTTTAAAATAGTGCTTTGATCTCCTGAAGCCCTTTGTCTTTCTTGGATGCAATCCCTACTGGTTTTCACAGCCAGATGTTATGGGACTCCTCTTCCTTGCACTGGTGCCCCAAGCTAGTAAGCCCAGTGTGGAGTAGGATCCCTCACTCCTCAGAGGGGAACCAGTGCAGCTGAGATATCCCTCCCAATTTTTAAGCACAACACTTTATAGGACCTTCCCTTTCTGCATCCCCATTCCTCCTACCTGTCTCAACATGGCTTGTTTTTTATATCCATTGTTATAGAACTTCTGTTGTCACTGATTTTTTTTTTTTACGATTTAGCTGTAATTTGATGCAATCATGGGAGGAGACAAGCACAGAATTTAACTACTCTGCCATTTTGACTGAAGTTTCCTCATGCTGTTTATTGTTTTATACAAATACAAATTTCGATGTAAGAAAACTACATAATCTAGTTTTTCAGTGACAGAATAATTATATATATTATTGCTGCAATTGAAAATAATAAACACAGTTCAGAAATGGACAGCATGCCTCTCTCCCTAAGATAAATGCAATGGCATTGCTTTTCCTCATTTTGAGGAGAGGGTAAGAACACATTTTTTCATATACAGCTGCACATTGTCAAGTGAAAACAAAGTTATTTTTTGACACAGTATGGAAATTGAAATAGTACCAGGGTGGGTTTGGTGAGTGAAAAGGGGGTGAACTGTGGTATTGGGTCTTACCACCAAACCTTCCCCCTTCTATCTTCTGCCCTGTGATGCTGGGGCTGGAACTCCAAGCCACATATCTAGATTCCCAGCTTACTCCATAATAGGCTTAGCCTACTGGAGTAACAGCAGAAATTGGAGAGATGGAGCAGGAAGATGAATTAGCTCCTTTCTGTTGGCTTCCTGTTGGCTTGCAGTTCTTTGGGTTGTTACCATAACAACACTTCTTCAAAGAAAGAGCTACAATTTCTTCTTGAAGCAGCAACTGAAACAAGTTTAAGGTTCTTACAACCATTGCCTCACCTCTGTGCCACTAGCAAGAGCTAGCTGGTATGCCTTTCTCAATGATCTTGATTTCATATCAGTAAAACCCTCCTCTGAACTCAGAAATATTAACACCATCCAAGTAGCAAATCTCATCAGAGGTCTGTGTTTTTTTTTGTTTGTTTCTTCTTTTTAAATTATTTTATTGTAGTTCAATTACAGTTGTCTACATCTTTCCCCCACGACTCCCCACCACCCCAGCCAAACCCACCTCCCTCCCTTGCTTCCAACTCCCCCCTTGGTTTTGTCCATGTGTACTTTACAGTTGTTCTTAAAAACCCTTATCCCCATTATACTCTCCCACCTCCCTTTGGTTATTGTTAAATTGTTCTTAATTTCAATGTCTCTAGTTACATTTTGTTTGCTTTTTTTCTTTTGTTGATTATGTTCCAGTTAAAGGTGGGATCATGTCGTATTTATCTCTCACCACTGAGCTTATTTCATTTAGCACAATGCTCTCCAGTTCCATCCATGCTGTTGCAAAGGATAGGAGCTCCTTCTTTCTGTTGCATAGTATTCCATTGTGTAAATGTACCATAGTTTTTTATCTGTTTATTTACTGATAGGCACTTAGGTTGCTTCCAGCACTTAGCTATTGTAAACTGTGCTGCTATGAAAATTGGGGTGCATAGGTTCTTTTCAATTGGTGTTTCGGTGTTCTTAGGATATAATCCCAGCAGTGAAATTGCTGGGTCAAAAGTCAGTTCCATTTTTAGTTTTCTAAAGAAATTTCATACTATTTTTTACAGTCACTGCACCAGTCTGCATTCCCACCAACAGTGCACTAGGGTTTCCTTTTCTTCACATCCTCTCCAGCATTTGTTGTTTGTTGCTTTATGATGGCCATTCTCACTGGGGTGAAGTGGTATTCCATTGTGGTTTTAATTGGAATCTCTCTGATGGCTAGTTATGCTGAACATCTTTTCATATGTCTCTGGGCCCTCTGTATGTCCTCCATAGAGAAGTGTCTGTTCAAGTTTTTTGCCCATTTTTTAATTGGGTTGTCTTCCTGGAGGGGAGTCGTGTGAGTTATATATTTTGGAGATCAAACCCTTGTCTGAGGTATCATTGGGAAATATGTTTTCCTACATAGTTGGTTCTCTTTTCATTTTAATGCTGTTTTTTTTAGCCATGCAGAAGCTTTTTAACTTGATGAGGTCCCATTTGTTTATTCTTTCCTTTACATCCCTAGCTTTAGGGGACATATCAGTAAAGATGTTGTTGCATGGAATGTCAGATTTTCCTCCCCATGTTTTCCTCTAAACTTTAATGGTGTCACAACTTATATTTAAATCATTTTTCCATCTTGAATTTATTTTTGTGTATGGTGCAAGTTGATGATCAAGTTTAATTATTTTTTTGCATGTAGCTTTCCAGATCTCCCAACACCATTTGTTGAAGAGGCTATTTTTACTCCATTTTATACTTCTTCTTCCTTTGTCAAATATTAATTGACCATAGAGATGAGGGTTTATTTTTGCACTTACTGTTCTGTTCCACTGGTCTATGTGTCTATTCTTATGCCAGTACCAGGCTGTTTAGATTACAGTGGCTTTGTAATGTACTTTAATATCAGGTATTGTGATCCCTTCTACTTTGTTCTTCTTTCTCAAAATTGCTGCAGCTATTTGAGGTCATTTATGGTTATATATACATTTCTGAAATGTTTTTTCTATATCTGTGAACTATGTCGTTGGTACTTTAACAAAGATAGCATTGCATCTATACATTGCTTAGGGTAGTATGGACATTTTGACAATCTTAATTCTTCCAATCCATGAGCATGGTACATGCTTCCATTTGTTTGTGTCTTTCTTAATTTCTTTCTTCAGTGTTGTATAGCTGTCTTACTACAAGTCTTTTACCTTCCTGGTTAGGTTTATTCTAGGTACATTATGTTTCTTGTTGCTATATCAAACGGGATTTTTTTCTGATTTCTGCTCCTGATATTTCATTGTTGGTGTACAAAAATGCTTTTGATTCCTCAATATTGACTTTGTATCTTGCTGTTTTGCCAATTCACTTATTAAATTGAGTAGCTTTTTTGGTAGAGTCTGTAGAATTTTCCATGTACACTATCATGTCATCTGCAGACAACGACAGTTTTGCTTCCTCCTTTCCAATTTGGATGCCTTTTATTTCTTTTTCTTGACTGATTGGTGTGGCTAGGACTTCCAATACTATATTGAATAAGAGTGGTGGAAGCGGATATTCCTGTCTTCTTCCTGATCTTAGTGGGAAAGCTCTAAGTTTTTGCTGATTGAGTATGATATTTGCTGTAGGTTTCTCATATATGGCCTTTATTATGTTGAGTAATGCTCCTTCTACTCCCACTTTGCTAAATGTTTTTATCATAAATTCATGCTGTACCTTATGAAATGCTTTTTCCACATTTATTGATATGATCATGTGATTTTTGTCTTTTATTTTATTTATGTACTCTATTATGTTTATTGATTTGTGAATATTGAACCATCCTTGCATACCTGGGATGAATCCAACTTGATCATGGTGTATGATCTTTTTAATGCATGGCTAGATGCAGTTTGCCAATATTTTGTTGAGGATTTTGGCATCTGTGTTCATCAGTAATATTGACCTGAAGTTTTCTTTCTTTGTTACATCATCATCTGGTTTGGGGATTAGGATGATACTGGACTCACAAAAAGAGTTTGGGAGTCTTCCATCTTTTTTAATTTTTTTGAATAATCTGTGAAGGATAGGGGTAGGCTGTTTTGCAAATAAATGCTTTGTAAAATTCTCCTGTGAAACCATCTGGTCCAGGGCTTTTGTATGTTGGGAGTTTTTGGATTACTGCTTCCATTTCATCAGCTGTTACTGGTCTGTTTGGGCTTTGTGCTTCTTCACTGAGTTTTGGAAGATTATATCTTTCACCTAGGTTTTCAAACTTCTTGGCATATAGTTTTTCATAGTAATTTCTTACATTCCTTTGTAGTTCTGTGGTATCAGTTGTAATCTCTCCTCTTTCATTTCTGATTGTGTTTATTTAAGTCCTGTCTCTCTCTTTTTTTTTTTTTTTATGAACCTGCTTAAAGGCTTGTCAATTTTGTTTATCTTTTCAGGAAATTGGCTCCTGGATTCATTGATCCTTAGAATTGTGCTTTTCATCTTTATGTCATTTAATTCAGCTCTGATCTTGGTTATTTACCCCTTTTTCTGGCTTTGGGCTGTCTTTGTTGTTTTCCTTGAGTTCTCGTAGGCATAGGGTTAAGTTGTTTATTTGAAAGGTTTCTATCATTTTCAGGTAGGCCTGTATTGCAATAAACTTTCATCTCAGGACTGCATTCACTGTGTCCCATATGTTTTGGATTGTTGTGAGTTCATTTTCTTTTGTTTCCAGGAAATTTTTGATGTCTTCTGTGATTTCATTCTTGACCCATTTCTTTTTTAATAGCATGCTATTTAATCTCCATGAGTTTGAACGTTTTGGTTATTTTTCCTTGAGGTTGGTTTATAGTTTCAGGCCCTTGTGTTCAGAGAAAATGCTTGATATAATTTCAATTTTCTTGAATTTGTTGAGGCTTGTTTTGTGTCTTATCATGTGGTCTATCTTTGAAAATGTTCCATGTGCATTTGAAAAAATGTGTATTCTGCTTTTTTGGGAGTAAAGGCTTTATATATATCAGTTAAGTCCATTTGATCTATGGCTTTGTTCAGTGCTACAATCTATTTGTTAATATTTTGAACAGGATATCTGTCTATATTTGACAGTGGGGTGTTAAAAATCCCCTACTATAATTGTGTTGCTATCAATATCTTTCTTGAAGTCCTCCAAGATTTTCTTTATGTATTTGCTTCTCTGGTGGGCACATATGTCTCCTTGATGGATTCTTTCTTTGAATATTATTGACCTTTTGGGTCCCTTTTTATGGCTCTTTTTTGAAGTCTATTTTGTCTGATATGAGTATTGCTACCCCGGCTTTTTTTTCCTTTTACAGTGGAACATAAGTGAAGCAAAGGCAGAAAATTTAAAATACACTATGGAAGAGAGAACAAGGAAAACAATCAAACAATGCAATGTAACAAACCATTTGAAGAAGACTAAACAGAGAAAATAGAAATAAAAGATACTAATAAAATAAAAGATGTAAGAATAATGAAAAAATAACAATACAAATATACATTGACTTGCAAGTTCTCTGGAGTTGCAAAGTGAAATTTTTCTGTCTCAATTGTTGGGATGAACCCTCTTTGGTTCTAACACTGGTCCTTTCACAGCTCCAGGATTTATTGTCCCACTTGTGGGAATTAAAATAATGATGATGATGGAAGGAAGAAGGAATAAAAAAGAAAGAAAGGAAGAAAGAATAAAAAAGAAAGGAGGAGAGAAAGGAAGAAGGAATTTAAAAAGGGGGGTGGGGAGGGATCCTGCTGGATTAAACCAGCCAAGCCAGTTTTACTGGTTTTCCTGGTTGCAGCAAGCTGAGGGGTAATTGGTTTTGCTTTTCTTCCTTCCTGAGCCACATTCTTTGCAGTTGCCCAGCTTCTAGCATAGTTCCTCAGTTCAGTGCTGGGCCTCCAGTGCCCTTCTGTGCCTACCTTACACCTTCAGTTCCATCAGTTGTGCTGTCCTTAAAGTGCACCAGTTAGGAGCAGTTCACACACCATCTTCTTGCTATTTCCTGTCCTAGATGGTAGAGTCTTTTTAGGGTAATTTGCTCCCCCCCCCCACCCTGAATTAAGTCTTTCTGGGGACTGCTGACTCCCTGAGCCTTGCAGTTCTCTGCAGCAGAGTCTTGCCTTTCTTTTAGAGAGCCAGTCAGCCCTACAGGGTGGGAGTGCTGCTGCCATAGCAGATGCTGGCAAGCACCTTCCCTGCTGCTTCACCTGGGGCAGTTGGGTTGGGAACTAGGTGCCTCTGGGTGGTGGGGTCAGGCATGATCTGTCTCTGGTGCTGTGCTCATGATCTTTCAGTCTCTGCTACTGGAGTGGGATGGGCAGCCGCTGGGTTGTAGGTTGGGGTGTGCACCATCCCTGGGGCTTCAGCTGTGAGTGCATGGCCTCTGTTTGTCCCAGGTGGCAGGGTCAGGTGTGCTCCATCCCAGGGGCTGCAGGCATGAGCACTCAGCCTCCACTGCCTCCGGAGCACAGCATTGCGGCCTGGGAGGAGAGGACGGTAGGGGCATTGGAGGCTGGGGTAGCTGTTACAGGAGAATTCCACAAATAGCCATTGAATGCCTCTATTTAAAACTTTTTCTTATTGAAAAATTCCTCTTATTCAAGCCTGCTGCTCCAAACAGGTGCCTAGCCTCTCACACAGCCCAACTCTCCAACCAGACCAGAGACTGTCTGAATCAGGGTCCTCATGGCCCAACTCTTCCCAGCCTGTGTCCACAGTTTTAGTGGGTACACACCACCCCTGTGTGTTGGCCACTTTGTCCTTATTCCCCCACTGTGACTTCAAGCATCCAGGTCCCTCCTGGTGCTGCTAAAAGTTTATTTGGCAGGGGAGGGAGCCAGTGACCTGGCTCTCTCCCAAGAATCCTGTGGCAGACCAGGTGGGCACCCTGCCTAGGACTACAGCTGCCCTGGTCCCAGCACTGGTACCAGGGACCTTATTGTCCTGAAGCACTCTCCTTACTGATTGATTTTTCAATGTCTTCTACACTTTTTGGCCTCCAATCTTCAGATATGCTGGGATACCATTGGGTGTTCATTCTGTTCCTCAGAAGATTGGTTAGATGTTTCTCACCTGTGTGCAGGGGAAGTGGACTTCTCTCCTTCCTATCTCTCTGCCATCTTCCCTCCCAGAGGTCTGCTTTTTACTCTACAAGACCTGGTATAGGTTTAACTGTGTCTCCTCCTACCCCATAGTTCATATATTGGAATCTAATTCCCAGTACCTTAGAATGGGATTTTATTTTAAAAGATGGATGATGGCAGATGTCATTAGTTAAAATGAGGTCATTAAGTTAGGTCCTAAGTCAACTTAAACACAGACATACACACAGAGGTGACACTATGTGACGATGAAAGCAAATATTGGGGTAATAATTCTATAAGCCAAGAAATGCCAAAGATTGCCAGCAAAACATCTGAAAAACAGGGGAGAGACCTGGAACATATTCTTCCTCACAGATCTTAGAAGGAAGAAACTCTGCTGATACCATGATTTTGGGCTTCCAGACTCCAAAAAATATGAAGCAATAAATTTCTATTGTTTAAGTCACACAGTCTACACTATTTTGTTATAGCTATACCAAACTAATACAGGGCCCTTCCTCCAAGTTTCTAAATTTAATCATTTAACCTTTTTCTTTTATTCCAAACCAGAAGACAGTAGATGCTTCCAGAAATTACTGTCTCCATATCATATTTTTTCTTTTTTCATTTGAGTTACATAATTAATATTATGCAAAGATAAGGATTCTTTCTTTTAAATTCTATCTTTTAAAATACCTTGTATACTTTCTACTTCCTGAGTGCATCTTGCCTGACACACATAGTTTTCTTATATGAAAACCAAGCATAGAGGAGTTAAAGAACTCACTCAATGTCAAAGAGCTATCGAGTGGCAAAGCTAGGTTGGTATGGTTCTCAAAGTCATTTACTTAGTAACTTCACAATATATGACTGCATCTTTACAAACTAAAAATCTGACTGAAATGGGATCACTCACTACACATGCATAAGCAGGATAATACTTTGCTTTCAAAGCTGAAGACTGGCTTTATCTATTAATTAACTTCTTATCTTTTCATATACTTCTAACCTGTATATGCTCAGATTCCCTTAGAGAAAGTTTCAGCCAGGCTAGTGATTCTTTGAGTAAATGTTGCACACTGGAAAGATTCCATGTCTGACAGGAATAGGCCAGTTTTAGTATTCCTGCCATGCTCAGTTATTGGCTGAGTGTCGCCTGGAGAAAATAGGACCTTTCACCATGACAACCGTGGTGGATCCAAAGGGACCATGGTTTGAGGCTGTTCATCGACTGTGTTCCCCACAGCAGATTTTCTTGAAGGAGATGTGGAAATACATTATCATGGTGTGACACAATCTTCTTCTCCATTCCCTGTCTAGCAGATATTCCATGGTCCCTGTGGGCTATATTTGAGGTGAAATTTAGAAGAGGGAGTTATTTGAGGTGAACTAACTATCTACCTTTCTCAGCAGTTGGTTGCTGGGCCAAGACTGATACTCATCATCCCTTCCATTGTACCCATTCTAAATTCCTCTCAGTCTTAGCTATCACGTTGGCTCTGGAGGCCTTGATGGCTTGGTGGTGTGATTCCAACTTTCATTTCTAAAGAGACTGAGCCCTTGGTAATCACACCCTTTCCAGATCAGGGTTGCTGCACCTTTCCACTCATTTATAATAGGGCATCCTCATAGATCACCTGAGCTCCACATGCATTCCTCTTGCCTCCATGGTGTAACAACAACCTTACCTCTTTTTGCTGAGGATACAGCACAAGTGTTGATAATTTAACATATATGCTATGTCCTGAAAGATGGTACTATCCCGTAGTGTTTCCTCTAACCTAGCACTTCAGTTCAGCTTTCAGAATGTGATTCCAGTGCTCCACAAGACCAGCTGCTGCATTAAGGCAAGGTTGTGATAGAGCCATTGGATCCATTGTTCTGGGCCTGCTCCTGCACCACCTTTGTTCTGATGTGGATCTCCTGGTTGAATCTTGTACTACATGAGATTCCAACCCTATGGATCAGGCATTCAGCAAATAGCACCTGGATAGTGGTGCTGGCTGAGGCTCTGAAGGAAAGGCAAACTATTTCTGAAAAAGACATATATCCTAATTAGGACAAAATACTGTCTTCTAGGATGGAAGGGGTCCAATGTAATAGACTTTCCACCAAAATATCAATAGACCTTCTTGAGAAATAGTGTTATATGGAGTACTCAGCATAGGTTTCTGTTGCTGGCAGATTGGATATTCAGAGGCAGCAATAGCTAGCCTGGCCTTCTTAAGTGAGAATTTAAGCACTTGAGCCATTGTACCAGCTTTAAGGAGACTCATAATAAAGGCTGGTCAACTCGAACTGGCTGAGTTGCTTGCCTACTTCTGTATGTATAATTAATGGTGGACATTAATATGTGATATAAAATCTTAATTCTTTGTGCTCATTCCCCAGTTGTATGTCTCTGCTCTAGATATGCTTCTTTGGTCTTGCATTCTTCTCCTCTCATGCCCTTAGCCAGTCAGTGTTGCCATTTTTCATTGCCCAGAAATTTATATATTCACACTTTAGACCACTTCTCCTTCCACATAAAGTACATGAACAGGTAGGTGCACCACTGACAATTCTGCCTACTGAGAAGCTTTCCTTCCCCACTGTCTTCAGTGAAACAATGTTACTGTAGATGTTACTGCAATGTATCCACCATCTGTTTTCAGCTTGCTCCCATATACTAAGTTGAACATCTACACAACACTCAGATATTTTTCTCCTTCTGCAGCTGGTCATAGAAAATTCCCATTGGCCATAGGCATGAGGTGAGAGCAAGATACAGACAACTGTACCTGATGATATGCAGTTCTGGTCTACTTGTTTATGCAGCTTACTGTGCCCTCTGGTCCTTCTCAGGCTCCATCCGGATCATACCATCTCCATTAGTGATGGATTTCTGTTGGCCCACCCATAATGACTTGATGGTTTTGATAAACCCAGTTCATAATGGACTGCTTCCCCATGGTCAATTGTTCCATCTCCAGCAGAACCTAATAATACATTCTAATTTTTTTTCTCTAAAAGTATGCAGTTCTGCATTGCAGATGGAGTTGGCATATACTTGGTTTAAGAATCCAGAGATGACATTCTGACTCCTCCATTGGGGTTTAACACAAATTCACACAGACACCTCTGACACTATAGGATATACCACATTGTATGGCCCCAGTGGCAGGAGTAAATGCAGCATAACCCACTGCAGAGCTCTTTTCTGTTCCAGTCTTCACTTAAAATTGGCAGCTGTCTGTATCATCTGATACAGAGAATATTGAAGGTATACAATGTAACCCAGAGAACACTTCCTTCTTTGTGGTAGGGATATGAGATACAGCAGTATATCAGTTACTTTGGAGGGATATCTGGGCACCCACTTGACACTAGACCCCTAATAACTACTGGAATGGCATCAGCTGGAATTTTTGTATGGTTTAATTCCACATTTGAAGCACATATATCTTACCAATGCCTCCAACATACTAGCCACCACTTGGTTGACCTGTATAATCACTATGATAATATCAGTTTAATGAATTAATATGATATTTTGCAGATGCTGAGTGGTCCATATTTCCTTGGACTGATACTGAGGGTAGGAAAGCCAACATAGTCCTGGGACAAATGTACAAGTGAATGTTGTTGCCTGTCTCGCATGAATACGAACTGTTTCTGACTCTTTTTTTCTGGTGAGAATAGAAAAGAATACACACAGCAAATCAATATAATGTGCTGTAGCAACAATACCACATCCAGCACCAAGCACAGGATTTGCAAATGGAGCTATTATTTGGTTGAGTTTTGGTAGTCCACACAGATGCAGAAAAGGTAGAAAACTCGAGAGTTTATACAGAAAATTATGAGTCTTGAAATAGATACAAAATCCTACATTTTTAGTGCATTAAAATTTACATGATTAGCAATTATTTAGTAAGAAAAGCATGCATAGATAATTGTAGATGATGTCTTAATATTGCTCATCTTTTCCATCTATGGTTTGGGGCTTTCCTTTATATCCTATCAAGAGAATTTCTCAATCAGGACTTCCTACTCTGACAGTTCCCAACCAGTTTTCTCTATGCCTTTTTGAACAGGAACACCTGCTATGTGTTATGCTCAGTCACAAAGTTGCCTTGATAAAAACCATATGAAAATACCACAAAGTCAAAGGGCAATATGATTACATATAACATGCTTTGTTGAAAGTTGTGTTTTTAACATCTAAAAAATATCTATTTTTAAAACGTACTCTTTCAACACAGGTTGCTTGATCTGACTCCATTTTTTGTGATAGCTCTAATCTAATAAAGTCAGGATACTGAGTTCTCATTTGATATCAATCATGACTTTCAATAAGGAGAAAGGAAACAAAGTTAGATCAGGTGACTACTGCGGTCAAGTCAGCAACAACCTTGAAGTGGATTGGAGTCAGGGAGCCGCCCCATATGCTGCAAAAGTCCTTTGCCTTTACCTGACAGCAGCCTTTATTAAACAGAGGCCATAAGAGAGCCACCTTAAATTCTCATCTTCCT
This sequence comes from Artibeus jamaicensis, assembly GCF_021234435.1. NCBI lineage: Eukaryota > Metazoa > Chordata > Mammalia > Chiroptera > Phyllostomidae > Artibeus > Artibeus jamaicensis. The sequence continues at coordinate 1,426,043 of NW_026521898.1, read as the reverse complement.
TTTTTCATCACATTTTACAGACTACTTCCTGTCATTCAAATTCCTACTTCTTTCTTTCTGCCAAGAAGAAAATTATTAGGTGCCGGTGCATTCAATAGATGGTTATTCAGTTGCACTTGAAAATGTTCATTTACTGTAATAGACTCATTATTCTAGGAATGTAATTGAAACTCAGACTGTTATGACCTCAGAAAATAGAATGTAGCTAAGCTGTGCAAAAACATTAACTTTATTCCACAGCAGGGCAGCCTTTTCTTGGGGAAAGTGGAGGGATCTATCATCCAACCTTTTTATTCTCTCTCAAACTCACAGATGGTTGGATCTTTGAGAACTTTAGAAGGCTTTTAATCAAAACTCTTTAATTAACCCGTGGGGAAACTAAGGCCTGTAATATAATATGCATTGTCCTAGAAAATTTTTTTTAGTGATCATTAAAATTTGGAATAGCCAAGAACTAGGTAAGAATGACTTTGTTCTATTTTAGGTTGTATAGTATCATGCAACATGAAAGTTGGGGGGCCTTATCTCACAACCACACTATGATAAACACTGAAAGCATTTAAAGTAGGTAAGGAAAATAAAAAGATAGGGTGAAAATCAAAGCACATATTAATGGCCCATGTGAAATGAGGATATTAGACAGATGACAAGCTCTGATATTCTATTTTATAATGTTCACTGTTCTTTTAAAAATTAATAATAAAATGAAGTTTAATATAAATATAATGAACTATATACCATCCAAATAGCCAATAAAGAAATATGGTTTGACACTAATGATTTACACTGGAAACTTTTCAACAAACAGGCTTAAAATAATTAGAAATGTTATCCCCTTCCATGTGAGCAATGCTTAGTCTAATCTGAGACTTTATTTTTAAGCTTAAAAATAGCTATATTCCAGAGACCTCATTTGAGCTTGATTTCCTTTTTTGGAGTAAAGTTTTATGGCCTCGTGTGACTTTATAAGAAGGGCATCATTATACGCACACACACATCCATATGATTCATGTTTGAAACTTCTAATTTCAACCTCTGAACAAAGAATGTATTTTGTACTATAATAAGACAAATTTATTAGTATTAAAATGGCAGGCTTTATTGTAAGTTTTACAACATTAAAAATGCAATGGGTTTTTAGACCCAAAATAATTTCTAGTGTTTAACATTTCTCATTTGAGTTAAAACAGAGCCAAGACCAATAATCCAATAGAAAAATGGGCAAAGGATATAAACAGACAATCCACAAGAAAAAAAATAATGGATTCTCAATCATATGAAAAGATGCTCACTGCATTTAGCATAAGAGAACTGCAAATTAAAACTATATTGAGATGTCATTTTTCATCACATTGGCAAAAATCCCAAAGTTGTTAATACTTTCCATTGGTGTGAAGCTACTGGGAAACAGGTCCTCTTGCACATTACTAGTGGAAGTTTCACAGCTCCAGTGATGGTCTATTTGACAATAGCTATCAAAATTATAATTACACATTACCTTTTAACCTATTAGTTTTATTCTGTAACTTTATCCTACAGATATACTTGTGTGCATGCAAAATGGCATATATACAAGGTTTTCCATTGCAACATTGTTTATAACAAAAGATTGGAAACACCTTGAATTTTCATTAGTAGGAGTTATTTAAATAAAATATAGAACATGCAGTTATTTGAAAATAATGAGGAAGCACTCTATATACTGATAATAAAAAAACTCCAGGTACATAATTTTGTGAAAAAAATCAAGGTGAAAAAACTGAGTACATAGTTATATTCCTTTTGTGTAGCAATAAAAGGAGAGATAAGAATATTTATATTTGCTAACATTTATATTAAAAAACTCTGGAAAGATGCACAAGAAACAGAAGTTTTTCAGAAATGGGACAGATGACAGATAGACGTTGGGAGAAGACTTTTTACTGCACCTCTTTTCATTTCTTTTTTTTTCTTAAGCTATATATATATATATATATATATATATATATATATATAAATTAACATATAGCATTGCACAAGTTTGTTACACAGTGTAATAAATTTGAAATATGTATACATTGTGAAATGATTGCTGCAATAAGATTAGTCAACACATTCATTAGTTCATATAGTTGCAATGTTTTTTGTTCTGCCTGTAATGAGAACTTTTAAAATCTGTGCTTTAGCAACTTTTAAACATACGATGCAGTATTCTTAACTACAGTCACCATGCTGTATATTATATCCTCAGAACTTACTCATCTTATATCCGCAAATTTGTACTCTTTGACCACCTTCATCCATTTCCTTCCTATCACCTTGGCACCCATCAATTTGTTTTCTGATTTTATACATATGTATATGCATGTGTGTACATATATGTGTGTATACATACACACATACTTACATATGTAATACAATATATAATATTATATATGTAGAATATGTATATTCCACATATAAATAAGATGATAGAGTCTTTCTCTCTAATGATTTTGAATAATGTATGATGTTCTCAAGGTTTACCCATGCCGACACAAGTGGCAGGATTTTTTTGTTGTGTGTATGTATATATACACACACATACACATACATATACACATACAATATATACATATATATTTCTTTATCCATTCATACAATAGATAATTACATTGTAATGAACATGGGGGTGCAACTTTATTTTTAGTCTAGTGCCAGTCAACATAATACATTATGTCTAGTGTATGTATTTATTTTATTGGCCATGATATAAGCTTCATAATATAAATTTCAAGAGAACAGAATTTCATCCATTTATCTATATGCAGTATTCTGTTTACTGCCAATTCTTTCAAACCTAAAAATGTGCCTAGCACATATTAGGAGATAAATGAATATTTGTTGAACTGGTGAGTAAACTCATGAATAAAATAATGACCTTTCAATAACACAGCAGAGCATGAGTGGTTCAGAATACAGGTCATCAGGTTCCAGCACCTACCCTTCTATTCTATTTGCCCCTCTGCCCTATTGCACTAAGTAGATAGTAGATTAGGCTGTTTCTTCCAGTTGACAAAGGCCATTACAAATATTATTTAGGCAAAAATATTTAACAAATTTTAGAATTATCTATCCTTCCTCATTCAGGTTAGACTTTGACAACTATCAAAAGAGAAATATTTTCAATGTTTTGGGGAAATTCTGATATGAGATACTTGTTACCTGTCTCCATCTATAAATTCTTTCTTGCAGCTCCAACAGAAAAAGAATCAATGGGATCTGCTGTTTCCATGAGTGGTCTCTACCTGTCAACAGTAATTTGTCTGTTCTGAGCATTGCTGGGATTAATTTCAAGCTTACAGGTTTGTAATTTCCAGAATTCAGCCAATATACTTAAATAAACAAACAGCACCATTGCCCACTCTTGTTCTCTGCTATGACATTTCATTAGTTAATATGAAGTTACATTTTCAGGTTAAAAAATAATCTGGATGTTTATCCACTCTTAATTTAATATCTTGCTAAAATTTCTAAAATAAAATCTTTATATTTATTTTTTATAATATTTTTACTGTTGTTCAAGTATAATTGTCTCCATTTTCCCCCACCATACCCCCCTGCCCAACCCACCTTCACCTCCCACCCTCAAACCTACTCCCTTTGATTTGTCCATGGATCCTTTATACATTTTCTTTGATAGCCTTTCCCCTATTTTCCCCATTATCCCTCTCTTCTCTCCCCTCTGGTACTGTCAGTTTGTTCTTTATGAAATAAAAATTTCAATGTGTAATATCCCATAATAAAATACTAAAACATCTATAATTCTCAACTACTTATGATTCAACCAGAACACAATGAAGAAACAAGAACTTTAAAAAATTAGGAGAAGCTTGGGAACCTCTGAGACAACTTTAAATATTCCAACATCCAAATCATAAGGATGCCAGAAGGAGAAGAGGAAGAGCAAGAAATTGAAAACATATTTGATATCATAATGAAGAAGAACTTCCCTACTCTGGCAAAAGAAATAGACTTCTAGGAAGTCCAGGAAACTCAGAGAGTTCCAAAGAAGTTAGATCTAAGGAACCACACACCAAGGCACATCATAATTACATTACCCAAGATTAAAGATAAAGAAAGAATCTTAAAAGCTGCAAGAGGGAAGGAGACAGTTACCTACAAAGGAGTTCCCATAAGACCATCATCTGATTTCTCAAAAGAAACCTTGCAGGCAAGAAGAGGCTGGAAAGATGTATTCCAAGTCATGAAAGGCAAAGACCTACGTCCAAGATTACTTTATCTAGCAAAGCTATCATTTAGAATGGAAGGGTAGATCAAGTGCTTCCCAGATAAGGTCAAGTTCAAGGAGTTCATCATCACCAATCCCTTATTATATGAAATGTCAAAGGGATTTACCTAAGAAAAAGAATAAGGTCAAAATATGAATAGTAAAATGAGAAGAAACTCACACCTATCAACAACCAAACCTAAAAAGAAAATAAAAATGAACTAAACAAACAATTAGAACAGGAACAGATTCACAGAAATAGAGATCAAATGGAAGGTTATCAGTGGGGAGAAAGAGGGGAAAGAATGGGGGAAAAGGTACAGGGAATAAGAAGGATAAATGCTAGGTACAAAATAGACAGGGGGAGGTTAATAATAGTATAGGAAATAGAGAGGCCAAAGAACTTATATGTATGAACCATGGACATGAACTAAGGTGGGGGAATGCTAGTGGGAGGGGAAGTACAAGGCAGAAGGGAGTAAAGGAGAGAAAAAATGAGACAACTGTAATAGCATAATCAATAAAATATATAAAAAATAAAAATAAAAAATAGACTGTCTTTCTTATTAGTACATTTGTAACCAAATACTGCAACATAACTAATTTTACTTAAAATCCATGGTTACATGGCTTGATCTGGGACATCCCAGAACTATTCTGTGATCCTGCTGTGATATTTATATGCCTTGATGAGACCTCACATCTTCTAAAAAACAGGAAGGGGAAAATAAGACTAAAACCAACCAGTGGCTCCTGGTCAGCCCCTCCTGGTCCCTGTATGCACTGGGTAGTTCAGGGTTCCAAGGACCTGTCATTCTTACATACTCACCACAATATAAGAAAATTTAACCGCCTAGTTCTTAGTCCCACCACAAGCTAAATATGTGTTAATCTAAGTTATGTTAACAGTTATGAGACATCACTCTTTATTTCCAAATTTCCTCCATTTGTGCTTTCAAAGGTTGGTCTTGTGCCTCCACATGATATGTCTGGGAAAATAAGTTGCTCTCAACTCATCAGGCCTGAAGAGACAGAATACCCTATCAGACTCAGATTTTGTTGGTGGGGATTAAACACAGACAACTGTAATTGAACAACAGTAAAATCCTTTTTTAAAACAAAAATTACCATCATAATAAAAACAACTTATTTATTAAAAAATAAATGACTGGTACACAATAAAAGTAAGTAAGTAAATAACTAACTAAATAAATAAATAGTGGAAGACTCTGAAGGGTAACAAATTGAATGTGTGAAGTGGCAGGGTTTAAAGAAATCATGCCCAGCATTTACCTGTTTTCCACTTCTGGGGGCTTACACTGAATAATCAGTGAATCCAGGGGGAGTCTTTTGACAATGTCCAAGGTTTCTAATGGTATTAATTGTGAAAGAGCAGCAGCCAAGGGGTAGCTTATTCATAAAGAGCATATTTCTTCAAGGGCTCTTTGTCAAGAGACACACAGAGAGAAGGGGTGAGTATTGAGAGGGAAGGTGGAGGTGATGGGAAAAGGAAGATAGGAAATAAAGTTGCAGCTGTGATTGGATTAGGAACTGTAAATAGTGTACACTTTAAATCTTTTTTTTGTTGTTGAAGAAGGCTTACATATACATGGATACAAATTTTTTTCTAAATGATACTGCTATGTAAACCTAGCGAAGCACAATATTTTATAGCAGGAATTTAGTTCTATTATAAAAATTCTAAAGAATCAACGTCTTGTCATTACCTGGCCTTCATTGGTTTGTGATTGAGAACAGCTGTAACACAAAAATATGTCCTTAGACACACATGTGCTTTAAGTGGTAGGATCATAGAGTTCACAAAGAAACATACTTTATAACAATTAAGTTTGCAATCCCCAATAGTTATGAATACACACTGTAGAGCATAGTACTAATATTCACAGTCTAAAACCTGTAAGAAATGCAAGAACGAATATGCAAAAATTCACTGATATAGAACACTGAGTTCAAGTTATATCAAAAAAGACACACACATGCACAAAAGACCTAAACAACAAAAATGAGGTAAATGCTCTGTATCAAACTTTATACCCTAAAACCAGAGAATAATTTTTTTCCCAAATAACCTCATCAGGTCACAATATTAACTTTAGTCAGTCAGAAAAAAAACCTCAATACATATTTTAAGTTAAAAAATTAAAATAACATTTTCTGATCATAAGCAATAAAATGAGAATTAATAATGCAGGTAGAAACTAGAAAACAAACTATCTAGAAATATTTTTAAAACTCTTCCATTTCAGCCACTGAAAAATAAAAAACAAAATAGGAGAATATTTAGAAAGCAATATATATCAAAAGCTATGGGGCAAAATGAAAGCAGTGCTCAGAAGAAAATAATAGGATGAGATATTTATATTACTAAAAAGGAAATATAAAAGATAAGCATATTAAGAAAACTGTTTAAAAACTTGAAAAAAACAATGGAAAGAACTTAAGGAAAGCAGAAATAAAAATTACTATAAATAAAAACAAATTAATGAACTAAAAACCAAAAAATAGTAACTCTAAGTAAATCCAAGAGCTGATTTTAATAAAACTAACATTAAAAAATATATTGGAGTTCTGGATGGGTAGGTCAGTTGGTTGGACCATCTTCCCATATACCAAAAGCTTGCAGGTTCAGTCCCCAGTCAGGGCCCATACCTAAGATGCAGGTTCAATCCCCAGTTGGGGTGTATATGGGAGGCAACCAATTAATGTTTCTGACATCAATGTCTCTCTCTCTCTCTCTCTTTCTCCCTCCTTCCCTCCCTCCATCCCTGTGTCTCTAAAAAAATCAATAAACATATCCTAGGGTGAGAACAAAAAATTATATTGGAAAGGTAGGATAAGTATTAAAATTAGAAATGATCATGCAAATATAGAGTAAATTTTAACTATATAAGGGTAATTTTAAAACTTTGTACAAATAAATTTGTTATTTATCAAAATAAGCCAAAAATATAACACATTCAAATTAATTAACATCGAAGAAATAAAATTATTAAATTAAATTAATAATTAAAATTATTAAATTATTTAGGGATATATTCTCCCTAAAATGCACCAAGTTTGGACAGCTTCACAGATTTTTACCAAACCTGAAGGAATAGATAACTCCAGTGCTATTTAATTTGTTTCAGAGTAATCATATTCTCTTTATGCAACCAACATAACATTGATAATAAAACTCCCCAAACATTATTACATAAAAGAAAACTATAGGCCTATTTCACTTATGAATACCAATGAGGAAAACATATGAAAAGTCATGTTAATAGGGAAAATGGCCCTGCTGGTCTAGAATGCTTTGGCAATGCTGAAAAAGACAAAATTCATAGTGAATGTTCAGTCCCCTATTATTCATCACACTATAAAGGACTGCCTGTCACTATGGCAGAGTTAGACATGATACTCCAGGGGAAAGACCCAGACTCCTAGGTTGAGGGACTTTTATGCCACATTACTAGAGAGGCAGCAGCCCCTTGCCTGGTGTGATCAGAAACCAAGACCCCATACCAATGTGGTATAATGGAATCTTGGTTTCAGTTCTATTTTGCCAGCCTAAGGTTCATGGACTAGAGAAGAAAAATACCATAACCTTCTCTGGTGAGAAAGGAATCGAAATTGCAGTTCCAGATATTTAATATAGTAAGGTAGCAGCAGCATTTGTCATATAAGCATCAGTTTAGGGGGAATAGGAGCTCCTATCTTAGCATGATCAGGACTTTGTTTCTTTCTTTGTTTGTTTAAATTGTTGTTCAAGTACAGTTTTCTATCTTTTACTCCCATCCCAGCCAACCCCCCCAGGGCTCCCCACCTCCCTCCCATTTCCACCCCCCTTAGTTTTTGTCCATGTGTCCTTTATACTAGTTCCTGTAAATCCCACCCATTTCCCCCTTAAATTCCCTCCCCTCTCCCCTTTAGTCACTGTCCCCTTGTTCTCTATTTCAGTGTCTTTGTTTTTATTCTGCTTGCTTGTTTGTTTTGTTGTTTAGCTTCCTGTTGAAGGTGAGATCATATGGTATTTGTCTTTCACTGCCTGGCTTATTTCACTCAGCATAATGCTTTCCAGTTCCATCCATTCTGTTGGAAAGGGTAAGAGGTCCTTTCTTTCTGCTGCATGGAATTCCATTGTGTAAATGTACCATAGTTTTTTGATCCATTCATTTACTGATGGGCATCTAGGTTTTTTCCAACTCTTGGCTATTGTAAATTGTGCTGCTATGAACATTGGGGTGCATAGTTTCTTTTGGATTGGTGTTTCAGGGTTCTTGGGATATAATCCCAGCAGTTGAATTGCTGGGTCAAAAGGCAGACCCAGCCCTGGCTGGTGTATCTCAGTGGATTGAGTGTGGGCCTGTGAACCAGAGGATTGTGGTTCAACTCCCAGTCAGGCACATGCCTGGCTTGCAGACAAGTTCCTAGTAGGGGAGTCATACATTGATATTTCTCTCCCTTTCTCCTTCCCTTCCCCTCTAAAGATAAACAAATGAAATTTTTAAAAAATCTTTTTAAAAAAGCAGATCGATTTTTATTTTTCTGAGAAAATTCCATAATGTTTTCCATCGTGGTTGTACCATCTGCAATCCCACCAACAGTGAACTAGGGTCTCCTTTTCCCCACAATCTCTCCAACACTTGTTTGTTGCATCAAAGGCAGTCCTGAAACACCAATCCAAAAGAAACTATGCACCCCCATGTTCATAGCAGCACAATTTACAATAGCCAAGAGTTGGAAGCAACCTAGGTGCCCATCAGTAAATGAATGGATCAAAAAACTATGGTACATTTACACAATGGAATTCTATGCAGCAGAAAGAAAGAAGGAGCTCCTGCCCTTTGCAACAGCATGCATGGAACTGGAAAGCATTATGCTGAGTGAAATAAGCCAGGATGTGAAAGACAAATACCATATGATCTCACTTTTAACAAGAACCTAAACAACAAAACAAACAAGCAAGCAGAATAAAAACAAAGACACTGAAATAGAGAACAAGGGGACAGTGACTAAAGGGGAGAGGGGAGGGAATTTAAGGGGGAAATGGGAGGGATTTACAGGAACTAGTATAAAGGACACATGGACAAAAACTAAGGGGGGTGGAAATGGGAGGGAGGTGGGGAGCCCTGGGGGGGTTGGCTGGGATGGGAGTAGAAGACAGAAAACTGTATGTGAACAGTAATTAAATTTTAAAAAAGTAAAAAAGATAAAAAATTATATAATAAAAGGGCAGTCCTGAGAGGGAAGTTCATAGCAATACAGGTCTACCTAAAGATAGAAACATTTCAAATAAACAACCTAACCGTACTGCTACAAGAACTTGAGGAACAACAACAAAGACAGCCCAGAGCAAGTAGAAGGAAGGAAATAACCAAGATCAGAGCAGAATTAAATAACATAGAGATTAAAATCACAATTCTAAGCATCAATGAATCCAGGAGCTGGTTCTTTGAAAAGATAAACAAAATTGGCAAGCCTTTAAGCAGGCTCATCAATGAAAAAAGAGAGAAGACCCAAATAAACACAATCAGAAATGAAAGAGAAAGATTACAACTGACACCACAGAAATGCAAAGGATTGTAAGAAATTACTATGAAGAACTGTATGCCAAGCAATTTGAAACCTAGGTGAAATGAACAAATTTCTAGAAAAATAGAATCTTCCAAAACTCAATGAAGAAGAAGCAGAAAGCCTGAGCACACCAATAACAGCAGATGAAATGGAAGCAGTAAGCAAAAAACTACCCGCACAAAAAAGCTCTGGACCAGATCATTTCACAGGAGAATTCTACAAAACATTTAAGAAAGAGCTAACCCCTATTCTTCACAGACTATTCCAAAAAATTCAAAATGATGGAAGACTCCCAAACTTTTTTTATGAAGCCAGCATCATCTTAATCCCAAAACCAGATAAAGACACAACAAAGATAGAAAAGTTCAGGCCAATATCACTGATGAATATAGATGCCAAAATCCTCAACAAAATATTGGAAAACCATATCCAACAATACATCAAACAGATTATATACCATGACCAAGTGGGATTCATCCCAGGGATGCAAGGATGGTTCAATATTTGCAAATCAGTAAATGTAATGATCAGGACTTTGGATCCAGACCTTAGTGTTGACAAGCATTGATGCCATAAACACTGAATCATTACTATTTTCCATGTGGCTTGAAAAAGCAGCTCCTCTTCTGGAGGCTAGGTTTCTAAAGATCAATCTTGTACAGGTTAATCCTTACTTCTCAATTAGTAAATAGAATCCAGAAAAATATTTAAATAATAACGTGCTATAGCCAAGTGAGCCAATCCCAAGAATTCAATGATGGTTCACTATTGGGAAATCTGTTAATATTATTCACCATATAATAATTTTAAAAGAAAAAAGACTATATGGTCTGTATAGATACTAAAATAATTGATGAAATTTAATAACCAAAATCTATTCTTTTAAAAAAAGATTTTGTATAATTTTTTTAAGAGAGGGGGAGGGAGAAAGAGAGGGAGAGGAACAATGTGTGGTTGCCTCTTACATGCCCCCTACTGGGGACCTGGCCTGTAACCCAGGCATGTGCCCTAGACTGGGAATCAAACCAGTGACTCCGATTTGCAGGCCAGTACTCAACCAGTGAGCCACATCAGCCAGGTCCAAAAATTCATTCTTGTATTTAAAAATAATAATTTATGAGATTAATTCTTTGGTAAAAACATTTCTTTGAAATTCAGAAACAAATATTATCACTATTATTTAGAATTGTTCTAAAGATATTAAAATTCAAATAGAGAAGTAAAAAGAAATTAAGATTGGAAAATAAAAAATAAAACCATTATTATTTTCAGATGATATTATTATTTTTTAGGAAATAGTTCATCTGAAGTTACTATAAATAACAATAGAGTTAACAAAATGGTTAAGTAGAAATTTCTATAATAAGTTTTTAAAATATAATAAAATAACAGACACCATTTGTGAAAGTAATAAGAAATAACAGGAATATAATAAATAAGAAATTTATAATACTTGAATGTCACTGATGAATAAAAATAAAGACTTGAAAAAAATATTTTCCCTAAGTTAATGTATAAATTTAACATAACCTCAATAAAAATACCAATGTGATAGATTGTACTGATAAATTAACTTTTTAAATTAGTGTTTAGAACAAACATAGCCAGGAATTTTATAGATGAAAGCTAGCATTACTTGGCATTGAAATTATTATATAGATATAACATGGGATGTGAATATATATATATATATCAGCAAAACAGAATAGAGGACCCAAAATAAGTCAAAATAATTACAGGAATATAGCATTTTAAAAATATAGTGTTTCAAACCAGTGAAGAAAAATGAATTAGTTATTAGCAAACAACCAGAAAATAATTTGTTAAAACAAAAATACTGGATTGCTGTGTTATATGTTACACCAAAATAATTTCCAGGAAAATTAAATATTTAAATATGAAAAATATGGAAACAAAAAAAGGAAAAAAAAGCACAATTATCCTTTTTTAACAATGTCAGAGTAAGGAAGTCTGTTTTATATTTCACAGAAACCCAAAGTGACATTCGCAGCATGGCAGTGTGAGAGGACCTCCAGATCTCTCCCCTCAAAGTTACAAGTTGGACAGCTCTAATTCAATGGAGCATTCCCTGCTCACCAGACAAGTATGTCTGAGAGATCTGCACAATGAGATATCTAAAGTGAGCATATCATAGTGAACAAGGGAGATGGGATGCAGAAAAGACAGGGATAGAAGCCACAGTCAAACTCTCATGCTCACTGCAGCAAACGTGATAGCAGTGTAGAGTCAGGGCATAGCCCCCACTGGGCAAACTGAAGGGGTAGAGATAGCAATGGGGCCTGGGTGGCTGAAAACCAAGCAGACCAGACAGAGGAAAAAATATATGATTTTGAAGATAGAAATTTAGAAACAATTCAGTCAGAAGAAGGCAAAAATCAAGAGAAAAAAATGGAAGAAATCTATGAGGACTACCAGACTATATTATAAAGAACAGTAGAAGAATAATATCTATAAAAGAAGAAGAGAGGGATGACAGAAAGACTGTTTAAACAAATAATTAGAGAATTTCTCAAACCTGTGAAAAAAACTGGAGCCTTGAATCCAAGAAACTAACAAAACACCTAATTACCTCAATTCAAAGAGGCATTCTCCAAAACATTATATAAAAGCTGTCAAAAATTAATGACATGGAAAGAATTCCAAGGACAAAGAAGGCAGGGAAAATAAAATGTAACCTATGAAGGAAACCCCATTAGATAGATTGTCATCCAATTTTTCTGTAGAATCCCTACAAACTAGGACACAAAAGAATCAAATATTCTTTTTGAAAGAGAAAATTATTGAAAGAGAGAAATCACCAGCCAGAAATAATATATCAAGAAAATTATCCTTTAAATATGAAGGAGAAATAAAAGCTTTTTTCAAACATACAGGCTCTGAGGGAATTTACCACTACAAGACCTGCATTACAAGAAATGCTAAAAGGTGCTCTTCCATGTTTAAATAAAAAACAAAAGGATACAAAACTGTGGGTAAAATGACAGACAAAATCAAGAAATTTCAAGTCTTGTTTAGAATAGGGTATGAAACAAAATAGTATATCATAAAGATTAAAGAAGGTAATATAATTTTTAAAGGACAATAGCTACTGCAATTTGTAAATGAACATATACCACAAAAGGGAATAGTTTGTGATTAAAAAAAAAACATAATGGGGGTAAATGAATTTGCCCAGGTGAATGGAGACAAGATACAATTAGGAGGAAAAGGACTACTATACATACAAGACTTATTTTTTGCATGAACTTAACCATCACCACTCAATAAAAATCTAGAACTGAGACACATAACATAAAAAAGAAATGGTGGAAAATATCATAGAATATCACTAACCTAAAGTCACAGAAACAAGGGGAGAGTAGCAATGGAGACATAGAGATACCAGAAAGAAAACAAAAGATAAAATGGCTATAGGAAATCTTCATGTCAATAATCACCCTAAATATAAATGCACTGAACTCACCAATTAAATGGCACAAAGTAGTAGGATGAATTAAAAACAAGACCCAATTATATACTGCCTTCAGGAAACATATCTCATCTGTAAAGACAAACATAGACCCAAAGTAAAGGAATAAATGTTAGGCAGAAAAAAAATAGATCTAACCATACTTGGAAAAAATAGATTTCATGATAAAAAAGGTAACAAAAGATAAAGATGGACATTTTGTAATGATAAAGGATATGACACATCAAGAAGACACAATGTATTCATATATATACACGCAAACTTAGAGCATCTAAGTATATAAAACAACTGCTAAAAGAACTAAAAGGAGAATCTGACAAAAAGTACAATTATAGTAGGAGACCTAAATACAATGGAACCTTAGTTCTCAAACTTAAGTTATTCTGGAAGGCTATTTGAGAGGCAATTTATTTGAAAACTGAATCCTTTTTTTTCCATTAAAAATACTGTCAGTATGAAAAGGTTGTCAGGTGGAGAACTGAGGTTTTATTTGACAACCAAGAGGTTTTTTCCATGAACAACCTGGTCAACAACTGAATTGTTTAAGAAGGCAGATGTTCGAAAACCGAGGTTTGACTGTGCCCAGTCGATATCAAAGGATAGATGAGCCAAACAGAAAATGAATCAATAAAGATATATTGGCTTTAAATAAACACATTAACCAAAAGGACATAATTGTCATTTACAGAATATTTCATCTGAGACACCAGAATATACATTTTTCTATAGAACACATGGAACATTCTCAAGAATAGACCATATGTTGAAGAACAAAGCTAGCCCCCCCCAAATTTGTTATTATACAAACATTTTCTTTGAATGCATTATTTTGAAATAGAAAATTAACTGCAAAAACAAAGCTCGAAAAACCACAAATATGTAGATATTAAACATTATGCTCTTAAAGAATGACTGGGTAAAAGAAGAAATAAGAGAATGAACAAAAAATACATAGAGACAAATGAGAATGTCAATACAAAATATTGAAGCTTGGAGAAATGCAGGAAAAGTGGTAATAAGGGAGACTTTATTTTTATCGTTACAGGCCTACCTCAAAAAAAAAAAACAATCTCAAATAAACAACTTCATGGTCCACCTTAAATAAAGAACTAGAAAAATAACAAAAACTCAAAGTAGTAGAAGGAAGTAAATAATGAAAACTAGAGCAGAAAATGAAGTAAGTGAGACAGTGAAAGACAAATACTGTACAATCTATGGAATCTTATCTATGGAACACTTATCTATGGAATCTAAAAACCAAAACATATGAAAGAGACTCATAGATACAGGAAACAAAATGGCAGTTACCAAAGGGAAGAGAAATTGGGAGACAGGTAAAATAGGTAAAGATTAAGAAGTACAAACTTCTAGTTATAAAATAAATAAGGCATGGAGTTTTAATGTACAGCATAGAGAATATAGTCAATAACATTATAGTAACTTTGTATTATTACACATGGTATCTAGAGTTATTATATAGATTATTTTGCAATGTATATAAATATTGAATCCCTATGATATACACCTGGAAAAATTCAAGGAGAATTAAATGAAATAAAGATTAAAATAATAAAAAAGTTAACATAACAAAGAGCTGGTTCTTTGAAAAGATTAACAAAATTGACAAACATCTGGCTAGGCTCACTAAGAAAAAAACCACTCAAGTAAAATCAGAAATAAAAAAGAAGTTAGAACGAACACCACAGAAATACAAAGGAGTATACAATAATACTATGAAGCACCATATGTCACAAAATTAGATAACCTAGAGCAACTGAACAAATCCTTAGAAATATATAATCTTCTGAAGGAGGCAAGATGACAGAGGAGTAAATGGAAGCCACACTAATCTTCCCCCAGGACCAGCCTGGAATTACAACTAAATTGTGGAGAAATCACCTGGGACAAACAACTGAACAATAGCAAGAGAGAAGACTTATAACCTCCAACATACAGAAGAGTCAGTGTCGGCAATAACTGACTGGTAAGGAGTACAGTGGAGACTTGGGAGGGCTGGCTGGGCACCCACAGGCAACATCGCTGGGGGGATAATTACACAACTGTTTGGATCCCCCTGAGAAGTGTGAGGTCTAAATCCTAATCTGGCATTCCCAGCCTAGAGCACAAGAGCCCCCAAAATACACAGACAACAAGTGGTGGGTAGCCCCAAAAATACACAGCGTCAAAAAGTGGTAGGGTAGCTCTCTGCTATATGTGAATGGCTGTCCAAAGGGCCAATACACATATGTTCATTTACAGCCACTTACCCAGGGTTCTGGCAAAGGCAGGGACAGAGTGAGATGGAGATGCGTGAGAAGAGATTAAGGAGAGAAGCTTTGGGGAGAGAGCTGAGAGAGTAGCTGCCAGGATCCCAGTGCTGAGTCATCTCCCATATGGTAGCACTCATCATGCTCAGGCAGACCACTTCCCTATGACCAGCAGCAGCCTGAGGGGAAACAACAGCCTTGCCAGCAGGAGAGGCTCTGCCTGGGTTCTGTGGTGCTTAATCCTAACTGTTGAGTGCAGAGTGACTAGATTAACAACTGAAGGAGAAAACCACACACAGTATATCCCTGGAAAATTGTGAGCAAAGTGGACTAGAGACACTGGAGGAGACTCTTGGTACAGAGACTTTGGGGAGAGAACTGAGAGAGTAGCCACTGGGATCATGGTGCTGAGTTATCACCAAAATAGCAACAGTCACCCTGCTCAGGCAGACCATTCCTCTCTGAGCAGCAGCAGCCTGACAAGACACAATAACCCCAACTCCAGGAGTGATTCTGCCATGCCTATGAGACTTTAAGTTGACTGCTGAGTACAGAGTGACTATATTAACAACTGAAGGAGACAGGCACAGACAGTAAACCCCTGGCAGTCTCAGAATAGGTTGGAAGGTCAGATGGGGTCAAAATATGACATCACAGAGGTGGATCCCAGAAGGAAAAACAATGGTAAATACTAAAAACTACCGAGATGAAATCCACTGTGGCCTCCTCCATGATTAGCAATATTTTCTTAAGTGCATAGCTTTATAATATTCATTTGTTGTCCAGCAAGTTTATGAATATTAGGTTACTAGATTTTATTCTAGAACTTATCTCTCTTCTTCCTTTGAATAATCTTAATCTCTTTACACCCATATTAACACTAGTTAATTTGCTTGATAGTAGAATTGCAGGGGCAGCAGGAGTTATTTTTTCAGATACGGATTTGTTCCCCAGGCTTTGTGGCTTTGTTCTGGCAGCACCTAAACAACAGTATATACCATGTAGTGGGCAGAGTGACCCTCAGTCAACAGCTGGAGGGAAGGGCCCACCAAAGAACAACCCAATAATGATCAAAACCCAATTACATCCAGAGAACATCAAGTTAGGGAGATCAAGGAACTGCACCACTGATTCTCACAGGTCTTCTACCATAGAAGTTAACACCACAAACCCAGGGAGTCAAACAGATCAATTTAAGAAGCAGAGGTAAACAATAAGACTCTCACAAATAATTTGAAAAAAAAGAAACAATACCTAAATGAAAGAAAAGGAGAAGCCTCAGAAAGAATCCTAAATGAAACAGGCAACTCAACTATCAGATATTGACCTCAGAACAATGGTTAAAAGGAAGCTCAATGAGCTCACTGACAATTACCAGGAACTACAAAGAAGCTATAAGAAACTTACTGCGAATTACACCAGCATGAAAAAGGACATAGAAATTATCAAAAAGAGCCAAGAGGAAATGAAGAATACAATTTCTGAATTGAAGAACACAGTAGAAGAAATCAAAAGCAGGCTACATGAAGCAGAAGATTGATCAGAGAGCTAGATGACAAGGTAGAAAACAATGCCCAGAATGAGCAAGAAAAGAAAAAGAGGCTCAGAAAAATGTAGAGGTGTTAAGAGAAATGCAAGACAATATGAAACATAATAATATCTGTATAACAGGAACACCAGAATGAGAAGAGGAGCAAAGGATAGAAAACCCTTTTGAAAAGGTAATGATAGAAAATTACCCTAATTTGATGAGAGAAAAAGTCACACAAATCCAGGACACACAGAGGGCCCCAATTAAAAGGAAACCAAAAAGGCCCACTTCAAAACACATCATCATTAAAATTCCAAAATTCCAAGATAAAGAGAGAATCTTAAAGGCAGTAAGGGAGAAACAGGACGTAACATACAAGGGAGCCCTGATAAGGCTAGCAGCTGACTTCTCAATGGAAACACTATAAGCCAGAAGGGAATGACATGAAATATTCCAAGCAATGAAAACCAAAGGGCTGCAACCAAGACTACTCTCAATGAAAGAGGAAGGCCAAATAAAGAGTTTCCCAGACAAAAGAATGATGAAAGAATACACTTCCATCAAACCAGCACTGAAAGACATGCTAAAGAGACTGCTTTAAGAAAGAGAAGAAAAAGAGTGAGACAGAGAGAGGACATAGGTACAAGGGGAGTAAAATGTCAATACTGTCAAAATAAGTATCTATCAATAATAACCTCAAATGTAAATGAAGTAAATGCTTTAATCAAAAGACAGAGGTTAGCTGAATGGATAAAGCATGACATGTACCTATACTGTCTACAAAAGACCCACCTCAGAACAAAAGGCCTACACAGACTGAAAGTTAAAGTTTGAAAAAGTATATTCCAAGCAAATGGACAGGATACAAAATATGGGGTAGCAATACTTATATCAGACAAGACTTCAGAACAAAGGTCATAAAAAGAGACCCAGAAGGACACTTCATAATACTCAAGGAAAGGAAGAATCCATTAAGAAGACATAAACATTGTAAATATATATGCACCCAACATAGGGCACTTAAATATATAGGAAAAATCTTGGACAACTTCAAAAAAGATATAGACAGCAACACACTTACACTATAGGATTTTAACACCTCACTGTTAAAAATGAATAGGTGTTCCAAACAAAATATCAACAAAGATATTGTGGCATTGAACAATGCCCTAGATCAAATGTACTTAACTAATTTTATTTATTTATATGTATATAAATAAATAAGTTGTATTATATGTTACATATAAGTTATATTATGTTATATATATAATTTTTCAACAAAGAAGTAAAGTACACATTCCTTTCAAATGCACATGGAATATTTTCAAGGGCAGACCACATGATAGGACACAAAACAAGCCTCAACAAATTCAAGAAAATTTAAAATATATCAAGCATTTTCTCTGAACACAAGGGCCTAAAACTAGAAACCAACCTCAAGGAAAAAAACTAAAAACACTCAAATTCATAGAGATTGAATAGCATGCTGTTAAATAATGAATGTGTTCAGAATGTGCTCAAGGAAGAAATCAGTTTCTGGAAACAAAGGAAAATGAACTCGCAATAGTCCAAAACTTATAGTACATAGCAAAAGCAGTCATAAAACAGAAGTTTATAGCAACACAGTCCTACCCCAAAAGTGATAGAAGCATTTCAAGTAAACAACCTAACCCTACATCTACAAGAACTGGAGGAACAACACAAACAAACCCCAGAGCAAGTAGAAGGAAGGAAATAATATCAAAGCAGAATTAAATGACATGGAGAGTAAAAGAACAATTCTAAGAATCAAAAATTTTAGGAGCGGGTTCCTTGAAAAGATAAACAAAATTAAAAAGCCTTTAAGCAAACTCATCAAGAATAAAAGACAGAAAATCCAAATAAACAAAATCAGAAATGAAACAGAAGAAATTGCAACAGCTACCACAGAAACACAAAGGACTGTAAGAATATACAATGAAGTACTATATGTCAATAAGTTTTAAAATATAGATGAAATGGACAAATTTCTAGAAAAATATAATCTTCTAAAATTGAATGAAGAAGTAGAATTCCTGACCAGACCCATAATAGCCGGCAAGATCAAAGCTTTTATGAAAAACTCCTGGAAGAAACTCCTGTGTACAGTTTCTTAGGAGAATTTTACAAAGCATTTAAGGAAAAGCTAACCCCTATCCTTCTAAGACTATTGAAAAATACCCAAGAGGAGGAATCACCCCCAAACTTATTTTATGAAGCCAGCATGATTCTCATCCGAAAACCAGATAAAGACACAACAAAAAAGAAAACTACAGGCCAATATCCCTGATGAACATAAATGCTAAAATCCACAGCAAAATATTGGCAAACCACATCCAGCAATACATTAAAAATATCATACACCATAACCAAGTCAGATTCAACCCAGGGATGTAAGGATGGTACAATATTCACAAATCAATAAACATAATACATCACATAAACAAAAGGGAAGATAAAAGTCACATGACCACATCCATAAACGTGGAAAAGCATTTGATTTAGATACAGCACACATTTATGATAAAAACACTCGGCAAAGTGGTAGTAAAGGGAGCATTCCTCAATATAACAAAGGCCATATATGAGAAACCTACAGCCAACATCATACTCAATGGGCGAAAACTAAAAGTTTTCCCACTAAGATCAGGAAAAAGACAAGAGTGTCCACTTTAACCACTTCTCTTCAACATAGTATTGGAAGTCCTAGTTGATCATAAAAAAAAAGAAATAAAAGGCATACGAACTGGGAAGGAGGAAGCAAAACTGTCATTGTTTGCAGATGACGTGATAGTATACAGAGAAAACCCTATAGACTCCACCAAAAAAACTACTCAACCTAATAAGTGAATTTGGCAAAATGGCAGGATACAAAGTCAGTATTTAGAAATTGAAGGCATTTTTGTATACCAACAATAAAATATCAGAAACAGGAACTAGGAGAAATCCCATTTGCTATAGCAACAAGAAAAATAATGTACCTAGTAATACACCTAACCAAAGAAGTAAAACATCCATACTCAGATAACTACATGACACTGAAGAAAGCAATTAAGAAAGACTCAAATAAATGAAAGCATATACTGTGTTCATAGATTGGAAGAACTAACATCATCAAAATGCCCATATTACCCAAATTAATTTATAGTTCAATGCAATCCCTATTAAAATACCAATGACATATTTCACAAATACAGAACAAACATTTCAAAAATTTATAAGGAACAATAAATCACCCTGAATAGCTGCAGTAATTCTGAGAAAAAAGAACAAAGTAAGAGGGATCACAATACCTGACATCAAACTATATTACAAGGCCAAAACAATCATAACAATCTGGTATTGGTATAAGAACAGACACACAGAACAGTGGAACAGAATAGAGAGCCCAGAAATAAACTCAAGCCTCTATGATCAATTAATACTCGACAAAGGGACCAGGAGAATAAAATGTTGTAAAAATAACCTCTTCAACAAATAGTGCTGGGAGATCTGGATAGCTCCAAGCAAAAAAATGAAACTCAATCACCAACTTATACTGTATGTAGAAAATAAATTCAGGATAGATTAAATATTTAAACATACACCGCAACACTAGAAAAGTCCTAGAGGAGAACATAAGTAGCAAAATCTCAGATATTCCATGCAGCAATATTTTCATCGATATGTCCCCTAGAGCAAGGGACATAAAGGAAAGAATAAACAAATGGGATCTCATCAAAATAAAAGGCTTCTGCACAGCTACAGAAAACATCAGCAAAATGAACAGAAAACCATCTGTATGGGAAAATATATTGGCAATGATACCTCAGACAAGGGTTTGATCTCTAAAATATATAAAGAACTCACATGACTCCAGTCTAGGAAGACAAACAATCCACTTAAAAAATGGGAAAAAGACTTGAACAGACACTTCTCCAAAGAGGATATACAGAGGACCCAAAGACATGTGAAAGTATGCTCAGTATTACTAACTATCAGAGAGATGCAAATTAAAACCACAATGAGATACCACTTCACAGTGGTCAGAATGGCCATCATAAACAAATCAACAAACAACAAGTGCTGGAGAGGATATGGAGAAAATGGAACCCTACTGCACTGTTGGTGGAAATGCAGACTAGTGTATCCACTGTAGAAAACAGTATGGAAATTCCTCAAAACTAAAAATGGATTTGCCTTTGTAGCTGGCAATTCCACTGCTGGGATTATATCCTAAGAATCCTGAAACACCAATCCAAAAGAACCTATGCATCCCTATGTTGATAGTAGGATAATTTACAATAGCCAAGTGCTGGAAGCAAGCTAAGTGCCTATCAATAAATGAGTGGATGAAAAACCTATGGTACATTTATACAATGGAATACTACACAGCAGAGAGAAAGAAGGAAATCCTACCCTCCGCTGAGACAGCGCAGATGGAACTGGAGAGCATTATGCTAAGGGAAATAAGCCAGGCAGTGAAAGATAAATACCATATGATATCAGCTTTAACAGTAACCTAATCAACAGAACAGACAAGCAAGCAAAATATAACTAAAAGACAGTGAAACTAAGAGTAAACTTATAATAAATAACCAGAGTGGAGGTGAGAGTTTGTAATGGGAGGAAAGGGGGAAACAGTTGACAGGAACATGTATAAAGGACACATGGACAAAACCAAATGGGAATAGGATCAAGGGTGGGAAGTGGGGATGGTTGGGGTAGAAGGGGAATGGTAGGGGGGAAATGGAGACAATTGTATTGAACAACAATAAAAATGTAAAAAGGAAAAAAATGAAACTTTTAAATAAATCCTATCAGTAAAAATAAATACATACATACATACATACATACATACATACATAAAAATGACATCCAAATTGGAAAGAAGGAATTAAAAAGGACACATGGAGAAAGCCAAAGGCCAGTAGGATGGAGGATGGCAGGTAAGAATGGCTGTGGTGGGAGGGAGCGATAGGGAAAAAAAACCAAGATGAGGTAATGAATGTTTAACTAGACTTACTGTGATAATCATTTTGTGATACATAGAAATATTGAATCATTGTGTTGTATACCTGAAACTAATATAGTATGTTAATTTGCCTCAATAAAAATAATAATAGAAATAAAATAAAATAAAGAAATATATAAGCATCCTAGATGGAATATGAAGAATTGGAAAACAGATTCATCAATAGTAAGAAAATTGAAATAGTCATTGAAAACATCCCCAAAGAGTTCATAACCAGATGGCTTTGCTAGTGAATTCTACCCAACATTCACAGAAGTTTTAACACCTAGCCTTCTCAAACTCTTCCAAGACATTGAAGAAGAGGCAATACTTCCTAACGCATTTTATTCATCAGTATTACCCTAATATCAAAACTTGGCAAGGACAACAAGAAAAAAAGAAAACTGCTGACCAATATCTCTAATGAATATAGATGCAAAAATTCTAAATAAAATAGTAGCAAATAGGATATAACAATACATTAAAACTACAATCCATCATGATGAAGTGGGGTTCATTCCAGTGGCACAAAGATTGTTCAGTATAGGCAAATCAATGTGATATACCGCATTAACAAAATAAAGAATTAGCCCTGATCAGTCAGCCCAGTTGGTTTGGCATCAGCCCACAAAGTAAGATGTTGCCATTTTGATTCTTGGTTGGGGCACTGACTGGGTTGTGGGTTCAGACCCTTGTCGGGGCACATACAAAAAACAACGAATTGATGTTTTTTTCACATTGATATTTCTCAGCCTCTTTCCCCCTCCCTTCCCCTTTCTCTAAAAATAAGTAAAGTCTTTTTAAAAAGAATAAAAATGATCATATTAATAGATTCAGAGAATCATTTCACAAGACATAATATTTATTTACAATTGAAACACTCAATAAAATAAGTATAGAAGAAAAGTACCTCAACATAATAAAGACCATATATGATAAAGGGCAGAACTGTGAGAAAATTAATTTCTGGTATCTGGGCCACCTAGACTGTGGTATTTTGTCACAGCAGTCTGGGCAGACTAACATAGACACCCTACTGGAATTTTCACTAATATATTTAGGACAACACTAAAGGGGGGTTGAGGTTCTGTAGTGATGCAGGCAGGAGCTTCACACAGGAGTAATTTGAGAGTTAACACTAATTTGATTTCATTGGAGACCACAGTCTGGTTAAACACAGAGAAACAAAAGAATATAATATACTATATAGTAATGTGTGGCATAAAAACATTTTAGTCAGTGAAGACCATATATACAAAAGTGGTCCCATAAGATTACAATGGATTATAAGCAAAAGTGTATTTGTGATGTTGAAAAAAGACTGGATTTATTTGTTGCTAGCTCTGGGTGGTTTGAACAAATGAGGAAGCTCAGCATGCTGGATACCTGCCATCCCTTACCCAGGCTGGTGCTAGGAGTTGTCAAGAAGGAGCAAGAGGGGCAAGTTGTGGGGGAGAGGAACTTGGGAGCCTGGGATCTTGGGAGCCCAGGAGTCCATGCCCACTGCTACATACAGGCACACACACACACACACACATGCACACATGTGCACACAAACTCCCTTCCCTCTACTCTTCTTTATCTCTCTTCCCTTCTCTCTCTCTCTTCCTCTCTCTCTCCTTTTATTATTTCTTTCATAAGGTTTATTTCTTTGAATCTTTTTAAGCTCTGCTTTTCCTTTCTATCCCTTTCTCTTTCTTCCCTCTCTCCCTTCCTTCATCTCTCCTCCTAAAGTCCATTCTTCCTCTGAGGGCACCTTCCTCCACAGCCTTCCTCCTGCCTCAGCAACACACATGTGCTTGCACACACACACTTTATTTTTATACTGTACTTTTATTGTATCTTTTCTATGTTTAGATACACAAATACCACTGTGTTACAATTGCCTACAGTATTCAGGACTCAGTACAGTAACATTCTATACAGGCTTGTTGCCTAGGAGCAATAAGCTATAGCACAGAACCTAGGTGTAGAGTAAGCTATAACATCTAGCTGTGTATAAGTGCATTGTACAATGTTCACACAATCACAAAATCACCTAATGATGCATTTCTCAGAATGTGAAGTGACACATGACTGTAATCAAAATTATAAAAAAATAAGATAAGACTTAAATCTAGGCCTTTGCACTCAAAATTCTGTGCACTTCTTAATTTGCATTTGGTCTGGAAGGGCAGCCTGAATTTTTACATTGATATTATGAGGATAAACATTTTAAAATTATTTTTCTCAATTAAAAAAAATCTGAAATAGTTCAAGTCAATAAAAAAATTAAAGAAAAATGTAATAAACACTCATATTACTTCACCCTGATTATCTAATTGCTAAAAATGTGTGTGGGAGAGTTTATATCTGTTATATAGATATTTTTATATACAGTTTATAGGTTATATGTATGTATAAATGTATACATATATAGTTTTATATTGTTTTGTTGTTGCTGAACCATTGGAAAATATATCATAGACTTTGCAATATTAGCATACATTTCCCATGTAATAACAGCACCAATTTCACACCCAAGAAAATTAGCAATAACTTAGCAAATAATTTATTTGATACTCCATAAATAAATTTGTCCAATTGTTTGAAAATATCTAGTAGTGCTTTTCTTTTCTGAATTCAGACTCCGATCAAGTTTCATACATTGAATTTAGTTGTTAATCTCTTTTTTCTCTTTTCCTCAGGAACAGCTTAGTCTTCTTCCCTACCTTTTCTATTCCACATATAAGTGAGATAATATAATATTTGTCTTTTTGTATAACTGATTTCACTTAGCATAATGTTCTCAAATTTCACCCATGTTGGTACAAATGTCAGAATTTCTCATTTTTATGGTTGAATCATATTCCATTGCATATATGTATATATTATATCTTCTTTATTTTTCTATTGATAAACACAGATTGCTTTCATGTCTTGGCTAATGTAATTATGCTACTATTAACAGTGAGATGTGGATATTTCTTTGATATAGTGATTTTATTAGCTTCAGATATAGTTCCTAAAGTGTAATTGTTGGCTCATAAGGTAGTTCTATTTTTAATTATTTTAGAAACGTCCCTACTCTTTTGCATAGCTGCTGTACCAACTTACATTCCCACCAACACTAAATGAGGATTAGCTTTTCTTTTTCTTTCTCTTTCTTTTTATTTTTTAAATATATTTTATTAATTATGCTATTATAGTTGTTCTATTCCCCCTTCACTCCCCTCCACCCTGCATACCCCCCACCATTCCTCCCCTTTAGTTTATGACCACGTGTCTCAAATTCTTTAGATTCTATATTTCCCATACTATTCTTGCCCTCCCCCCCCGCCTATTTTCTACCTACCATCTATGCTACTTATTTTCTGTACCTTCTCCCCTCTTCTCCTTCTCCCACTCCCTGTTGCTGACCCTCCATGTGATCTTCATTTCTATGGTTCTGCTCCTGATCTAGCTGTCCTCTTAGTTTGCTTTTGTTTTAGGTGTGGTTGTTGATAACTGTGAGTTTGCTGTCCTTTCACTGTTCATATTTTTATCTTCTTTTTCTTAGATAAGTCCCTTTAAATTTCATACAATAAGGGCTTGGTGATGATGAACTCCTTGAATTTGATCTTATTTGAGAAGCACTTTATCTGCCCTTTCATTCTAAATGAAAGCTTTGCTGGATAGATCAATCTTGGATATAGGTCTTTGGATTTCATGACTTGGAATACTTCTTTCCAGCCCCTTCTTGCCTGTAAGGTCTCTTTTGAGAAATCAGCTGACAGTCTGATGGGCACTCCTTAGTGGGTGACTGTCGCCTTCTCTCTTCCTGCTTCTAGGATTCTCTCCTTCATTTTAATCTTGGCTAATATAATGATGATGTGCCTTGGTGTGTTCCTTCTTGGGTCCAACTTCTTTGGGACTCTCTGAGCTTCCTGGATTTCCTGGAAGTCTATTTCCTTTGCCAGATTGGGGAAATTCTCCTTTATTATTTGTTCAAATAAGTTTTCCACTCATGGCTGTTCCTCTTCCCCTTTCTGGTACCCTTATAATTTGGATGTTGGAACGTTTAAAGATGTCCTGGAGGTTCCTAAGCCTCTCCTCATTTTTTTGAATTCTTGTTTCTTCAGTCTTTTCTGTTTGGTCATTTTTTTCCTCCTTCTGGTCTACTCCTTTGATTTGAGTTCCAGTTTCCTTTCCATTACTATTGGTTTCCTGTGCATTTCTCTTCATTTCAATTAGTTTCGCCTTCATATGTTCCTCTAATTTTTGGCTAAAATCAAGCAGTTCTGTGAGCATCCTGATCACCAGTGTTTTGAACTGTGCCTCTGATAGGTTGGCAATTTCTTGCCAACTAAGGCTTGCTTAAATTTATTAGCTCTGGGGCTCTGAGTTGTTCTTGAGCCATGTTTTGATCTGTTCATGCCTGTTACGTATGAGGAGCGGAGCCTTAGTTGTTCACCAGGGTGGGGCCACCCAGTTGCTGGTTTGTGACCCTGTATGTGGAGGCAGGGTCAGAGAGGGACAATGGCGGTTCCTTCTGCTGCTTCCTGCCACTGGGGCCTTGGTCGTCCATCTCACTGCTAGCTCCTTCACTGGTTTATCGGTTTGGCTGAAGGGTTCATTGTTGTCAGACTTCCATGTAGTTCAATTTTCTGTGGTTTGGCTGCGTTTTTGTTGCTAAAACTTTGTTGTTTTTTAATTTGGTTGTGCGAGAAGGTGCAGTGCTTCCACCTATGCCTCCATCCTGGTGGAAGTCTCCAGGATTCCCTTTTCTTTACATATGTGCCAGCATTTGTTAGCTCTTGTCTTTTTTATGACAGCTATTCTAACATGCATGATGTGATATTTCATTGTGGTTTTCATTTGCATTTCCCTAATGACTAGTGATGTTGAGCAACTTTTCATATATTGTTGGCTATCTGTATATATTCTTTGGAAAATACCTAGTCAGGTGCTTTGCTAATTTTTAACTTGATTATTTGGAGGTATTTTGCTATTAAGTTGTATGAATTCCTGGATATTTTGTAGATTAACCCCTTATTAGTATCTGATTTGTAAACTTTTTTTTATTTTTTGCCCTACAGGAGTTTTCAGTTTGATGTAGTCACACTTACTTATTTTTTATTTTATTACTTGTGCTTCAGGGTTCCAAAAAGCAATTGCCAAGACTCATGTCACTATATTCTTTTTCCCTATATTATCTTTCAGCATTTTTATGGTTTAGATCTTACATTTTAATCTTTAATTTATTTCAAGTTTATTTTTGTAAGTGGTGTAATATAGGAATATCCTTTCATTCTTTTGCGTGTAAATATCCAATTTTCCCAGTACCATTTATTGAAGAGACTGTCTTTTCTCCATTGAGTATTCTTGGGTCCCTTATGAAATATTAGTTGACTGTATATGCTTGGGCTCATTTATGGGGTCTCAATTCTGTTCCACTGGTATATGTGTGTATATTAATACCAGTATTATACTGTTTTGATTACTATAACTTTCTAATGTATTAACATCTTGGAATCAGGGAGTGCAGTGCATCTCATTTTGTTTTTCTTTCTCAGAAATGCTTTGGCTGTTTGAGGTCTTTTGAAGTTTCATATAGATTTTAATATTATTTTCTTTTATTTCTATAAAAATTTCTTTGAAATTTTTACAGGGACTACATTGATCTATAGATGGCTATTGGTGGTATTGACATTAAAACAATATGAATTTTCTAGTCCATGAACATGAGATACCTTTCTATTCATTGTGTCTTCTCTGATTTTTTTATCAATGTCTTGTAGTGCTCACAATAGAGATATTTCACATTCTTGGTTAAATTTATTCATAAGTATTTTATTATTTTTGATAAAATTGTAAGTGGGGTTGATTTCCCAATATTTTTCAGATAATTCATTGCTAGTGTATAGAAATACTACTGATTTTGATGTTAATTTTGTATACTCCAACTTTACTGAACTCATTGATTAAATCTAACAGTTTGAAGGTAAGTTTTTAGTATTTCTCATATTAAAAATCATGTCATCTGCAAAGTAGGTAAAATTTTTCTTCTTTTTTTCTAATTATTATACCTTTTCTTTCTTTTCAATGTCTGATTGCTCTAGGTAGGACTTCCAATACTATGCTGAATAAGCATGGTGAGGTTGGGTGCACTTGTTTTGCTCCTGAACTTAGAGAAAATGTTTTCAATATTTTACCATTGAATATGATGTTCCTTGTGGGCTTATTACATGAGGTCTCTCCAGACAAAATTCAGGCATTATTAATATAATGAGAATGGTTTTTGTGACATCAGTGTAAACTGGGTGCCAAAGGTAGTGGACTGAAATGTTCATGCATGAACAGTGATGACTCCATTGTACTGGTCAGTGGGGGCAGTAGATTCTACTGAGTGAGCATATGTACTGTGTGGCTGTTGCATTCAAAATGACTGAGTGATAGTTAAACCATACACAAAAATAAACTTAAGGTGGATGAAAGACTTAAATATAAGTCATGACACCATAGAAGTCTTAGAAGAAAACATCAGCAGGAAAATCTCAGATATTCCTTCCACACAGCAATATTTTCACCAATATGTCCCCTAGAGTAAGGGACATAAGGGAAAGAATAAACAAATGGGACCTCATCAAGTTAAAAAGCTTCTGCATGGCTGAATGAAATAGCATTAAAATGAAAAGAGAACCAACTATATGGGAAAACATATTTGCCAATGATGCCTCAGACAAGGGTTTGATCTCCAAAACATATAAACACCGCACATGATTCCACCCCAGGATGACAAAAAAAAAACAATTAAAAATGGGCAAAAGTCTTGAACAGACACTTTTCCAAGGAGGACATACAGAGAGACCAGAGATATATGAAAATATGCTGAGCTTCACTAGCCATCAGAGAGATGCAAATTAAAACCACAATGTGATACCACTTGACCCCGGTGAGAATGGGCATCATAAACAAATCAACAAACAACAAGTGCTGGGGAGGATCTGGAGAAAACGGAACCCTATTGCACTGTTGGTGGAAATGCAGACTAGTGTATCCACTGTAGAAAACAGTATGGGAATTCCTCAAAACTAAAAATGGATTTGCCTTTGTAGCTGGCAATTCCACTGCTGGGATTATATCCTAAGGACCCTGAAACACCAAACCTAAAGAACCTATACACCCTAATTTCATAGCGGCTCAATTCATAGTAGCCAGGTGCTAGAAGCAACCTAAGTGCCCATCAGTAAATAAATAGATAAAAAACTATGGTACATTTACACAATGGAGTACTATGCAGGAGAAAGAAGAGGAGCTCCTATTCTTTGTGACAGCATGGATGAAACTGGAGAGCACTGTGCTAAGTGAAATAAGCCAAGTGGTGAGGGAAAAATGCCATATGATCTCACCTTTAGCTGGAACCTAATCAACAAAACAAACAAGCAAGCAAAATATAACAAGAGACATTGAAATTAAGAACAATCTGACAGTAACCAGAGGGGAGGTGAGAGAGGATTATGGGAGGAAAAGGGGAATGGGTTGCCAGGAACATGTGTAAAGGACACATGGACAAAACCAAGGGGGGTGGAAGCAGGAGAGGGATGTCTGAGGTGGGCAGAGTGGTAAGGGGTAAATGCGGACAACTGTACCTGAACAACAATAAAATATTTTTTAAATGACCAAGTGAGTAGAGCAATGGAGCTGCATTAAATTTTACATTAAGTTTGAACTTTCCTCTGTGAAACTACTCAGATGATTCAGATGACTTTCAAGAACAATGAAATGAATGCAATGCAAATAAAGTGTGGCACAGATGTGTCAAAGATGGTCAAGAATCTTTTGAAAGTGATTCCATATTCTGGAAGGCCTGCAACTAGCAGAACACCTGAGAATGTTGAATGTGTATGGGCTGCAATTTACAAATATTGGAGACTGACAGTGCAAGAACTAGAAGCTAATCTGGGGTTCCCAAAACCACTGTGTCTGAGATTTTGATGCAGAATCTTGGACTAAAACATGTCGCGGCAAAAATTGTTCTGCAGCATTTGCTACCAGAGCAAAAGGAACATTGTGCTGCAGTTGCTAATGAGGTTGAGGTATATTCCTTTTACACCTAATTTGCTGAGAATTCTTATCATAAACAAATGTTGAATTCTGTCAAGTGTTTTTTATGTCTATTGAGACAATCGTGTTTTTCTTTCATTCTATCAATGTGGTATATTACATTGATTGATTTGTGTATGTTGCACCATCTTTGCATCCCAGGGATAAATCCCACTTGATTATGGGTAATGAATCATGCTTTTTTCCCCCACTGTTCAAGGCTTATTTGGTGTTTTAGTTGGTATGACACTTGGAATTTTTAATGCATTATTTATATGTAGATTTTTCTTTTTAAATTATATGGCAATGTACACTAATCTGATACATATAATACACAAAATAAGATTCTTTAGAACAATTATGCATAAGACATGCAATATTGAGTTTATACATTGGATCCCAGGATGTGATTGCCTGAAGAAAAAAGTTGGACTAGGCATATTAGGTAAAGAAACCACAAGTTATATAACATGCAATGAACACACATCTAGTTTGAATGGCAACTGTTATATGTGCAACATTGCCAATGGTGCCTTTGAGGAGTTGGACTATTTATTTCACACTAAACACCTTAGGACTACACAAAATAAGTACCCACTAGCATCAGGATACAAATGCATGGTTTTATGAACCATTACCATTTCTATCTTTAAAGGAAATTTGTGTTTTAGTCACAGATTAGATAAAAAGAATAATATGTACAACCTCCTATAGCATCAACAGTGAGGTAGTAAGACATGAGAAGACTAAAACTGCAGTTTCTTCTGGATCCCCCAAAGTGTATCTTCACTCTTCTTCAAACAGGCCTCTTTCTAAGGTGTCAGAGTCATTTTCACAACATCTGAGATTCCATCCTGTCACAAGATGCAAGGAACACTAGGGAAGATGTCTTCTTTTACTCCATAGAGACCCTTAATCATGGTGGAATTTGGATGCAACCACCTAAGATTCTTCATTATACTTTCTGCTAATTCTGCCACAGGTGGCACAATGGCCCAGGATGTGTAGCCTCTCAGTTTGTTTACCTTATAAGGTGACCTGTTCGTGAACTTCTTTTCACTGTTTCTTACCAGCATCAGTGCCTAAGCCAGGGTGCAGATTCTTCACGGAGACACTGGCAAGATTCACTCCACTCCCTACAGGCACACTAGAGTTTAGATGTTCCCCAAGGATCCACACATGAAAGCTTCATGGGTGAATTTCCAGCCTTTCCCTGATTAGGTAATGGAGCTGGGCTGAATCCAGATTGCATCCACTTTCAATAACATGGTTTTGGGGGAAACCACTTATCTTCCAAGCCATATACATCAAGACATCCACTGGGTTGGAAACAATAAACAATTTGCAATCGGGACTGTATTTTACAACATTAGGAATGATGAATTTAAATATGTTCGTATTATGCTGGACCAGATTAAGAAGGGTTTCTTCCTCTTGTTGATGTGCCCCCATTGTGATAATAATCAGCTTGGAATTTGCAGTCACAATATAGTCATTGCCAGAGACAATTTTCGGTGTTTTAAGGAAAAGGTTGTCATGTTGGAGATCCATCATCTCTCCCTTTAACTTGTCTTGAATGATGATAGTGATGTGACATGACATGAATTTGCAAGAACAAATTCATCTCCCAAGACCTTCATCAAGATACTGATGGCACAGGTCATTCTAATACCACCAATCCCAATAACTCTAATCTTATTCTGTGGCTTTGTTCTTCCTTATGGAAATTCACAATCAGGTGATTCATGAGAGTTGCAATACTGGACTTATAACCAAAGGAAATTAAGAGTGCATGGTGGGTGAGTGTTGAGGCATGCAGCATTGGATCTGGACTTGGTGGTAGTTGTTCTCTTACTTAATGATTCTTTTAATGAGCTGCTGAAATTGGTTGCTAGTATTCTATTGAGAATTTTTGCATCTATACTCATCAGAGATATTGTCTTATAGTTTTTTTCTGGCTAGTGTCATTTTCTAACTTTGGTTATCAGGGCAATGCTGGCTTCATAAAATTAGTTTGGGAGTGTTCCCTTCTCTTCACATTTTTTGAAAGACTTTGAGAAAGACTGACGTTAATTCTGTTTTTAATGTTTGGCAAAATTCACCAGTGAAGTCATCCTCCATGGTTTTCAAGTTGTCTTGTTGAATATCTAGATTTGTCTTCTTGTTTCCTTATGAATAATCAAAAGGTAATATTTTCTGAACTATATTATGGGTTTCCTCCTACTTTTGCACTTTCAGAATCAATCTGTCACAAGAAGAATCACGACTTTTGTAGAGAGAATTAAGAAAGAGTTAATATTCAATTTGTGACATCCAAATTTTTTTTCAGTTGAGAGCAAATCATAAGCTGGAAATCAGATCTGTAAGGACAGAGAGGAATTTCTAACCCCTTTACCTATTCTTTTAATACATTATTGAAAAAAAAACTAAAAGACTCAGATCACAGAGTTTTTCAAAGGGATTAGGAGGAAGCCCATCCTGGAAGACACTCAGTTACCTAAAAATGCTGTTGAATTGAAATAAACTGGACAAAAGTTTAATTTTTTTCTCTGGCATCTATGAGATGGGGGCTTATAATGAAGATTAAAGCAGCTGTAAAAAAATGAAGAATATTTTTTCTACCTAAAAACAGAATGAATTTTTATCCCATTGATATACATTTATATATAATATATCCATATATAAATAATATACACATGTATAAGTGTGTATGCAAGGTCTGTCTGGAAAAATACAGCCACTGTTAATGTAATGAGAATGGCAACATCAATGTAAATTGGCTGCAAAGGAGAGTGGACCGGAATGCACATGGGTAAACAAGACTCCGCTGTACTAGTCAGTGGGGATGGTAGATGCCATTGATTGAGCATGTGTACTGTGTGGCCATTGCATTAAAAAATTACTGAGTAGAGTAGACCATCATTGAATCTGCATCAAAGTTTGCATTAAGCATGAACATTTCTACAAGGAAACTACTCAGATGATTCAGAAGGTTTCTGAGGACAATGCAATGTGTGCAAATAAAGTGGCCACAAATGTTTTCACATTGTGATGCAGGTCTTGGCCTGAAACATGTGGCAAAATTTATTCTGCAACTTCTGCTACCACAGCAAAAAGAACATGGTGCTGCAGTTGCTAATAATGTTAGGAGAACTGTGTGAGGTCCCAAGGTGCCTACTCTGACAGGGACTGAGGTGTCATTGTCCCATGTACAATGCTTTTTATATTATGAATCTTCTTCAATACTTCAATAAATATCCTATTTTTCATATTGCATGGCTCAATACTTTCTGGACATACTACACACACACACACACACACACACACACACACACCTGGCGGGAAAAATGTGAAAAAATAGCCAAAAACTATCCTCCCTGTTCCCAACTTCCAGTTTCTAAGCTCCTCATTCAGCCTCTTGTTTTCCATCCAAGAGTGCCCCATACCTTTATCCTGTCCCAGAACTAGGTCTGACCTCTATAAATAGTATCCCAGACTTTTTTCTTACTACATCTCTGCTCCAATGGTTCAGATCAGCCTAAATTCCTTCAGTGTCCCAAGGCATCCATGTCACAGAAGAAAGTGAGAGAGAAACCTGGTTACTAACTCTCATGACATAAAATGGGCAAGGGTTGTTCACAGTATAAAAGAAAATGCCTAGAGTTATAACCCCCAAAAGAAGTTTTTAGCATAAGAATTTCAGAAGTCATGGCTTTTAGTTGAGTCCCCAACTAACTAGTTCCCAGTGTTTTCCAATCATACCTATAGATTGCTAGGGCAGTCAGTGCCCACATAGGAAGCAAATTCAAAGAGTTTAACTGGAG
This sequence comes from Artibeus jamaicensis, assembly GCF_021234435.1. NCBI lineage: Eukaryota > Metazoa > Chordata > Mammalia > Chiroptera > Phyllostomidae > Artibeus > Artibeus jamaicensis. The sequence continues at coordinate 1,392,030 of NW_026521898.1, read as the reverse complement.
AGCTTTTAATGAAGAGATTATTTACAGAGGTGGGCATTTTAAAGGGGTAGTCAGATATTCCAGAAGCCATAATGGGAAATCATTACTACTCCTACCCGAAAAGTAAGGCAGAGTGGGCACAGTCACTGCAGACCCAGAACAAAGGGATTGTTTCCATGGGGACACAGTCACCGCAGACCCAGGACAGAGATTTTTGTCATAGAGGACATATTCACTGAAGATCCATAATTCCCATGGAGAACACAATTACTGCAGAGCAGGTAGAAGAACTTCCAACGTCTTTATACCTCACTCCCTGATATCCCCACTGATGTTGTCCATGGTTCAAACATAACTGAACAGGCTGAAAGTGTGGAAAGTGAACCTGGGCTCTGCAGCCAAGAGAAAACAGACAGCACAGATACCATATGCCCTTGGGGCTCAGTAGACCATCACAGACAGTGTCTTGTTTCTTCAGAGATTATATCACTGACAGTAGAATTTCCAGAGTTCATGCTTATTTCATGTTCATGAGGACTGACAGGAGTCACCCCCTTGCCAAGGTAAAACTGGGAAGCTGAAATGTGTTATATAGAACTGATATATTATTAAGTCATCAAAATCACCTAAAGCATTTCCAAAATTAATACAAAATTTAAAAACCAGGGAAGCATTTTCTATGAGGGAAATATTTGGACACCACTGAAAATCAGTGTTTGCATTATATGTTCACAAATGTCAAAATGCACTCTAGGATACATTCCATTATCTATAAAACAGAATTGTGGTATTTTCTGCAGACATCACAGCCATCCAGAAAACCAAAATGATGTTTGTAAAGGTAATTAATTGTTAAACTGGAAAGAATTTGCCAAATACACATGTTTATATTATATTTATACATTATTATAATATAAAGTTGCATAATATTCTAATGTAATACACATTAATAAATGTACATTTATTTTCTATATTTTTATTATAGATCCTGAAGACATTCTTCTTTTACTAAACAAGTATTTATTAAGTACCTGCCTTGGGCCAGTGCTCTAGAATACATAAACATGTATTCTAGAACATAGAACACCTCAGTCTTCAAAGAATTTATGCTCTAGTAAGTACAAGGGTCAATAAACTGGTTCACAGGCCCAATCCAGCCTTCTGCCTGTTTATTTACAGCCTGTGAACTGAGTCATTTTACAGTTTTAAGTGGTTTTTAAAAATCAAAAAAGAATGATATGTCATATAAAAGTATTATGAAGTGTAAATTTTAATGTCCATAAGTAAGTTTTATTGGAATGCAGCCATACCATTTGTGTACATGTTGACTAGGCTGTTTTGCACCCTAACCACAGAGTTAAACTGTTGAAACAGAGACCATGAATCCCACAAAATCTAAAGTTGTCATTATCTAGCCTGACAAAGAAAAAATGTCACTGAGCCCTGGTCTAGCAGAAGAAAACAGAACTATAAACAAATGGCTGCAGCAACTTCAAGTTAAGTATATATAAAAAAAAGTCAGGGCAAAAAGTAGAAAAAGGTTATTTCTACCGGTAGGGAAGTGCAGAGAGAGTAGATCCTGGGGCATTTACAGAGGAAGTGGGTTTGACCATGTTAAGAGCAAATTGGTAGTATCCATACAATACTGATGAATTTACACATTAGCAAACTCTCCCAAAAACCATTTTCCAATGCTGATGGATATATACAGGTTCCACCAAATGTTAATCCTTTTCCTTGGTGACCAATGTTAAGCACTGGCTAAACTGCCAGATTGAAACATGGCTGGGCATTTTGCACATGCTATATCTGGCCATGGAGTAATCACTAACTCGCTCAGAAATTGGAGCTGTGCCAACCTATAGCCTTACTGCCACTGGGTTTCCATCAACTACACTAACTAGCCATGGAGAGATATGGGGAATTTGGGGCTGGAAATGATTTAAAGATGAATAATAATAAAAGAATTGGGTTGAAAGCCAGGCACTGGAGTGGAGGATTAACTTGAAAAAGCACAGCACTAACTGAAGAATGGAGACAAGAAGCTGAATTAAACAATGAAAGGCAATCAAAAACACTAAGTCCTGATAAACAGCATGCTCCAGAGAGAAAGTTGCAAGGGGGTGTCTTAGAAAGATAACACAGTAGAATACATAGCCTTGTATGGCAGGCCAGTACAGGAAATCTGATTCCTCTACCCAAATTCCAATAATGAAATGAAATGTTGCTTCCTGACAGGAGCTAGAAAGCCATGCCACTAACTTATCTGAAATGAACTAATCATTCTGATGAACAAGTTGGTTTCTGAGAGGGTTTGATGCTGGTTGAGTCTCCCTTACATGTGTCTCTGGTTCACTGTGCACAATGGTGACTGATGCTTGTTAGAGGTGGGTATCTCTGCTGGAATCTGAAAAGAAGGCCCAAAAAACAACCAAAGGAAAGTGAAGTCTTGATGTGCAGAGAGTATTCTCAGTAACTTGAAAGGGGTGTGAGTAACAGTGCCCCTTATCTCTCACAGGTTCAATCAGAAGAGACCTAAATGTTTGGAAGACTCCCATCTTCCTCTTGAGCTCTGCAGGGCCAACCACATGCACCCAGCTGTCCCACTGCTTGGCTACCTGCAGTGAACTAAGTTTCTGGTATTGCAGATTGTGGGGGCAACTTTGCCAGCAAGCCCCCCTGTCTGCCACAGATGAAAGTAACACTACCAAGACATGATCTGCTTGGGGAGGAGAGGTGGCCAATTTCTCAGAGGAAAAAGGCCCAGAGCCCCTTCTTCAATGGCTTTTATTCGGTTATAATACACAGGAATATATGTGGTAAGGATCAAACAGTAGATTACATTTCAAAGAAATCTGAGGGCTTTGTCTGAGTGAGTGTCTGTCAGGAAAGGGGGCTGCAGAAACTTGGGGGGACATACTCATTTCCTGCTCGGACCCTTATCATATGAATGGAAGCACTCTTAGCAAAGCTGGCTTCACAGGACTTTATGAATTCTTTCTTATGCCCGATCAGCCCGGTTCCCCCTCTGGCCGGCAAGAGGCTGCACCACCTCTCCTGTCACAGGTTTTCAGGTTTAAGTGGATTAGAGCCAGGAAGCCCTCCTCCCAGATGGAAATAGGGACTTGGGCTATGTCAGAATAGCTGGGCGGCAAAGGTTGATCACTCCCTCTTTGTTGCAGCCCCCCAAGTCCTTCCATTATGGCCTTTCAAGTGATCTTGTCTGGCTTAGGTTGCCCCTCTGAGGAGTCTTGCCCATCATCTACTATCCTATCATGCACTGGGGAAGGGGAGTAAGCAGAGGCAGCATTTGCTACCAGAGACAAGCTTTCTCTCCTTGTGGCTTGCATTCCGAAGGTCGCTCACTCATCCTTAGCCATGGGAGGCAGTTACAATTCCTGAAACCAGGCAGAGCGGTTCCCAACAGCAGATGGCCTGCATTAAAGTAGCCTAATCACTGACCCTAATTCCACCACCACCACCCCTCACACACTGATTGCACAGAGTCTCTAGTCCAGTTTTTCAACTCCCATCATAGCAAAACACTAAAGGAATCATTGCACAGATCTGTTTTGCTTTCTGGAAGATGTGTTCATTCTCATTTTCATAAGTGTGTGCTAGGCTCTTTGAGAACCATGGCACTTTTCTAGGGATTATTAAAAAAACCTTCCCTGTATGTTTCTTGCCTAAAAGGAGACAGTTACCTAGTAGCAGTGATAACTCTTCTGTGGTATTTTACAGATTTAAAATGCTTATGTCTTATATAACCTCACGAAGTTGCTGTGGGTGGATCATTTCTCTCCCACTTTACAGAAAAAACAACAGAGACATGAAGAGACAAAGCTTTATCTGAAAAGTGCTGTAGATCTTTAGAAGCCAAGTCCTCAGTATGCTGTTAGCCCAGGCTGCCTAAAGATACACTGCATTGGAAATCACTTAACCCAAAACCTCCCAACAAAGCAAATATTAGAAGTATTTGCTTAAGCCTATTACCAAAGAGGCTTTAAAGGGTACATTCTAGATAGAAAGTGAATAAATCAAATATAATGCTTCTCATTTTGAAAGAGTGTGTGTGTGTATGTGTGTCTGCATATGAGAGTTATATGTGAGATGTATGTGGATTTCTCTGTAGGGCACATTTATGTGTTTTAAATGCCTGTGCCTATATAAATGAACAAGAGCACAAATTCACCTACTCCCCTGCAAATGGGACCAGTGGAAAGGAAAACACAAATTGCACAAACAATATAATGCAGTGTTGCCCCAGGAATTCAGAGAAGGTAGATCAGGGAGAACTTTTCAGGAAGAAGAATCTTGAGTCACAGGGATGAGACCCTTCCAAGTGGTGCATGGCTTGACTTCTCTATTCATCCATGGCAGAAGGCTAGCCTCTCATCTCATTTCCAATTTTTCATGCTTGTTTACTTCCAACATCAGGAATTTTTGAGAAGCTAAAGAAATGGATATTTGTAAATGTAGAACTAAGTGAGGGCACTGTAGGTTATAGAATGAGTTTTATTTACAATTTTCCTGTGAAAGTTTTAATTCTATTGACATTCCTTACATTACTCTTCAGAGAATTTTTATTCATGAAAAACAGCACACTGTTCATCTCTGAAACATTAGTTTTGTGATTCTGAGGGTATTATGAAAATTATAAATAATAAAAAACTTTGGGCCAACTTTTTATTTGACTCTCCAAGAATTATATAGGATGGGAATCTGACCCTTTGAGAGTTGAAAATAGTTTCTAAAAATGGGTAAGATAATGTATTAGAGCCAAAGTGCATTAAATCATATTGGTAGGGCAATTATCTCTCAGCAAAGATCCTTGCAGTTGAAGTTCAAGCTGGAGGTCAAGAGGATGGTTGGGGAAAACAGGGTCCCCCTTGTTAAAATAAAGCAATTAGTGTAATATATACTGTAAGGAGAGGAGAGAAGGGGAGAGAAATTCCCCTTTGTCAAATGTTGAGCATTTAGAGTACCGCTTAGAGCAAAAGGCTTTCTTCATGAAAAAAAATTGGCCATATACCACGTCTAAATGCAAACATGTGTGTTCTTTATTTCTTTAATTCACTTAAACTTGTTAACTGAGAATATTTTTATGTGCATTCTCAGTTATTCCATTTCTCCCTTGAACGAAAATAGGTCAGAGGTCAAGAATGGTGCCCATGGTTGCAAGTACATTTAATACCATAGAATATTTATGTATAACACAGTTCTTTTTAATATGGTTAAGCACCCCCACCTCAAATAGCTAAACAAACTTTAATTTACAATTCATGGTTTGAAGCATTCAAAGGGCCATAATATTTTGTTGCGGCTAATTTATATCTCTTAGAGAGAAATTACATTTAAAATGAACCATTACAAGTTTCAAAACCCACATTGCTCTTTGTGAAGTAAATATCTTTATTTCTAGACATTTATATTTTTTGCCATAGAAAGGAACAGTACTGCTTTATCAGTTTTAAAGGTCTTGCTCTCCATAGAAATTTTTAAGAAACAGCCTTGAAAACAGATTATTTTTTCAAATTTTATTTACTTATCTTTAGAGGGGAAGGGATCGAGAGAGGGAGAGAAATGTCAATGTATGGTTACCTCTCATGTGTCCCTTGCTGGGAACTGGCCTGCAATGCAGGCATGTGCCCTGACTGGGAATCAAACTGCGGTCATTTGGTTCTCAGGCCCGCGCTCAATCCACTGAGCTACACCATCCAGGGGGAAAAGAGATTATTTTGATCCAGCTGGGATCCAGAGTTTGTTTGGTTCTTATAAACAGAAATAAATAAATGAACTTTTGTAATTATACAAATGAAAACATGGATGATTCTAAAAATATTATCCCTAGTTTTCACTTATTGTAAGACCTTATCCAAAAGGGTATCAAGTATATAACTCCATTTATCTGAAGTTCTAGAACAGTAAAAATAATCTGTGTTAAAAAATCTGAAGACTGATTTTCTTGGCAAGGGATTAATGGAGAGGGGGCATAAGGAAAGTTTCTGGGGCTATAGTAATGTTTTATATCTTAATAGTAGTTTGAGCTACACAATTGTCAAAATTCAGCAAACACACATAGTTGTGCATTTCATTTTTATATCAATTTTACCTCAAAAGAAAAAAGCATGTTATCAAAATATAGAGTACTTGTTAATGATGTAGTTAAGGAGAAGTGTACTGATGTCTGTAATTTATGCTGAAATGTATCTCCCCCAAAAAGACAGGTTGATGGATGGAGAGTAATAAGACAAATGTAGAAAACTTTTAATATTAGTACCTAGGTAATGGATATATAGGTATTCCCATGAAATCCTTTGAACATCCATAATAACATGAATATTTCATAATAAAAAGTTGGGGAAAGGGTGAAAGGAGGTACTATTAACAATTAGGCCAGGAACAAAGTCATAAGATGATTTGTCTCAGACAAGGTTGGACATGTTGTCGCCCCATGAAAAGGTAATCCTGACTCAATTTAAGCCCTCTCAGGTTTGCTTTCATGAAACCAAGATATGTATTTTCTTTGGATTATTTTAATGTTAAAATCCTTAAAAAGCTAGTCAAAAGTCATATAGTCCCCCCTTCCTCCAATAGAGAAACCGTAGATTTGTGCACAAAAGGTAGATATGAGAGCCAATTCTGTTCTATGACTGGATGTCTTAGGGTAGAGTGTCCCAGGAAGCTTTTTAGAGAGAAAGGACTTGGGAAGTCTGCCCCTTTCAGCCTTTTGTCCCTTTTTCTTCATTTGCTTTTATCTTGCCTGGAATATAGTGCCTAAAGGTGAGCAGCCATCTTGCAACCATGAGGATGAAAACCCACACATCACAGATGGAAGAGCAGGAAGATAGATGGAGTCTGGGGATTACTCCTGTTTCAGCTACATTAACATTTCTTATTGTCTGATACAAATAAATTTCTTGTTTTAAAAACATCTTCAAGTTTTCTTTTAATTAGGTCAAACACATGTCTAACTAATATTCAGGGTATCTTGAACCAGCTCTCAAAAGGATTTTACTCTAATTCACAGTAACTTGAGAAATGAACATATTGTGCTGACAACTTTGAATAGAAAGAAAAGAAAATGCCACACAATTAAAACAAACAAAGAGGGTTATGAAGGCCACGTGTGGGTGGATGGGGGTTTAAAAGCAAATTAGCATGTCTTCCTGTTCCTTCTCTCCTCTCCTTAATATTTTTGTACTGGATGTGGTTGAAAAGAAAAACCCACAAAAAGCAAGCTTGAAGTGAAGAGAAGCTGATCCAGAGAGCACAATGCAGCAACCTGGGAGGGGTAGTGGAAAGAACAGGGGAAATTGTTGCCAAAGAGTTAGCCCCAGGATTTCACCTATTGTGTATTTGAGTACATGTGAGGACCCCAAGCAAGTCTTTATCCCATCTTCTAACTACCTCCCTCAGTACCTACCAGATGGTTGTACCTCATAGACAAAGCCATAGGAGCCTCCAAATGCTAGGGGCCTGGTGTAACTACTATGCAGTTATGAGTCTAGGGACATCTTGCTAATAGTAGTGGGAAGTGGGTGGCATCTGCTTTGAGGTTTGGGAATTGTAGGATATATAGTAAAGTAAGGTAATTGACGTATTCTGTAGGTATTTCTGCTACTTGATAACCCTAGATTCTCAGACCAGGCTTAAGTATAATAATTTGAGCAGAATAAATCCATACTACATGAAAACAAAGAAGATACAGATCTGTACCTTTTTTATGTTTCCAGAAATGACTGGCTTTCTGCCCACGGCAGATATAAAACTTTAATCTGCTGAACTTTTAGAAGGAATGATTTGACTTAAGATGTATATGTAGGACACTTCAGATGAGTCCTTTCTACATCTTACAGTTTGGCAAATTCATGTCATTTTGATTTTATTGAAGCCTTTGTCTTTGAGCAAGGCGACAGCACTGGCTGGTGACGCAGCAGCTATCCAGAGAAAATGGGCAGGAACCATCCAGGCATGGTCACTACTGTCCACATGGGGAATTTCACTGGACACTCACTTATTACAAAACTTAAAATATATTGTAAATATCTTTCAAAGCTAAACCTTGCCGTATTTCAACAACTAATGTAATGTGAGTGGCCTAAGAGTTTATAAATCTGGAAGTCACATTCAATCACTAGCAGAAAAGTGAGTTTACTTTCATGGCCAAATCAGTTTTCTGCTTATGACAAGATTTTTTAAATTGTGAGTGAAAATTGCTGTGGCACAGATGGAAAATTATCAAGCAAACACTATGTCATTTGTGGTGATTATTTTGCTCTATTTTGGTTTATTTTAAATAGTAGCATTTTAAAAATAGAAAAATTGTATTTTCTAGTGTTCAAGTTCTTGCCCTACCTTGGCTACCTGCAAGGTTTAAAACAAGCCATTTTATTTTGAGGAGTGGACCTATTTGAAACAGGCACCAGCAAATATACCCATGTTTATATTCCTGCTCTAATCATTCTAGCTATTACTGCATCACAGAGATACCCAACTATCTATACAACACAACACACTCACATGTGAGAAGCTTGAGAGAACATGATGTGAACATCTGGGCAGTTAAGTCTTTGATGTAGTTTCCCCCCTTAGCCCTAGCACCCAGTATCTTGCAGAAAGAGATTCAGTTACCTATATCATCCACATAAACCCAGATCCTTTGCCACCCATTCTTGACAGGATGTTAAATACAAAGAAACACTGTCTGGTATCCAAGATTTTAATTCCAAAAGCTATTAAAATACATTTTACTTGGGTCTATTGAAAATGCAAAAGGAGATTTTATTAATTAAAAACAAACAAACAAACAGAAAAACATGTAATGAACTCCAGAAAGTCTTCTTTCTCAATTATTCTTTTTCTTTTTTAAATATTTAATTTATTAATTTTTAGAGAGAGGGGAGGGGAGAAAGAGAGGGAGAGAAACATTAATGTGTGGTTGCCTCTCATGCACGCCCCAGGGCACATGGCCTGGAACTCAGGTATGTGCTCTGATTGGAAATTGAACTAGTGACCCTTTGATTAACAGGCTGGCACTCAATCCACTGAACCACACCAGCCAGAACTGTTCTTTCTCTTTTAGTGTTTTAGTCACACCAACTTCTCCTAATGCCTGTCTCCTACTTCTCTCCGAGCTTGTCAAAATGACTCCTTCAAGTCAGTCCAAGTTAAAGCTTGCTTTTCTCCCTGCACCTACCCTTTTCTCTTCTCCTGTAACTTTCTGGAAATCAGTCAACCCTCCTTAGATTTTCTACCTTTGCCATTCATGACTTTGACTCTGACCAAAAGAGGCTCAAAAGTGGAGTAGGTTAACACTGAATCCACCTCAATGTGTGGAAGTGGGGGACAGGGGTAAATTCTTACACAATAATGATTTTCTCATCACATTAATATGGTTGGGAATAAAGAGTCCCTAGTTAATAGGAATAGTAGACATTCAAAATGTTTTTTAGTCAAATTCTAACCTCTTTTCTAGGTAATCAGAAGTAGATAAATCCTAAGATAGATAGATTTGAATCAAATTCTACTATGTATGTGTGTGTATGAGTATGTGGTACATAGTATAGAATACATAGGATCAATTCAGTACGGTTTACTCAGCAAGTAACTTAGCTAATCATTTGCTCTCTTGTTTTTCCATGTGCTTGGAACAATGTAGGTGCACGATGAAGAAAAAATTGAGTTAGAAATATACTTGGAGTATCACATTTTCAGTTGTCTAGTTTCTTATGACCAAGACATATCATTGCTATGTGTGTGAGAAATGCCAATGTGAAGCCTGAGCCTCTGATATTGAGGTCCTTTGGATTATGGACTGGCCCTGGGCCAGCAGCCCTCAGTCCACTCCCTTGCATTTCATCTCATTAAGTGCTGTCGTGTGGCCAGCAGATCTCTGCTTGCCCAATCTTTCTGTCATTAATGATTGGCCTTCACTCTGGCAGCTTTTGGGCTCAAAACTGAACAATTCTGACAAGCTCTACAAAGACAAGCATTTAACCAGCGGGTTCTTTTGTCAATTAAAACATTTTATCCCACAATTGCCATGAGGGGTTTTCCTGAGCTTATGAGGTTCCCATTGCTGTCTGGACTTCAAGAATGAAGAGAAGTGTTAGACATTCTGAAGTCATTCCATCAGTCACAAGAAAAGCAAATTGTTATCATCTCACATTTAAATACTTGCCAAGAAAGGAGACATACATACAAGAGGGCATTTCCCCATTTTCTCCATGAGTCATTGTCTAGTGACTGGAAATTATCCACATAGCCAAGGCAAATAAATAAGACCTAGGACACCACTCTAGGGTTCAGATTGTCCAAACTGGCTGTCTAACCAAGCTGCTAATTCAGAATGATTGTAATTTACAGGAAAATTGTTGAAACTTTTGCTTCAACTGTTGAAAGCTGGCCTCAAATTTCTTAATAGTGTGAGTATTATATGGAAAATGCACAGACTGTTTCTGAAACATAATATACTTACATGGCAATTAATATGTGATTGAAATTAGACAGAAGCCTAAAAATGGTTCTCCATGAATTTCTGCAGCCTAATTCACAAGTAACTGTTTGGTATAAAACACCAAGTTTTGTTCTGATAGTCATTTTTTAACTACTTGTTTTTCTCAGGTCATATTTTCCTTTTCAATTGATGTAAGAACTTTAATGAACCATAATCTGAACACTGTCAGGAATTTCTTCCTGCTCTTCTGGGAAGAAGACACATAGACAAACCCAGGACTGTGCCTGAACTATGTTATGAAAATCCAAGGGCTGGGAGGTCTGGTCAGTTCTCAGAGCCAGAGTGGCTGGTTTACAATATCACCAAAATCTCCATGGATGTGCAATCACTTCTTGTTTCCACTGCCTTTATAAATTTTGTGTAATTTAAGAATGTTAATACAGATAGTGTAGGAAGCTCCAGCAAATACCCAAACTCAAACTTCCACTTGCTAAATACCTCCAGATGGAGATTAACTTTCATCTCTGGCAAGCTGGGAAAACTATAGGCTTGCTGACCTACTGGTTTAACTTACTAAATCTGTTCAAAAAACTTCAGGTGTGTAATGTAAAACATTTTGGCGAAAACCGTCTGAAACTGTGAAGAACTAACTGAGATAGACATGATATACTGAGCTAAATTACCTTGGGTTTCAAGATGTTTCAGAACTGGATCTTGTTCAAAGTTCTCCTCAGACCTATGTTCTCCAAATCTGTGAAAATCCTTTATCTCTGGAGGTCCCAAGAAGGGTCTAATTATGCAGACATACCTAAAATAAGATAATGAAAATGGTAAGAAAGGGGATAAATCACCAGAAAATCAGAAAATTATATGCAGAATGCACTTTGTTCTGACATCTTACAATGATAAAAAGGGGGAAATTAAGATGTCTTAGTTAAATGTTTTAATGTTCATTTTTGCAGAGTCAAATTTTATTAATAACATTATAGATCAACTTGCCAGAGTGACTTTTTAGCATAACTTCTTAGATGCTCACTTCAAGGATAGCACAACCAATTTTCTTATCTTGTCTACATTAAAGCCAACAGCAATCATAGTGACTTAGTTATGCTCACATAAGACAGTCATAGAAAAGCCATTAGCAATTTGCTTCTCAGGTAGGATTTTACTAATTATTTATTCTCTCAATCCAAAAATATAGATAGCAAAACGCAAAATTTTCCCTGCTTGTGTGGAGGGTAAGAATAACATGAATACATGTTAAGTTACAATTGCAAATACAGCTTCACAGGAGAGGTACTGGAGCTCTGAGTTCTTCCAACAGGGGGATTGACCCAGCAGATCATCAGAAAAAGCTTCCTGGAGGAAGCAGAGACCAGACTAAGGTGCAAAGGATAAGGAAGGGCAAAAGTAAACAGTCAAAGCAGAAGAAAATAACTTTCCAGGTAGAGACACCAGTGTACAAGAAGTGGGTCACTGTTGGAAGAGGAGGCTCAAGTGGGCCTGCCATGGGAAGTGAGGACCTACCACATGGCTGGTTACCAAATGTGAAGAAAGGAAGCATGATAGGAGGCAATTCTGAAGAGATGGGCAGCAGCCAAACCATACCAGGCTCTCAGGGACTGCATGAAGAATGTGCTTTCCTGAGGACAGGGCAAAGCAGTGATGCAGTTAGGTTTCATAGTTCACAAGATCATTCTGGCTACAGGGTGAGATCTCAACAAAAATGAGCAATAGGGGAGACTAGTAGAACGCACAATCACAGTGGGCCAAAGGAAAGATTTGACGAGGTGGGACAGGGATGAGAAGCAGTGCATTTGGGGTGAAGAGCCAGAGTGACTCTGGTGTTACTCCCCTGCATCCTGGGTAATTGTGGACCATTTATTAAGATGAACTGGGCATCACTAAGCTCTCAAGGAAAAACCCGACTCTAGCTTTAGACACATCAAAACTGAACAACTCTGTGATATCTCCAAGTGTGAAGTGGGCAACAGGATACTCAGGGCTGGGTCTCACAGGAAGATCCAGGCCAGAGGTAGATAAGTTACATTACATATTAAAGGTTAAGCAGAAGTGTAACTGGTATTGCTAATCTATTTGAAAATAAGAAGTTGGGAACACAATTTAAAGTAATAAAAACATCTGGATACTTCTAACTATTTTCATTCACTCTTACAGTGTTCTCCCTCTTCTTCCCTTCCTTCCAGGCTTACTTCACTGCAACTCCCCTTCCAACTTACAGCTAAAACTCTTCTAGGAAATCTATTTGATTCTGGGTTTCACATAACTGAATGTTTTCTTAATTCTTGTTTGGGATAAGTAGGGTTCTTCAGCTCAGCAAAAGTTCCAGTATGTTGATTTCTTCCACAGTCTATTTATTGTTAAATTCCCCTAAGAACTTGAGCTACACTCCATCCAGAGAATCTCCTATCTCTCAGAATACTGGGCACAGGATGAACAAAATAAAATGATTTTTAAAAATACAGCACTTATTGGATAGCAAAAAAACTAATAATTTTCTTTTTTTCAATAAAATGAAAGTTTTATAGGCACTTGTTTTTTGTTGTGTTTTTTTGTTTTTATTTATTATTTTTTATATTTTATTGATTATGCCATTACAGTTGTTCTATTTCCCACCTTCATTCCCCTATGCCCTGCACACCCCCTCTCTCACCATTTCCCCCCCCCCCCGTAGTTTATGACCACCTGGCTCAAGTTCTTTAGATTCTATATTTCCCCTACTATTCTTGCCCTCCTCCCATCTATCTTCTACCTACCATCTATGCTACTTATTTTCTGTACCTTCTCCCCTCTTCTCCTTCTCCCACTCCCCTGTTGCTAACCCTCTATCATGTGATCTTCATTTCTATGGTTTGCTCCTGACCTAGCTGTCCTCTTAGTTTGCTTTTGGTTTAGGTGTGGTTGTTAATAACTGTGAGTTTTCTGTCCTTTCACTATTCATATTTTTATCTTCTTTTTCTTAGATAAGTCCCTTTAACATTTCATATAATAAGGGCTTAGTGATGATGAACTCCTTGAAAATGATCTCTGAGAAGCACTTTATCTGTCCTTCCATTCTAAATGAAAGCTTTGCTGGATAGAGCAATCTTGGTTGTAGGTCTTTGGATTTCATGACTTGGAATACTTCTTTCCAGCCCATTCTTTCCTATAAAGTCTCTTTTGAGAAATCTGCTGACAGTCTGATGGGAACTCCTTTGTAGGTGACTGTCCCCTTATCTCTTGCTGCTTCTAGGATTCTCTCCTTCATTTTAATCTTGGCTAATATAATGATGATGTGCCTTGGTGTGTTCCTTCTTGGGTCCAACTTCTTTGGGACTCTCTGAGATTCCTGGATTTCCTGGAAGTCTATTTCCTTTGCCAGATTGGGGAAGATCTCATTAATAATTTGTTCAAATAAATTTTCCACTCATGGCTGTTCCTCTTCCCTTTCTGGTATCCCTATAATTCGGATGTTGGAATGTTTAAAGATGTCCTGGAGGTTCCTAAGCCTCTCCTCATTTTTTTTGAATTCTTGTTTCTTCATCATTTTCTGTTTGGTCATTTTTTTCTTCCTTCTGGTCCATTCCCTTGATTTGAGTTCCAGTTTCCTTTCCATTACTATTGGTTTCCTGTGCATTTCCCTTCATTTCAATTAGTTTCACCTTCATATATTCCTCTAATTTGTGACTAAAATCAAGCAGTTCTGTGAGCATCCTGATCACCAGTGTTTTGAACTGTGCATCTGAGAGTTTGACTATTTCTTCATTACTTACAGTTATTGGCTGGGGCTTTGAGCTGTTCTTCTTGAGCCATAAAGTTTTGCTCTGTTTGCGCCTGTTACATATGAGGAGCAGAGCCTTAGGTGTTCACCAGGGTGGGGCCACACAGGTTGCTGGTTTGTGATGCTGTATGTGGGGGCAGGGTCAGAGAGGGACAATAGCAGTCCCCTTTGGTGCTTCCCAGTGCTGGGGCCTGCACAGTCTGTCTCAGTGTCACTGCTCGCTCCTTTGCTGGTTATCAGTTTGACTGAAGGGTTCGTTGTTGTCAGACTTTTGTATAGTTCAATTTTCTGTGGTTTGGCTGCATTTTTGCTGCTAAAACTTTGTTGTTTTTAAACTTGGTTGGGAGAGAAGGCATAGTGTTTTCACCTATGCCTCCATCTTGGCGGAAGTTTTGGCACTTGTTTAACTCTTCCAACTTTACTAATGGCTTTCCCTTCTCTGTGAGGTTGTTTGCAGAGAAGATTGACCTTTGAATTAGTAGACTGAGAAAAGCAGATTGGCCCTCCTAATGTGGGTTGGCCTCGCTGAATTCATGCAAGTCATGAATAGAACAAAAAATCATAGTAAGAGAATTTGCTCTCTTTGAGCTGGGACATTAGTTCTTGTTCCTGCCTTCAGACTGGGACTGGGCCTAGAATTTACACCATCAGCTTTCCTGCTTCTCAGGCCCTTGGACTTGAACTAAAACTATACCATTCATTGGCTCCCCTGAATCCCCAGCTTGCCAACTACTGATCTTAGGATTTGTCAGCTTCCCTATGCACATCAGCCAATTTCTTATAGTAAATATCTCTCTTTTTTAATTGATAGATAAATATGTTTTGGATAGACAGACATATATAGACAAATATATGTTTCTCCAGAGAAAACAGAACCAATAGGACATCTATCTATCTTCTATCAACCTTTCCATCTGATGTACATAGCTATCTATATATCTATCCATCTAGATGTACATTAATATCTAGATATCAATAGATATATTAGATAGATAGATAGATAGATAGATGATAGATAGATAGATATGGATGTCCTAGTGGGTCTATTTCTCTAGAGAATCGTAATACATTCTCCTTCCAGATGGAAGTATTCCAAGGTTCTGAATATATTTGCAACACTATGTAATCAAAAGAAATTGGTCTGTGAAGTCATGGAGATAAAACACTTAGACACACTGGTAAGTTTTTTTTCACATATTTTTTTATTATTGTTCAAGTATAGTTGTCTCCATTTTCCCACCACAAGCCCCCCACCCCAGCTATTCCTACTCCCCCTGCCCCTTGATCCTACCCTAGTCTGGTTTTGTCCATGTGTCCTTTATACATGTTCCTGAAAACCTTTCTTCCATTCCCCCATTATCCCCTCCCACAGTTATATGTTTTTGAACAAGTTATCTCATTTATCAGAACAGCTTTTTATTATAGTAAAGTGATCTCTTAAGCCTGAAAATAGAGCAAAGTGGCTGGCATATCACAGACTTTCCATTACTGCTAATGCCTATTTTTCCTTCTGCTTTTTTTCTTCCTAAACCCTCTTCTAACCCGTGTGAACATTCACTTGTTAGAGAGAGCTCTTTCACAATGCTGGTGACCATGGGGGTGGGAAACAGCCTATGGTGAGCACTGCTGATGTGTAAGCATTCTGACCATGAACCACAATTTCTACACATAGTACTGCTAAATGTCCTTGGGGAGTTCACTAACCCTGAAAGGCTCCCAAGGCAATTCTGAATCATAAATACATGAAACATTAGAGTTATATTTCAGAAAAATATATCTAAGTATTTTTAACTCCCTAGAAATGATTCACCCTTGCTGTGTACTCTACTCCCTAAAAGTGCCAGCAAACTCACAGTGTCTAAGATCTGCTGTCACATACCACCCCATGCCCAGGCCTACCACAGGGTAAAGGGATGGAGCCAATGCTGGTGGCATGGCTCTACTTGCATCATCCCTGCCCTGGGCTCAGTCATTTTTTTTCCTTTCTTCTCTATGGGAGGTTCCATACTTTCTCCTGGAAGCCTTTTCCAGATAGCAAAACAAAAGGCCTCATGTATGAAATATCCTCTCCACAGTATTGCTGGCTTGAATCCTGGCTCTTTATTGCTCTGACTAAATGTAAATATATAGGACCCAATGGGCAGACTGGTTATTTTTGGAAAGGTACTGCTGTTTACTTTGGAGAAAACTCACTACCCTAAGAGTGACAACTAATTTTCCTTTTGCTCAATGATAATTTCTTTGGGGCAATTTGGCAATAGCCAAATTGTTAGATTTTTTTTTTAAGTACCAACATTGAACCATAAATGAGAACTGTGTTGGCATATTCCTGCACTCCCAAGAGGGAATGACAAATGGGTCAGCTTAGGAAAGGAAAGGAAGTGCCAGCACCACTAGGAACATTGAGTCATCTCCTTTCACATTGATAATGGAGGAAATGAAGACTCAAAGAGGACATAGACAGTGTAGGTCCTCCCAGTGAGGGAAACTCTAGTTTGAGCTCCTGTCATTTCCTTCCTGGGCTCCCCAATACTCTGCTGGATGGCTGACCATTCCATAGGGACATGATCCAGAATGGCATTTCTCCAAAAGTAGTATTCATGTATTTCAATAGATCACTATGATCTGTCATCTCAACATTCTACCTGCTTTTCAATAAAAATGAAAGGTGTTGAAAGGGTACTGAGTTTTGGTTTGGGAAGATGAAAAAGTTTTGAAGGTGGATGGTGGTGGTAGCTGAACAGTAATGTAAATGTACTTAATGCTACTGAACTTTATACTTAAAAATTGATAAAACAGCCAAGTTCACATTATGTGTATTTTACGACAATAACAACAAAAGAATGGATGAAAGCTGCATTATCAGATTTGTCAGATTATGATTTGTCCTTATGCCATTGGTGTGGAACTCAAAATATTTTAGTATCAGAAAGAAACTTTCATTAACAACCTTTTTCAAACCCCACTAAAGTATCTCTGCCAGATTTCACTGCAGTGTTCTGATTTGATGTCAAATCAAAAAAATCCATAAAAATCCATCTCTTTATGGATTTATCTCTATATTATTCCTATACATAGAAACACATACAATTATAGTGGTTACTGTGAAATAGGAGCAAGGATTATCCACAAAGATTAGAGAAATAATAAATTAATTAAGTACACAAAGAAATGAAGATTGCATTTTTCAGACAAGTGTAAGTACCTAAGCTAAATAAATACTTAGCTCTCAGAGATGGTAGACACAGTGCTCTCAGGTGTTTTAGCAGTTGTACTTTATTAAACTTCTCAGGAGTCTGCTTAAACTTATTATTTGCTTCTCAAAATCCTCCAGAAACCATTAGCTTATATTAAATGTAAAGCCAGTAAATTCTTTCCTAATGACAGTCATTCAAAGTGGCTAGCTTGAAAGAAGTACAGCTAACTTGACACCAGGGATGCTTTATGGAGAAACTGGACCTGGGTGATGCCTTCTTTAAGTGCCCCTTTCAATCACCCTGCAGGAGTTGTCTCTGGGACACTAGGAAAGAAAATTACCAGTGAAAGTCAATGCTTTTCATTTTCCTTTGGCTCCAGAACTCTTAATGGCACACCCAGGACTAGCTGTCTTGCTTTCTGAATTGTGGCAACTTGGCATTGTCAATCACCATAGACAACAATGATTATGTATAATGATTATATACCTTCTTTCATCTCCAAATGCTTGGCAGGCACAGAGAAATTATATCAACCACTTTTCCTTCATGTGGCTTAAGAAATTCTTGAAAAAATATCATTTCCTAACAGAGTAGCACTAAGTGGGAAGTTAATGCAGTTATCATTTTTACTTGTAGAATGAATAGCACTTTTATGGGCAATTTTTTTTATACAAATATACTGAGTACTGTTCTAACATGATACAAATGCATTAACTGATTTCACCATCACGCCCATCCTATGAAATGGATATTATCGGGTACTATTGGAAACAGAAAACAAGAGTCACAGAGAATCGAGGTGGTTTGTATAGCTTGAACTTGCCAGAGCCAGACTTCAAACACAGACAATGTGGCTTCATAGAATGTATTGTTAACTGCCACTGTACCTGTGTTGCTGTCCAGGCAGCTGTTTCATAATGAGTCAAGATCTCCCACACATGTGATTAACAAAGCATCTTCTACATATTCATCTTCTCCACCCTGATATCTTTGTCAAGCATAGAAGGGGAATAAATGCTACAAACAGAAAACACACCAGAGTTTCCTACCTACGGAAGGATGACAAAAGTGTGCATTGCGCATTTATATGTGTATATACCCACATGTATAAGGGTCTGTGTACAGAGATAAATGCATAAAGACCTGGTGTCCACACCATTTTGCAGATTATTCTACTTTATGGGATGCTTTAACTCTGATCTAATCATTACAGAGGTAGAAACTGACAGACCCACGAGGACTTCGAAATGCTTGTCACTTATCAAACCACTGTTCACTGCTCTCCTTTCTTTTTCTGGCTAATACTAATTCATTCTTTGGGTCGTAGCTTAAAAGTGATTTCCTCTAAGCTTCCTGATTCCCAAGTCTGGGTCAGCCCTATCAGTCACAAAGTGACAATATAATAAACTGTTTATAACGAAGATAGTGGGGGGAACTTCTGAGGAAGTTAGAGATATGTAGGGTACTTTTATCTAATGTCAGAAGTCCCCAGAAGCAGTAGACTAGAACCCAAGCATCTTTTATTCCTGGTGTCTGACATCTTTAGTATTATAAATCCTAGTAATGGGATGAAAAGATGACAAAAGTAAACAGAGCTGTCATGTATCTATCTCATACATCTACAGTGTATACATCTGCACTGACACTAAACTTGGTGCATAAAGATCCTGGCTTTCTTTATCCCTTGCACCAACTTTTTGCCAGAAGAATGAGGGGTAGAGATTGTGTAATTTAGGAGTCAGCTGAACTCACCAGGTCCTCTAGGATTCAAATAGAATTGGCTAAGCCTTCTTCCCACATCCTGTGGGAAGGCCCTACCCCATATTTCTGCAAACTCCTGGGAGTAACATTCCTATGGTCACCTTTTTGACCAATTTTCTGTCTTGCTGACTTCTCAGTCTCATTCACAATTCACCTCCAGTGACTGTTTCTTCCTCTCTGCCTTATGTCAATCCAGGTCTGGCCACAGCCCATTTGCTTGATTTCAATAAACTCCACTCACAAAAGTGAGTGGGCATTTAGGAGAGTTTCACTCAGAAGATGGAGATGGGGTATGCACAGAAACTCATGACAGATTTCAGATAAAAAGTTAGACATCCTTCTTTCATACCTGCTCCAGTGAACTTCTCATTGGCTGACTTTCCCCCTATCATCTCTGGTCTCTCAACATGGTAGAAATAGTATCTTTCCATTTTCTCATCTCATCTTCATATGTTGTATTATTTTTGTTGTTGTTGCTCTCAACTTACAACATTCCTGTTCTTTTCTGATAACAATTAAGTTTCTCCAACTCTTTGTCACTTGTTGATCTTTATTGTCCATGCCTTTATCTCCATTCACACACACACACACACACACACACACACACACACACACACACACACACACAAATGTCTAAACTAAACTAAGCAAAAAACAGTTCTCTCCAAAAGAGGAATTCTGCAATCAGTTCTCTAAGTAACAGTTTCTCCCCAACCTTTCCCAATAAGGTTTATGATAACCCTGGTATCGAGAGGGTAAAAAATGGGGGGAGGGTGGATGTAGGTTGAGATGTGGCTGGAATTTCAGGCTGTGGCCCAAAAAATAGGTGAAGTGGTAAATAGCAAGACCAAAGAGAGACAAAGCCACATTTGAATTGGTTCATAAATTATCACCAAACACTTAATATGTGATGGCCACCAGTAAGTATTGGGCCCAAAACACAACAAAAATTCATCAAGAGACTCCTTGCCCAGGAGAAGGCAAACAGGCAAAGCAATCTGTAGTGCCATAAGATCTATGAGATATCAGCAAGTCCCCAGCTTACTCATCTGACCACTGGGGAGGAAGTGCTGGAAAAATGTTAGGACTGTTGGAGCCGTGGTTTCTTCTCTTTGCAGTGGCCTTTTCTGTTGTTATAGAAAACATAAAAATGTACATAGATACCAGAAACTCTAGCCTATAGTCTTATTCACCTCCATTGCCTACCCCTCCCCCATGAGCAATCCAATAGTCCACATACTACTAGTCTCTCAGTACAAGGGGTGACCCCCCAAAACAGAATTTATTTATAAAAAAGTATATTTGTTACATGTTTAAAATTCAGCCACCTTTAAACTATGCTCCATTTGATGTAATACCCCTAACAAGATGTTTTTTCCACTACTCAAAACAGTTTTTGAGCTTGTCGATTAGGATGCCTTTTAGTGCTTCTGACATTTTTTGTTTCACCTCTTTCACATCATCAAAATATTCCCCCTTGTGGACTTTTCTCATCAGGGACACAGAAAATGTCACTTGGCATGAGATCAGGTGAATAGGGAGGGTAGGGCAAAGGGGTCATGTTGTTTCTGGTCAAAAACTGCTGACCATTCACCATGGTGTGGGCGGGTACACTCATAAATTACTCACCATGAAATGGGCAAACCGGTGTTGAAAGAGTCTTCAAAACAAATTCACTGAAGCTGAGCGCAGCCTCTCACAACAATACCAGCTAGTACACTGATACACATGGGTTTCTAGAACACTCACCTAGTGACGAAAGCCTGTACTACAAGGGGCTCACCCTCCATAAGATAATTCCAGTTTTTGTTCTCCCACAAACTGAATACTGTTAATTGCCTGACCCACACTCCAAATCTCCATCTTCCTTCCCCATTTATTATTTATATTTTAAATTTACTTTAAAATTTTTAAGTATTCCTACAGTGCTCTCCCTATTGGCAACCATCAGTTTATTTTCTATTGGTCTATTTCAGTTTTTTTTCCTATTAATTTTTTTGTATTGTTGTTTAGATTCCATATATAAATAAAATGATGTTGTATTTAGTTTTCTTTTTCTAACTTATTTCACTTAGCATAATACCCTCTAGGTCCATCCATGCTGTCAGAAATGGCAAGATTTCCTTCTATTTTATTGTTGAATAATATTCCATTGTATACATGTATACCACACCTTCTTTATTTATGTATTTATCAATGGACATGTGTGTTGTTTTCATATCTTGGCTATTATAAATAATGCTGCAATGAACATGGGAGTCCATGTATTTTTTTTTAATTCATGTTTTTGTTTTCTTCAGATAAATACCCAGAACTGGAATTGCTGGGTCATATGGTAATTCTATTTTTAATTTTATTTTTTTTATTGATTATGCCATTACAGTTGTTCTATTCCCTCCTTCATTCCCCTTCACCCTACCCTCCCGACCCCACCATTACCCCCCTTTAGTTTATGACCATGTGTCTCAAGTTCTTTAAATTCTATATTTCCCATACTATTCTTGTCCCCCATCTATTTTCTATCTACTGTTTATGCTACTTATTTTCTGTACCTTTGCCCCCTCTTCTCCTCCTCCCACTCCCCTGTTGCTAACCCTCCTTGAGATCTTCATTTCTATGTTTCCACTCCTGATCTAGCTGTCCTTTTAGTTTGCTTTTGTTTTAGGTGCGGTTGTTAATAACTGTGAGTTTGCTGTCATTTCACTGTTCATGTTTTTTTAACTTCTTTTTCTTAGATAAGTCCCTTTAGCATTTCATATAATAAGGGCTTGGTGATGATGAACTCCTTGAATTTGATCTTATCTGAGAAGTACTTTATCTGTCCTTCCATTCTAAATGAAAGTTTTGCTGGATAGAGCAATCTTGGTTGTAAGTCTTTGGATTTCATGACTTGGCATACCTCTTTCCAGCCCCTTCTTGCCTGTAAGGTGTCTTTTGAGAAATCTGCTGACAGTCTGATGGGGACTCCTTTGTAGGTGACTGTCCTCTTAGCTCTTGCTGCTTCTAGGATTCTCTCCTTCATTTTAATCTTGGCTAATATAATGATGATGTGCCTTGGTGTGTTTCTTCTTGGGTCCAACTTCTTTGGGACTCTCTGAGCTTCCTGGATTTCCTGGAAGTCTATTTCCTTTGCCAGATTGGGGAAATTCTCCTTTATTATTTGTTCAAATAAGTTTTCCACTGGTGGCTGTGCCTTTCCCCCTTCTGGTACCCCTATAATTCGGATGTTGGAGCGTTTAAAGATGTCCTGGAGGTTCTTAAGACTCTCCTCATTTTTTTTGAATTCTTGCTTCTTCACTCTTTTCTGTTTGGCCATTATTTGCTTTCTTCTGGTCCACTCCATTGATTTGAGTCCCAGCTTCCTTTTCATCGTTATTGGTTTCCTGTGCAATTCCATTCATTTCAATTAGTTTCACCTTCATATGTTTGTCTAATTTGTGGCTATAATCAACCAGTTCTGTGAGGATCCTGATCACCAGTGTTTTAAACTGTGCGTCTGGGAGTTTTGCTATTTCTTCATTGCTTAGATTTATAGGCTCTGGGGCTTTGAGATCTTCTTGAACCATTTTTGGTCTGTTCGTGCCCGTTAAGTATGAGGAAGTATGAGGAGCGAAGCCTTGGATTCCCAGGTCGCTGGGTTGTGACGCTGTATGGGAGGGTGTGGGCAGAGCAGGGAAATGGCGACCCCCTCTGCTGTTCCATTCCACTGGGTGAGGAGCAGAGCCTAGATGGTTCACCAGGGCTGGGCCACTCAGAGTCGCTGGGTTATTACGCTGTATGTGGAGGCGGGGTCAGAGCAGGGAAATGGAGGCGCCCTCCACTGCCGCTGGCCACTGGGGCCTGCTGGCTCCCGTCCAATTGCCCACTCCCTCACTTGTCTATCCACATACGAATGCAAGACCACAGTCAATCCACAGCCCTGCTCCCTCGCTGTTTTCCCACAGTCGCTTGCTGAGTTGCCCACCAGGTCCAACCCCACACCTGGGATCCGCGTGGCTGAGTCCATCTGACCGAGTTTTACTGTGCAACACCACTCCGTCAGCTGCTGGTTTCGCCCCTCTAACCGGTCAGGCTGAAGAATTTGTTGTTATCAGACTTCCGAAAAGTTCAATTTTCTGTGTTCTGGCTGTGTTTTCTGTTGCTAATATTTAGTTGTCTCAAAACTTGGTTGTGTGAGGAAGCTCAGTGTCTCCACCTATGCCTCCATCTTGGTGGAAGTCCCCTATTTTTAATTTTTTGAAAAATTTTTCATATAAGCCCTACAAATTTGCAGTCCCATTAACATTGTATGTGGGTTCCTTTTGGTCTACATCTTGACTACCACTTGTTATTTGTTGTTTTTTGATGATAGTCATTCTGATAGGTGTGAGGTAGTATTTCATTGTGGTTTTGATTTTTATTTCCATGATAATTAGTGACATTAAGCATCTTTTCATATATGTGTTGACCATCTGCATGTTTTCTTTGGGAAAATGTTCATTCAGGTAATCTGACCATTTTTAAATTGAATTATTTGGGGTTTCTTTGGTGAGTTCCTTATATACTTTAGATATCAACTCCTTAGTAGATGTATCTTGGGAATATCTTCTCCTATCCAGTAGGGTGTCTTTTCATTTTGTTAATGGTTTCCTTTACTGTGCAAAAAACTTTAATTTACTATAGTACTTTTTGTTTACTTTTTCTTTTTCTTCCATTAACCAAGCAGACATATCCAAAAAGGTTCTTAAGACCAATGCAAAAGAATTTAGGGGGGTTTCAAGATGGCGGTGGACTAGGACGGAGCAGATACCAGTTCCTGGTACAAAAGAGACAGAAACCTATCCGATCAAAGGAGGTGAGGCCAGCAAGCCAGCAGTTGCCAAGCATATATGAAAATAAGAGACCAGAAACCTCATCGGTCACGGAGGAACCAGACGGTAGGGAGACAGCAGCGGTACAGTAGTCTCTGGGGCGGAGCAGGGAGAAACAGCTGGTGCAGGGTAGGGGAACCAGCGCCCACGGCTCCTGGGACAGCCTTCAGCGCCCGGATGGCTCCCTCCCTGGGATTTTTCTGCCGGGCAGGCCGAGTGGCCCAGGCAAAGAGGTGTGGAAGAAACTTCAGCCTGCGCGCAAGTTGGGGAACTAGTCGCTCCACACGCAGTGTGTCCTGGTAAGTGCCTGAGGGCGCCTAGGCCAACGTTCAGCGCCCAGAAAGCTCCCTCCCTAGGATTTTTGGGCCCGGACTGGCCAAGAGACCCAACCAGAGGGGAGCAGAGGAGATTTCAGCCTGTACACAGTTCTGGGTCCAGCACCCGGAGTGGTGCTGCTACATCCCTAGGTTTTTTTTTGCCAGAGGTTGGCCAGGGGACCCAGACAAACACAGGAGCAAAAGGGATACACACCACGCAGTGTGCCATGACGAGCACACAGAGTTTCTAGGTTGGCGCCCAGTCCTCAGATCAGCTCCCGGCTTCCAGTCCACCCCCCTCAGACTATCTGGAAGCCCGGGACGCTGAGGGGTCCTGGGAAAAGAGCCGAGACCCTCAACCCCCTCCCTTTCTGACCAAGCAAGGTGGGGGGCCAGGAGAGACTTGTTTGATAGAGTTTACAGAGAGGGTGCGGAGGACAAAGGGCCCCAACCAAAGACTCTGTGGTTGCCAGCCCAGGAGAACTCAGAGGTGCAGCCTGAGGCTCTGAATCCAGTAGACACGGCAGCCTGGCCTGCTTCACACCCAGCTTGGCAGCAAACCCAGCATTGGGCAGAGGGTCTGGGGCTTCCCAACTGAACGGGGGCAGGCCTGTGCTCAATCCCGAGGGAACCAGGCAACTAGGCCGGTGCAGGTGCCTGCAAACACAGCAAACCAGACTATGGCAGTAACGCCTGGGAGGGGAGCGCTGCGAGAAAGCCTAGTTCCCCATTGTAGGGAGCTGGGGGAGAGGCGCCAAGTGTCTGGATCCTGAGAGGGGCTGGCTGAAAAAAAGCACAACAATCGACCCTCAGCCAACTGCAACCAGAAAAACCGGTTCGACTAGTTTGAAGCCAACAAGTGACATTTCCTTTTCTGAGACCAGAGCTGGACTCATAGAAGAGGCATCCCAATAGTAGAGTCAGAGAGACAAATTGCACATTGTTGTAGGAGAGAAGCCACAAGTTGCTGCATATTTGAGTAGGTGGAAGCAGAGAACAACAGGATAACCAAAAGAGGCTGCACCATTGAAATTCACAGGCATTCCACCACAAAAGTTCATACCATAAACCCAGGGTGTCAAAACAGATTAATCTAAGAAGCTGAGGCTAACAAGAAGAGTCTCACAAACAATGGGAAGACAAAGAAACAATCCTCAAATGAAAGGAAAGGAGGAATCCTCAGAAAGAATGTTAGATGAAATAGAGGCAAGTCAACTATCAGATACTGAATTCAAAGCACTGGTTATCAGAAAGTTCAAATAGCTCACAATCAGCTACCAGAAACTACAGGGAAGCTACAATGATCTCACTGTGAACTATATCAACATGAAGAAGGAAATGGAAATTATTAGCAAGGGCCAAGAGGAAATGAAGAACACAATTTCTGAATTAAAAAACACAGTAGAAAGCATTAAAAATAGGGTGGATGAAACAGAAGATTGGATTAGTGAATTGGAGGACAAAGTAGAAAGCATCTCACAGAAAGAACAGGAAAGGGAAAAGAGGCTCAGAAAGAATGAAGAGAGATTAAGAGAAATGCAAGACAATATGAAACGTAATAATATCCGAATAATAGGAATACCAGAAGGAGAAGAAGAAGAACAAGGGATAGAAAACATATTTGAAAGAGTAATGAGAGAAAATTTGGCTAATATGACGAAAGAAAAACTCACACAAATCCAGGAATCACACAGAGTCCCATTCAAGAGGAACCCAAAGAGGCCCACTTCAAGACACATCATCATTAAAATGGCAAAATTCCAAGACAAAGAGAGAATCTTAAAGGCAGCAAGGGAGAAAAAAGAAATAACATACAAGGGCGTCCCAATAAGGTTAGCCACTGACTTCTCAATGGAAACACTCCAAGCAAGAAGAGATTGGCAAGAAATATTCCAAGTAATGAGAAACAGAGGCCTACAACCAAGGCTACTTTACCCAGCAAGGCTCTCAATCAAGACAGAAGGCCAAATAAAGAGCTTCCAAGACAAAAGAATTCTAAAAGAATTTGCTGCCACCAAGCCAGCTCTACAAGAAATACTAAAAGGACTGCTTTAAGGAAAGGAAGGAAAAGAGACAGAGAGGAACACAGGTACAAAAATGGCAATGAATAAGTACCTATCAATAATAACCTTAAATGTAACTGGATTAAATGCTCCAATCAAAAGACACAGAATAGCGTCATGGATAAGAAAGTATGACCCACACATATGCTGCCTACAAGAGACCCACCTCAGGACAAAAGACCATCACAGACTAAAAGTGAAAGGATGAAAACAAATTTTCCAAGCAAATGGACAAGAAAAAAAAGCTGGGGTAGCAATTCTCATATCAGACAAAATAGACTTCAAAAAAAGAGCCATAAAGAGTGACCCAGAAGGTCACTTCATAATACTCAAGGGAAGAATCCACCAAGAAGACATTAACATCATAAATATATATGCACCCAACATAGGAGCACCAAAATATATAAGGAAAATCTTAGAGGAATTCAAGAAAGATATAGACAGCAACACAATTATAGTGGGGGATTTTAACACCCCACTATCAAAAATGGACAGATCTTCCAAACAAAATATCAACAAAGACATTGCGGCATTAAACAACACCCTTGATGAAATGGACCTAACTGATATATACAGAGCTCTTCACCCCAAAGAAGCTAAATACACATTCTTTTCAAATGCACATGGAACATTCTCAAGGATAGACTACATGATAGGGCACAAAACAAGCCTCAACAAATTCAAGAATATTGAAATCATACCAAGCATTTTCTCTGACCATAAGGGACTGAAACTGGAAACCAACCCTAAAGGAAAAAACCCAAAACACTCACAATCATGGAGACTGAACGGTATGCTATTAAACAATGAATTGGGTCAAGAATGAAATTAGGGAAGAAATCAAAAAGTTTCTGGAAACAAATGAAAATGATCTCACAACAACCCAAAACTTATGGGATACAGCCAAGGCAGTCCTGAGAGGGAAGTCTATAGCAATACAGGCCTACCTAAAAAAAACAGAAGCATTTCAAACAAATGACCTTACTCTACGCCTGCAAGAACTCGAGGAACAACAACAAAAACAGCCCAAAGCAAGTAGAAGGAAGGAAATAACTAAGATCAGAGCAGAACTAAATGACATAGAAAGTAAAAGTACAATTCTAAAGATCAATGAATCCAGGAGTTGGTTCTTTGAAAATATAAACAAAATAGACAAGCCTTTAAGTAGGCTCATCAAGAGAACGGACACAAATAAACACAATCAGAAATGAAAGAGGAGCGATTACAACTGATACCACAGAAATAGAAAGGATTGTAAGAAATTACTATGAAGAACTGTATTCCAAGAAATTTGAGAACCTAGGGGAAATGGGCACATTTCTAGAAAAATATAATCTCCCCAAACTCAATGAAAAAGAAGTAGAACACCTGAATAGACCAATAACAGCAAAAGAAATTGAAGCAGTAATCAAAAAACTCCCATCACACAAAAGCCCCGGACCAGATGGATTCACAGGAGAATTCTACAAAGCATTTAAGGAAGAGCTAACCCCCATTCTTCACAGACTATTCCAAAAAATCCAAAAGGATGGAAAACTCCCTAACTCCTTTTATGAAGCCAGCATCATCCTAATTCCAAAACCAGATAGAGATACAACAAAGAAAGAAAACTTCAGGCCAGTATTGCTGATGAACATAGATGCTAAAATCCTCAATAAAATATTGGCAAATCGCATCCAACAATATATCCAAAAGATTATACAGCATGACCAAGTGGAATTCATCCCAGGGATGCAAGGATGGTTCAACATTCGCAAAACAGTAAATGTAATTCATCACATAAACAAAAGCAAAGACAAAAACCACATGATCATATCAATAGACGCAGAAAAAGCTTTCCATAAGGTACAACACCCATTTATGATAAAAACACTCAGCAAAATGGGAATAGAGGGAACATTCCTCTCATAAAGGCCATTTATGGAGACCTACAGCCAATATCATACTCAATGGGCAAAAGCTAAAAGCTTTTCCACTAAGATCAGGAACAAGACAAGGATGTCCACTTTCACCACTTCTATTCAATATAGTATTGGAAGTTTTAGCCACAGCGATCAGGCAGGAAAATGAAATAGAAGGCATCCAAATAGGAAAAGAGGAAGCAAAACTGTCACTGTTTGCAGATGACATGATAGTGTACATGGAAAATCCTATAGACTCTACCCAAAAACTGCTCAAACTAATTAATGAATTTGGCAGAACAGCAGGATACAAAGTTAATATCCAGAAATCAAAGGCATTTTTGTATACTAACAATGAATCAGCAGAAGCAGAAATCAAGGAAAAAATCCAATTCGATATAGCAAAAAGAAAAATAAAATATCTGGGAATAAACCTAACCAAAGAGGTAAAAGACCTGTATGCAGAAAACTACACAGCACTGAAGAAAGAAATCAGGGAAGACACAAACAAATGGAAACATATACCGTGTTCATGGATTGGAAGAATTAACATCATCAAAATGTCCATACTACCCAAAGCAATATACAGATTCAATGCAATACCTATTAAAGTACCAATGGCGTATTTCACAGACATAGAACAAACACTTCAAAAATTTATATGGAATCATAAACGAGCCCGAATAGCAGCTGCTATTTTGAGAAAGAAGAACAAAGTAGGAGGGATCACAATACCTGATATCAAACTGTATTACAAGGCCACTGTAATCAAAACAGCCTGGTACTGGCATAAAAACAGGCACATAGACCAATGGATCAGAATGGAGAGCCCAGAAATAAACCCAACTCTCTATAGTCAATTACTATTTGACAAAGGGAGCAGTAACATAAAATGGAGTAAAGATAGCCTCTTCAGCAAATGGTGTTGGGAGAACTGGACAGCTACGTGCAAAAAAAATGAAACTTGAGCACCAACTTACACCATACACCAAAATAAATTCAAGGTGGATAAAAGACTTAAATATAAGCCATGACACCATTAAAGTCCTAGAGGAGAACATTGGCAAGAAAATCTCAGATATTCCACGCAGCAACATTTTTACGGCTATGTGCCCTAGAGCAAGGAATATAAAGGAAAGAATAAACAAATGGGATCTCATCAAAATAAAAAGCTTCTGCATGGCTAAAGAAAACAGTATTAAATTAAAAAGACAACCAACTGTATGGGAAAACATATTTGCCAATGATACCTCAGACAAAGGTTTAATCTCCAAAACATACAAAGAACTTACACGACTCCACTCTAGGAAGACATCGAACCAAATTAAAAAATGGGAAAAGGACTTGAACAGACACTTCTCTAAAGAGGACATACAGAATATCCAGAGACACATGAAGAGATGCTCAATATCGTTAGCTATCAGAGAGATGCAAATTAAAACCACAATGAGATACCACTTTACACCAGTCAGGATGGCTATAATAGACAACGCAACAAACAACAAATGTTGGAGAGGGTGTGGGGAAAAGGGGTCCTTATTTCACTGTTGGTGGGATTGCAGACTGCTACAACCATTATGGAAAACAGTATGGAATTTTCTCAGAAAAATAAAAATTGACCTGCCTTTTGACCCAGCAATTCCACTGCTGGGATTATACCCCAAGAATCCTAAAACATCAATTTCAAAGAACCTATGCACCACAATGTTCATAGCAGCACAATTTACAATAGCCAAGAGTTGGAAGAAGCCTAGGTGCCCATCAGTAAATGAATGGATCAAAAAATTGTGGTACATATACACCATGGAATTCTATGCAGCAGAGAGAAAGAAGGAGCTACTACCTTTTGCAACAACATGGATGGAACTGGAAAGCATTATGCTGAGTGAAATAGGCCAGGCATTGAAGGACAAATACCATATGATCTCACCTTTGACAGGAAGCTAAAGAATAAAACAAACAAGCAAACAGAATAAAAACAAAGACGCTGAAATAGAGAACAAGTGGGCAGCGACCAGAGGGGAGAGGGAAGGGAACTTAAGGGGAAAAAGGGGGAGGGATTTTGAGGAACAAGTATGAAAGACACAGAGATGAGGACTGGGAGGGGGGGAATGGGAGAGAGGGGGGAGACCGGGCCGGGGGGGGTGGGATGGGAGAAATAGATTAAAAAAAAAAAAGAATTTACTGTCCACGTTTTCTTCTAGGAGCTTTATGGTTTTGGGTCTTAGATTTAGATCTTTAATCCATTTTTAGTATATTTTATATGGTGTAAGAAAGTGATCCGATTTTATTTTTTTCTACGTATCTGTTTATTTTTTTCAGTATCACTTATTTAAGAGACTGTCTTTACCCTCCTGTACGTTCTTTTCTCCCTTGTCATAGATTAATTGACCATGTAAGTAAGGGTTTGTTTCTGGGCTCTGTTCTATTTTGTTGATCTATGTGTCAATTTTTGTGCCAGTACCAGAATGTTTTATTATTGTAGCTTTGTATTATAGTTTAAAATCAGTGCATGTGATACTTTCCACTTAGTTCTCTACCAAGGTACTTTGGTTATTTAGGGTCTTTGTGGTAACATATATAATATAATTAGTTGTGTTCTAAGAAAAATACCATTGGTATTTTAATAGGGATTGCACTCAATCCATATACTGCTTTGAGCAGTAAGGACATTTTAACAATATTAATTCTTCCAATTCATGAGGAAGGTGTAACTTTCCATTTATTTGTATTCTCTTCAATTTCTTAGTGTCTTATTATTTTCAGAGTAAAGATATTTTATTGGTTAAATTTATTACTAGGAAAAAATTTAGTACTAGGTATTTTGTGCTTTTTGATGGAATTGTTTTCTTAATTTCTTCTTATTGTTTATTAGTGTATAAAACATAATAAATTTTTGCACATTAATTTTGTATCCTGAACTTTACTGAACTCATTTATTAAGTTTAATGCTTCCTGGTGGAGTTATTAGTGTTTTTTTATATAGATTCACAACTACAAATAGTGACAGTTTTACTTCTTCCTTTCCAATTGGAGGCCTTTTTTTTTCACATATCTGATTGTTGTGGCTAGGACTTCCAATACTATGTTGTACAGAAGTGGTGAGAGTAGTCAGCTTTCTCTTATTCCTGATCTTACAGGAAAGAGCCTTTACCAGTGAGTATGGTGTTAAATGTTGGTTTTTCATGTATAGTTGTATTTTGAAATAAGTTCTAAACCATTTTGTTGAGTTTTTATTATAAATAGATGTTGTATTTTGTCAGATTTTGTTTGCAACTAGCGAGATAGTCTTACGGTTTTTATTCTTCATTTTGTTTTTTTAATTTCACCTTTATTTCATTTCTTTCCATTACCATTAGTCCCTTTATATTCTCTTCCCCCCAGAAATCATCACACTGTTGTCCATATCCATGAGTCCTTTTCCCTTTTTGCACAATCCCTCTACCTCCAACCTCCCACCCATTAGCTGTCATCCTGCTCTCCACCTATGAGCTTGTCTCCATTTTCCTTGTTCACTCAGTTTGTTCCTGAGCAAGTTCATATGGCATTTGTCTTTCTCTGAAAGGCTTATTACACTTAGCATAATGTTCTCCAGGTCCATCTACACTGTCATGATATTTCCTTCTTTCTTATGACCGTGTAGTATTTCATTGTGTAAATATCCCAGTTTTTTTTTATCCACTCATCTACTGATGAACACTTGGGCTGCTTTCATATCTTGGTGATTGTAAATAATGCTGCAATGAACACAGGGGTGCTTATAATACTTTGAATCAGTGTTTTGAGTTCCTTTGGATATATTTCCAGAAGTGGAATTCTTAGGTCAAAATGTAGATTTATTTCTAATTCTTTGAGGTATCTCCTACTGATTTCTATAGTGATTGTGCCAGCCTACATCCATACCAACAGTGCAAAACGGATCTCTTTTCTCCACATCCACACCAGCACTTATCCATCAATTTATTTATTTAACTTGTTGCTCAAGTATACTTGTCTCCATTTACACCCCACCATGACCCCCCACCCCACCCATCCCCAACCTTGAATACACTGACTTTGGATTTGTCTTCCTTATACATGTTCCTTGATGGCCCTTCCACTATTTTCCCCCATTATCCCTCTTCCCCCTCCTCTCTGGTTATTGTC
Source organism: Artibeus jamaicensis (assembly GCF_021234435.1). Classification (NCBI taxonomy): domain Eukaryota; kingdom Metazoa; phylum Chordata; class Mammalia; order Chiroptera; family Phyllostomidae; genus Artibeus; species Artibeus jamaicensis. Next base: position 1,359,576 of record NW_026521898.1, on the reverse strand, counting down.
AGTTTGTTCTTTATTTCAGTGTCTCTGATTGTATCTTGTTGATGATACATATTCTGACAGGTGCGAGATGATATCTCATTGTGATTTTAACTTACATTTCTCTGATGATTAGTTATGTTGAACATCTCTTCATATATCTATTAGCCATTTGTACATCCTCTTTGAAGAAATGTCTATTCAGGACCTTTGCCTGTTTTCTAAATGGGTTGTTCCTTTTTTGGTATTGAATTTTGTAATTTCTTTATAAATTTTTTATATTTATCCCTTATCAGATATATTGGTGAATATAGTCTTCTATTCTGTGGGTCTTTTTATTTTATTGATGATTTCTTTGTCTGTGAAAAAAACTTTTTAGCCTGATGTGCTCCTGTTTGTTTACTTTTTCCTTTGTTTCCTTTGTCTGGGAATATAAATCTGATAAAATATTGCTACAAGCAATGTTCAAGATTTTGCTGCCTCTATTTTCTTCTATGATTTTTATGGTTTCAGGTCTAACATTTAAGTCTTTAATTAATTTTGAATTTATTCTTGTATGTGGTATAAGAAGGTGGTCTAGTTTCATTTTTTTCTGCATTTATCTGTCCAACTTTCTCAAAACCATTTATTGAATAAACTACCTTTACCCCATTTTATATGTTTGCTTCCTCTGTCACGTATTAATTGATTATAAAGGTATAGGTTTAATTATGGGCTCTTTATTATATTACATTGATTTCTGTGATTTCTGTGTCTGTTTTTATGCCAGTACCAGCATGTTTTGATTACAGTGGCCTTATAGTGTATTTTTATGTTAGGTAGCATGATTCCTCCAATTTTGTTCTTTCTCAGGATCACTGTTGCTACTCAGGGCATTTTGTGGTTCCATATAAATGTTTTTGTTGTTGTTGTTGTTGTTTTTGTTTGTATGTTATTTATTTTTTATTGTTGTTCAAGTACAGTTGTCTCCATTTTCATGCCAACACCCTCCTCACCCCACCTATCCCTGCCTCCCACCCTTGAAAGTACCTCCTTTAGCATTGTCCATGTGCCTTTTATACATGCCCCCTAATGACCCTTCCCCTATTATCCTTCTCCCTTCTCCTCTCTGGTAACTGTTAGTTTATTCTTCATTTCAATGTATCTGGTTGTATTTTTCTTGCTTGTTCATATAAATTTTTGAAATATTTGTTCTAGTTCTATGAAATATATCATTGTACATATGACATATGGGAAGTGTTTACTAAAATTATATCATCTTGTTGGATTCTCCCTTTATCATTATGTAGTGTCCTTTATCTCTTACTATAGCCTTGGTGTTAAAGTCTATTTTGTCAGATATAACTACTGTTACCCAAGCTTTTTTCCCTTTCCATTTGTATGAAATATCTCTTTTCATCCCTTTAAGTCTGTCTGTATCTTTCGATCGGAAGTGGGTTTCTTGGAGGCATCATATACATGGGTCTTATTTTCTTATCCATTCAGCTACCCTGTCTTTTGGTGAGAACATTTAAGCCATTCACATTTAAGGTGATAGAAATGTATTTAAAGTGTACTTCAATTCCCGTCACTATGGCAGCAAGCACAATTTACAATAGCCAAGAGTTGGAAGCAACCTAGGTGCCCATCAGTAAATGAATGGATCAAAAAATTGTGGTACATATACACAATGGAATTCTATGCTGCAGAGAGAAAGAAGGAGCTACTACCATTTGCAACAACATGGATGGAACTGGAAAGCATTATGCTGAGTGAAATAGGCCAGGTGCTGAAAGACAAATACCATATGATCTCACCTTTAACAGGAAGCTAAACAACAAAACAAACAAGCAAGCATAAAAAAACAAAAACAAAAAACAAAGACACTGAAATAGAGAACAAGGGGATAGTGACCAGAGGGGAGAAGGAAGGGAAGTTAAGGGGAAAAAGGGGGAGGGATTTGGAGGAACAAATAGGAAGGACACAGGGACGAGAACTAAGGGGGGGTGGAAATGGGAGGGAGGTGGGGAGCAAGGGGCAGGGGAGGCTGGAATGGGAAAAATAGACAAAAAACTGTACTTGAAAAATAACTAAATAAAATTTTAAAAAAAGAGAAAAAAAAACAGAAATGTATTTAGTGTCATTTTATTGTTAGACTTTTTTTCTTGTTTTTTTTTTCCTTTCTCTCTACTTCTCCTCCTCCTCCTTCTTCTTGCAAGCCCTTCAACATTTGTTGTGGTACCATTTTGGCATTAACAAACTCCTTTAACTCTTTATTGTCTGGGTAGCTCCTTATTTCTCCTTTGATTTCAAATAATAGCCTTGCTGGGTAAAGTAGCTTTGTTTGTACGTCCTTGGTTTCCATCACCTTGACTATTTCTCGCCACTCCCTTCTGGCCTGAAATGTCTCTGCTGTGTAATCAGATGACAGTCTAATTGGTGTTCTTTTGAAATATAACTACCTGCTTTTAACTTGCAGCTTTTAGGATTCTCTTCTCATATTTAAGCTTTTTCATTTTAATTATGTTGCATCTTTGTGTTGGCTCTTTGGCTCCAACTTATTTGGGACTCTTTAGCTTCCAGGACTTGTGTGCCCTTTTTCTTCATCAGATTAGGAGAGATTTTGGTCATTATTTCTCCAACTATGTTCTTGATCAGTTGTTCGCTTTCTTTTTTTTTCTGGTATTCCCATGATACAGATGTTGTTACACTTCATAATGTTTCTTAAGCTCTCCTCAATTTAATTTTTTTTCCTTTTTGCTGCTCTGCGTGGGTGTTTTTTTCTACCTTGTCTTCCAAGTCACTGATTTGATCCTCTGCTTCATCTAACCTACTGTATATTCCTTCCAGTGTATTATTTATTTCAGATATTGCATCCTTTATTTCCAACTGGTCCTTTTTTATAGTTTCTATGTCTTTTTCATGCTGTTGAGTATCTGTATAATCACTATTCTAAACTCTGTGTGATAAATTGTTGGCCTCCATTTCATCTAATTCTTCTAGAGAATTTTCTTGTTCATTAATTAGTGGTCTGTTTCTTTGTCTTCTGATTTTGGCTATTTCTTTGTATTTTACTGCCTTAGTTGTTAAACTAATCAATGATATAGCCTTAAGCTGTAATCAGCAGCCCAGTTTAAGCATCCAGAGTGGGGCAGGGTAGTTCCTGCAGGTGGGGCTATTGCTTTCCTTCAAGCTGATGCCACTTGGAGAGGAGTGCGCTGCCTGAGAAAGATGGCTTCTGCAGTATGATGCATGACTCAGCACAAGGATCCTGGCAGCTGTTTTTTTCCGTCCTTTCCCCAGAGCCACCAACCCAGAATCTCCTCAAGTGTCTCTCGTCCACTCTGCCCTCCCTCTGCTAAATCCTATGGCTGCAAATGAAATTTTTTGTGTTGGCCCTTTAAGAGGCTCTCTGTGTCTCCAGCCATCTCCCTGGCAGATAGAAACCCTGTTGCTTTGCACAGCTGGAGGTTACCTGGATTGCTTTTCCAGCTCTGATGCTATAGGCTGGGGAACCCAGTTTGGGTTTTAGACCCCACCATTAGAGAAACTCCCCTGGCTGCTGAAGTATCCCTCCAGAACAGCTGCCACCTGTGGAAGCCCAGCCAGGCCACTCATGCCTCCCCAATACTCCTGACTAGTCTCATTATGGTAAAGTGGTTTCTTCTGTCTGTCCTTGGTCATAATGCTTCTGTCCAGCTAGTGTTCAGTTGGTTATTCAGGGTGCTTTCTCTATAATTCAGTTATAATTCCAGATTGGTCCTGGGTGGAGGTTAGTGTAGCTTCCACTTACTCCTCTGCCAGCCTAAAGCTCTATCTTTCCTTTTGTTTATATGATGTATCACATTAATTAATTTGTGAATGTTGAACCATCCTTGAATGCCTAAAATAAATCTCCTTTTTGTCATGGTGTATAATCCTCTCAATGTATTGCTGAATCTGGTGTGCTAATGTTTTGTTTGAAAATTTTGCACCTATGTTTATCAAAGGTATTGGCTTATCATTTTCTTTATTTTTTTTTGTAATGTCTTTGGTTTTGGTATCAGGGTAATGCTGGTATCATAGAATAAGTTTGGATGCATTCCTACCTCTTTGATTATTTTGAAACAGTTTAAGAATAAGAGTTAATTCTTATTTAAAAATTTGTAGAATTCACTTGTGAAGCCATCTGGTCCTGGACTTTTATTTGTTGAGATGTTTTTGATTACTGCTTCAATTCATTAATAGTAATCAGTCTATTTATATATTTTCTATTTTTTCCTGGTTCTATCTTGGAAGATTATGTTTTTATAGGAACATCCATTTCTTCTAAAGTATCTAATTTGTTGGCATATAACTGTTTGTAGTATTCTTTAATGATTCTCTATATTTCTATGGTGTTGGTTGTAACTTTTCTTTCACTTATGATTTTATTTGATTTGGCCCTGTCTCTTTTTTTCTTGATCAGTTTGGCTAAACATTTGTCAATATGGTTTATCTTTTTTTTTTAAAAAAGCAACTCTTAACTTCATTGATATTTTCTATTGTTCTTTTTAATTTTAATTTTGTTAATTTCCACTCTGATCTTATTGTCTTCATTCTGCTACTTTGAGTTTTTTGTTTGTTTGTTCCCTTTAGGTATAAAGTTAGATTATTTAGAATTTTTCTCTTTCCTTGAAGTAGGAATGTATAACTATAAACTTCCCACTTAGAACTGTTTTTGCCACATTCTATAAATTGTGAAAAGCAGTGTTTTCATTTTTATTTGTCTCAGGTTGTTTTTTTTTTAATTTTCTGATTTACTATATGATTTATTGGTTTAATGGCATCTTGTTTAGTCTCCACATATTTGTGTTTTTCTCAGTTTTCTTCCTCTAGTTGATTTCTATTGTCACTCTGCTGTGGTCAGAAAAGATGCTTGATATGGTTTTAATATTCTTGAATTTATGAGGCTTGTTTTGTGGACTAATATGTAATGTACTTTAGAGAAGTTGTATATGCACTAGAAAAAATGTGTTTTCTGTAGTTTTTGAATGAAATGTTTTATAAATGTCTATTAAGTCAGTCTACTCTGATGTTTAGGAGACCATTCTGCATGGCGTGGGCCCAGCTGCCACTCAGAGATGATGTGGACCCCAGCTCATGAGGTCCGCAACATTGTGGATGGGGAAGAGACATTCACACAGACTACCAAGTCCTGTGGAAGAAAAGGGGGAGTGGCTTCACTCTCAAGGGGAGCAAAAAGCCACAGCCTCTGCCATGGCAGGCCTTTATTTCTTTTCTGGGCACATTACATGTTGGTCCTCATTTACTATGCAGAGGTTCACCTTTTACAGAAAACGAAGGAGAGGATGCCACTAATCACATCACAGAAGAAGGATATTTGCAAATGAAAAGGGAAAAGTAATTCAACTAGTTACACTCATCCTTGGAAGGTTTAGTATGGATTTTAGGACGTTACAGTAAACACTTTCTGCCTCAATTCAGGGTGAGAGAGTTTTAGTAAAAGCAAGTCTCAAAATGACCTAGGCACATTGCAGGCCTGATTCCCCACAGGAGAACCTATCCATGGGCATGAGTCCTGTGCACCTCTGAGTGGGAGCTGGGTCCCCACTATGCAGAACGGTCTCCTACACAGAGATACACAGGACCCATGCCTACAGATAGGTTCTCCTATGGGGAATCAGGCCTGCATTGTACCTAAACTGCTATGAGACTTCCTTTTGCTAAAACTCCCTCACCCTGAATTGAGGCAGAAAATGTTTACTGCATATCTTTAAAGTAACTTCCTAAAATCTATGCTAAACCTTCCAAGGTCAAGTGTAACCAGTTCAACCACTTTTTCCTTTGCATTTGCAAATATCCTTCTTCTATGATGTGATTAGTGGCATCCTCTCCTTTGTTTTCTGTAAAAGGTAACCACCTAAAGTGAACCTGTACATAGTAAATGAGGACCATCACGTAATGTGCCCAGAAAAAGCAATAAAGACTTGCAAGGCAAGAGTCCTTTTGAGAGAGTGGCTGATGCGCTCTGGAGCTTTTTCTCCTCTTCAGAGAGAAGCCATGCTGTCCCTTTTCCTCCACAGGACTCAGTAGTCTGAATTTCTCATGCCTCATCCACAATGTGGTGGACCCCATGAGCCAGGGTCCACATCACTAATGTGACATTAAAGGCCATTATATTTCCTTATTAGTTTCCTGCCTGGATGATAATTATTGGTGTAAGTAGGGTATTAAAATCCCCTGTTAATATAATACTGTAAATATCTCTCATTAAATTTGCTTTATTTATTTAGGCGCTCCTATGTTGGGCACATAGAGATTTACAATTGTTATATATTCTTGGATTGACCATGTTGTGATTATATAATGTTCTTCTTTGTCCTGTCATACATTTTTTAATGTCAATTTTGAATGATATGAGTGTTACTCCAGGTTTCCTTTTGTTTCTACTTGCATGGAATATCTGTCCATTCCATTACTTTAAGTTTGTACATGTCTTTCTATTTGAAATTAATCTCTTATAGGATGAATATAGATAAATCATTTTTTAATCTATTCTGCCACCCTATGTATTATTATTGGAGCAATTAAACCACTTACATATTAAAGTAATTACTAAGCATATACTTAAATACCATTTTTATGTAGTTTTTGGTTGTTTCTGCAGTTCGTCTCTTCCTCTCCTGATCTCTTCTCTTACAGTTTTATGGTTTTCTTTAGTGTTTTGTTTGGGTCTCTTCTCTTTATTCTTTGTGTATCTTTTGTAGGTTTTGATTTATGGGTACCATGAGCTTTATGTATATTATTCTATATAGCACTCTATTTTAAGCTGATAGTAACTTAAGTTTAAATATATTTTGAAAGTCACCCTGGCTGGTGTAGCTCAGTGGATTGAGCTTGGCCCTGCAAACCAAAAGGTTGTTGGTTCAATTCCTAGTCAGGGCATATGCCTGGGTTGCAGGCCAGGTCCCCACTGTGGGGTGCATGAGAGGCAACCACACATTGATGTTCTCACCCTCTCTTTCTGTCTCCCTTTCCTTCTCTCTAAAAATAAATAAATAAAATCTTTTTTATTATAAATAAATAAATATATATTTTAGTCTATTATGTAAAAAGTCTATTTTTACATAATTTTGATGTAATGTTTTATTTTTTGTTATCTCCTACTTATTATAGTTTGTGTTGAGTTTCAGTTTTGTTTTTTGACCCTTCCTGGCTTTTTAAATGTCCAATTGTCTGTATCTATGAAATAGTTGGCTCTACTAGTGAAATTTTCTTTTATTTATGGCTATGTACTTTCATTTTCTGCTTAAAGTAGGTCTTTTAACATTTCTTGTAAATCTGGATTAATGGTGATGGACTTCTTAATTTTTGCTTGCTGGAAAACTGTTTATCTCTCCTACTTTGAATGATAATCTTGTTGGGTAAATTATTCTACATTATTCTGTAAAGTTGTTGCTGAAAAATAAGCCTGTAGCCTTATGGTGTTTTCTTTGTTTGTAACTAGTTGTTTTATTCTTATTGGATTCAAAATTATTTCTTTACCTTTAACTTTTACCATTTCAATTACAATCCATCTTACTGTGGGTGTTTTTGGATTCATCTTTGTTGTGGAGTTCTCTGTGCTTCTTATCCAAGTTAGGGAGTTTTTCAGCCACTATTTCCTCAAACAAAGTTTCTGTGTCTTTCTCTATTTTTCTCTCTTTCTGAAATCCTTACAATGCAGATGTTTGTGCTTTTCATGTTGGGCCCTTGAACTATCCTCTTTTTTATTTTATTTTTCTGTTCTGATTGATTTCTGCTAGTCTGTCTTCCAGGTCACTGGTAGTGGCCTTTTGTAGAAAACACCTCTCTATAGAATGTGTGTGTGGATGGTTTTAGCAGTCCTATTGAATCCATATGGGTGCTATAGCATCCAGGATACTGTTCTACAGAGCTGGAGTGGCTCTTGTTGTGCAGGTCAGGTGCCTGTAGTAATGTCCTGTTGATCTTTTGTATGGAGCTGAAATGGGTGTGGATGATATGCCTGGGACACATCACCTGACTGCAATGACCTTGAAGGTATGCCACAGCACCTGGACAGAGTTCCTGCTTGACATATTGATGTAAAGGGGGTATATACAATGTCACTCACTGGCACCTCTAATACCAGAGAATCCCAGCAGTTACTGGAGGATTCCCACAACTCTCCAGCCTTTTCCTTATAGCCTCTCTCTCATTCGTTGTACATAAAGTGGTCTTATGTAGAAGTGACTTCTGCATAAGCTGTGTGTGCCAGGTCATTTTGGCAGTCTGTTTGGAGCTAGCTGGGTGCTTACAGTGCCTGGGGTGCTGTATTGTCTGTTTGGAGCAACTCTGCGCAGGGAGACTAGGTATGTGTGGTGGCACCCTGCTGATATTGGTTATTCCTTTTGTTTGGAGCTGAAATGGGCTTCAGGCAGTGTGGTTGGGAACATGCTGCAACGATCTGATAGGTAGGTCTCACCTCCCAAATAGAGCTCCTGACTGCCCTATTAAGGTAGAAGAAGACAAACAATGGTGCTTATTGGCACCTCTAATCTTGCACAGGTCCTATAGATCTCAGACCTCTTGCATTTTCCTAGCTATATCTATGGTGTCCTTTTTATTGCTGCTGTTCAGAAGCTATTCAGTCAGGAGTAATTGTTCTACATAGAGGTGTACATTTCAGTGAGCTTCTGAGAAGGAGTTAGTTTAACATTCTCCTGTGACATTGCCATGTTGTACCTCTCTCTTTCCTCTTTTTATTCAGGCATATTTCCTTCCTACTGTGACTTCTCATTTTGCCCCAGCGTAGATTCTGATTTATATTAACCAATTAATCTCCCATCTTCCCTGAGAAAAATAGGATTAGTAAATGTGGGAAGCCTTCAGGAGGAGCATCTTTGAGTTGTTCTTTTCTCCTCTGGTGGTACCTGTGTCTGAGCAGGTATCCAGGCTATGTAGTCATCCTGCAGCTGGCCAGAGGACAGGATGACAAGCAGAAGGGAAAACCTGGGTTTCCCATGATATCCCTGAGTTACTGTTCTGTGAGATAATAAGTAGTGGGTTGTTCAAACCAGTTTCAGCCAGAGGTTTTTGTTATTTATGATTGAAAACAACTAATATACCTATAGCACAAAAACTGTTTCTGTAAAATTTGTATAAGATGGTATCAGTGCTCTCAGCAGGAGTAGTGAGAACATTTGGTGATTGTCATAATAAGTGGCGGGAAGCACTTTTGAGCATTCACTGGGAAGAAACAGGGATGTTCAATGTCTTGTAATTAATAGATATATTGTACAAAATCATTATTCAACACTCTACAAGACTAAAATATTCTGCTATACAGCTGTGATAATATTATATATGTCTAGAACCTCACTCCGTTCCACATATAAACACAAAGTATTTTTGCACAGGCTTAATACACAATGATCGTATAAATCCAAGGATCATTTTTTTCTTTTTGTTGGGAACCATAATGAGATTGTGCTCTGATTTAAAAAATCTTCTCACATATCAGAAATCTATTCACAGTGTTCAACCCTCACACTCATATTTCCATTTACATTGTGACATTCCTGAGGATTCTTTCTATAATAGATTCATCTGACTTCCTCAGTGTTTCCCAATGCATAACTACCTGGAAATTTCATAAATGATTACTATATTGACTTTTAAAATATGTTTGCCTGTGGTTATGTTCTTTATTAATTTCTCTTATGGAGTGTTAAAAATAATTTACTTTTAAAAGGAGATGATGGTGGTAATGGTTTTACAGGCATACATATACAAAGTGGTCAAATTGTATACCTAAAGTATGTACAATTCGGTGTACTTCCACTATACCTTCAAGTTAGAGAAAAGGTGTGTCTTGAAAGCAACTAGAACATGAAATCTATGAGGTCTTTTCCAATTCGTAAATTTTTAGAAAACCACTTTGCTTTTATACAAAAATCTAGGGTCACAAACTCTAAATGGGTAAGCCACTTTCAGAGATATATATAACCAAAGAAGGCACAGGTTGGCCCCTTTCAGTTTCCTCCTTTACTGAGGTATGCCACATAAACTACTGCCTTCCCATCATTTTGATATGTACCTGAACCTATCTGATCATCCTTATTTTGCCAAAGATAATTTTTGAGAAACCCGAACGTGAAAATCACTTTCAGATCTTTAAAACCCCATCCCAAATCTGATTCATATTACTTCAACTGTTACTTTTCTGTCTAGTTGATTGATACTTAGGCAGTGATGTGCTAGAGCTGGGTCACACTGGCTTCTGAGAAATAATTATGAGTTTTTCTTTTCAACTCCCCATTGACTTCCCATATTGGTAGCTTTATATCAGCCATGGAGATAATATTTACACCATAGAAATAAGCAATTGCTACAGACCAGGCCTTTTTATTCCCAGAGAACAAGTTGTTAAACATTTACCAGTACATCACTGCTCAGAGCATGAGCAGACACCCTTTTTACTTAGGTGTGTCCAGTCTGCATATTGAGGCATATAGGGTAGCAGGTGCTTGTTCTTAAAACTTCACAAATTTTAGTTTTGTTTTAAATATTAGAATTTGCTTTTATATTATCAAAAGACTGAGGATATATACTAGGACATTAACCTTTTCTAGGAGTAAGTAAGTAAAAGATCTCTACATGGTTAGTGAAAACTAGATTCATGAATAAATGGATATCAAGGAAATAAAGATGCTGCTGCTGTGTGTGTGTGTGTGTGTGTAAACTGACTAGAAGTTAAAGTTAAAATTTGGCTCCAACTTAGAGGTCTGACACAAATGGTATGATTGTTAGAAGTCCATTAGTATGCTCTTATTGAGTGGGGTCAGGTAGTGGTTTTGTTTCCAATTGGCATGAGGGAGTTAAAGAAGAAACTGCCAACAAGGCAGTTAGCCAGCCAGATGACAATTAGCATACTCTACCTGAACTAGGTATCTACACAGCCATTTCTTTTAGCACCTTCAGATCTCCACTATTTGCCAGGAAGCAAATGAAAGAATTCATATTTATTTCAGGAAACTGTGTTAAGGGCTGAGACTTGAGCTCACAAACAGATTCAGATTGTAGCCCTGGGAGATGAAGCAAATCCATATGTATTGGGATTAGATGTATGTGCCCTGGCTGCAGATGTCACACACAGTGTCAAAGAAAGACACTGTATATCCTATACATTCTCCCAATCTAAGAAGACATGATAACTTTTCAGACATTTGGGCTGTGACCTGGGGCCCAGGGATGTTTAGCCTTGTGGTCACCTTCAGGTTCCTTTCTGCAGTCATCTCTCCTTTCTGTGTGCTCTCTCCTCACATTCCTTAGGCACACATTTATTTAGCACAAATATGTCCTGCCAAGATGCTCTCTTGCTCTCTCCCAACTGCACATTAAAACACATTCTCAGAAAAGGATCTGATGCCAGCCATTTCTTTCTTGCCCATCTCAGCTCAGTAATAATCTATCAGAAGAGAAAATTTTCTAATATCCTTGTGCTGCAGAGACCACAATTCTGGTGTATTTTATTTCCTGAGAGCATATGAGTTACTGTACAGTAGCCTGGTTGAATTTTGCTTTCTCTTCCTAACTAGAATTGACATCTATGAAGAGTTTTCTGATGCCTTTGTGAATACAATTCATTGGTTCCAGACAACACCAAGCACGTTTCTGGTCTTATTTTTTTAATTATTAATTTGTTGAGTGGTTAGGGTTGCAGCAAGACATGGGGTGAGAAGGTGACTATTATGAAGTGTGTTTTACTCAGAAGATATTGGAGGTAGAAAAAGAGAAAAAGAGATAGGACATAGATTATTTCTACCTGGAAAAATTCTTGGCAATTGAAAATCAGAAAGCTATCAAACATCATGCTTATGGGGACATTAGGGAGACAGTGGATAGGTCTGCTGATTGATGCTGAAAAAGCCATCTGTGTTTGAAATTAGTCCAGAACAGCAATGGAAGGTGACAACTTGATGTTCTGAGCAGAAGGACCTATTTATCAAATTAAAAAGCTAAGACTTCTTCATATAGCTCCACTGCTATACACACCTGCTCTGGTGACTTTTAGAAACATGGTTTCTTCCACACAATTTTTGTGATTTAAGTTATTTAATCAGGATTTCAAAAAAAATGAAATAGCAAATAATGTTATTTGCCCTGGATCTTAAAGAGAAATAACATGTTCTGATGGAAAAATTATAACCTTCAAACTGGCTATCAAAAAAATCTCAAAGTAGAAATTACATAAGTAAGGTTTTTGTCATATAAACATTAATAAAATTTGTAAAGGGTAGAATCATAAGTGTCAGCAAATAGAAAATGAACACATGTCAGATTTTTATTTACATTGTTAACCGATGAGGGAACCAATAAGATGTTAAATACAATGAGTCCAAAATACAATTCAACACTCACAAACATATATATATATACACAGAGGTATTAGGAATACTGAGATGATTTACAAATAATTGTAAAATTAGTTAATATCCACAGGACAATAATTAATTGCATTGCCACTAGATGCAATGCAATCTACATTTGTATTTCTACGGTCAAAAATCATTTGTATTACTGTGCCATTACTTCAATTTATTTTTTAAATTATTTTATTGTGATTCAATTACAGTTGTCTGCATCTTTCCCCCATCATTCCCGGCCCTGCAACCCAGCCAAACCGACCTCCCTCCCTTGCTTCCACCCTCCCCCTTGGTTTTGTCCATGTATCCTTTATAGTAGTTTCTGAAAACCCTTCCCCGCTTTATTCCCTCCCACCTCCCCTCTGGCTATTGTTGGATTGTTCTTAATTTCAATGTCTCTGGTTATATTTTGCTTGCCTTTTTCTTCTGTTGATTATGTTCCACTTAAAGGTGAGATCATAATGTATTTGTCCCTCACTGCCTGGCTTCTTTCACTTAGCATAAGGCTCTCCAGTGCCATCCATGCTGTCACAAAAGGTAGGAGCTCATTCTTTCTCTCTGCTGTGTAGTATTCCATTTTGTAAATGTACCATGGCTTTTTGATCCACTCATTTACTAATGGGCACTTAAGTTGATTTTAGCACTTGGCAATTGTAAATTGTGCTGCTATGAACATTAGGGTGCATAGGTTCTTTTGGATTGGTGTTTCAGGGCTTTTAGGATATAATCCCAGAAGTGGAATTGCCGGGTCAAAAGGCAGATCCATTTTTAGTTTTCTGAGGAAATTCCATACTGTTGTCCACAGTGGCTACACCAGTCTGCATTCCCATCAACAGTGCAGTAGGGTTCTCTTTTCTCCCCATTCTCTCCAACACTTGTTGTTTATTGCTTTGTTTATGATGGCCATTCTGACCAGTGTGAAGTGGTATCACAGATTAAAACCACTTCATTGTGGTTTTAATTTCCATCTCTCTGATGGCTAGTAAAGCTGAGCATCTTTTCATATGTCTCTGGGCCCTCTGTACATCTTCCTTGGAGAAGTGTCTGTTCAAGTCCTTTGCACATTTTTTAATTGGGTTTTTTGTCTACCTGGAGTGGAGTCATGTGAGTTCTTTATATATTTTGGAGATCAAAACCTTGTCTGAGGTATCATTGGCAAATATGTTTTCCTATATAGTTGGTTCTCTTTTTATTTTAATGTTGTTTTCTTTAGTCATGCAGACAGTTTCTTCAATTTACAGAGTTCTATAGCTCAGAAACAATGAATCAGAGAGAACCTGAAAACATATCCTACAAACAACACCCAATAATCTCATTTCAAACTTTCCCAAAATTTTTTGTGTATGTATAAGTGTGTTAATTTTTAATTAGATTATGTGTGCATACAAGAAGTCTACTTATTGTTTTAATAAAACAACACAGCAATATTTTTACTAATTTTGGTTTTATACATGTAAATATAAAGAAATACAGTTGATATAAATAAGTAGATTGCAAGTAAAGAATTTATTAGGGCAATGTGACTCAATTCTTTGAACTTGTAAGTTATATACCAAAAAATTCATAATTATCAATAATCAAAATTACTTGTAATGATCCTAGAGATGATTATTAGGTGTTCTTTTGACTTTATTAATAGGCAGTTTGAAATAACCTGACTTGCTACCATTATTAGGGTCATTTACTTTCTCAACACAAGCATTTTGAATAGTTTCTTCATTGCCCCCAAGGACATTTGCAGCAGTGCTTCACACAATATGGCTAAAAAGTGTGTGTGCCTTTTGTAAAGTGGGGAAGGGCCACTGAGAAGGCAAAGGAGGAAAAAGAACAGGCATTACATACTTCCAGTGTTAATTTTCTTGATACTTCCCATAGTAGAATTTTTTTTTAATTAACAGCAACCAGAAATGAATGAATGAATAGATATCAAAGGCAGATTTACTATAAAACTAACAAAGCACAGGTTTCAGAGCCAATCATTGTCCTGGCTCTTTCCATAGCCTGGATAAACATCTCAGGAGAATGTTCACATGAGGGTATATTTCTTGAATGGGCCTCTAGCAATGTGCTCGTATGTAATAAAATGTGCAAAAGTAACATAGCTTAACAGCAATGATTTAATGTCTTTTTCTTTTTTATTTCCTATCAATCACATTCTCTCCTCTGAAGGATAAGTTGAAGTGGTGCAGGCCACTTGAGATATCCAATTAAGGGATAGTTGAGTTGAGGATATAACTAGTTTGAATGTAGTAGGATAAATTTATGTAATTTCCAGGCACTCTCCTATACCATTAAGTCATTGCTAATTATTTTGATGTGGGATGACTTCTAAGAATGTCTCCATTACACACTGTGTCTACTCATACAGCATCAAGATTTTAAGATGCAAAGCCAGAGATAAGAATAAGTCTTATAGCACACAATTATGGGTAGTGGAGGAAAAACAAGTTTTGCTACATGTAGATCCAGAAGCTAGTCTGCACAAAATTCCTCCAATCATCGTTATGCAAGATTATATGCATAAGATCATTAATGCCTATAAAAACAAAAATTCATTATGTTTTTTTGGTGAAATGAAATATTTGCTACAATATGCACAGATTTTTTCTGCTTTTAGAAAATGAACATTTTAATAAATCAGATGAGAAAGTATAGAGACTTGATTTGGAGGTATATGAATGTAAACCTATAATTTTTTAAAATGTATATCTCTTGTTGATGATCTTAAATTTGCATAATAATTAAGAGAAAAATATACATTAGATTTAATAGAATACAAACTAAAATGAAAAAGATATGCAACAGAATCAATAAGAATTATTCTTATATAACAGGAACCTAATTAATAAAACAAACAAACAAGCAAAATATAAACAAAAACACTGAAACTGAAAACAGCCTGAGAGCGACCAGAAGGGAGAAGGGAGGAAATTTCAGGGGAAAAGGAGAAGGGTTTGCAGGAACAAGTATAAAGGATACATGGACAAAAACAAGGCAGGGGAGTGGAAATGGGACGGAGATGGGAAGGGCTGGGGGTGGTAAAAGGCAGAAAACTGTACTTGAAAAACTATCAAAATAATATTAAAATTAAAAAAATAATTATTCTCATATAGAAAATTGAATTTAATGATAGAAAAGCCCATATAATTCTAAAAACAATAATTCATCAAGAGGAAGAGATAAATTCTGAGTAGAAATCATGAATAAGATTAGATACAGGAAAATCTAATGAATGAAGGTACAAGAATCACATGAACACATTGGAAAAAAGATTTAAATGTTTTCCTAATTTGAGACAAAGTAATTACATCAATGAAGATAACATAAAACTCACAAAAAGTTACTCTAACTAGCCATTGATGAAACTTATAATGCATTTCATCAATTCAGAGAGGATTTAGGATTAGTCACTATAAAAGAAAAATTCAAATGCCTTAGAATCTTACAGTTTATATTTGATAAATGTCTTTACAAATTTTGACAATTACAATAACTTTATGTAATATGACCAATAATGAATAAAAAGGTAGAATAAATTTTTCTAAACTTGCAATAATAAAACTCAAACTTTAAACAACCATGCTAGAAGAGTGTGAACTGTCTTTCTATTCTCATTATAGAAAATGGTACTAGAAAACTATTGTCTTATGAAGAGATGATCAAAGACAGTTCAGATGAAACAATATTTTAGAGGTGTATTAGAAAATTTATACATAATGAATATTATTTCCTGAATTTTGTGAAGTTTAAGGTGTGTTTTATATTTTTAGCATTTATAAATTCTATGGAAAGTTTTCAATCTTATTGCTTCCAAAATATCTCTTGCATATTCTCTCTCCTTTTCTGCTGATGTTAAAGCCTTAGTTCCATATCATCTGTTTCTTATCAAACTTATGTATTTTTCCTTCTTTGTCTTATGTGCTTTATTCTGAATAGTTTCTCTTGACCTAACTTCCAGCTTGCTAAATCTCTCCTCAGCTGTGATTAATCTGCTATTAAATCCAAACATGAGTTCTTTATTTTGGTTATTAAATTTTTCAGTTTTGAATTTGCATTTGGTTTTTGTGGCATAATCAAATTTCTGTCAAAATTCTTAATATTGTCTCATCCTTGAACATAGTAAGAATAGTTATATTGAAGTGTGTATTTCTACTATACTTTTAATATCTATTTCTATTAAATTTAATTTTCCATTTCTGTTAAAATTTGTAATTCTGCCATCTAGAATATCTGTTGTTCTGTTGTTATTGTTAGTTGTTTCAACCAATGTTTGTACATGTTATCTCATCTCCTAAGAAGCATGGTTATTTTTTATTGTATACTAGATACCAAACCCAAAATTGTTTGTAAAAATAACTTGTGTCTATGAGTCTGTTTCTATTTCATTTGTTAGTTTATTTTGTTCATGAGATTCCACATATAAGTGAAATCATATGGTATTTGTCTTTCTCTGACTGGCTTATTTCATTTAGCATAATACTCTCCATGCTGTCACAAAAGATAAGGTTTCCTTCTTTTTTAAAGGCTGAGTAGTATTCCACTGTGTGAACACTGACAGCTGTCAGAGGGGAGGGAAGTTAAAAGGGTGGAGGGATTAAAAAAAAAACAGACACAGACAATAGTATGGTGATTGCCAGAGGGAAGAGGGAATCTCCCAGGGGGACCTTGCCTGGAGAGGTGGATACATTGGCCCCTACACTTTTGTCCTCACCCCTCCTGTTCTTCTCCATTGCTCTTTTCAGTTCTGCTTTTGTACATGTGCTTTTTTCTTTTTGTCACCTTTCAAATGAGGACATGTAATTTTACAAGGTCATGCAGAGAGTAAAGTGCCACTAAATTTCCTGCCTCTATATCACAGGATCATTGCCTTCAGAACTACGATAAACCTTAGAAATTTTAGGCTAATTCATTCATTTTACAGATAACTAGGCTGAAATCTGTGGAATTTAAATAGCATGACAAGAGCCAAAAATCTCTTCTCAAATGGCTATGAAAAGAAGCTTTTATAACACTTATGTTAGTTCAGACCTAGACTGAAAGAAGCCTGCAACTCAAACAATCTGGGATTCTTTTTTAAAAAAAATAAATGTAAAAATTTTATCATTCAAAAAGATAAATCACAATGTTTCACAGATATTCAAAACTTATGAAGTACTGCATTCTAGCATAAACCTAGAAAAATGGTATCATTATCATCAACTGACTTTTGTAATTATTTCCTTGTATTTTTCAGCTTCATACTCTTTGCTTTTTCCTATGACACCAATTTTATAATATCATTTCTATAAAGAGACCAATGACATAATTGAGTCTTTCCTATAGCACAATCACAATTTATTTCTTATGGATAGTTCAGAAAAATTAGTTCTACAACTCACTTTTGACAGCAGCATGTAAATTTTGGATGACTTCTATCAACTTTTTTCATGTGTAAGTTGTAAGATTTGGAAAAATTTTTTTATGGATTGGCTTCTAATTCTATATAATTTATTTTTATAATTTTATTTCCAAACCTTGTTTCTCTTCTCCTTCCCACATATTCTCAGTGTAGGAGACCATTCTGCGTGGCTTGGGCCCAGCTTCCAGGGGAAGGCAAGGTCCAATGCACAGGACCCACACCCATGGACAGGTTCTCTGGTGGGGAATCAGGTATGCATTGTACCTAGACTGCTATGAGACTTGCTTTTGCTAAAACTCCCTCACCCTGAATTGAGGCAGAAGTGCTTACTGTAACTTCCTAAAATCCATACTAAACCTTCCAAGGATGAGTGTAACCAGTTCAACCACTTTCCCCTTTTCATTTGCAAATATCCTTTTTCTGTGATGTGATTTGCGGCACATCGGCTCCTTTGTTTTCTGTAAAAGGTACCACCAAAAGTGAACCTCTGTATAGTAAATGAGGACCATCATGTAATGTGCCCTGTCATGGCAGAGGCCGAGGCTTTTTCTCCCCTTGAGAGTAAAGCCATGCTGTCCCTTTTCTTCCACAGGACTCAGTAGTCCATGTGAATTTCTTGTGCCTCATCCACAATGTCACAGACCCCATGAGCTGGGGTCTGCATCACACTTTTGACAGTTTCATGTAAATTTTGGATAGCTTCTATCAACTTTTTTCATGTGTAAGTTGTAAGATTTGGAAAATTTTTCCATAGATTGGCTTCTAATTCCATATACTGTCTTTTTGCAATTTTATTTTCAAACCTTGTTTCCCTTCTCCTCCCCACATATTTTCAGTACCAGGCCCTAAAAATATGTTTGGACTGTAAGATGACCTCTGACCCCGCACCTTTGGGTCACTACACTGGGTACATCAACAGAATGGGCTCTGTGAGCATTCCTAGAAGCCATGTCTGTACCAGGATGACAACAATGACCTGATTTATCCTGGAAGTGGTGGTGAACCATGTAAGCACAACCCATCAAACCAAAACCTAGTGTTCCCCTGTCCTCTACTCACTTTACTTTGGGGCCCTGATAGGCTGTGTCATAGGCACACACACATGCACACACACACACATCTTGGCCATTCCTTGGCTTCAGGGCTGTCCCTTGGCCCTATGAGTCAGCCAGTGTCACCTCTCAGTCTCTCAGCTCTTCCCTCAGAAACAGGCAAATGCTTCCAGGAAGAGGGAGCCTCAAATGTTGGGCTTGGTTCTGTCATCTGAATCTTGGCCTGGTAATTCTTCACCATTTCATTAGCACCTGAGCCACAAATTATTTATTTTCAAAATTTATTGACTTTATTAGGGTAACATTGGTTAATAAAATTATATAGGTTTCAGGTATGCAATTCTATAATTCACCATCTGTATATTCAATGTGCATTCATACCACCTCCCAAAGTCAAGTCTCCTTTGGTCTCCATTCATCTTCCCGTTACCCTCTTCTACCTCCCCTGGGCAGGACCTGCAGTGTAGATGGCAGGGGTTCTGCAACTCTCAACTCAGCATCATCTCAAAGGTATGAAATGGTTAGCACTGAATAAAATACAAGAGAGAATTAATTTAGACAGATCTTTTAGAGTCTGTGGCATTTTTCCTCTATACCTGGAAGTTTGAAAATGTTTATTTCATTGAAGTAAATTATAATTATTAAAATTAAACTTGTTGACTGAAAGTGATCAGAAGAGAGTTGCTCTTTTGGTTTGTGTTTGTGCATGTGTGTTTAAGATAGTGTGATTTAAAAATAAAATCACAGGATTATCCCAGATTTTATCCAGTATAATGAGAAACCAACATAGCTAGTTTGCAGGGACAGTCATGAAGAAGAATAAAATTATTATATGGTTGTCCTTAAGTTCTTTTAACTTAATGCTTTAAAAAGAATAGATTCAGAAATGTTATGTAAACTATGTGCTTAATTTCTAGATGAGTAAAATTTAGAAACATTTTGAGAAATTGATATTGGCTTGCAAGTACTTATTTTTTCAAATAAAAATATTTTTAAATACCACCATCTAAAATCACAAACATTTTATGAAAGGAAGAAAAGACTTCATGCCAAGAAAGTATAAAAAGATATAATGATAAATTATCAGAATTTTAAAAAGTACTTGAAATTTAATCAGTTTAATTTTATTAATATTTACCTCAAATTGTTTTTTTTGCAGTGGCCAGTGTGGATCGGTTGGTGAGAGCATTGTCTCCATAGACCAAAGTGTCATAAGTTCAACTCCCAGTCAGGGCACACATGGAGATTGTAGGTCGGATCCCTAGTTGAGACACCTATGTGAAGGCAACCAATAGATGTCTCTCTCTCTCTCTCTCTCTCTCTCTCTCTCTCTCAAACACACATATCTGTCTCTTCCCCTTAAAATAAATGGAAAAAATGTCCTTGTGTGAGCATAAAAGTTATTTAAATTGTTTTTTATTGATAAGTAAAGGTTTTATAACAGACCCACATATAGGAGCTTTGAATTAAATGCTTGTTGAGGCATTACTTTCATTGTGATATTTCACAAACCAGGAAAACAACATGATGGTCAAATCAGTATTTCAAAACTATTTCAATTGACGTGAACCACAAACTGAAACACAGATGTAGCTAAATCTCTTTGATTTTCTCACATAATAAATCAATACACAAAATTCCAACTTTGCTCTCTTAAGAGCCCTCTTCCCAGCATTGTTCATAAACTCCAAAAATTTATTGGATCCAAAATAAATGGTCCTCAGTCCTCCCACAATGTCATCTGGAGAGAAAACCTAGTTGATTGCCACTGCAGTTGCTTCCACTGCCACATGTTGCTGCTGTTGAGGCTTGGTCCTGCATAGTAGATGGGGCTTGAGGTGCTTGCCCACGCCACAGAGCCTTCATGGGTGAAGTCCTAAGTATTGCTTGCCATCAAAAGGGTTCTATATTTGAGCCCCAAAGTTGCAGATCTTAAAGATACATTCTTCCACTTCAAATAAAGAGGCACTTTCCAGAATACCAGCCAGTCCAGGCCCAGTTCTAACAGCCAGCCTTTCACAGACACAGATCTGACCTCCCCTTCCTTTCCTCCACTTTGGTCACCTCAGAGTGCGTGGTGCAGATTATCTTTTAAAATTCCCTGAACACAGATACTCAAACTGTATCTCTTCCCTCCGCATTGAATCCTCTTGTAGAAAAACCTCCTTTCACACAGAGGACAGGCTCAGTGATGGCAAGGTTAGTCTCCACAGAGGCCTCTACCACAGAAAGACTGGTGTGTATCTAGCTAAAGAGAGAACACAAATTTAATCCCTGTCAGGCAACCCTCAGCCAAACATCACCTCACACCTTGCTGTAGAACCACTGTGGACAGTGGAAGAATTGAGAGTGAGCCACTTGGCTGTGAGCCTTCACAAACACAGAGACTGTGAGGGATGCAGGGGTGCTGCCTTTATTGATGGCCAGAGACAAGCAGGCAAGAGGACAAGGGCATAAAAGCCAAATATCACCTCTGCTCAGCCAGAAAGAGCCATCCTAGCCTTAGAGTCCTCGACAGGCAGGCTAAAGCTTCTGTGATAACTGCAACAGCTCAGCTTCCCTCTCCACCAAACCCCATACCTCTCTCACACCAAAGAGGTTCCTCTTGAGAGGATGCACTAGTAAACATGCCACATGCTGACCTCAGGGTCTGCTTCCAGGGATACCAAAATGCAATGCTGGCCATTCTCCAGAAGTTGTAGTCCTGCCAGTTGGATTCCTCAAAATCACAACAAAGGACATGAATAAATAACTTAGGATGGTGAATGGTTACTGCAAAGAAACGTGCAAATATGCAGCCACAGGTGAAGGGCCCCAGCAGAAGCATGCTGATTCTGTGCCCTATCCAAACTTCACCAATTGTCAGGAGCAGTGCAGCATCACTACAGAAAGCAAATTCAACTATCCTGTGTTCTCCTGGAATTTAGTCTCAGTAAAGTAAGGGATCAGTTTGCTCTATTTAGCATCATTGGATATGATCTGTCTCCACCTCATACCCCTTGAGCACAGCCCCTGCATAGTTACATGGAGTGTGAGCAGACATTCACTCTGAAGACAGGTCTGGTTTTGCATCTCTAATAAGCTTGCCACCTGAACCCCAACGATTCAACCAGGAAAAGGTCAGTGGGAGGCATTTGCTCAAAAGGTAGCTGCATACTGGGCAGCACCAAGAACTTTCATACTTCTTTTTGATCCCATCAAACAACCCTGAGCAGGCAATATAACATGGTGGTTTAGAATGCAGACTCTCAAGGGGGTGCCTAGGAAATCATAAATGCAGATTATTTGGCTTTGCCCCAGACCCACTGAATCTGAAACTCTTTGGTGGGACCTGACACTCTGCATTTTCACAGGCCCTCTGGGGGATTTTGATGCATGCTATCATTGGAGATCCAGAATTTACTAAAATTTTTCTTTAAAAGGATAGATAGTAAGTATTTTAGACTTTGCAGGCTATGTGGCCTGTGTCACTACCACTCAACTCTGACGTTGTCATGTGGAGGCAGCCACAGACAGTGTATAAATGGATGGATGTGGCTAGATTCTGACAAAACTGTATTTGTGGACAATGAAAACTAAATTTCATGTAATTTTTATGTGCCATGAAATCTTCTCTTAATTTTGACAACCATTGAAAATATGTGAGAGAGAACATTGAAAAGGGACAAGTGAAAAGAGCAGGAAATTGGAAATTCCTATGCTATACAGCCAACACGCCATCCTGAAATGGCACTGCTGAGAGGGAAGATGAAGCAATACAAATTGAAATAGTGTGAGGGAGGCCTCAGCTGGATGTGTCAGGTGATTCAGACATGGAACGAGGACTAAGTCCCAGGCAGGTAAAAAGACAGAGACCCTCCTGGGTAAAGGTCTGGGCACTGATGAACTTCACACTGCCTTCATTGTGTCACAGGGGGTGTCCTTTGGCCATTGTGGCATCATTCCAAAGCCTAAGAAGTGTGCTCCATGCTTCTGATCTTTTCTTGTCTTCTCCTGTCACAGTGTATGTCGCATGTAAGCATTTTCTCTACACCAGTCTCAGGCTTATACCTGAATTTAGCTGTGCTTTCTGGTTGGTGATAATAGCCATTGCTCACTTCTGCCAAATATGTAAACATTTCTGGCTGTCCGTGATATGACAAAATGTGCTACAAAAGAAAATGTGAAGTTTTTGCTTCTAGAAATTAAGAGTAAGAGTCAGAAAAGAACAAAATGACTTTTCTGTTCAAGCACTTTCCTATTTCCTTGAGAATAATTTAGTCACAATCTGATGCAAAATTCAAATGCATACATTTTGTTGAGATAGTGCCACATTTACTATCATACAAACTCCAAGAGGTGATTAACATCTTTCCCATTTATAGATGAATCAACTGAGGCTCAATGGATCTGAATAACTGTCCCAATGCCTCACATCTGAGCAATGGAAGAACAAAGCTAATAAGTCTATTTTTCAAATAACCCTGAGCCAGTGAGAAAAGCTCCAAATGATCTAATGATGGGGAAGATGGGAAAACTGCCCTCTATAAAAGGCGGCCTTGAAGTAAGGGAAGTGTCCAAACACCACCAGAAAGTAACTACATATGGGTAACATGTTAATTGTCACTACTGTGTGACTATTTTTTTAAATTAATTTTTCCTTATTAAGACAAGTTGCCAGACCAATGCTTTCCTTATCTTTCAGTTATCAGTTGTTGAGACCCCCTTTTCTTCCATGGAGATAAGAATTTGGGTTGAACTCTCTAACCACTTTATCACGTGTGCTGATAATGGCTCTCCTTAGCCTCATCTTTTGGGACAAATGCTGTCAACTAACATGTTATTTTTCTTTCTCTCTTCCTCCTCATTGCAGCACAGCCTCAGTTGTCACTCTAGGTTCATTCAGACTCCAGCTGGGCCAAGGTCAAGCTGAGCTCTTCCCCCGGTAGACACAACAGAGTTGAGGGCAGTCACAGCAGGCACTGCCCATGGAGTATCATCTTGGTTAGTCTTTTGAAGTGCCCAAAGGCTGTCTCTTATGCTGGAGAATTTTTAAATGAACACGTGGTCAAATAGGGAAACATCCAGTAAAAGCCAATGAAGAAATCAATCTCAGAGCAATTGGAAAACATTTCTTTTTTTTAAATTTATTTTTTATTGATTATGCTGTTACAGTTGTTCTATTCCCCCCCTTCATTCCCCTCCACCCTATCCCCCCGTCCCCACCATTACCCCCCCTTTAGTTTATGACCATGTGTCTCAAGTTCTTTAGATTCTATATTTCCCATATTATTCTTGCCCCCCATCTATTTTCTATCTACTGTCTATGCTACTTATTTTCTGTACCTTCTCCCCCTGACTAGAAAACATTTCTTAAAGACAAGTGTCAGACACAGACGATAAGCACAGAGACATGGCAGTCAAGCTTAGGTAAAGTAGGCTTATCCTTCCTTCTGCAGAGGCCAGTAGTGGGGAAATCCTGCCTGATATTTAAGTAGAACTGATGATCCAAATTTTTAACCATTTTTCTGTACTTTATATTCTGTCTTTTGAACTTTGCAATCTGATAGTCGATTTTATCCCTAATCAGGGAAAATTCTATATTAAAATTGTACTTCTTTTTGCCCGTTCTTCTTCTTTTTGGCATCTGATAGTTTGCCAATTTTGATGAGTGTCAAGGTCTAAAATTATGACAAGGTTTTCCTGTGCTAATGCTCCTGACCCCCTTGATGAGTACAGGTGGAGAACATAGCACTTCCCCAGGTACTTTTCATGTTATGGGCAGTGTGGGAAGTTCCTCCTGGAGAAGGGATGACCACATGGCTGCCCTCAGTCCTGCTTTTCCTCCTCCACTGACCTCACTATTGTCTTCATGTATTTTGCTTCAAATTTTGTCCAAAATGTTGTGAGTTAAGTCTTTGCTTAAGCATTTTCCTCACAGTTCAGGAAGAGTGAGAGAAATAGATGGATGACACTTGCCCCCTGGTCCTTCCCAGAGGCCTCAGCCAGGCATCCCGCTGGCTGGCAGAGGGATGATAGATGGCACCCCTTCTCACATATACAGGGGAGGCTGCCTGTGCCTGATTCTGTCCAGTTAACAAAATAGGGGGAGCCGCCAAGACAAACAGCTGAAGTATGAAAGTTCACAGCTAGCAATCATTGTGGTGTGAAATGTACTCATGAAATGAAACATCAAGGATGCTGCTTGGAATAGCTTGAATGTTGAACATTCTTTCCCAGAGGAAGGATGGACAGCACCATGACAACAGTGCAGGAGACACAGCTCAAGAGGGCACATGCACATTCTAGGGACTGGGGAGGGGATCCCACTTCTGATGGATGTCAAGACCTCAGGCATAATGCTGGGAGGGCAGGAGGCAGTGCCCACTTCTTAACCATCCCATGCCAACAATCCCTGCTACCTCCCTGCCCCCATCCAAAAATAGCTATTAATTGGTCATATACTTGAACAACAATAAAAAAAGAGCCCTTGTAGATTATAATCATTTTCATCTGGCTTAGGAAAAAGCAACCATAAAAAGACTGTTGGATGATTGCTTGGGCCAGTGAGACAGGTTTCCAGCATCTAGTACCAAGAACATGAGAGCAACTGACTGATGAGCCATGGGATGGTTTATGGTTTTTATTGCCCATGGTGACATGGAGAATTGGGAAAAGATTTATTCTAGGCTAGGGCCATCATTGAACACTGAAAACCAGTTATTATAAGCCAGATGACAACTGGAATGCAGTTTAAAGGAATAATTTATTTGTTTTTTAAGTTTTGGGATGAATCTGGTTTTCAGAAAGTGAAGGCCTGCTAAGAAGTCAGACTATGCCATAGTTACATCCAAACCATTACGCATTTGCTGGCCTATTATGTAATCCTATATGGGAGACATAATCAGAAAGTAAGAGAAGCCCCACGATGGGAAGGCTCATTATTATGGGCCTCACTACCATAACTCCATTGTGGTCACACATCCTAACTATCCTGAACAGACCAAAAGAATCCAATACTGACTGGTAAAGTATGTTCAGTATCATTAAGTCCCCAGCTCACTGTGACAATGAACTTGATGTAGTAGCAATATATATTAGAATACTTTTCTTTTGGCTCATTCTACTGAATTTCAGATGATAAACAGAATAGCAAATATAGAGCTAAAGATTTTTATTAAGCCCACTGCCAGCCTAAAGATTTCAATTAAGCTTCTATAAACACATCTTCTTTTTACACTATAATTATCCCAAATGTTACCATTTCTGCTCTCAAGCAAGTCATGCTTTGGAATAAATGACATTTACTTGTGACATTTTAAATCATTCTCACTTCTTCCAGATAAGTAAAGGAAGTTGGACACAAATGACTGATATGCCACTATTTCTATAAAATACAGCATAATACTTCCTACACTTAAATACCTTATTTTTCTTTCCTTTCCAAAACTCTAAGCAAGCATTTTCTCTGATAATGTTTATCCCCCAGAAAAATCTATCATTTTCCAAGTACACAAGAAACAAGAAGGCTATTCTAATTTATGGTGCACTCACTTTCCTGGTAGCTGTCATACACCACCTCACACATCACTTGGCCTAACTCATCGGTCAAGCGTACACAGGCCTGATGTCTATATGGGCAGTGTCATAATATGAAAATTCACTGAGCTATTTGCTTATGTAGGCACATATCTAAATATACATCAAACTCCAACAAAATAATTCACACTTTAAATGTACATAAACCATGACCATGGAAGTGCTATTCCTGACTTCTATATTATTAAGTCTAAGTTAAGTGAAAAGCAAATAAATGAAAGGTACTTCAACCTGCACTGTGATCCTGGAACTTTGGGGTGAATCATGCTCTATTGGAGAGAAGCAGCATGAAAGTTTTAGGAAGGAGGCAGATACTGAAATCTTAATATCCTATCACTTAATTTGCTGTTTCCCATGCCTGTCCTGGGTTTTAGGAGTTGTCTCTTCAGCTACCCATCCCTGACTCCCTCAACAACTTCTACATTGCATATTTTACATTTTATACTTGTGTTTAACAAATTTTGAGGAGAGAGGTTTCAAAATAATACAAGAAAAAAATCATCTTATCACAGTTTTCTTGCAGGTTAATCCTGTGCAACTGATTATTTTGTTTTTCTTAACTTATTTCAGCACCCTTTTCTGACAAGCTAGTAATTAAAATATTTCATTTTTTTCTTTTCATTCTTTTTTGAAAATGAATTAAGCAGAAACTTTACTTCCAAGTTCTTCAAAGATTATTACAATACACATTAAGTATCCTTTTAAAAGTGTCTCAAATTAAATCAAAGCACATCGTAAAAGTAAAATACAACATCAAGAATTCACTTTGGCTATAAGGTTATCAGATGACATGTTTTTTATTGTTTGCAATGTTCTTTAAACATTTCTTAAAGACTTGAAATAATATAGTATTTTTTTAGAATACAACCACAACTATAAAATAGAGGGACTTAAGAAGACAAAGATTACATCTGCTTCATACCCAGAATACATGAAACATTAATCTTCCCAAACTAGCTTGCTAAAAAACTGTGCCCATGCTTAGTGTTAAAAATAAAAATAAAAAAATTCTCACTTAGAAAAATCAAGGTATCATTTGATTAGTAAAACCTATTCTTGCCCCAGTTTTATTTTTTAAATTTTTTGTGAATTTTATTTATTTAATTTTTTTATAGAGGGGAAAGGAAATAGGTAAAGAAGGAGAGAAACATTAATGTGTAGTTGCCTCTCATGCATCCCCTATTAGGGACTTGGTCTGCGATCAAGGCTTGTGCCCCAACAGGGAATCAAACTGGTGACCCTTTGGTTCTCAAGCCAGCACTCAATCCACTGAGCCACAGCAGCCAGGGCTCTTCCCCCAATTTTACGCTGGCTGATTTTCACTTAGTAATTGTAAATTCGTGACTTAAAAAAACAAATTTTGTTATGGTATAAAAATTATAGAAACAACAAATGACAAATATTCCATTTTAATTATCAAAAATATTTTTATTCCCAAAATATAAATATCCAGTAAATTAAACATATGTAATATTCCAGGTATAATAGAATTAGTAATTCAGGACCCAAGATAGCTGCAGAGTAGCTGGAAGCTCTGTCGACTTGCTCCCAGACCCAGACTGGTCTTGCAGCTCAACCACAGAGCAACCAAATCAAAAACCTAGTAGAGAGTGAGTGAGAACATGTGTGAGTGAGTGCATATGTGGATGAGAGTGCAGGGAGTGTGCATGACTGGGAAAGAGCCTGCCTGCTTGTGGGGCACACGGGAGGGGCAGCCCAGGCTCTCCTTGTGGAGCCACTGCATTACCACTGCCCATCTGGCACTTCTGGCTGTGCAATTCAGGACAGCTGTGGATTGGCTCCAGATTGTTCCCAGGAGCAGAGGGAGATTGCTAGGGATGTGCTGGCTGCAGAAACAGTGAGGCAGGAGCAGGCCCACCCAAGGCTGAGAATCACTAGAGGGAGCAGTGAGAGCCCCCAACCAGTGCTCTGTGTTACAGTATCACTACAGAACTCTTCCCAGCACCACCTGAGAGAGAGATCCAGAGAGAAACTTTATCTAAAACTGTCAAAGGCTCTGACAAGCAGTAGCCAGCCCTGACCAAGAGAGACTTAGTAATCTTTGTGGAGGAGGAGAATAGCCCCCCCCCAGGGCTTAGGGCTGCAGCATGGAGGCTACACAGAAAAACTTTTTGAAGAGGAGATGAGGTGAGACTTGAGACTTGGCAGGGACCTGGTGCTTGCATGCACGTGTGTGCATGGGCAGTGCCTCTACAAACAAAGAACTCAGAGGGATAGTCACACTGAGGGGGCTGTAGGAACCAATCCAGCACAGATGGTGAGAAGGGGAATTTACAGAGTGCAGAGTTCAGGCCCAAGTGAGTCTCCAGTGAGAAAGCAGCAGGCTGTGGACTAGATGTCTAGGAGCTGAATGCCTGAGATTTGTTGCAGCCAGGAAGGTCCCCTCACAGACAGGCCAGCCATAGCCCAATTTGTGGGATTATAGGCTCTGCAGATCAGTGAGGCCAGGATCAAGAGCCCCTTGCTGAGTGCATTTCTGCCGGGAAAAGAAGAAAAAGTTCTGAAAGGGACCTTTCTTCTCTATGAGCTACACTATTATTCCTCTGGGCCTGATGTTCTGAAACCAGTAGAGCAGAGAGATTAGAGACAGACACAAAAAGTGGTATTCAAGGCCCTTCCCAGCCTCAGTGCCTAGACAGAGCTGCTGTTTGTAGAAAGCGGGGAAGAGTTGCCCCTTTTACACAGATGACCCCTACAAGAAATGGACAGCTAGTTCACCAGAAACTATATTATTTGAAAGAGTCTAGGACAGACCAAGATGTGTGGTGAGGGAACAGGGAAACCATATTCTCAGAAGACTGAACAGTGCCCCATGAAGGTGACATAGGGTACCCAGCCTCCCCATTACACCAGAGGCCTCATCTGGAGACAGGTGGAGAAGGTACTGGCAGTCCTCTTGGATGATTAAATGAACCACTCCTGGGCCCAGGGCTGATGGAAAGGCAGCAGGGCAGAATAGTGGGGACCAGCCAAATCTGAGGAAGACAGCCACAGATTGTATATTGCTTGTAGTCTTGAACAGGCTCTGTAGGGCAAAACTAGGACACCATCTGACATTACCAGGGGTGGAGCCAAAAGAGAAGACAGTGGTAAATATTGGATTCTACTGAGATGAATTCCACCATGGTCTTCTTCATGATTTGTGTTATATTCCCTCCTGCATAGCTTTTTGACATTCATTTCTTGTTCTTCAAGTTTGTATCTATTATTTCACTAGTTTTTATATTTTAATTTACTTCAAATCTCATATTTTGCTCCTCCCTTCTCTTACTCCATTTTACCTTCTTCCTTCCTCTTCATATATTTGTTTCAAATTTTATTTTTTCTCTTTTCATGACTTATTTGTATTTCACACTTACTATTTGTCCCCCCTCTTGCCTCTCAAAACCATTTCTCTTATCATCTCACTTCTTTTTTCAATTTTTAAAATACCCTTGTTCTCTCCCCACCTTTAGCAATTTTTGCTCATTGGTAGTTGATATAATGGTTATTGTTGCATATCTTCAATTTTGTTTCTAGATTTTCACTATTTTTGTATTTCAAATCTCAAATTTTACTGATTCCCTGTTCTACTCCATTTTGCTTTTCTCCTGCCCTTTCTTTATTTCATTTTAAATTTCAATTTTTCCCTGTCATAGCCTGATATTCATTCTTCACTCTTAGTATTCTTTCTCCAACTAGGCTCTCAAAATCACTTTTCTTTCCTCTAGATAACTCATAGGTCTAATCACCACAGCAATTAGACAAGAAAAATAAATAAAGGCATCCAAATTGGAAAGGAGGAATTAAAGCTGTCATTATTCACAGATAACATGATAGTGTACATAGAACCCTATCGTCTCCACCAAAAAAAACTACTCCACCTAATAACTGAATTTGGCAAAATAGCAGGATACAAAGTCAATATTCAGAAATCAAAGGCATTTTTTTACATCTATAATGAAATATCAGAAAGGAAAACTAGGAAGAAATCATAGTTACTATGGCAACAAAAAAAGTACATAGCAATAAACTTAAACAAGGAGTTAAAAGGTCTGTGCTTGGAAAAGTACATAACATTGAAAAAAAATAGTTAAGAAAGATGCCAATAAATGAAACATATGTTCTGTTCATGGATTGGAAGATCTAACATCATTAAAATGCCCATACTACCCAAAGCAACCTATGGATTCAATGCAATCCGTATTTAAGAAATCAATGGCACATTTCACAGATCTAAGACAAATATTTTTAAAATTTATATGGAACAAAAAATGACACTAAATACCCCAAGCAACCTTGACAAAGAAGAACAAAGTAGAAGGGTCACAATAGCTGATATCAAACTATACTACAAGGCAACTGTAATTCAAACAGTTTGGTACTGGAATAAGAACAGACACATAGATCAATGGAACAGAGTAGAGAACGCTGAAATAAATCCATGCCTCTATGGTCAATTAATATTCGAAAAGGGGGCAGAAGCATAGAATAGAGTAAAAATAACTTCTTCAACAAATACCATCAGGAGAATTGGACGGGTACATGCAAAAAATGAAACTAGATCACCAACTTATAGCATATACAAAAATAAACTCAAGATGTATGAAAGAGTTAAATATCAGTTGTGACACCATAAAAGATGAAGAAGAAAATACAGACAGTAAAATTTCAGATAACCCATTCAGCCATATTTTCACAGATATATCTCCTAGGGTGAGAAAAATAAAGGAAAAAAAATAAACAAATGGGACTATGTCAAAGTAAAAAGGTTCTCCACAGCTAAAGAAAACACCAGCAAATTGAAAAGTAACCAATTATATGGTATGTTCCGACCGTTCAAGACCGGGAAGGTCCACAGTATTCACGCAGATGGAATAATACTCATGGAGCCAATAGGATGTCTGTCATGCCTTTATGGGTGGGCAAGCCATGCTTCTTGAAAGCTGTGTGTCTATCTGCATATCTTATGTTGTGGCCCTTGCTCCCCAGCATGGCACCCATTGTGGCACCTGTCCCCAGCATGTTTCCTATCATCATTGCCCCCCAGCAGGAAGTTCCTACCTGTTTAAGTACTAGAGGGGAACAAAGCCAACAAGATGCCAGAAATTATATAACATAACATAATTCTGCACATGTGTGCCCGCTTCATGTTATAGGAACTGTTTATCAGACCCAGTCTCAAGGATATGAGACCACTGGTTATCAGGCCCCTCCAAGGCTATGGAAACACTGCTTTCCTTAGCTACTCAACACCTGGGTGAGGAAGCCAGACTGCCTCCATTTACCCCACATATGGGAAAACATTTTATCCTATGGCACCTTGGACAAGGGTTTGATCTCCAAAATATATAAAGAATTCATATGACTCAACATCAGAAAGACAAACAATCCAATTAAAAATGTGCAAAATAGGCTTCCAGCCAAGATACACTGTGCCTCCTCACACAACAAAAAGAAAGACAACAACAAATTTAAAAACAAAACACAAACAGAACTGACAGAAAATCAAACTGTATGGAAATCCAATAACCAAAGGTTAAACATAAAATATCCATCCAGACCAGTAGGAGGGGCAGAGATGGGCAGCCACATGGAGAGGACTCAGGGCAAGGCAGGAGCTGGAGGACTGGGGCAGGTAAGGTGGCAGTTGGTAGAGCAGGTGGTCCCACATCAGCATGCAGATAAACTGAGTGGAACAAATGGGGAGCAAGACAGACCAAACAACCCAGGGTTTCAGTGAGGTAACATAAAGCCTCAAAACCTCTGACTGAAAAACCTGTCGGGGTTGAGGTGGTGGGAGAAATTTCTAGCCTCAAAGGAGAGATCATTGGGGAGACCCACAGGGTTCTAGAATGTACAGAAAACCACCCACCTGGGAATTAGCACCAGAAGGACCCAATTTGCTTATGGGTAGCAGAGGAAATGACTGAAAACCAGCAAAAAGCTGAACAGGTGGCACTGTTCCCTCCCTCACATACAGTGCCACAATGCAGCAACATGGGTTGCCCCACCCTGGTGAATACCTGAGGCTCCACCCCCTACTATGTAATCAGTGTGCCAACCCCTGCCCCCCAAAAAAAAGAAAAGAAAAAGAAAAAATGGCCCAAACGAAAGAACAGATCAAAGCTCTAGAAAAAATATAACTAAGCAACAAAGAGAGCCAACCTATCAGATGCACAGTTCAAAACACTGGTAATCAAAATGCTCACAAAATTGGTTAAGTATGGTTGCAAAAGAAATGAAAAGTGAAAGCTACAAAAAGTGAAATAAAGGAAAATATACAAGAATCCACCAGTGAAGGGAAGGAAAGTGGGACTCAAA
Source organism: Artibeus jamaicensis (assembly GCF_021234435.1). Classification (NCBI taxonomy): domain Eukaryota; kingdom Metazoa; phylum Chordata; class Mammalia; order Chiroptera; family Phyllostomidae; genus Artibeus; species Artibeus jamaicensis. The sequence continues at coordinate 1,326,859 of NW_026521898.1, read as the reverse complement.
TCAACATTTTGGAGCAGAAGAAAGAAATACACATTCAACTGGTGCAGAATGAAGAAACAAGAAATAAAAAACATGAGGATAGTCTTAGGAACCTCTGGGACAACTTTAAACATTCCAATATCCAAATCACAGAGGATCCAGAAAGAGATAAGGGAGAGCAAGTAATTGAAAGTTTATTTGAAAAAAATAATGAAGGAGAACTTCCGTAATCTGGCAAAGGAAATAGATTTCCAGGAAGTCTAGGAAGCTTAGAGAGTCCCAGAAAAGTTGGATCCAAGGCACATCATAATTACATTACCCAAGATTAAAGAGGAGAAAATCTTAAAAGTGGCATGAGAAAAGGAAAGAGTTACCTACAAAGAAGTTCCCAAAAGACTATCAGCTGATTTCTCAAAAGAAACCTTGCGGGCAAGAAGGGGCTGGAAAAAGTGCTTAAAGTCATGAAAAAGTACTCAAAGTCAAGGACCTATGGGGGCTACTTTTCCCGCAAGTGCCCCCATCTGCCACAAATGAAAGAAAACACTACCAAGACATGATCTGCTTGGGGAGGAGAGGTGGCTGATCCCTCAAAAGGGAAGGGCCTCGAGCCCCTTCCTCCATAGCCTTTTATTGGGTTGTAATACACAGGAATACAGGACGGCAAGGATCCAACAGTAGATAACATTTCAAAGAAATCTGAGGGCTTAGTCTGAGTCAGTGTCTGTCAGGAAGAAAGTTTTGCAGAAACATTTAGGGTTTTCTGCTCAGACCCTTAACATATGAATGAAAGCACTCTTAGCAGAGTAGGTTTCACAGGTTTTTGAGGAATTGTTTGTGATGCCAGATTTTTCCCCAGGATTCACTCTGGCAAGGCAAGGAGCTGAACCCCTCCCCATCATGTATTCAGGCTTAAGTGGATTAGAGCCAGGAAGCACTTCTCAGAGGACATGGGGACTCAGGCTATGTCACAGCTGGTAGGCAAGAGTTCCATCACTCGCTCTTTGTTGCAGCCCCCCTAGTGCTTCCATGATGGCCTCCCAAGTGATCATGTCTGGCTTACGTTGCTCCTTGCTGTGAGGAGACTTACCCATCATCAACATAAACCATGCTTTGGGTGCAGGGAGAGGAAACTGAGACAGTATTTCCTGCCAGAGACAAGCTTTTTCTCTGGTGGCTTACATTCCGGAGGTCACTCACTCATCCTTAGCCACAGGGGGTAGAGTTACAATTCCTGAAACCAGGCAGAGTGCTCCACAACAAGGACCTATATCCAAGATTAGTCTATCCAGCAAAGCCATAATTTAAAATGGAAGGGCAGATAAAGTGATTCCCAGATAAGGTTAAATTAAAGGAGTTCATCACCACCAAGCCCTTATTATATGAAATATTAAAGGGACTTATCTAAGAAAAAGAAGATAAAAACTATGAACAGTAAAATAACAATAAACTCACAATTATCAACAACTGAATCTAAAACAAAAACAAGAACAAAAACAAACTAAGCAAACAACTAGAACATGAACAGAATCACAGAAATGGAGATGAGGTGGAAGGTTATCAGTGGGGATGGAGAGGGGGAATGGGGGGGGGCAAGAGGTACAGGGAATAAAAAGCAAAATTTGTTGCCATAAAATAGACAGGGGTGGTTAAGAAAGTATAGGAAATCTAGAAGCCAAAGAACTTACATGTATGACCCATGGACATGAATGGTGGGGGGTGGGGTACAGTGGGTGCTGGAGGAAGGCAATTCCACTGCTTCGATTATACCCTAAGAATCCTCAAACACCACTTCAAAAGAACCTATGCACTCCTATGTTCTTAGCAGCACTATTTACAATAGCCAAGTGCTGGACACAACCTAAGCGCCCATCAGTAAATGAGCAGATCAAAAATATGTGGTATATTTACACTATGGAATACTATGCAGCAGAAAGAACTCCTACCTTTCATGACAACAAGGATGGAACTGGAGAACATTGTCTTGAATGAAATAAGCCAGTCAATAGGTAAATACCATATAATCTCACCTATAAAAGGAACCTAATGAACAAAAACAAACTAACAAACACAGTAGAATTAAAGGCATGGAAACACAGCAAGTTTGACAGCAACCAGAGGAAGGAGGGAGGAGGGAACAGAGATAATGGAGGAAAGAAGGGGAAGGAATAGTCAAAGAACATATATAAATGACCCATGGATGTGGACAACAGTGTGGGGATTGACTGGGAGCAGTGGGTGGCAGTGGATGGTTGTGAGGGCAACTTTGCCCACAAAGTCCCCCAGTCTGCCACGGATGAAAGTGAAACTACCAAGACAAGATCTGCTTGGGGAGGAAAGGTGGTCGATCACTCAAAGGGGAAGGGCCAAGAGCCCCCTGCTTAAGGGGCTTTTACTGGGTCCATTTGCACAAGAAAACAGGTAAGGATCAAACAATACATAGCATTCAAAGAACTATGAGGGCTTATTCTCAGTCAGAGTCAGATAGCTGAAGAGCCATAAAACTTTGAGGAACAAACTTCTTGCTTAGACCCTTATCATTTAAATGAGAGCATTCTAAACAAAGCAGGTTTCACAGGATTTTTACATATTCTTTCTTAGGCCTGATTTAGCCCAAATACCCACCCTTTCCAGCACAGGGCTGCGCTGCCTTCCCCATCATAGGTTTTTAGGCTTAAGTAGATTAGATCCAGGAAGCACTTTTCCCAGACAGAAATGGGGACTTGGGCTATGTCAGAATAGCCAGGGGAGGAGGTCCATTCCTCTTTCTTTGTTGCAACCCCCTTCCATGGAGTCCTTCCATGATGGCCTCCCAAGTGATCATGTCTGGCCTAGGTTGCCCCTCTCTGAGGGGTTGTACCGCCATGGACTATCTGATCATGCACTTGGGGCAGGGGAAAGAATCAGAAGCAGCACTTGCTTCTTGAGACAAGCTTTGTCTCCTGTGGCTCGCATTCCAGAGGTCACTCACATAGCCATGGGAGGCAGTTACAATTCCTGAAACCAGGCAGGGAGGTTCCCAACAGGTGGTGGTGGGCAGAGGGGGGCAAAGGAGAAAAAATTGGGACAACTGTAATAGAATAGCAATAAACTATTTTTTTAAAACAAAACTAGTAATTTGCCAATGAAAGAGGTATATTTTTGCATATTTAATGGTAAGGTTTTTGTTTGTCTAACTATAAAGCCCTTCAAACAAACTAGACCACTATGACTTAAAAATCTTCTTCACCCAGTTTCTTTAGGGTTGCAACTCATCAATGTCTGTGGCTAAAGGAACAGGCCACAGGAAAGGCCTGAAATTTCTGAAAAGTCATTTGGTTAGAGAAAATGTTTTCTTGAGACTGGGAGGCAGTCATTTATCACTGTGACTGAAGGCATGCCTTAGTGCAGGGATCCCCAACTCCATGGCCATGGACCAGTACCCCTAAGTGGCCTGTTAGGAACTGGCTGCAGAGCAGGAAGTGAGCTGTGGGCTTACCCCCAAAACAGGACCATCTAGTTGCAGGAAAACAAGCTCAGGGCTCCCACTGAGTCTACATTATGGTGAGTTGTATAACTATTTCACTATATATTACAATGTAATAATAATAGAAATAAAATGCATAGTAAATATAATGCTCTTGAATCATCCCAAAACCATTCACACCACTCCACCTTCCTGAAAAAATTGTCTTCCATGACAGTGGTCCCTGGTGCTAAAAAGGCTGGGGACTGATGCCTTAGCCAACTTCTTTCCTACAGTCTTCAGAGTAAAGCAGAGGACCTAGGCTCCCAGAAGGGGCTGCTTTCCATGAACTGGGAAGAGCAGGCATCAGCAAAGGCATTCTGAATGCAGTACTATTGAAGCTCTGCAGATGACTGGGAGACCTTCATCCTCCCCACTCAGCTTCCAGCTTGTAGCTCCACCAGGCGAAGCAAGGCATTCACATGGGCGGGAAGACAGCAGAGGCATTGGGCTCCCAGGGCAGGTGAGCCCAGCTGCCGGAGCAATGAGGCACTAATCAAACATTTCTAGGATGGTATTTAAAGCTAATTAACTGTAATTGAACAACAATAAAATAATTAATAAAAAATAAAAGAAAAGGAAGACCAACATCTTGCAAATTCCCAAATAGCCCTCAGAATAAACTATCAGAGAAGAGACTTAATTTCTTTTGCAATTAAAAAAAAATAAAGCTAATGAATTAAGCAAAGGTAAAAGAAACCCATTTTGTTCTTCAATCAAAGGACCCATGGACACAGACCACAGTGTGGTGATTGCAGTGTAGAGGGAGGTATAAATGGTAATGAAAAAAATACAATAAAAAAATGAAAAAAAATCAACAGAAAAAGCCCTGGGCTTCCAAAGCAGGCATGCAGAGGGCCCAGATAATAGCTGTAGCAGCCAGCTGCTCTCCATTCATGACCTGCAGCATGCTCAGAGTGTCCCAAGTTCTCCGGGTATCCCTCCTGATCCACTCTGAGTGCTTGTCCAGTGCTGTGGGCCTCCCATCCTCTGACTTCCAGCTGGGTTTGGCAAAGCCCAGTGAAGTCAGAGTACTTGTCCCCGTCCCCACCGCACATATACCACCACCCAGCAACCTGGTTATGGAGTTGCTCTGACCAGCTGTGTCCCTTGAACTAAATTTACAGCTCTTCTCAAGGGTCCCTCCCCACAGAATTCTCTACAAGGAGGAGCCACTCTCACTACCCCATGCTGAAGAATGAAGAGCCTTAGCTGTTACTATTACTTGTCATTTCCCCATACCCTGATTTCAACTTTGCAAATAGTCCCTTCATTAAATCTTCCTTAAAATATTATAATTGAAGTTGCCATATATTTTCTGACGCTTTCGTCAAACACTGAATGGAGCTTCCACTACATATCGAATTATCTGGAGTCTGTTTATGACTACAGAAAAGACAAGGCCTGTGCTGCCCTCCAGTGCAATCTGTCAGGAGTCTGTACACCTAAGGAATCTTCCTGATAACCACTTGTCAAAGTCTTTGGCAGTCTATACTCTACTTCTGAACACTGCTGGCCTTCTGACTGGAGGCCTAGAAGAAGGACTGTTGGTACATGATGAGTTTCATATGAATATTATTGAACATATACCACTCACGAGTGAACTGCTTGATGGCTTTTCAAAAAGGGAACACATGTCAATAGCACCCAGACCAAAAAACAGATGTCACCCTCCAAGATCCTTCATACTCCTAATGACTACCATAAATGTGTTCAAAAACCTATTTTTGAACTTCAGGTATAGAATCATAGAGAACATATTTTTTTGTATCTAGTGTTTCTTTGATTTTACATTGTGCAATTCATCTGTGTTGTTGCGGTGTTCATTCTCATTGGTGTATAGTTTTTCATTTTACGAGCATATGACAATGGATTGATCCAGTCTATTCTAGAACATTTGGGTTGTTTCCACTTGGTGACTATGCTGCTATGAACATACTTACTCAAGTCTTTTATTGAACACAATGCATGCATTTGTGCTATTATTTGTACTACATTCTTGCTACCCCTTATAACTCATATCCCTCCTAATTAGTACAGTTCGAGAGAAAAAAGAGGAAACCGAGGTTTGAGAATAATAGGGAAGATAAAGCATTCCTCAAAGCTGTGGTGTGAATTTGAGGTCAATCAAAGATACAAGGCACAGTTAATCTAGACCTTAAAAATCTCCTATTGATCACATGCACAACTTTGTGTGCTAGGGGTGGGAGATGAAGAGGAGGGCCTCTGTATCAAATAAACCCAGAATAAATTGCCCCTTACTCTGTATTGACTCAAAGAAAAATAACGGCACAGGTATCTTATTGAAATGGATGGAGAGGAAGATCCTGAAAAGTTTCTATCCAACAAGGACTGATAAACCAAAAATAACTGTGAAGTTCCCATCACTACCAATTTAAGATGCATTAAACGCCATTGAAAGCCTCTCTGACTGGTTTATCTCTATTATTTTCCTTCTTTTAAAATATTTTATTTATTTATTTTTAGGGAGGGGAAGGGAAGGAGAGAGGGAGAGAAACATCAGTGTTTGGTTGCCACTTGAGCACCCCCTATTGGAGACCTGGCCTTCAACAGAGGCATGTGTCCTGACTGGGAATTGGACTGTCAACCCTTTAGTTTCAATCCAGCACTCAATCCACTTAGCCACACCAGCCAGGGCTTTTTTGTTTTCTTCATTTCATAGTGTAGACAACTTAATAAGGGCTATTAACAATTTAGTCAGAGTTCTAACTTCCTGCATTACTTTCCTAAGGCTGCCACACCAAATTATATCAAACTAAGTGGATCAAAAATACAAATTTATTCCGTCACAGTTCTGGAGGTTAGCAGTCTAAAATCCAGCTGTCAACAGAGTTGCTTCCTTCCAGACTCTGAGGGAGAATCTGTTCTGTGTCTCCTTCTAGCTTTTGACGGTTGCTGCAGTCCTTGGTGTTCCTTGATTTATGCATGTATTACTCCAATCTCTGCTTCCACCTTCACATCACTTTCTGCATGTATATGCCTGTGTCCAAATTTCTCCTTTTTATAAGGACACTAGCCATATTGGACTAGGACCTACCCTGCTCTAGTGTGACCTCATCTTAATTTGATTACAACTATAAAGACCTTATTTACAAATTAGGTCACGGTCACAGGTTCCAAGTGGGCATAAATTTGGGGAAAACATTTTTCAACCAGTATACTCTCTACTTCATTTTTTTCTTCACAACCTTAAGGTTAAGTATGATTATTTTTGCACAGATGTCTAGCAGCATAATTCTTGCTATTACATAGGGAACCAAGATATATATAATGAACCTTGAGTTGGAACAAGAATGTGAATTGGGAGTAGAGAAGTTCTTGACCCTTCTGTGATACATGTAACTCTTTTGTCATAGCTAAGAGACAGAATTAGAGGAGGAGGCTCAGAGGACAGTTTCTGGTAATGTTTGCCAAGGTTTTATAGCATAGTGAACTAGTTTATATAAACTTAGACTTGAGAGTGTCCAGAAAAGGGGGAAATGCAATCTATTCTTAACTAGGAAAAAAACAGGGGTTCCCTTTATTTTAGGAGCTAACCAATGCTTGCCAAAAGCCTAGGTCCAGACAGCCCAGAAGAGTAGAGCTCCTTGAAGATACACAGATACTTACAGATAAAAGTCGTGTATGACTTTTGGCTTTAATCTGTGATGCAAAGTTTATATCTTCTATAAATTCCTTTGTCAGAGTGCATACAGCATAGCCTTAGAATACAATTACAGGGCAGCCTGTAGATGGAAGGTGGGGGAAGGCCAACCTGTACCATAGAGCGATGTTCTCGGTATTGCTAGGCAGGAATGAGCCAGGACAAGGCAACAGCTGGAAAACCTCTGGAAAGTTGGACAGTTGGATCTGGCTACTATGAGGCTCCCACCACTGCCACCACTGCCACCACTGCACCTCTGATCTCCCTGTCAACAGGACCTAGGACCAGCAAGGACTCATGATATTAGTGTAAATCTTCTATTTAATTGTGATGCAAATGGACTTTTGATTTCAGATGGCTGACAAATAATAACCAAAATAGAGAAAAGTAGAAAGTCTCAATCTATCGCATACAATTTTATTCCATAAAAAGGTAACTCAGATCATTTAGTCCAAAAGAAATGCAGTGGTATGTTCTCAGAGATGCCCATGTTCACTACATTTTTAATGATCTCTTTTTTTAAAAAATTTAATTACTTATTTATTTAAAAAGAGAACAGGTCTAAATTAGGATCAAAACCACCCACTAAACAAAATGAACATTTTTTTTAGGTTTGGTTCTTTGTTTATTTTTATTTATTTATTTTTAAATTTTATTTAGTTATTTTTCAAGTACAGTTTTTTGTCTATTTCTCCCATCCCAGCCCCCCCCCCCCCCCCGTCTCCCCACCTCCCTCCCATTTCCTCCCCGCCCCCATTCCTCATCCCTGTGTCTTTCATACTTGTTCCTCAAAATCCCTCCCCATTTTTCCCCTTAAATTCCCTTCCCTCTCCACTCTGGTCGCTGCCCACTTGTTCTCTATTTCAGTCATTGAAAGACAAATACCATATGATCTCACCTTTAAAAGGAAGCTAAACAACAAAACAAACAAGCAAACAGAATAAAAACAAAGACACTGAAATAATGATCTCTTTTTAACATTCAGTGCATGACTAAAGAAGCTGAAGAAATTCTGAAGGCTATTAGCTCTACGGCAAAACAGCTATAGGTAATAATAAAATTCATGTTGCAGATCAGTTCAGGGCAGCATATATTGTCATCAAATGGTTCTTTTAAAAATAGAAACTGAAAAGTGATGGTCAGTTTAGGCCTAGTTGACTAGAATGTGGCCGATCCTTAGAATCTCTTTTTTATTGAATTTATTGGGGTGACATTGGTTAATAAAACCATATAGGATTCAAATGTACAGCTCAACAAAACATCATCTGCATATTGCATTGTGTACCCATCGCCCAAAGAAAAGTCTCCTTCGGTCACCATTTATCTCCTCTTCGCCTTCTTCCACATCTCCCCCACTTCCTTTCCCTTTGGCTATCACCAGACTTTTATCTTTGTCTATGAGTTATATATATATTTTTTTCTTCATCCCTTCACCTTTTTTTATCTACCCCCACAACTCTACTCCCCTCTGATAGCTGTTAGTCTGTTCTTTGTATCTATGATTCTGTTTCTATTTTGTTTGTTAAATTATTTTATTCATTAGATTCTACATGTGAGTAAAATCATATGGTATGTTTATTTCTCTCGCTGACTTATTTTACTTAGCATAATATCTACCAGGTCCAGCCATGCTATTGCAAAAGGTAAGATTTCCTTCTTTTTTTACAAACAAGTAATAATTGTAATCATGTATTTTTGTGGGGGAGCTTTGCCTGTAGATACCTCATCCACCATGGATGAGAATAAGTCTACCAAGACATGATCTGCTTGGGGAGGAAAGGTGGCCGATCTCTCAAAGGAGAAGGGCCAGAAGCTGTTCCTCAATGGGCTTTTGTTGGGTTTAATCTGCACAGAAATACAGGTAAAGCTCATTAGTCATTTTCAGGTAGTAAGGATCAAACAATAGATAGCATTCAGAGAACTGTGAGGGGTTATTCTGAGTCAGGGTCAGTTAGCTAAAGGGCTATAAAATTTTGGGAAACAAACTCATTCTATGCTTGGACCCTTATTTTTTTAATTGAGGGTATTAGCTAAGCAGGTTTCACAGAATTTTATGTATTCTTTCTTAGGCCTGATTGCCCCAGGAAACTGCCTGTTCCTGCCCAGGCCTGTACCACCCTCTGGCATTGTTTCAGGTTTAAGTCAGGCAAGGGAAGTAAGGCAGCCAAGATATTAGGAGACTTCTTGCAGACAGAATGAGGACTCAGGTTATGTCAAAGCCAAGGGACAAGAGTCCATCACCTCCTTTTTCTATAGTCCCCAAGTCCTTTGCTGAGGGCCCCTTTGAGACTGTGCTTTTAGGTCATCCCTCCCTTGAGAAATCTCACCTGTCATTGGCTAACCTGTTATCCGCCTAGGGCCAAGCAGAGTGAAGTAAAAGGGGGAAGAGGCGGTGCCCCTACCGGAAAGAAAAGCTTGTCTCCTTAGTGTCTTATGGTCCCAAAGGCCTTTACTCAGCCTTAGCCATGGAGGGTTAAAGCTTCCAAAACCAGGCAGGGTGGTTCCCAACACTTTTTGGCAACACTGATGGGCATTTGGACTGTTACCACGCCTTGGCTATTGTAAATAATGCTGCAACAAACATAGAGGTGCATATATTCTGGGAAAGGGCATGTGCTGAGTGCAGGCTGAAGTTCAGAAAAAGGTCACAAAATCATCACAGAAGTAGATGTGAGGAAAAAACTTGCCCAGAAATTCAAATTGTGCTGAAAATGACATGCATCTGTCATTAATTTTGTAGTGGAGTTGCATCTCCTCCACAGTTAGCTTCTAAAATCAGTATATAAGTGACAAGCAGGGTATCACATTAAACGATCCTCAAAAAGCCCTACATTTGATATATCTTCCAGCCCTTCCTTCATTGTTGAAAGCATTGGCTGTTTCTCTTTGGTTGAATGCCAAATGAAGTTGTTAACATAGATTTAAAGGCCATTTCCCTTTAAGCTCTAGAATCACACTCAGCTCATGGGATATTTGTACTGCGAGAGACACACATGATCTTACACAACTGAGGGCTTGATATATTTAGAACCACCCACCTTGGATTTCTCTGGGTTATACATTCATGAGTGGATATTACTGACCAGTGTTTAACATTTTAAAAAAATTTTGCTGAAGTGATAAAGTTGAATGTAATTTTAATACAACTGTATTTCAAGTAGACATTCACTTCTGAGAGATGATGTAGAAGGCATGTGTATTACCTCCCCTGTTGCATGCTGTGTCTGTGGGTTCCATCAAAACCCATAAACCAGCCCTGGCTGGTGTAGCTCAGTGGTTTGAGCACAGGCCTACAAACCAAAAGATCGTGGTTCAATTTCCAGTCAGGGCACATGCCTCGGTTGCAGGCCAGCTCCCAGCATGGGCCAGTTCCCAGCAGGGGATGCACAAGAATCAACCATACATTAATATTTCTCTCCCTCTATCCTTCCCTTCCCTTCTAAAGATAAATAAATTAAATTAAAAATACTTAAAAATAAGCCCATAAACTGATTCAGTTATGGTTAGTGGTTTAAAAAGCTTCTCAGTGGCAAGAACACACCTAGAATTAAAACTAATGAACTTAAATAAACCGGTTTTGTGAGGTTCTAAATTTACTAGCTATAAACTATAAAGTTTTAAAAATATGTTTTCTGAAAGATCATGTTACTGCAAGTTTGGAGACAAGCAAGAATTAATTCTAAATAAATGCCATCAACATAAAATAACGGAACTAATCAAGTGTTAGAGAAAGATGCAGATATTGACTTTTGCTACTAGATACTATACCATATAATGAAATCAAATATCATTTATTTTTACCAAATATTATTTTCAGCATCAAATAAAGAATAAATTATGATCAATGAAAGTTCAGCAAAATTTTCTTAGCAAATTAAAATTAAAAGAATAGAAGGCATAGTGATAGAGTGATTTAAAATATTGCCATCTTAAAGCAAAATCTTATTAAATTATGTATGATTTTAAATTTCTCACCAAAACATATGAAAAGCTTTGGCAAGCCTTGTGATTATCATAACATTCTCTGCCCCAAATGACTATGGGAGAACCAAATGTCTCAATGGACATTTTTTAAACCAGTTTTAGCAATCCTTATTTTTTTTCTCCAAGCCAAACTCTGCCTTCACCTCTTTTCTCTCTTGGAGTACACAACAATTTCAATCTCATTAGAACTGACAAAATTTGTTTCAAAAGCCACTCAGAAAAGCTTCTGAAATTCAACAACTGACTTCTACCAATAGAAAAAAATGTTAAAAACTCCCCCTCAAATCTAAAATATTGGAATTTTATTCTGAAAAGAGGGCAAAATGAGTTTTGTGTTTTAGGGGGAAAATTAGGTAAGCTGGGTCCCACAGCCTCGACTAACCCCAGAGGCAGGCCACTGCAGGAAGACAGACAAGCTGTCTCATTTGAAAAATCGATCCATCCAATATGGCCAGAACAGGAGTCAGGTCTAAACTCTTGTGCTGGGGCTGACCTAAAAGCTAGATGTGTGAAGTGATGCGTTTACCTTATCATTTGTCTAAAGACAAGGTAACAAAAATGCATTTTCCCAGAAATAGAAAATCTGGGAGCAAATCTGATTTGTCATAGATTGACACAAGTATTCTTAGCTTGTCAAAGTTACACAACCAACTATTTGTGCTCCATCATGGTTAATCATTCCCTTAAGATCACCATAATATTATCACATGTGCATACATGTACACATTTATATATACACCCACACATATGCTCACCTACATACTCACTGCTAAGCACATAAATTGTTCTTCCTCCTCTCCACTGTACAGATGTGGCAGTGTATATACAGCTCATGCACCCCACTCCATTTTTTTCCTGCCAATGTACTTGGTATGTGTGGTTGAGGCATGCTGCACGAAAAGCTGAAACAAACACAGAAGACTAATTTCTAGCTAATAGCAAATATGAATAAAGCAAGAAGGCTTCTGCCAGCATCTTCCATACAGCACTTCTCCATTTCTGCTCTGGGACTTTTCTAAATATGTCCACCAATTCCAGAGTTGTGTGTGTGTGAGGGTTATGTGGACAGATGTCCACAAAAGTTTGGGTCAAGACCACCAGCTTTTCTTTTCCCTTCTGAACCAAGCCAGAATTTGAATTTGGGTCTCCAGAGGGGAAAGCTTGCCAAGCCATCCACTGTAATAATAAGAGCCATATCCACTGCAGGCAAAAATTCTGGGAATAGAGGGTAAAGCTTAGAGAACTGGCTTTTGACATTCCCCACAACCCAAACCAGCATGTCCCTGAAACTCTAACATGATCCCCTTGAGGGACACTTGGCTATTTGTTTGTTTGTGTCCCTTGGATTCCTACTTTTACACAAAAGCAGAGAAAGGGACAAAAGACATATTTCTCACCCATTCAGAACTAAGAAGCATCAGAAATCTTGTGGGAAAGCCACTTCTCAGGAGATTTCTAATCTGATTTCTCAACTCTAGTGGTCTGCAATTTTTGCCTCAGTTTTAGGTAAGGTCCTAATTCCTGCGTGGTTGCTTGCTCTAATTTCAAATTCTTCTCAAATTTAAATCAATCACTTTAAGAGACAAGCAAAACATTTTGCATAACAAAATTTGTTGGTTTTTAAACATATCTTTGGTCTGAATTTATAAGATTTTCATGTCTCTGAGGAAAAACATGTTATGTCCTGACAAAGGCCTCTCTCTCTCTCTCTCTCTCTCACACACACACACACACACACACACACACATACACAATCGAAACTGTACTCTCATCACCACCACTGCAGACTCCAACACTGAGCTATTAAACCAAGTGTGCTATAAACAAAATGTATGAGGAAACCACAGAAATGAATATAATTAGTATAAATAAGATCCAGGGGTAAAATACAGCTAATATGTATTCGTAATATTTGGGAGTTACGCAATCTTCTTCAATTTGAAAGACATCTTCCAGACCACACTGGTTTTTCCAATGGGACTTGCCTTTTGCTTTTAATTATTGAACCTTAAGAATTCTTGGTATAGTTTTGGGTTAGCTTGTAATTCTTGAAATAGGAAAAAATCTGACCCATAAATCCTTCTATATTCCATCACTTCTAAAATAGACTTCTGTGGCCCAATTCACCATTAATTAATTGTAGGAGTGGGTTAAGGCAGGAGAGAAATTGAGAAACTAATTTCGCAGCAAGCCTGGCCTCACATAGCAGTAGGTGAATGAACACTTCTTGCAAAAGAACCTTAGCTAAATAAAATGTATAAAATATGTCTCAAAAATAGAATAGGCAGTGAGGAAGAAGTGAACTCTCAATATTAAGACTTCTATTTTAAGAGATTTTGAGTACCCATATGGTAAATAATATCAAGGTGTTTCATAACATTGTCCACATTTTAAGAAATGTATACCAAGGCTCTACCTTATCATAACTAATGATCCCTATGATAGAAGGAAGGGCATGCCCTCAGTCCTACCCAAGGGTACAGCAAAGCATGGAGGATCCATACAATGAATTGTCATTCACCTTTAAACCTGGACCTGCACTGGGGATAACAGGCCTTGCTCTCCCTGAGCAGTAAAGGATGCCATCCCACTGCACTCTAGAGTGCTTTATATACCCATATAGTCTCTCAAGACATACTATCTATTATGAGCCAGTGACAGGCTATATTAACTATGTCTTTTATCAACTGTGTTATGATATTTGACATCTTGGGTACTTGCTGGCCTTGAAAGGACTGCTTTTTGCAGGGTTAGTCAGTTCCTAGAGATTATAAAGAACTCACCTGCAAGTGAGCTTTGCATATGCAAACCATTTGATCCAGACCTCATGTGCCAAATACCTCCCCTGTGAGCTTTCACACTCTAGGCCACTATCTCTCTGCCTAATCAACCAGGGCCAGGTACCAAAAACTAAGGATAGTCCCTGTGCTCCAGAGCCCATGGAAACTTTTCAAAATTGGCCAGTCCTGACCTGCTTATCCTGCCTCACCTGTTTCTTTCCCCAGAAACCACAATAAAGGCTCTTGCCACAGTTTTCCCTCTGTTTCCTGACAGACCTTGGTTTTTCCCTGTGCATCCTGGTATAACCCCTCTTCTTGGGATATGTGAGTAACTATCTTCTCAATGACAATTTCTCCTGATCTGTTGACCTCACCATACTTGAATAATAGTAAAACCTATATTTTAAAACAGGCATTTATAGCCAGAGACATGAAAGACCCAAGAACCCCTTCTTAAAAAGAGCAGTTTCATTGTTTTAGCAAAACAAACAAAAAAAAAGTAACAAAGAACAAAATCATTACTAATTTTTAAAAATAAAATATTTTCTATCAATTTAAAGTATGTATGTTTGCAAGACTGTGCTATAGGAAAACGGACACTCTCTTAGAATGTTGTGAGACTATTAAGTAAGTAAATATCCTTCTTTAAGGATATTTGACAAAAGTATTTTAAATCAGTAATATCCACATCCTTTGAATCAGAAATTCTACTTTCACATATCTATCTAAGAAAAATGCCTAAAGATGTAATAAAATGACTTTTAGTAAAATCACAATGAGTGGGGACTGGGACTGGAAGTCAACTAAGTATCTACTAACAAACAACTGCTTACCAGTAAATAAGTAATGATGGACATAGAACATGGGTTGCCATTCTACCATTTAAAAATGTTGGTGTAGCTTATTATGTATTAATATAGAAAAATGTTCACAACATAATTTTAGTCAAAAATATTTTAAAGTATTGTGTATAAACTGATAGTTCTTTTAAAAAAAAACTATAAATACAGGGTACCACAAATAAAGATATAAAGAATTTATCAAAATATGCTCTCACAATTAGAAAAATATAGGAACTTCTGGTCAAGGTGGTGGCATAGTTAAACATGGCTCATCTCCTGGCACAACCACATCAAAATTAGAACTAAGCTATAAGACAATCATCATTTACAACCATCAGAAACTGAGCTGAATGGATGTCCTACAACAATGGAATTGAAGAAAAAAAATGATGCAATTAAAGAAGAAACCACATAGAGACTGGTAGAAGGGGTAGAGATTTGGAATAGGCTGGTCCCACACCCACATGTGGTAGATAAAAATCAGTAGGGATATCTCAGGGATGAGGGGTCCCAGCCCTACTCTAGGCTCCCTAGCCCAGGGTTCCAGTGCCAGGAAAGTCCAGTGCCAGATAAGTTGCCATAACACTGGCTATAAAAACCAGCGGGCAGTGAGACTGTGTAAGACAGAAACTGCTGGACTCCCTGACAGATCATCTTAAAGGGCTCATGCATGGACTCACTTAGACTCATTCACTCCAGGCTCCAGCATGGGGGCAGCAGATTGAAAGGCATCATAGACATACAGGGAAGAAATGAATTGTCTGGCAGCACACAGAGGCCATTGTTCCTTTTCTGAGCTCTCCTTCCACAGAGTCACAGAGCCAGGTGATGGGCATCAAAGTATATCAGAGACTTGATCAACCTGTCTCACACTGGTTCCGCCCTGGTGATTCCCTGAAGCTGTGCCCCACCCAACTTTTAGGCACACCCAAGCTGTGACTTTTTTCCATATACTTTTCCATATGACTGGCTTATTTTGGTCCATGCTTCAGATTTTCCTAAATTCTCTCAAACGAGCAGCATCTGGTTTCAATGAGCCCCATACCTCTTGTTAAGTTGTCCCAAGTCTGGCACTAGCAGTAGCCAGCCTTGGTTCACAGATTGGTCTCACCTGGGAACCTCCAAGCTCAGCACAAGTAGAAGCCATCTTCAGATCACTTTGTAGCTTATGCTGTGTGACCTTGGACAGAACACAGTTGGTGGCTGACCTTCAATGTGCCAATAGCAATCAAGGCTCAACTACAATAAGAGGGTGTACACAGCCTGCATGGTGGGTGCATCTCGAGTACTCAGGTTGGGTGATGAAGAAGGCTATGAGCCACTATATACACTACAGGACACCCACTACATTAGGTTTCTCTACCAAGCCTGGGAGATGTAGCAGCCCTACCTAATACATAGAAACAAACACAGGGAAGCTGCCAAAATGAGGAGACAAAGAAACATAGCCCAAATGAAAAAAAAAAAAAGAACAAATTCCAGAATAAGAACTAAACAAATTGGAGACAAGTGATCTGCTAGATGCAGAGTTCAAAACACTGGTCACAAGGATGCTCAAGGAGCTTAGTGAGGGCCTCAACAGCCTAAAAAATTTCAGTCAGAAACAAAGAATACACTAATTGAAATAAAGAACAATTAATAGGGAATCAACAGTAGAGTGGATGAAGCCAAGGATCAAATCAGTGATTTGGAATACAAAGAAGTAAAAAAACAACCAATCAGAATAACTAGAATAAAAAAGAATCCAAAAAAGTGGGAATAATGCATTGGGATAACTTCAACCATATCAATTTGTATCATGGGGGTGCTGGAAGGAAGAGAGAGCAAGAAATTGAAAACATATTTGAAAAAAATAATGACTGAAAATTTCCCTAATTTGGTGAAAGAAATAGATATAAAAATCCAGGAAGTGCAGAGGGTTTTAGATTCATCAAGTTGAACCTAAAGAGGCCCACACCAAGACATATCATAATTAACATGTCAAAGGTTAAAGACAAAGAGAGAATCTTAAAAGCAACAACAGAAAAGTACTTAGTTACCTACAAGGGAGCTCCCATAAGACTGTCAGCTGATTCCTGAAAAGAAACTTTGCAGGCTAGAAGGTATTGGCAAGAAATATTCAAAGTCATGAAAAACAAGGACCCACAACCAAGATTACTCTCTCCAGTAAAGCTATTGTTTAAAGTTGAAGGACAGATAAAGGGCTTCCCAAAGAAGAAAAAGCTAGAGTTTATCACCACCAAGCCAGTATTATAGAAAAGATAAAGGGTCATCTTTAAGAAGGAGAAGATAAAAAATATGAACAATAAAATGTTAAATGCATATCTATAAACAATTGATTCTAAAAAACAAAATAAACATACAAGCAGAACAGAAACAGAATCACAGGCACAGAGAACATTTTGATAGTTGCTAGATGGAAGAAGGTCAGGGAAATGGGCCAAAAAAACAAAGGGATTAAGAAGTACAAATGGAGGCAACTATACATTGAAAAAAAAAAGAAGTACAAATTGATAGTTACAGAGTAGTCATGGACAGATAAAGTATAGCATAGGGAATAGAGTAGTCAAAGAACATATATGCATGACTCATGGACATGGACAATAGTGTGGGGACTGCCTAAGGGAAGGGGTGGCTGGGTAGAGGGGGGGAAAAGAGAAAAACTGGGACACATGTAGTAGCAATAAATAACAGAATATAATTTAAAATCAAGAAAAACAAATATGAACCACTATTTGCTCTGAAAGTCTCAAAATCACATATTACTCATCTTCAATACTAATGTGTTATGGAGAAAAATGTCAGTTCCATCATACCCACAGAAAGGTTATTGGAGCCCTAGAAACCTATATCAAAGGCTTGAAAGGGTGTACTGAATTTGTAAATAGTGGTTATCTCTGGTTGTTGAAATCATGGATGTGTTTAAAGTTCTCTTTGTTTTGCTTATTTGCATATCTAATGTTTCTACAATAAACATATTTTTTATGTGTTAAGAAAAATGAGTCTATTTTTACCTTCTTAAAGTAATCTCTCTTAAGTTATGGGCAGAAAAGTCAACTCAAAAGAGATATTGATACACCTCACCCAACAGAATATAGTGTATCATTTTTAGGACTATCAGGATTCCTTTATATCTGTTGGGTTAATTCAAACCATGGGGAATGACAATCTGATTTTCTTTCTTTTTTTAAATTTTTTATTTTATTGATTATGCCATTACATTTGTTCTATTTCCCCCCTTCATTTCCCTCCACCTTGCACACCCCTCCCCCACCACCCCCTCCTTTAGTTCATGAACACATGTCTCAAGTTCTATAGATTCTATATTCCCCCTACTATTCTTACCCTCCCCCTATCTATTTTCTATCTACTGTCTATGCTACTTATTTTCTGTACCTTCTCCCCCCTTTGCCTTCTCCCACTCCCCTGTTGCTAATCCTTCATGTGATCTTCATTTCTATGGTTCACTCCTGATCTAGCTGTCCTCTTAATTTGCTTTTGTTTTAGGTGTGGTTGTTAATAACTGTGAGTTTTCTGTCCTTTCACTGTTCATCTTTCTTATCTTCTTTTCCTTAGGTAAGTCCCTCTAACATGAAGAAGAGAATCCTAGAAGCAGCAAGAGATAAGGGGACAGTCACCTACAAAGGAGTTCCCATCAGACTGTCAGCGGATTTCTCAAAAGAGACCTTACAGGCAAAAAGGGGCTGGAAAGAAGTATTCCAAGTCATGAAAACCAAATACCTACAACCAAGATTGCTCTATCCAGCAAAGCTTTCATTTAAAATGGAAGAACAGTTAAAGTGCTTCTCAGATAAGATCAAATTCAAGGAGTTCATCATCACCAAGCCATTATTAGACAACCTGATTTTCTGAGTGACTGTATTTTGTAGGCCAAAGAACAGGGCATATAGTTTGACAAATGGACCCACTATTTGGAAGTAAGACTATCCCAGAGCATGGCAGTCATACAGTTGCTAAACTAGTCTAGCCTTTAAAAACAGCAGAACCACAATTCAGGGCTTAAAAAAAAAGGAAGCCAAAGAAAAAAGAAACAAAGAAGAAAAATCAACGAGTAAACATTATTTCTGAACACTGAAGCAACTGTCTTATATTAAATTTGATTCACTTAAACTTAGCAACATTAGGGAGGATTTCATCTGTGCCAAACAGGGGCTGGGTGCTGAGGGAAGAAAAGTGAATAGGACACTGACTTTGTCCAATGTAGGGTAGTTTACCTTTTCACCTGGTGAGCCGCTCTTTCCAAAACCACCAAGCAAACCTCTGGACACCAGATCATAGAGAGTGCTTACAAAGGTCCCTGGTTGTGTGAACACGGGGAGCTCTAGACAAAACAGCTTTAAAGTCAAATTCCAGTGATTGTTGTATAAATTAACTACCCTGAGCTTCAGTTTCCAGATCTGCAAAATGAAGATATCAACAATGCTTCATAGAGATGCTGTGAAAAATTACACCTATGAGATGGATAGGCCAGTTCCCTTCTCCCCATTTCTACAGTTCCACACCCCACTAAACAAATGATTAGCACTGTTGGAAAAAGTCCCTCCCTTTTTCTCAGCAGACTCGGCATTGTCAGTATATAATTTAGATTGTTATTTCAATCAACAACAGTTCCAAGAGCACCACATTTATGTTGAGCATTTGTACAGAGTTAGCCACAGTCTTCATTTGATCACCTTAATTTCCTAAGAACTACCCCTGCAATGTTTTTGTAAAATGCAATTGTTTGAGATAGCTGAAAAAAATTTTTGTGATGTGTCTTTCATATGTCTTAACCTATTTTCTGTCACATTTTTCTTGAGCACATTTAGAAATTTTTTAATTGTCTTGCAAACCTGATTAACTTTTTAGTTTTGCAGGCAATGGCCATTCATTTAAATTGCTGCCAAGGAGTGGGAAATGATAGATATTGACTTGTCATAGAATTCAAATTTTCAAACTCTTAGGAATGGACAGGTTTCTTCACTGCATCATGTGACACCCCAGATGCAAGGCCGATTATTAGTCCAGGTCTCAGAGAAACAGGTGCCAACAAGATGAAATGTCCAAGGATTTTATAAGGGAATACTATGAAGAATGGGGAGAACCAGCTAAGGCTGGGAGCACTGTCAGGCTGTGGTGCAAATCTGACCTTGAGGAAAGGGGGAGCAGAAGTTGAGGGCAATGTCCTGGAGGACTCGGCAATCTAAGGATGTTTCTGAAAGGCCATCAGGGAGTCCTCCAGTCAATGTTGCCCACTGAAGGAGTCCTAGATATCCCAGGAACCACCCTGCTTCAGTATCCATGCTTCTTAGTGTTTCTCCAGTAGCAACCTCTAGAAGCATGGGCTTAGAGGAAAGGCCCACTGTGAAGTGATGATTGCAAAGCCAGCAGCTGGCCCCTGGCCACTCCCACTTGTGGAGTTGAAAGACTGTGAGACACATTCTCACAGCCACGTCACCTACACTGAGAGAAACTCATCACTGTGCAAATATTCACACATTTGTAAATACGCCCTTCTAGGTCACTAGAGTTCCCATGGCTAACACTAGATTTTAATATTACATTACCATAGTCTTCATACTTTTCAATACACGCCTTTGTGTCTTCTCAACTAATTTCAGCAAATACCTGGGAGCCAGGCACTGTGCTGACCCAAGTGGATAAAATACACTAGCTGTCTTGGAGCTCATCCAGCCTGACACAGGGAGGGAGCCAGTATGTAAGGCCACCTAGGTAGGGAGCCAGACTGAGAAGAGATGGGGTCAAACAAAGCAAATGGAGAAGATAAAACCAAGAGTCTCCAGAATGTGGACAAAATTTATTCAGGATATATTCATGAAGTCAAAGGAAAAAGAATGTTGCAGAAAGCATCAACTTGGCAGACAGATGGAGACAACCTAAGCACCTTGAGTTTTAGGCAGGAAAAACACTCTATGGTAGACGGTCCCCCTTATCAGTGGGTGACACTTTCCAGGACTCCCCAGTGGATGCCTGGAACTGAGGATAGTACTGAACCTTATATGTATATGTATATTATATGTTAATATATACAGATAAATATAATGGTTTTCCCTATTCATATATAAACCTTACAGCTTCTCTTTGGCATATCTAAATTGCCAGCATCACAACTCTTACACTTTGAGCCCATTATTAAGTAAAGTAAAGATTACTTGAATACAAGAACTGTGATACCACGACTTTCAATTTGATAAGAGGGCTCTGCTAAGTGGAAGCATCTATAATGTGGATGTGCTGAATGAAGGGAGGATTCATGTCCAGGTGGGATGGGACAGGACAGTGTAGGATTTTATTATGCTACTCAGAACTTCATGCAATTTAAAACTTATGAATTATTTTTAAACAGTTTTGGACCACAGTGGACCATTGATAACTTAAACTGGAAAGTCAAAATGAGTATTGATAAAACTTGGGAACTTAAAGTGTCTTTGCTTAAGTGCCCATAGGGGCAGGAAAAAATTCAGTTCTAGGGCTCATGTTGTGAATCTGCCGTCTAATCATTCATCATTCCAGCCCTTACCCTTTATCTAGTCATTGCTGTTATTTTCACAACAACCCTAATCTTCCAGGGTCTCCTCATCTCTTTTCTTCAGATTCGTCACTATGTAAGAGAAACTACTGAGGCTTAATCCAGTTTAAGAGTCTGTGATTCCACCAGGGAAGATAATATGTTGTTATACAAGGTGTGTCTTGTCATGCTCAGCAACATCCCAAGTCTCCACTGATCATGCATGGAGGTTCAGGAAAAATTCTGTCACACACAAAAAGCTAAGGAATAAGCTTTACTAAAATATAGTATTTTGCCAAGGACCAACGCACAGGTCCCCCCGAACTTTCTGACAGGCAGTATGGGCCCAGGTCATTGTGGAAAGATCCCTCCACAATATGTGTCCCCTTTTTATGGGTTCATCACAAAACATTACTTCCAGAAGGTAAATATACACTGCTTGGAGCCAGAGAGTCTGGGTATAGAGCATCAGTTATTTACAAGAGTAAACCACTTGTTGCAGAATATCAGCCTGAAGATTTTAGGGGCCTGTGGGAATTTGCAATCTCCCTGCAAAGAAAGGAAGCCCCAGTCCCAAAGACAGCAAGCTCAAGGGAATTCCTCCTGCTGGAAAAGTAGAGGTCTCCTGGTATCAGAGAGCTTGTCAATCATGCAACACAAAGTCAACCCCTGTGAGCAGTTTCAGACAAATCTTCTCACTGTACCCCATATCTGTAGCTAAAATATTATACAAATAATAGGAAGCATTAAAAAAGGTGCAGGGCAAGTGAGATGGCTGTTCAAATGGGAAAGAAAGAGCTTCAGCAAGTGAGATTATGAGGCAGGGCTTCATAAAAAAATAGAATTTAGTCAGAGCCTGGAGGGATAGGTAAGGTTTGGGTATATAAAGTGGTAGATACAGGCAACTAAGATGTAAATTGGAGCTAAGTCATAGAGAACAAAGGAGAGAGTTGGAGCATGCATCTTATCAGAACACACGTGCCTGACAAACACCAGAATTATCTCAAGTTTAATAGTGTTACCCAAAATGTTGGGAACCATCTCCTCTTAAAATGTTATTTCAAAACTGAGGGTAAAATGGTTGTTCCCAAAGGAAGGGGTGGGGAATAAGATTGATGTTATCTAAGGGTACAAACTCATAGCAAGTACTAGTAAATATGCCATGGAGAGCTAATGCACAGTATAATGAATATAGGCAATAATACTCTACTATAATTCTGTAATGTGATAAATATCACTACAGTGGCAATTATATCACAATATTATAAACATATGGAAGTTACATGCCATATACCTTCAATTTACACAATGTTATATAACAAATTTATTCAATTTTTAAAATCTCAGAATGAAATTCAGAAATATCATTTCAATCAGGCAAATTATAATATTGGCAATTTATTCAGTGAGCACTTAATGGTATTTGCTTTGCTTTGCTGATAGCTTAATGTTTTGGTCCATTAGAATCCAACATAATTTTTTGGCTTTTTATTCTTCTAGAACCTAAATTTTGCTACTTAGAATAGAAATGCTCGCAATGGAATTCTTTATTTTTCCCAAATATGCTATTCTTTCAGCTCAATTCAGATGTTAGAATTCTGAGTATTTCTTGACATTTGGAGGCAAGCTACCTGTTTGAAGATATTGCAGGATAAGGGACTTCTGGAATAAAACATGAGTCTCTGAACCTGACAAGAAATGTATAACATAAGTACTTTAGCACCAGGGAAAGGGGAGCTGGAGGTGAGAGCAGAGGAGACCTGGTACCCAGCACCATCTTCTTGCTGTATTGCTCCATTGGCTGCCTTAGTCATTTGAGCTGTGACGTAATTCCAAATGGCCCAAAATGTTTTTCTCTTCTTTATATTGTTTGTGTTGAGGTAGACTAGGTGTTAAAGATAAGCCAGGTTTGGAACCAGGTTGAAACCAAGTGTGACTAATTACCAGTCACTCCTGCAAAAAATCTTTTTACCTTTCTGTATGCTAGAGCACATCACTCCCCCTCCCTCTCTATACCTGAGGTCAAGTTCTGCTCTCTCCTACCACATCCACCTCTGAGAAAATGCCTTGAGTGCATAGTAAATCAATTACAGCCATTACACTCCTCTTCCAACCCATAACATGCCATTCCAAAACCTGGGCTGATTGGTGTGTACAGCCATGTTGACTGCTGCTTCCTCTGGGTCTTGTGTCCAGGAGAAAACATGTGTTTTACTGCTAGCCCTGCAACTAGTTCACATTGGGACCAGTGATCCTGGGTGTATATTTCTTAATCTATAATAAAAGGAAGGTGTCAAATATGAGGCATTGGCAACCCTCCCTATTTCCATGTCCATGGCAGACATCATTAATCAATCATGATGCTGAGTTCCAACATGAACTCAGAATTTTCAACCCAGGGTTCCATGTACCCACTATCAACTAAATGGTGTTGGCTTTTGAAATAAAAGTTATTTTCTATCCTAAGACTAAGCTTTCTTCCAAATCTAACAATCTGTTTCTGCATTAAATAATGGCTACATAGCATTAAGAACAGAGAGACAGACAAACTGATTCCAATGAAAATCCATCTTTTTGTAGTTAACATTAAATGAAGACTGATCTAATTTTTGAAACCAGCTTATACCTGTATTTGAAGTAAAATATCTCTAAATTTAATGAAGAAACTTGATGTTCTTCAGGTATAACAATAGAATTTTGTTGATATACTTTGAATATATTCTCAAAGAACTAGATTTAAAAAAAATAACGTCATAGCTCAAATATCCAGTTATATTACCTAAGTCATTTTCTTCTTCCTAATTGTACATTTTACAAAATATAGAGGAATCAGATAAGAACAAATAACTAATGACAAATTTATCTTCAGTGAAATGAATTAAGTAGATCTAGTAGCCTACACACAAATAAGAAAGGGTACTGAAATCTAGGGGTCAGAAACTATCATACCTGGTGGTAGAAGCTTCCAGGATGACAGTCCTCAAAACTTAGGAAAATGATGCCCTAATTGTGTTCTGGCATGTTCAACAGTCTTTGTCAGCTTATGTGTCTCTCTCTGATGCCTGTTAAGTTCCTCAAGACCCTGCTTTATTGATCTCTGAATCCCAAAAGCCCAAGATGTCAAACAGCCAACCATGAATAAATCGCTTTTCAGTGAATCTTCCCATTGCTTGAGACTTCAAGAAGCCAACTTGAAAATATATGAAGGTTTGAGAAGGCAGCATATATACTGTCTGCACACATACCCCTCACTGCTAAGCAATGGAAGAATTCCAAGGTTCTTTCTTTCTCAGAAAACTGTTCCTGCAAAAGTGAGCAAGATCATTGCTTCCAGGCTTGCCTCCATTTTCTAGCAGTCTGATTCAATGTACATCCTCTCCAGTGGGCACTCAATGTACAGAGGTGAGAAAGGGGCTTCTTTGAAGAATCAATAGCTAGATGCTAGAAATGTCCCAATCTTTGGCACTTAGGCAAACTTTTAAACCTAAGATAACAAAACCCCCAAGTAACATGAACATTACAACATCTGGGAACCCTATCAGGGATTTAATCAAGCTTTTCAGAGTTGACCCACACCCTGTTTTCATGAAAATTGCCTACCCAAGAAAGAGGCCAAAGATTTTTCCCTTTCTCCTCCTCCTTCTCCTGCTTCTCTTCTTCTCTTCTTTCTTCTCTGGCTTTTATCACTGCAGAAGTTGATTCTGAGATAGTGAATAAGCCTCATATTTCTAGGCCTGCTAAACATACTGCTATAATCAAATATTTGTGCTTAGGTTAACCACTCTATGTCAAAATAAAGTAAGTGCATTGGACATTCATCATCACAGCTTGAACTGGGGAATTACATGAGGTTGAATTACCCTCTACTTTTGCATCTGAGACCCTGGAGAAGACAACACAACCTGTATAAATTAAAAATATCTTCATATGTTTTATTAAATTTTGAACTGGTAATTCTATACCAGCCCTGTATTTCAATTAACTAATTGTTATTTCTCTGTACTTGTGCCTTGAGATGACTTAAACTAAGAAGTTGCAATCATAAAATTAAAATAAATAACAATATTTTAACAGAGTACTACCCACCTATACATATCAACAACTTTTGTTCATGGCCTTAGGGAAAAATAATGTTCTTTGAACAATAAAAATATTATCATAAAATTACTATAAACTCCTCCTTTATCTCTCTGCTCTACCCTGACATAGTTGGTATGTTTTTCTTTTGTGATTTTTTTAAATTAACTGACAACAGCAGTCAATAAGACAAAGAAAGGGGGTGCAATTGCAGCATAAGTAAGGGATAACAAGGGATCCTCACATCCTGGAAATTCTCAAGGGTCTAAAGATGGAAACTCAAGATCTCAGTGTTCCCAAGGATTTGTAAAACCAACTGATCAAATAAACTCAAAATGTTCACTGAATTTAAAAGAAGAGGAGTGGAGCTCAATTGACAACTAGATCTTACAAAGGCCTTCAGGGTGATAAAGAAATATGACTGAAGAAAAATAGTGTGATTCAATCTAATCCACTTTTAGGCCTATAATGGATTCAGGGTTCATGGACACAGGTATGGGTTAACAGGTATTTATATATGTATGTTTTGATTTTATTTTAAATGACGTTTGAAATATTATGAAGGTAGTTTTAATATTTTGAAAAATTTTACAAATCATAGTATTGAATGTTTTTATTTTTAATTTCTGACTGAGCACTACTCATCCTTGAATTAAAAAAAGATTTGGAATTATCTCAGCTACAATTGCGTGATCAGAAAGATGTCTCTCATTTAAAAATTGAGCACTTGGTGTCTTGATAAGATGACAAATACACCAGGAGGTCTTCTGTGCATCCCCAAGTACTCAAGTCTGACAGCCCTCTTTCCCCACACCATTCAGTGGGCAAGGAGTTACAACTTGGTGATTACTGTGTACAATGGGATCCCTATTTACACAACTGTGAGTTTAGCATCTCATTGTCCACATGCAACAGAACAGCATTTCTGCATGTAGAAAAAGAATCCTTGTGCATTACTGGTAGAAATGCAAATTCGTGCAGCCACTGTGAAAAATAGTAGGGAAGGTCTTCAAAAAATTAAAACTGAAACTGCCTTATTACCCTATGATTTCACTTATGAAATCACATGATTCAAAGGAACCCAATACAGTGGGGGGAAGATGGCAACAGAGTAGGACAGAGCAGATTCCATCTCCCCCTACACATGGGAAAAAAACCTGGCTGATCTATGGAGAAACAGAGCAAACAGCCAACAATTCCCTAGCATATATGAAAATAAGAGACCAGAAATTGTAGTGGACACTGAAAAACCAGACAGTAAGGAGATGGCTGCAGGACAGTAGGGTCTCAGGGACTGGAGCTAATACAGGAACAGAGGTGGCCTTGGCCCACGCCCGGCACCAGGTGGTTCTACCGTGGACTCTGGGATCCCTGGGCCTGCCGCAGGGTCCTTGGAAGAGAGCCGAGTAATCAGCTCCCTCCCTCCCTGGCCAAGCAAGGTTTGGGCAACATCAGGAGAGACCTGGTTGCTTGAGGTTGCAGAGAGGGGAATAGGGACAAAGGGCTATGATCACCCACAGAGTCTGTGGTCACTAGCTTGGGAGAATTGAGATGCACAGTGTTGGGCTCTGACTCCAATAGTCACCAGTCTAGCTGGAGAATTGGGCTGTGTTGGGCAGGCTTGAGTGGAAGGAATTTCTGAAAAAGTAGACTGTTTGGAGGATCCTTCTGTGACAGCTGCTTAGCCCACCCAGCCTGGCAGCGATCCTAAGGTTGGGCAGAAGGCCTTGTGTTCCCCCATAGCACTGGGAAGGATCTGTGCCCAAACCTCTGGGACCCAGGAAGCCTGGCCAGACATGTGTGCCCATACCCCACCCAGTCCAGGGAATGAGTGCTCTGAAGAGGACCTAGATCCCCTGAGTGGGGCACTGGGGAGAGGCACCAGGCTAGCTCTTGGGAGAGTGCTCATGACACTGGCTGAGTACATTGAGAAGGGAGAAAGTCCCTCAGCCTGCTGCAGCCAGCAAGACCAAAAGAATTGGTTTGGCCAGCTGGAAACCAACAAGAGGTGTTTTTTTTTAAGTAATCTTTTATTTTTGAATTTTATTATTGTTTTATCTTTCGATATCTTTTCCCTCTCTTTTCTTCTTTCTTGTTTTATTCCTTCTTCCTTTTTTTCCAAACTTATCACTTCTTCCTCCCTTCTCCTGCTTCCCCCACCCCTGCAAGTGACACAAAAAACTTGGAACTGCAAAAAGACCAGAGTTGGACCCAAAGACGGGGCATCCCAACAGTAGAAACAGAGAGACAAATCTCACTTTGCTATAAGAGAGAAACTACAAGTTACTGCATATTTGTATTATTATTTTTTCATTTTTCTTACATCTTTTATTTCAATAGTATTTTTGTATTCCTCTTCTTTCTGTTTAGTCTTCTTTGCTTGGCTGGTTAGATTGTATCATTTGACAGGTTTCCCCTATTCTCTCATTCATAGTGTATTGTTAATTTACTGTCCTTCACTTCAGTTGTGTTCCATTAGCACACTTACTCAAGATCCTATACTTCCTATTCTTGTTGTCCCAATCTCATGGATTCTGTCATATGATTATTGCTCTAATATTATTGTAAATAATAGCTGTTCTATACTGTAAATACTTCACAACACCCCTCCCATACCGTAACCCACTTCACAGTTTCCTGAACTCTATTACTGTAGTGGTTAACTCTATTTGCTCACACACTACACCTATTTACTATCCTTTACTCTCACCTTACCCCAGAATCTGACATCCCAACAACCTCACTGCTCACTTTCACCCAACTCACAAGCCCTCCCTCCATAACAAGAGTCTTATCTTTTGTCCATCCTTTCTTTTTTTTACCATTTTTAATTGATTATGCCATTACATTTGTTCTACTCCCCCCTCCATTCCCGTACACCCTGCACGCCCCTCCCCCACCATTCCCCCCTTTAGTTCATGAATACGTGTCTCAAGTTCTTTAGATTCTGTATTTCCCCTACTCTTCCCACCCTCCCCCTATCTATTTTCTATCTACTGTCTATGCTACTTATTTTCTGTACATTCTCCCCCCTTCACCTTCTCCCACTCCCCTGTTGCTAATCCTTCACGTGATCTTCATTTCTGTGGTTCACTCCTGATCTAGCTGTCCTTTTAGTTTGCTTTTGTTTTAGGTGTGGTTGTTGATAACTGTGAGTTTGCTGTCCTTTCACTGTTCAACTTTTTATCTTCTTTTTCTTTGGTAAGTCCCTTTAACATTTCATATAATAATGGCTTGGTGATGATGAATACCTTGAATTTGGTCTTATATGAGAAGCACTTTATCTGTCCTTCCATTCTAAATGAAACTTTGCTGGATAGAGCAATCTTGGTTGTAGGTATTTGGTTTTCATGACTTGGAATACCTCTTTCCAGCCCCTTCTTGCCTGTAAGGTCTCTTTTGAGAAATCTGCTGACAGTCTGATGGGAACTCCTTTGTAGGTGACAGTCCCCTTATCTCTTGCTGCTTCTAGGATTCTCCCCTTCATTTTAATCTTGGCTAATGTAATTATGATGTGCCTTAGTGTGTTCCTTCTTGGGTCCAACTTCTTTGGGACTCTCTGAGCTTCCTGGATTTCCTGGAAGCCTATTTCCTCTGCCAGAAGAGGGAAGTTCTCTTTTATTATTTGTTCAAATAAGTTTTCCACTTTTGACTGTTCCTCTTCCCCTTCTGATACCCCTATAATTTGAATGTTGGAACATTTAAAGATGTCCTGGAGGTTCCTAAGCCTCTCCTCCTTGTTTTGAATTCTTGTTTCTTCATATTTTTCTGTTTGGTCATTTTTTCCTTCCTTCTGGTCTACTCCCTTGATTTGAGTTCCAGTCTCCTTTCCATTACTATTGGTTTCCTGTGCATTACCATTCATTTCAATTAGTTTAGCTTTCATATGTTTCTCTAATTTGTGACTAAAATCAACCAGTTCTGTGAGCATCCTGATAACCAGTGTTTTGAACTGTGCATCTGAAAGTTTGGCTATTTCTTCATTGCTTAGATTTATCGGCTCTGGGGTTCTGAGTTGTTCTTGAGCTATTTTTGGTCTGTTTGCACCGTTAAGTATGAGGAGTGGAACCTTAGTTGTTTATCAGGGCAGGGCCACCCAGTTGCTGGTTTGTGACATTGTATGTGGGGGCAGGGTCAGAGAGAGAGCAATGGCCATCCTCCCACCACTTGCCCCGGCCTGTTTATCCGAGAGGAATTTTGTGAGCCTGCTGTCCCTCGCCGTGCGGTCTCAATGCTCGCCTCTTCACTGGTTTATTTGCATGCAAATGCGTGACCTACCACAGACAGCCAGCTGTGCCTCTTCCCTGTGTGCACCCGTAGCTAGCCTGCACCTGTGATCCGCACCTTCGGCTGCTTGAGCACCACTCAGTCGGGGATCTTTTTGGTCATCCCGCTCTGCTGCTGGCTTTGCCCCTCTTACCAGTTTAGCTGAGCATTTTGTTGTTTTTGGACTCTGTGTTGTCAATTTTCTGTGTAGTTTGGTTGTGTTTATTGTTATTAAAAATTTGTTGTTCTTAGATTTGGTTGTGCGCAGATGCAAGGTGTTTCCACCTATGCCTCCATCTTGGTGGAAGTCCCTGTCCATTCTTTCTTAAAAGTGGCTAGTTGGGTTGAAGATTACGGTTAACACCATACATAGCCTAAAGATCTCCTGACTCTTCTCTACCAGCTGCTACTGTAAATATCATAGAATACTCTCCTCCTGTCATAAACAATTTTGCCTCCCCCTCCAACTGATCACAGAAAAAAAAAGTAGGTGGAAGCGGTGAACACCAGGATACCCACTGGAAGAGGAAACCCAGCGACAAAGGAACCACCAACAGATAACAACAGAAGAAGGTGAAGGAGGGAGTAGAAACCACACAAACCTCAATACAAGGCCTATCTAGAAATACAACTAAATGGTGGAGAAACCTACCCAGTCCAAACAACTAAACAAGAGCAAAAGAGAATCCTCAAAATCTTGTACACATGGAAGAACTAGCTTCAGTAAAACCTGCCCTCACCAGTATAACAAATTATAATAGGTGGTGTACAGCGGGACCACCAGTTAACCAGATGGTGAAAAGAAAACAGCAAAAGAAAGATTCAAAAGCAACCAAAACCCAAAGACAAAACAGAGTCAACTTAAAGGAAAGCCAAAGACCAGTAAGCTTGGGAGATCAAGGAGATGACACCACCAAATCCCACAGGTATTCTACCACAGAAGGTCACACCAGAAACCCAGGAAACCAGAATATATAAAGTTAAGAAGCTGAAGCTAACAAGAAGAGTCTCACAAACAATGGGAAGATGAAGAACCAATCCCCAAACTGAAGCAAAGGAAGAAGCCTCAGAAAAAATGCTAGATGAAATACAGGCAAGTCAACTATCAGATATTGAGTTGAAAGCACTGGTTACCAGGAAGTTCAAAGAGCTCACAATGAGCTACCAGAAACTACAGGGGAGCTACAATGAACTCACTGCAAACTGTATCAACATGAAAAAGGAAACAGAAACTATCAGCAACAGCTAAGAGGAAATGAAGAATACAATTTCTGAACTGAAAAACACAGTGGAAGGAATCCAAAGCAGGATCAATGAAGCAGAAGATCGGATCAGTGAGTTGGAGAACAAAGTACAAAAAAACACCCAGAAAGAGCAAGAAAAGAAAAAGAGGCTCAGAAAGAATAAAGAGGGATTAAGAGAAATGCAAGACAATATGAAATGTAATAATATCCTAATTATATGGATACAAGAAGAAGAATAAGAAGAAATAGAAAACCTATTTGAAAAAGTAATGCTGGAAAACTTCCCTAATTTGATGAGAGAAAAGGTCACACAAATCAGAAAACACAGAGAGTCCCAAACAAGAGGAACCCAAAGAGGCCCACTTCAAGACACATCATCATTAAAGTGGCAAAATTTCAAAACAAAGAGAGAATCTTAAAGGCAGCAAGGGAAAAAAGAAAGTAACATACAAGGGAGCCCCAATAAGGTTAGCTCCTGACTTCTCAATGGAAATACTTCAAGCAAGAAGAGAATGGCAAGAAACATTTCAAATAGTGAAGACCAGAAGCCTGCAACCAAGGCTACTTTACCCATCAAGGCTTTCAATTGAGATAGAAGGCCAAATAAAGAGTTTCCAAGACAAAAGTTTAAAAGAATACACCTCCACCAAAGCAGCTCTGCAAGAGATGCTAAAGGGGTTGCTTTAAGAAAAGGAAGGAAAAGAGAGAGACAGGGTGAAACACAGGCACAAAAATGGCAACGAATAAGTACCTATCAATGATAACCTTAAATGTAAATGGATTGAATGCTTCAATCAAAACACATAGTATAGCTCAATGGATGAGAAAGCATACCCACACATATGCTGCCTACAAGAGACCCACCTCAGGACAAAAGATTTATACAGACTGAAAGTGAAGGACTGAAAACAAATTTTCCAAGCAAACGGACACGAGAAAAATGCTAGGTAGAAATATTTATATCAGACAAAATAGACTTCAAAACAAGGGCCATAAATAGAGACCCAGAAGGTCACTTCATGATACTCAAGAGAAGAATTCACCAAGACATAAATGTCGTACATATATATGCACTCAACATAGAAGCACCGAAATATATAAAGAAAATCTTAGAGGACTTCAAGAAAGATATTGACAGCAACACAATTATAATAGGGGATTTTAACACCCCACTGTCAAAAATGGACAGATCTTCCAAACAAAATATCAACAAAGATATTGTGACATTGAACAATGCCCTAGATGAAATGGACTTATCTGATATACATAGAGCCCTTCATCCCAAAGAAGCTAAATACACATTCTTTTCAAATGCACATGGAACATTTTCAAAGATAGACCACATGATAGGACACAAAACGAGCCTCAACAATTCAAAAAATTGAAATCATACCAAGCATTTTCTCTGACCACAAGGGACTGAAGCTAGAAACCAACCTCAAAGGAAAAAACCCAAAACACCCAAAACCATGGAGATTGAATAGCATGCTATTAAACTATGAATGGGTCAAGAATGAAATTGGGAAAGAAATTTAAAAAGTTTCTGGAAACAAATGAAAATGAACTCACGGCAACCCAAAACTTATGGGGGACACTGAGAAGGCAGTCCTGAGGGGAAGTTCATAGCAATACAGGCCTACCTAAAGAAGATAGAAACATTTCAAACAAACAACCTAACCCTACACCTACAAAAACTCGAGGAAAAACAACAAATACAGCCCAGAGCAAGTAGAAGGAAGGAAATAACCAAGACCAGAGCAGAATTAAATGACATAGAGACTAAAAGCACAATTCTAAGCATCAATGAATCCAGGAGCTTATTCTTTGAAAAGATAAACAAAATTGAGAAACCTTTAAGCAGGCTCATCATCAAAAAAAGAGAGAGGACCCAAATAAACACAATCAGATATGAAAGAGAGATTACAACTGACACCACGGAAATACAAAGGATTGTAAGAAATTACCATGAAGAACTGTATGCCAAAAAATTTGAAAACCAAGGTGAAATGGACAGATTTCTAGAAAAACAGAATCTTCCAAAACTCAATGAAGAAGAAGCGGAAAGCCTGAACACACCAATAACAGCAGATGAAATTGAAACAGTAATCAAAAAACTCCCGTCACACAAAAACCCTGGACCAGATGGTTTCACAGGAGAATTCTACAAAGCATTTAAGGAAGAGCTAACCCCTATTCTTCACAGACTATTCCAAAAAATCCAGAAGGATGGAAAACTCCCAAACTCCTTTTATGAAGCCAGCATCATCTTAATTCCAAAACCAGATAGAGACAGAACAAAGAAAGAAAACTTCAGGCCAATATCGCTGATGAACATAGATGCTAAAATCCTCAACCAAATATTGGCAAATCACATCCAACAATATATCAAAACCAAGTAGGATTCATCCCAGGGATGCAAGGATGGTTCAATATTTACAAATCAGTAAATGTAATACATCACATAAACAAAAGCAAAGACAAAAATCACGTGATAATATCAATAGATGTGGAAAAACCTTTTGGTAAGATACAGCATCCATTTACGATAAAAAAAACACTAAGCAAAGTGGGAATAAAGAGAGTATTACTCAATATAATAAAGGTCATATATGAGAGACCTAAAGCAAACATCATACTCAATGGTCAAAAACTAAAATTCTTTCCACTAAGATCAGGAACAAGACAAGGTTCTCCATTTTCACTACTTACATTCAATATAGTACTGGATATTTGGCCACAGCAATCATATAATAAAAGGAAATACAAGGCATTCGAATCAGAATGGAGGAAACA
The DNA here is from genome assembly GCF_021234435.1 of Artibeus jamaicensis. Classification (NCBI taxonomy): domain Eukaryota; kingdom Metazoa; phylum Chordata; class Mammalia; order Chiroptera; family Phyllostomidae; genus Artibeus; species Artibeus jamaicensis. Next base: position 1,293,199 of record NW_026521898.1, on the reverse strand, counting down.
AAACTGTCACTGTTTGCAGATGACATGATAGTGTACATAAAAAATCCGATAGACTTCACCAAAAAAAAACTGCTAGACATAATAAATAAACTTGGCAAAATAGTGGGATACAAAGTCAATATTCAGAAATCAAAGGTATTTTTGTATACCAACAATGAAACATCAGAAGCAGTAATCAAGAAAAAAATCCCATTTGATATAGCAAAAAGAAAAATAAAATACCTAGGAATAAACCTAGCCAAGGAGGTAAAAACCTGTATACAGAAAACTATACAACACTGAAAAAAGAAATCAAGGAAGACACAAATGGAAACATATATCGTGTTCATGGATTTAAAAAATTAACATCATCAAAATGTCCATACTACCCAAAGCAATTTACAGATTCAATGCAATACCTATTCAAGTACCAATGGCATATATCACAGACATAGAACAAACACTTCAAAAATTTATGTGGAACCATAAACAACCCCAAATAGCAACTGCAATTCTGAGAAAGAAGAACAAAGTAGGCGGGATCACAACACGTGATACCAAACTGTACTATAAGGCCACTGTAATCAAAACAGCCTGGTACTGGCATAAAAACAGGCACATAGACCAATGGAATGGAACAGAGAGCTCAGAAATAAACCCAAGTCTCTACGGGCAATTAATATTCAACAAAGGGGGCAGTAACATAAAATGGACTAAAAATAGCCTCTTCAACAAATGGTATTGGGAGAACTGGACAGATACGTGCAAAAAAAATAAAACTCAAGCACCAACTTACTCTATACACCAAAATAAATTCAAGGTGGATAAAAGACTTAAATATAAGCCATGACACCATTAAAGTTCTAGGGAGAACACAGGCAGGAAAATCTCAGATATTTCACGCAGCAACATTTTTACTGATATGTCCCCTAGAGCAAGAGACATAAAGGAAAGAATAAACAAATGGGATCTCATCAAAATAAAAAGCTTCTTCATGGCTAAAGAAAACAATTTTAAAATGAAAAGAGAACCAACCATATGGGAAAACATAATTGCCAGTGATACCTCCGACAAGGGTTTGATCTCCAAAATACACAAATAACTTACACAACTCCACTCTAAGAAGACAAACAACCCAATTAAAAGATGGGAAAAGGACCTGAACAGACACTTCTCCAAGGAGGACATACAGAAGATCCAGAAACACATGAAAAGATGCTCAATATCGCTAGCTATCAGAGAGATGCAAATTAAAACCACAATGAGATACCACTTTACACCAGTCAGAATGGCCATCATAAACAAAGCAACAAACAACAAATGTTGGAGAGGTTGTAGGGAAAAGAGGACCCAAGTTCACTGTTGGTGGGATTGCAGACTGATACAACCACTATGGAAAACAGTATGGAATTTCCTCAGAAAACTAAAAATGGATCTACCTTTTGACACAGCAATTCCACTGCTAGGATTATATCCTAAGAACCCTGAAATCTATGCACCCCAAAGTTCATAGCAGCACAATTTACAATAGTTAAGAGTTAGAAGCAACCTGGGTGCCCATCAGTAAATGAATGGATCAAAAAACTATGGTACTTTTATACAATGGAATTCTATGCAGCAGAAAGAAAGAAGGAGCTCCTACCCTTTGCAACAGCATGGATGCAACTGGAAAGCATTATGCTGAGTGGAATAAGCCAGGCAGTGACAGACAAATACCATATGATCTCACCTTTAACAGGAAGCTAAACAACAAAACAAACAAGCAAGCAAAATATAACCAAAGGCACTGAAATAGAGAACAGGCTGACAGGGACCAGAGGGGAGAGGGGAGGGTATATCAGGGGAAAAGGGGAAGGATTAACAGGAACAAGTATAAAGGACACATGGACAAAAATTAAGGGGAGTGGAAATGGGAGGTAGGTGGGAAGCACTGGGGAGTCACTGGGATGGGAGTGAAAAACAGAAAACTGTACTTGAACAATAATTAAATTTTAAGAGATGAAAAAAAGAACCCAAAGAACCCAATACACTAATTTGAAAGAACATGTACATTCTTATATTCATTGCAGTGTTATTTACAATAGCCAAGATATGAAAGGAAGCAACCCAAATACCCATCAATAGACAAGGGGATTAAATAAGTGACAGTATATATACACACACATATATACACATATATATACATATATACACTGGGACATAAAAATAGAATGAAATTTTACCATTTGTTACTGCATGGATGGACTTAGAGGGTATTATGCTAAGTGAGATAAGTCAGTAAGAAAAAGGCAAATACCATATGATTTCACTTACATATAGAATCTAAAGAACAAAACAAACAAACAAAATTGAAACAGATTCATACACAGAGAGCAGACTGGTAGTCGCCAGAGGGGTAGAGAGGTTGGGGACTATGTAAAAGAGGTGAAAGCATTAAGTACAAATTGGTAGTTACAAAATATTAACAGGATATGAAATATAGCATAGGAAGTATAGTAAAAAATATTGTGATAACTATATATAGTGCCAGGTGGGTACTAGAAATATCAGGGCAAACACTTTATAAAGTATATAATTGTCTAACCACTATGATGTACACCTGAAATTATTACAAAATTATATTGAACATAAAGTATAATTACAAATAAAAGTTCTTTAAAAATATTTCTAATGCTACAAAGTGAATGTCCTACCTGAACTTCCTCCACACCCCTAATCCCAACAATCTCTCTAAGAAGGACCACTTTCAAACACATCCTAAAGACCAACTTCAGGGGCCTCTGCTGTAATGAGGTCCCCCTCCCCAGAACACTCTATATGCCACCCCTCTCAGAACCCTACTCAGTTTATTTAAAATCCAGTGTAGCTATACCACAGGGTGTGAACTTTCAGGTATTTCTATTCTTACCAAAAGCATTGGATGGTTCAACCACCAATTTAACAGAGAAATATGTTAATCACTGAGATGTAGTTAGCAAAATTAAGGTTAAAGGAAACTCTATGATATGATAAACAACAAAGTTTCTCTAACAAATATATTTTTAAAGGAAAAAAGAGAAAGAGATGGAGGTGGGGAAATCTAATAGATTAAAAGACACATATTGGACTTCTGGCCAGGATAGAGGCATAAGTAGACACATTGTGCCTCCTCCCACAACCAAAATAAGGACAACAACAATTTAGAAACAAAGTAACAACCAGAAATGACAGAAAATTGAACTGTATGGAAGTCTGACGATCAAGGAGTTAAAATAGACACATTCATCCAGACTGGTAAGAGGGGTGGAGTTGGGTCATAACAGAAAAAGCAGTGACATTGGGCTCACAAGGCAGCAACTGACAGACCCTGGGCACACAAGGTGGCAGTGGACAGACCCCAAGCACAGGGTGGCAATGGGCAGACCCAGGGAGGTGGCAATTGAGAGCAGGGCACAGAGAGTGAGATGGTTGGCTGTCTGGGTGGTCCCACAATTTCGGGCAGATAAACCAGGTCAAACTGGGGAATGAGATAGACTGTGCAAGTGCAACCCAGGGTCCCAGCGTGGGGAAATAAAGTCTCAAAACACCAATTGAAAACACCTGTGGGGGTTGAGGGGCTGGGAGAAACTCCTGGCCTCACAGGAGAGTTTGTTGCAAAAACCCACAGGGTCCTAGAACATACACGAGTACACCCACATGGGAATCAGCACCAGAAAGGCCCAGTTTTCTTGGGCAAAGTGGTGGAAGGGACTGAAATACTACAGAGAGTGGAGCAAGCACCATTGTTCCTTCTCAGACCCTGCCCCCACATACAGTATCACAACCCAGCAACATGGGTTGCCCCACCCTGGTGAATACCTAAGGCTCCACCCCTCACTACATAACATGCACAACACAATAAAAAAAAAATGGCCCAAACAGAAGAACAGATCAAAGCTCCACAGAAAATACAACTGAGCAATGAAGAGATAGCCAACCTATCAGATGCACAGTTCAAAGCACTGGTGATTAGGATGCTCACAGAATTGGTTCAATTTGGTTGCAATTAGATGAACAAATGAAGGCTATGCTAAATGAAATGAAAGAAAATGCACAGGGAGACAATATGGATGGGAAGAAAACTGGGACTCAGATCAATGAAGTGGACCAGAAGGAAGAAAGAAACCACCAAACAGAACAGAATTAGAAACAGGAATTCAAAAAAATGAGGAGAGATTTAGGAACCTCCAGGACATATTTAAATGTTCCAACATCTGAATTATAGGGGTACCAGAAGGGGAAGAGGAAGAGCAACAAGTGGAATAGTTATTTGTACAAATAATAAAGGACAACTTCCCCAATCTGGCAAAGGAAATAGACTTCCAGGAAGTCCAGGAAGCTCAGAGAGTCCCAAAGAAGGTGGACCCAAGGAAGCACACACCAAGGCACATCATTATTACATTACCCAAGATTAAAATGAAAGAGAGAATTCTAGAAGCTACAAGAGATAAGGAGACAGTCACCTACAAAGAAGTTCCCATCAGACCTGTCAGCTGATTTCTGAAAAGAGATCTGACAGGCAAGAAGGGGCTGGAAAGAAGTATTTGAAGTCATGAAAGGTAAGGACCTACATCCAAGATTGCTCTATCCAGCAAAGCTTTCATTTAGAATGGCAGGGCAGATAACTCTGATCTTCTCATATAAGGTCAAGTTAAAATAGTTCATCATCACCAAGCCTTTATTATATAAAATGTTAAAGTAATTTATCTAAGAAAAAGAAGATAAAAAACATGTATAGTAAAATGACAGCAAACTTACAATTTTTAACAACCACGCCTAAAACAAAAACAAAAACAAACTAAGCAAACAACTAGAACAGGAACAGAACCACAGAAATGGAGATCACATGGAGGGTTAGCAACAGGGGAGTGGGAGGAGGAGGGAAGGGGGAAAATATACAGAAAATAAGTAGCATAGATAGTAGGTAGAAAATAGGCAGGGGTAAGGGAAGAATAGTATGGGAAATGTAGAAATTAAAGAACTTACAACCCATGGACATGAACTAAAGGGGGGAATGTGGGTGGGAGAGGGTGTGCAGGGTGGAGGGGAATGAAGGAGAGAAAATGGGACAACTGTAATAGCATAATCATTAAAATATATTAAAAATGACACATATTGTTCAAATGTAATTTGTGAGCCTCCTTTGAGCTATGATTCAAACAAACCAAGAGTAGAATAATAGGAAGGCACTGATGAGACAACTAGAAATATGAGCAATGACAGGATATTGGATGATAATGAAGAATCATTGTTAATGTTGTTGACATGTGATAATAGATTTATATCTTTACATTTATGAGTTTTTATCTTTTAGAAATCTAATCAGAAACCTTTATGAATGAAAATATACAAGGCCTGGGATTTGTTCAAAATGGTAATACAAGGCAGAGTAGAGTGTATGGGGGTAAAATTGAAGTACGGTTAACCATGCTTTGATATTATTGAAGGTGAGTGATGGGTACCTGCAGGTTTTCTTTTGTATGTGCTTAGAATTTTCCATATTAAAAGTTAAGAAAAAAAGCACAAAACTTTGGCCAAGTTTCACTGGCACAGTCCTGAGAGAACAAATTTTTTTCTTACCATCCTCTGAACCTCTCAAGCTGGGTGTGACTGATGGAAAGGCTGATGGCAGGTGTGGGCATGAAGTAGGCTGAGAAAGGTCTCAGGAAGTTGGAGTGGCCCCTGATAATGAAACTTGACTACTCTCTACAGAATGCCAAGTTCTCTCTTGAACTCAGATGGAAAACGTGAACAACCTCCTTTGCAATGACCCCAGCTTTGAGGTTCCTGTCATTTTATTGCAGAACTAGGTTCCCACACCCTGGTTTAATTCAAAACATTCATGCACATCTCTTCCCTTTATGAAGAATTAGAGAGATGAATGTTTTAAAAGCAGCCTTTCTCTGTGATTGCATGGGGGGTATTTTGCCTGGAATGTGGGCCTACTGACACATAGGATGCTGGAAGCAGATGCAACTGAGCAGAGCTTAGGACTTTGCCCAGGAGTGAGGACATGGTTGGAATATTTACTTTGAAAAGTAGCCTTTGTAAGTGGGAAATGATTAATTCACCATGAGGAATTTTATACTCTACAGGATAATACTGTCGGGACAAAAAGGGCCTCTTTGAGAAAACCAGATTGAAAAGGTCTCCATTGGTTCCTTTGGAGACTCACTTGACTGTGTGCCTTCATAGAGCAAAGAGGCAGGCAGCATGGAGACAGGGTATGGAAGAAGAAAGAAAATCCTTTTGGCTCTTTGACAAAGTGGTAATAATCAAAAGACAATATCAAGAAAGTTAAAAGACAACCAATGGAATGTGAAAAAGTATTTGGAAAACACTATCTGATAAGTGTTTAGTTTACATAATATCCAGAATATGTAAAGAACTCCTACAATTTAACAAGACAAACAATTCAACTTAAAAAATAACAAAAGACTTAAATAGGTATTTTTCCAAAAAAGATATACAAATGCCAACAAGCACATGAAAAAGTGCTTGCTATTATTAGTCATTAGGGAAATGAAAACCACGGTAGGATACCACCTCATACCCAACAGAACGGCTTTGATGATAATTTTTAAATAGAAAATATGCATTGGCAAGCATGTGGATAATTAGAATTCTCTTATATTGCTAATGAATATGGAAAGCAGTTATTATTATTCATAATAGCCAAAAAGTTCATAATGTAATATATCACAAACCATTGTACTATACACTTCGAAAGGGTGAATTTTAGGATATATAAATTATATCTTAATAAAACTGCAAAAAATGCATGCACACACATACACACACTAGTTGTGACTCTTCCCTCAAGGCGATGGTCACCACAGCTGTGGCCACACAAGACAAATCCATCAATGCCCAGTGTTGTATGTCATGGCCTCAGCCCCAGAGTGCTGTCTCCAGGCACTTCCACCATCTCTGTCAGCCAGAGTTCACCTGTGCTTTTCCTGTTCATGCTGACAGACCTTGACAACAGGTGTAATGTTGTGTCTTCACATTTTCCAACGTTTGAGGTGAAAGGACCATTCTATCTTCTACTCAACCCCACAGCTAAGGATGTAGAAAACACAGTTTGTGACCCTCTCAGTGAACTGGGACAATCAAGATACTCTTTCCTCATTAAACAAGATTCAGCAACTGATGACAGCAGATACTCACAAAAATATGATTTTGGATAAGGTTGAGGCCCTGGTCCTCCTTGGGCAGTGCAGACTGAACCCCACTGTGAAAGAGACTGTCACCTTCCCCTTAGTGAAGCACAGCTGTGTCATGTCCAAAACTCTAGCTGCCATCCCCCTGCCTTCTCTCCCTCCTCCAGCTATAATACCCTGGCTGCTCCTCCCTGAACTGGCACTGTGTCTCCTATGCCTCAGGACAATGCAAGAGTTTTTCCACATCAAGTCATCTCTTCCTTCTACCCTGGCCAATTCCTACTTTGTGTCTGGGTCTCAGTCCACTGTTGCCTCATCTTTGAACCCATTCCAGAGCTTACATAGAACTTGTATTGTCTTCATTCTTCTCTCTCTGAATTACGAAGTAGTTGAAGACAGGAGTATATGTGTTTATCTCTGTATCCCTTTTATTTGGCACAGGGGCTGGCACATATGGGTAAGCTGTCATATGTTTGTTGAATGAATAAATAAGTGGATGACATTACCACTGCATTGAATAACCCAGGAACAACTCTCACATTTAAGATGGGGGGGGGTTGCATCCCTATGAACTGTGATATAAGTGGGCCCTGGAGCTGAGTAGCTGGAGGAGCTTGAATGAATACCATCTACATTCCTATGGCTTTAGCATTTCCCCGAAGTAGGCTCATAACCTCCTCAAGGCAGTACAAGGGTGTATTTTTCCCTAATTTTCAGATGAAGTCACTTGGCCAAAACTCTGAAAAATGTTTGTTCATAAGTAACCACTGGTCAGCCTTGGTCATACCCATCTCTGAATTCTACTTTGGAGATTATACTCTGGTACTCCAGGAGTCTCAGGAAGGATTCCCTTTCTCACTGTGTGTATGTGTGTGTGCTGGGGGGCTGGAGGCTAGAGGCTGGGGGAGCCACGGGGCTGAGAAAGAGACACTCTGATTCTCTTTCCTCCATTATCACACCAGCCACTCAAAATTGCCTAATTTATGATTTCAGTCAAAACCAAAAAAATAAATTAACCTTTTAATTTTCTATTTTCCAAATATTACTTTTTATATGGAAAGCAATAACAGTTGCTGTGGTCTCATTATTTCTCTGAAATAATCTAGATTTCATTTTCATAGCATATGAAGTTTATGTCAACAGCTCCCCCCTCCAAATCAAAGAAGCTTAACAATAGTGATGGGTCAACACTCATTTCTACTGCATATTTCTATTCAAATCTGCATTTTTCTCTAAAATTTCCAAATGCATGTTAGAGTCTTTGGCTAACTTCAATTGCGCCCCGTTGTACTAATATGGAAACTATAATCAACTGAACATTTATTGTTTTCTTTTTAGTAAATGAGTATGTGCTGGAAATTTTTTTACTACATAATAAAACCAACATAAAATAAATTTGCTCCAGCATTTCCTCACTCTTTAAAACTACCATGCCTCCTCTGCTCATGATAGCGTTTTGTTGGCATCCTGCCCAGGCTTTAACTAGGTTATCAGCCGGGAGATGGCAGTAGCCAGTAGCCTCCAGCCTCCAGCCTCCACGCTGGTGCTGAGCCTGGGTGTCCTGCTAACTGTCTATGGGGGATCCCCACAGCATGGGAGGGGACTGTGATAAATTTGTACCCCAAGGGGCTTGGCCACTGTGGACATCACTTTTATAGACTCTGGTGGTTTCTAACCCTATGTTTTTTATTACATTCCTTTGCAATTCTAGCACATGTTTTTGTCAAGAGTCTTAATAAAGTTTGAACTGCTAAATGAACTTTATGGAAATTGGTCACAGAAGAAGCCTTTTAGAAAACCAAAGGCTAACCTGCCCCATGGGTACCTTTCACAGTAAATGTAGTGACAAAATAAACCTGACAATGTGGGCGAATAAGGATGACTTTGCAACTCATTCCTTATGAGTTTTCTGAGAGACTACCCTCCACACACAATTAGTTTCTATTTACCATAATTTATTTAAAAATGTTTGGCTGCATAGCCCAAATTATGAAGATGGTTTAAGGACATTTATCTTTTAAGAGAAGGAACTCAAGGGTTTTTTTTGTTGTTGTTTGTTTGTTTGTTTGGGAGGATTTTTTCATGTTGAAAAAGTAAATTAGAGATTTGCTAGGGTTCTTTGGTCTATAAAAGAAAAATAGCGTATCTGAGATACTATTAGCTTATCTCTGTTATTGTTTAGTTATACTAAAAATCATTCCATGCTGTTAAGCATATTATTTTTGGCCACAAAGCTACCTTAATCAACAGTATCTACATGAACCAGTAAAAATTCTAAACTTGTTCTAGACCTGCCTGGAGTACAATAGTTTATCCTCCACTTCACATATCTGTGTTAATGGAAGAAAAACTCACAACAGACCAAAACCAACCACTCACTTGTTTAGGGTGTGACTTCAAACATTTTCATAAATAAACCAGACTCTAAAACCAAGTGTCTTGGTAGCCTTAGCCAGGTACCTGAGTACCCACCTCCCAAGTTCCTCTACAACAATAGGTTCCTTTACTTAACATCTCTGAAAATTAATTTCGGCATGAAAACTTAGAAGTTTAGAAACATAATTAAGTTATTAACAACACTGTAGCTAGTTGAAATAAAATATTTGACCAATGACATTAGACAAGTCACTACAAACTTATAAAGTATAAAACTAAGAAGTTGAACTAGATGATCTTAAAACTTCCTCACACTTTCAACACCAGGATGTCTAAAACAAGGTGAGAATTCTAGGCTGAGCTGACAGGTGGGCCAAAGCAATGCTCATATTGGATAGAAGGCTCTGCTAACAGGGCACTTGCACTGTGGAATAAACAGACACCTCACCATTCCAGGTGGGCTGCAACAGAAGCACTTGACACCAAGGTCCATCCCTCAGCTCCAAAGCAAACTGAAGCTCGCAAAACCTATAGTTACAGTTGGCACACAAGTCCAGTTTCATTTTTAGTTTTTTAAGGACTGCATCTAATTTTAATTTTTTTATTGCCTGTCAAAATTTACTCCAATGCAAATATGATCGAAGGAAGGAAAATATAATCAAAGTAAAGGAACTTAGGTGCTTTGCAATGGTATCATAATGAAATACTCAAGATGGTTTAGAGATCTGTTTTTATTTATCATCTAAGTCAGAACATACTTCCTCAAATTATTCTTGCAGTTTTTTAAAAAAAAAATGAGGCTTAATTACAATCACTCACTTGCATCCTGATACTTAACACCTGTGCTTTAAACAGCAACAGAATCTGCTTCTGATTGGTATAATCTTTAACTGGCCTGGTCTTCCTGTCATCACAAAGGCACACATTTCCCTGTAATGAACAGTGGAGGGTGCTGTTGTATTTGATGTGTTTCCACAGTACTAGCTTTCAGGAAATTTTTTCTAAGGGGAAAAAATTCTTTCCCATAGTAATATAAACATAATGTGTGATAATAAAAATAATAACTACTTCAACATATTTTCCCTAGAAGTTGTTTTCTTTTTCAGTGTAAATGTGGGGTTCTTAGTTATAAGATACAGAGATAAATGGATAGACTTTAGAAAAGGGTAGAGGTATTAAAAAATATTTTCGGTGAACATAGACTTCCCAGACTTTATAAAATGACAATATTTTTACTATTATATCTAGTAGTTTCTTTGCATGTCATTGTTCAGGATACAATAATAGTAAATACAGTGAACAGCAAGATTAACATCTGGCCACAATCTCCCTGTGTCATACATCATGCTCCCTAACTGAGTTTTACAGGGCATGAGCCTGGCAAGAATGATAGAAAGACACTTTTAAACTGAGTTGCGACAGCTAAATATTATTTTTCAACCACTGCTAGGCATTCCACCATTCCCCTCCCCAATGCCTGAACTCCAAAGATTCAATTTTATACTCGCCTTTTTTTCACAGTAAACTTCAGCTTCTACATGACAATACATTTTGTGTTGCTTCTCACTAATCAGTGTCACATAAGTAACTTAATACATCTATTTCACAAACATAAGCATGTTTATAGCATGCTCAAAAGACTCCGGAACTGCAAGGAAGGAAACTTGGCTTTTAGTTTAAGCAGTTTTCATAAATCTATAGGTCTAGGATGTTTGCCAGGTAAAATACAGGACACACAGGAAATATGAATTTCAGATAAACAGCAGATAACTTTTTTAGTTTACGTACATCTCATGAAATATTTGAAATGTACTCATGCTAAAAATTATGTATTGTTTATCTTAAATTCAAATTTAACTGTGTTTTCTATTATTTTATTTACTAAATCTGACTCCTAGATACTAGGGGTACCTAGTATTTAGGGGCACCTAAATTCAAAATGACTATATTACTAATATATGGTCACTGTGAAACTTCAGTTTTAAAATTCTATTTGTCTATTTGCATGAAAATATAAAGAAAAGTCTATGAACTTACAAACATTTAAATACTTGCCAGGTCTACAGAGTTTGGAGAAGATATGAGATAGTCTTTGTTTCCTCTCCTTACCTATTCTGCTGCTGAAAGCTGAACAGAGATAATTGGGCTGATTTGGTATTCTGTTTGATGGAAAACTCTGATTAGGAAATCTCCGCTTAGGAAATAATGTTCCTCTGAAGTCAGGTTGACATCTATCAACAGGATTCAGCCCAAGGCCCACCGAATTAGAACCATTGCTCTTCTGCCAAACCTGGGTCAGAACATCCAGCCCACCCAGTATAATCTGGATTTGGCATCTGTTACTCATTAACTCTGCTTCCATCTTGGTCATCTGAGCAGAATATCTAGCTCTAGCTGCTTCCTGGGTTTTTATTCCAGAAACAAAACTAAGCAGGTGTTTTGGAATGCTGAGCAAATGGGGATGCCTACATTGGGAAGGGATAATGAGCCAGGCTGTTTAGGGCTCCCCCACAGCCGAGTTAGGCATTTGGGGGAGTTCCATCTTTCAGACAATGGGAAGCAAAAAGAAAAAAGGCAATCTAAAATGCATACCACTCCCTCTGCTGCTAACCATCACTACTGCCTTAGAAACCCACTTAATACCAGAGAAGTAACTCAGGGGCTGACCAGAGTAAAACCTAACTGCAGCTGCAGCTGCTAAGCAGCAGAAGTGAAGCACAAATTGAAGAGCTAGGACCCACTGTGTAATGATGATTCTTGCATTCCCTGAAAGAGCACCAGGCAATTAACTGCTGATTAAGCACAACAAGTTCATTTGAGCTCATTGGCATAAGAGAGAACATCACCTTGACAGAATCTTAGCAGGGTCTCTGAGGTAAAGTCAGAAGAGAAACTTTATAGGGGTTTGGACTCTAGACTCAAGTCCTTTAAGGCAGGTCCTCAAAGCAAAGAACTGAAACTGATAGGAATGGGGCAAATGTGTAACATACTAGTTTAGGATTGAGGGGCAGAGTGAAATGAATGTCCAAAAGTGAGTCTTGATAAGCAAACTGTTGCTTTAAAAAGTGAGATGTTTATCCAGGTGAACAGATTATTTTCTTCAATAAATTGATGATAACAATTTCCAGAGGTAAAAAAGTGAAGTTAATTTTTTATTTACAGCTTTACCTTTCCTGGGTGTTTCTCTGGTACAAAGAACCAAATCATATAGACATAGGCCATCTCAGATCTATCTTCACACAGCAACTTTTAGTTTTTATTGAGCCGTGATATAAAATTAATAATTAATGAGCACCTACTATGTGTTAAGTACTTCCTATATGTTTTTGTATATGAAAGTAGGTATTGGTATACCTGTTTATTGACAAGGAAATAAGTCAAAAAGATATAAAGTAATTTGCAAAATCCTTCTGGACTGATAATTATCTAGAAGGAAAAGATATCAAAGCAATTTTTTAAATTTGTTTTTAGAGAGAGAGAGAAGGGGTGAAAAAGAGAGAGAGAAAAACATCATTGTGAGAAACATCGATTGGTTGCCTCTCATGCTTTGCCTTAACTGAGGACTGAACCTGCAACCAAGGCATGCACCCTGACCAGGAATCAAACCAGCAATCTTTCATTTTGCAGGATGACACCCAAACAACTGAGCCACACTGGTCAGGAATCAAAACAATTTTTATCTGACTTGAACAGAAACTGAGGCAAGTTTGAAGATTTTGGCTAAAGTCTGCAGCCATCCAGAATAATTCCTGGATACTGTTGAAAAAGGTAAAGGTTATTTCCACTGATCTTTATTTAGAGCCCCATCAGATTAAGAAAATCACAGTCCACACTGGAGAGAAGTCTGACCCATTCTTCTAACAGGCTAAGTCGATGTGTACTTTACCCAGCTGCTAGATGAATGCCACTGATACCTTAATACCTAGAACCTCAAACCCAGCTCTGTACTCATACCATGTCCTCTCCCCAGCAAGGACTTCCCTGGAGTTTGAGAAGTGATCAGGGTACTTTCCTAAGGAATTCAATGGGCTAAGCGCTGTTGCAACTTTTATTTCTTAGTGTAATCCCTCAAAAACATGGCCTAACTCATGATAAATCCCAAATTTTCTAAGTAGGACATGAAATTATATCTCAGTGACTTCCTTTGACCCGCAAGAAAAATGCAAAGCTGGCCTTACTTGGTTTATCTTTGTGTTAATCATGAAAGAGGAGTATGTTTAAAACACTGAGCAGAATAATGCCATTTTTCAACTTTTTTCTCACAATGTTAGATTTCTCTTGAACTACAGTATTTGTTTAAATCACCAACTCCAGTGACCTTGCTCTCTATATTTATTATGCTTTGGATAAAATAATATTGTAGGAGTTCCTATTTTTTAAATTCCATGCTACTATAAAGTATACACTACATCTATCACTATTTTACCAATCTGTTCATGACATTGAAATCATAAATGGGTTAGCTTTCAAACCTTCTCCTTCGGAGCAAAATAAGATAAACTATTTTTCATTTACCTTGGAAAGTGTTAGTTTCTTCATTTTAAGTATACATCTCAGACTTATGTTTTCATTTTAATAGAATTTTTTGTTTTTCTTATGCCTTGCCTGGACAATCCTTTCTCAAAAACAGAACTGCTTTTGGACAAATGCTGATAGCACAAAATTAAAAGGGGATATAGTTCTCAAACACAAAAGGGAAGATTTTCCTTACCTCTCAATCATAACAGCAGAAAAAAAGAACAAGAAGCTTTAATATCCTTCGACATGATACTATAATAAAGATGACAACTTCACTTTTTACTGATTAAACCATATATATATATATATATATATTATTGTGTTATGCCAAATAGTGCCTAGAATAAATGATCTAGAATATGCCATCTTTTTTTCTAAAATATTATATTGGTTTTATTCATTTTAAGAGAGTAAACCTATTTGCGTAACTAATGTACCAATGTGAACACAGATGTGAATATATTTGTAAACTGTTAGTAACACTAAAGCTAGTTGAAATAAAAAGTTATATTTTGCCCAAGATTGGCAAACAATAAGAACAATTGATTTACAGAAGTACCTTCTTATCCAAGGTTTCAGTTACCTATGGACAACTGTAGTCTGAAAATATGAAATAGGAAATTCCAGAAATAAACAATTTATAAATTTGAAATTGCATACCATTCTAAATAGCATGATGAACTTTCTTACCCTGTGCTCCATCCAGCCCAGGACATGTGTATCCATGATACCATTCATCATTTTACAGCTATCTAGATTATCACATCACTTATTAGAATGAGAGAGAGAGAGAGACCTCATTCACATAACTTTTATTATAGTATACTGCTGTTTTGTTTTATTATTAACTATTATTATAAATCTCTTACTGTGACTAATTCATAAATTACATTTATTCATTCACACACACACATATGGTTCAGTATTATCTGCAGTTTCAGGCATCCCTTGGGGTTCTGGAAATGTACCTCTAGCAGATAAGTGGGGACTACTATACCTATCATTTCTACCTGTCCATCCAGTAGGGCATCTTTATGAGTAAATGGAGTCATAGACTATGAAACTAAGTAGTAACCAAATAGCAAATTATCAAAATGTGATCATATTTTTGTTTCTTGGCCTTTTTTTATTATCACTTCTCTAAGGAGTCTTTTTAGACATTTTCTCCTAATTAACCCTCCATGAAATTTTAAAACCACTGATACAGTATTTATGGATTGTACAATGCCTATATATCTGTGACATATATAAAAAGAAAAAAAACTGCATCCCCCCCATAACCAATTTTCACTTATTTGGAGGTAATATTACCTCTGTTGAATTTTAAATTTTTTAAAATTTAGAAAAATATAGCAGCCCTCAAATTCCCACTTGGAAAGAAGAAAGTGTGTTACAGTTTGTGGGGGAAAAAAACATAATGTTGAGTAACAATGATTATGAATCACTGTGTGCGTGTATAGACAATTCCATTCTTTGATTAAGCATGCAATAAGCAAACCAACAGCCTAATTTTGGCAATCCAAACATGAGTTAACAGTTCTTCCTTAAAAAAACAACTTGCCCATGTTTAAATTACAACTTTAAAGTGCCCTTAAAGGAATGGAGATATGGTGTCGTGTGCCAATCAGCATCTGCTTTGAATTTAATTATTTCAACCATTTTAAGGTTAAATATTGGTTCCCCAATAAGAGATAGACATGCTTGTAACTCTTCAAACCAGTAACTTCCTCCATTCATTTGTCTCTCCAGCCAGCCTTAAACCTCAGATACCACTTGCTTTAGGAGTTCCCTTTAACATCCTAATGCAGTGGGAGCTCTTGCAGCTTTCGTAAGCACATGGTTCACTGAAAAGCAGCGTTGCACTAGCACGTCATTTATTTCTGAAATGCTGGCAAAATTGAACAAGGCTCTAACTCCACAAGGGGCCACATTTTTCTTTGGGAAAACTGTCAACACAGGTAAAATGGCTGTGTGTAAATTGAGAGAAATTAGCTATTGAGTCAAATTTCCATAGTTCAGGGATGATATTTATTGACATAAACATATTCTAACATAGTAAAAAGTAGTGTTTCCAAAATGGCATTCAGGGACACTGATGATAGCATATCTGATCTGTTATCTGTCTGAGAATGACAGGGAGAAAGCACCTTATTTCTAACTACTTGGCTCTTCCCTCTCTTGTTAATGAGGGTATGGGCTTTAACAATTAAACAGTGGGAAGAAGGTCAGCACATATGGAAGTGTGAGGCTAGATCATGGCCAACAAAAAGGAGACTGATGTCTAACATTATCCCAGAGGCTTGCCTTTCTAAGCTCACAGGATAGCCTGCGCCTTTTTTGTGATTTAATAGCTGCAAAGAGTATGGATATTGTGAAAGATAATTGTGAGGGCATAAGTATTGTAAGTCTGGGAAAAATCAGTGGGAGAAGACTCTTTTAGCTAGGAAAGAAAGTAGATCTTTCCAAAATTTTTACTCGTTTGTCCAGATGTTAAACTTAGTTATTGTCTATGAAAAAGACGGGGCTTGCTTTGTGTTAACAGATGAGGTGTAGAGGAGGGGTATAGATCTAAGACAAAGACAACAGAAAAGATTAAATGCTTAGAACTAGAGCAAACGTAAAAGTATATAGTAAGAGAGATTAAAATGTACTTCAGGCAACCAGGCCATCTTGGGGGTAAATTGTTTGTTTAGATTAGCATTTCCCAAAGTATATTCCCTGGACCACAAGTGAACTAAATTTAGAAATGCATATTCATCTCTTACTTGCTGTTTTATAACTCCTATTTTCTATATTACATTCTTTAATAAGCCCTACAGTGTGGGATATTTAACTGTTAATTGAAAGAGACTGTCCATGGTAAATGTCAATTGTGTTGTAAGCTGGCTTGTACCAGCTCGTGAGAGCTGATTCTTAAATTTTCAGGAATTTTTAAATAGGTTTTTTAAAAATATTTTATTTATTTATCTTTAGAGGGGAAGGAAATGAGAGAGGGAGAGAAATATCAATGTATGGTTGCCTCTCGTGAGTCCCCTGCTGGGAACTGGCCTGCAACCCAGGCATGTGCCCCTACTGGGAATCGAACCTCAATCGTGGGGTTCACAGGCCCGTGCTCAGTCCACTGAGCTACACCAGCCAGGGCAGAATTTTTAAAAAGCTCTTTAAAAGAGCCATTGTTAATAAAAATTATATACACTTAAAATTAAATACATTACAATAAAAACAAAATAAGCCCATCCTGTTAGTTTTTTTATTTCAGTTATATTTTTCAGCTTTATCTTTCCATTTGTTTCAAGTGTGTTCACAATTGCTTTTCAAACATTTTAATAATAGCTTTCTAATATCTGTCATGTAATTCCAACATCTGGGTGTCATTTTATTAGTGTCTATTTATTGCTTTTTGCCATCAGAGTTGAGATTTTTCTAATTCTTTCCATGCCACATAACATTGGGTTATATTCGAGGCATTTTGACTATTATGCTGTAAGACTCTGGGTCTTATTTAAATATATGGAAAATGTTGGTATTTTTGTTTTAGCAGACAACTAACCTGGGTAAGCTCAAGCTGCAAATTTCAACCAACCATCTTCAGTCTGTGATTTTAAGGTCAGTTCAATTTTTTAAATCTTTGCAGTGTTGGACCTGCCCTTTATATGTACTACATAGTGAGTAGTCTGGAACCTGGATGTTGATCTATCTGTTAATTCAGGTACCAAAGTTCTTCATGGGCTAATTAGAATAGGATGATGAATTGTGCTGCTGGGATTGAGCCCAGGATTTCACAAACTTTGTGAGGTTGCTTTCCTAAACTTCTGTCTCTGTGTGTCCTTTTGAGTACTTCCCACTTCCTGGGTCCACATTTTTGTCATCATTTGGAAAGCTGGGACTTTAGTTTCCCATTCTGCTGAGCTTCTCTGCAGCTAACACCCACATCCCAGACAGACAATGAAAGCACTGAAGGGAAAAGCACTGTCATCTTCCTGCCAGTTCAGTGGTACTTTAAATTCTGGTCTTTTTATTCAGTCCGCCTTCCACTACCTACTCTCAGGGCCCTGGATTTGCTGATCCACATGCTTTTTCCAGGCTCTATAACCACATTTGGTGGGAGAGGCACCTGCAGTTCATCAGGACCCTACCTGTGCTCTGCCCACGCACCTGCATTCTGCCCTTTGAGAGAAGCACCCATTAATTCTTTGTCTCTCTTCAGGAGAAATATCAGGGTTTTTTTTTAATGATTTCCTATACCTTATTATTTTTGGAGTCCCCTTCCTCTAACTCACTTGCCTCTATATTTCCCAAATATCTTTCTTAAAGTGTGTTGCTTATAATATGGAGCTCTTATCTTCCTTGATCTGGATACTGTAAATGTATTTTTGCAGTTTAAGGGTGATAGTTTATTCAGTAAATGTATTTCTTATTGGCTTAGACTAAATCTTTGGAAATCCCAGGCCACTGCATATGTATAATGTCAGTTCTTTACTACACTGTTGCCAATGGCCCTTTTTATCCAAATGCAGGAATTTAGAACTATTAATATTATATTTTACTTTACTGACTCTAGTTTGCCATCCTTGCCTATTAAAGTATTTTGGAATTCTAATCCATCCTAGTCTTATATAGAACTGAGTTTTATTATGTTCTGAGAAGCTTGGTTAAAGTACAAAGATTTTCAGAAGTGAAGGTCCATCTCTGAATTCTGACTTCAGTTGCAAATGTCCTTCCCCCAGCATATCTTATTAGCTTTTTCTGAAAATATATATCTCCATCTGTGGAAGGATTTAAATTATTTCCTGTGGACCTACTCTGCTCCCTGAAAAGCAGTGGCTATGTCTAGAAACCTGTTTCTACATGTTAAGTGTTTAAGTAGATTCTTGATGTAAGAGCAGATGGATACCCTAGAGTGAATGAGTGTTCCGGCCAACCTGTTCTAGAGGACTTTGTATTTTAGGAATAGCAGGATGGCTTTTCCTCACACAATATGAGTTAAATTGCTACTGAGAGAAAAGAATAGAAGAGAAAGGGCGTGAAGAGAAATAGTAAAGGGAGATGAAGAAGGAGAAGCAGGGGAGAGAAGGAGACAAAACTAGGCCCAGAAAGAAGGAAGCTTTTAGTCCATCAGAGCCCATCCCTGTTCACATTTGCCTGGGCTCTTGGTGGATCCTCATCTATACACACCCCTTGACAAAAGCTAGAGTAAGAACACACAGACATACAGCATAATAAATATTGTCTTATCATGTTAACATATCTTTGGAAAGAGCTCAAAAAATTCCATTGTCAGAGATAGTGAACTGGGCATAATTGTGTTTTTTTCCCAGAATACACATTTAGAATATAGAGGAGAAATATATGGTCCGAAGAACCAGAGTCTAGTAAAAGAGAAAAGTGAATCCTGGAGAGAATTGAGGAAAACATTTTTTATGAAAAACTTCAAACATATTCTAAAAACAGAATAATGTAATAAACCTCCATGTGCTCAACACACAGCTTCAATTAACTAAGAACCAAGTTGGTTTCACCTACAGCCTCATCCATATCCCCTCCATCACCTCACCCCACTGGATCATTTTGAAGAAAATCCAAGATCTTATACCATTTTCTTTATAATTCTTCAATATGTAGGGAGAAGGTATTTATACCAGGATAAATTCTGCAGATAAAAGCTGCATAAAAAGTCCAAGGAAAAGTAAAATTTGAGAACATCAGTAAAGCCACTGAAGAAAAATGCAAAGAGCCAAGTGAGGAAGGAATTCATTCCTAGGAATTATTCTCAGATTTTGATAATATTTTACATTTTATATAAGAGAAGTTCCCATTACCACATTTTTTCTAATCAAAAACTACAGTCAAAAGCAGTTAAGTGGAGAAACAAAACTGATATTCACAGGGAGGGTTAAACTCTGTATGGTTAAACATAAAAGAAACATATCTGAGCTGCATTGGTCCATGGTGACAATACTTTTTAAAATATATAGGCCATGACCATATTTTTAAAGTTTATATTTATTTTGCTTTGTTCCACGAGATGTAAACTGGGATATTTAGTTATAAAACACCATTTTATTGCTTCTGGGTAATTCCCCAAGAGAGGAAAATAACATTTCTTTCCCCTTGACAAGTGATAAATGTTTAATGAAACATCTAGACCTTTTCTCTTAAAGGTTAAGCATAACTTTTTAGAATATTTTCATATGCATCTGATTTCTTTTTTTAAATTAATTTTATTTAGTTATTTTTCAAGTACAGTTTTTTGTCTATTTTTCCCATCCCAGCCTCCCCCACCCCTTGCTCCCCACCTCCCTCCCATTTCCACCCCCCTTAGTTCTCGTCCCTGTGTCCTTCCTATTTGTTCCTCCAAATCTCTCCCCCTTTTTCCCCTTAACTTCCCTTCCTTCTCCCCTCTGGTCACTGTCCCCTTGTTCTCTATTTCAGTGTCCTTGTTTTGTTTTGTTTTTTTCTGCTTGCATCTGATTTCTTTCACTTGAATTTAGCTAATGAACTAGAGTCCAGATATGAGTGTGGAAAAATGAAACAAACCCTTGTGCCTCTTAAAACAGGACATACTCTTCAGAACAGGGAATTGTCCTGTCAAATGAGAGTTCTGTCATGAGGAAGGAAAACAGGTTGCTGGGGGAAAAATACCCTCTTAGAAACTATGGATAAGGGTTTGGAATATTCAATTTAGCTCAAGTTGCTAGACGCTTGAAAGAAAATGTAGAAATAATTCACACACACACAGAAACACGTTTACACACACATTCCTAAAAGGATTTTAGGCATCAAGTAGATTTTAACCCAACTAGTTCCAAAGAAATATAAACAAACCAGAATGTGTCAGAATAAACAAAGATTTCCAAGCAAAACAGGAAAAATCTTGACAAGGTCCACTTAGGGTTTCCCCAGATTAAACCTTTCTCAAGTACTCCTAGAGCCAGTGAACTACATAGTTGTGCACACCCACTAGCACTCGTCCACTGTCCTATCACCTTCATGGAGTGTGGCTGATAAAAACTATAACCGTGAATATATGCATTGCAAATGTGCACTCCATTCAAAGAACAGCCTTTTCCTTGTCCCCTCCTCCCCTTTTCTGGTGTTATTTGCTGTCTCATTTTTATATCTCTGGTTTCCATTAAGTAAAAGTCAGGAGTAGGAGACTGTAAATTTCTCCATGTTCTACTTGGCTCCAGGGTAGCTAGTCCACATCCCCTACCTCAGGACCTTGACTGCCAAAGCCCACTATTGCAGCCCCAGGTGATGGGTGACCAGGAAGGGGAGGGAAAGGAGTATTTCTTGCCTAGGGCCTGTTAACATGAGTATACTTTCTCTTTCTCTGGTTTGTTTTCTCAGCTGGTGGCATGTGCTCTGCTCCAGCACCACTAGGTCTAGTGGAAAACAGCTTCCTCTGAGATCTAACGGTCCATTTTTAAAAGTGGTTTGGAGCTAAGAAGAAGGGAACTCAGTTAGAGCTCTGTGCCCAGCTTTCCCTGTTTTTCTTAGTACATGGAAATGTGAGCTGTGTAAACAGTTCATATTTCACATTCCACCTGTAGCAAAGTCAGCCAAAGCGGACAAGGGAGGCTCTTTGTACTTTTCTCCACCTCAATTACTGTATTAGTATCTTCCCACCACTCTCTTGATTCCCTCATCACTGTGTTTTTCTACTAAATACACACACACTTTCACTATCCATATGTCATGGGAAAATACGACTTTTTTCAAAATATTTTATCCTTACAATATCCTATGACTTACTGATATCTCCACACTGGGGTTCCCAATCTACATAGCAATTGGAATGCTTTTTACCCAT
This sequence comes from Artibeus jamaicensis, assembly GCF_021234435.1. NCBI lineage: Eukaryota > Metazoa > Chordata > Mammalia > Chiroptera > Phyllostomidae > Artibeus > Artibeus jamaicensis. Next base: position 1,271,332 of record NW_026521898.1, on the reverse strand, counting down.
CATCAGCACTTAAGTGGGGTGGGAGTTGGGGGGCAGTATTCATTTTTTCTCTCTAACCAAACACCATTGAAAGTTGGGCCCTTAAGAACTCAGCTAACAGCTCTCAGTTGGGACCAGAAGAGAAGTAAATCCTTAGAAGTAACCCACCTCCTTTCTATGGGTCTCCTGTAGCTGACTTCTTTCATCCCAGCTTGAAACAGTTCCCAGAGCTTTGGTTGGCAAAGAGTCCCCTGCCTGCCACATAATACACTCAACCAGGTCTCTTTCATCAGCTAGACAGGAAGCAGTTTGGAGGGGAAATAAATGAATGATTGAAAATGACACACACCAGCATCTGCAAAGCCCTTCATTATGTAAGGGACTGGAGAGACAGTTCCACCCTGCTGCAAGGTCTCCAAAATGGAACTTATACTCATACCTACTCAGAGGTAAGAACTCAGTGGCTCTCAAGGATGTCTAGTGGTAAGGTCAAACCCAACCCATTAACCAGTGGCCCTGGCCTCAGGCTAAGCCCAGAGGAAAGGTAGAGGGTGTCAGCAATGCTGAATTCTAATTCCAGGTTACCTCCTTTTAAATGGGAAATGGAAAAGGAGGAAGGGAAAGATTTCTTGTGCTTTACATTCTCAAGGTTCAGTGAAAGCTTGCAAGAAAAGAAAGAAGAAAAAAGGAAATGAAGGGCAAAGGGGAGAAATGATAGAAAAATGGAGGACAGGATGACTTCTCTTGGGACAGTTAGGCCGGTCTCACATGTAGCCATAATACCAGCTTCTAATTTCAAGTTGTCAAGATTCATCTCCCAGAAAAGTAAGAGCTGAAAAGAACATGTAATCTTCTTGAAAAAGACCCCACAGTATCTCCAGATGTTTTGGTTTATTCTGTGGGGAAGGGAAAGGCCTAGATTGAGAGAAGCAAATATGTTCATTCCCTGAAAGGAGGAAGGTCACCAAGTGGGAACAGCTTATTTGCCTTTGGAAGTATTAAATTTCAGCAGAAGAAGCCAGAAATAAGATATCATTTGTTAACTTTGCTAATCCATTAAGTATATGTTGGACAACTGAGCTATTTTTTGGAACTCTTTGCTACGTGTCTTCTAACAAGGAAACAATGTCCTGCTGAGTTTAGGTGTGGTGTGTGCTAAAGTACATAAAACTTTCAGCAGCTTTATATGAAGTTGATTTTTAGTTTAGAGTACAGCACATATTGAATCAGTAGAAGAGAGTGAAACCATGGCTTTCCAAACAGTGTAGATATAGATGTGAACAAAAACCATATCCATTCTTTGTATCCTTTCATGCTGTGACTTCTGACCAACCTCACTGTCCTTAGCAAGCATATCAAAGCTTTCTAGGTGATTATCTGCATCCCTTAAAATATAGCTATAAATATTTTTGTGAGTAACATCTGAAGTGGCATGACAATTGAGATAAATATCAAACTGGCGCTAGTATCCACCATCAGGAGATCTTGCCCCTGGCACTACTGCACTGTTCGTCACTTTGTCTTGTTAATCATCAGTGCCTCATGACATTATCAAAACAGTACAGTAATGGGAACCTTTGGAGGAGAATAATCTGCACAGAATTTCTGGGTCATCTCTTCTGCTCCAGCACAGTCTTCCCATAAGTAAATTAATTATCCCATAGTGAATTCTGTTACATTCCATGGAATCTCCTATTTTATTTGTTGGCCTCAAGATATTTTCTCATTTTGGTGGTATAATACCTTTGCCCTACAACTGGACATGTACCCTCATTGGAAAAGGTGTGACTAGTAAATTTCTGGATAGTTTAAATGGTTTCTGGTGATTTTTATCAAACTAACTCTAAAATATAGAATTTGTATTTTATGTGTGTGGTGGGTTTTCTTCTAAATGAAATATCCCAGAATTATAGAGGCTTTTGAATTAAAAGGAGTGTTTGTGTCCCAGCTTCTAATTCTACTGATATAAAGTTGACATCTAGGGAGGGGAATCAGTAGGCACATGAGTACACAAGTTAATTTGGTGAAAAAGCCAGGACAAGGAACATGGATGATATTTAGTGAGACCAAGCACCACCAGTGAGAACACAGAAATGAATACAAAGCCCATGTGACTATCCTGGCACGTGCTGGTTAAATACTCTGCGCGCCCAGCCACTTCATTGCTCTATTCATTGTCTGCAAGTCTCCTTGACTTTTGGTTTAGGACAGTAGCTCTTTCTTTTCTCCAAACACACCTTTAATTGTTAGTCTGAGCAATTTTGAAGAGTAAAGGGCAGAGGGGTGAAAGCCAGAGTCCTATGCCAAGTACAGTGTAGAATAAGAAGGATGCATGAGCTGCAATTCCTGGAAACCTGACCCCTCAATAGCATTGTTCTGCATGACTGACAGGTGATTCAAACAGACTTGTTAGAACTGGCTGGTTGCATCCTCCTTCCTCATTCCCATGACACAGGACAGGGCCTGGAAGGTAAGACAGAGGGCAAACTGAAAATACAGGTTGAAAGACTTCCTTTCTTTGGTATCTATTCCCCTGACAATGACCTGTCCTAGGAAGTGTATGGCTGACAGGGGAGACAAACTGACAGTTGGAGTGAATCAGAAGCTAAACCACAATCAAGAGAGGAAGGCTGACCCAGAATACCATGGTATTGTTACCAATTTAGAGTACTGCCCTGAACCCATGGTATCAGCAACTCCTCCTCACATAGGACTTATAGTGTGTAAATATTATTTTAGCCTGGCCCGCATTCCTTCCTGTTGCGGTAAAAGCACTTCTCCTTTCTTATGAGGAGGCCAGACTGTACCAAGCTCAGACCTTTTGATGGTTGGCTCAACCTCCAACCTCCTGAGGTGGGCACAGAGCCCAGGCTTGCACCATCTGAGCATTCTACCTTCCTGAACTCAGTGATTGGCTCAGGGGTGAATTAATGAATCAGTCAGGTCAAAGAGACTCTATCTGGGGAAGTTTTCTGGAGAAAAGTGTTCTCTTTCTGCAGGAATTGCTAACTATAAAGATAATACAACATCAGAGGTTTTAGTGGCTCACCTGAGAGCCAAGTCAATAGGTATGAAAGCAGGTCTGAGGGTCAGAGAACAGGGGAAAAAGAGAGAATAAATCTAAATGATACCATCATAGCCCCTAGACTCAGTTACACCCAAGGTCAAATCTAATGCTGTTTTTGCTAAAGGATCTATAACACTAATGTTCACGTAGAGCTATGAGAAAGGGCAGGGACACTGTGAAGCAACTGCAAGTCCTGTAAAAAAAAAAGAAAGAAAGAAGAGAAAGAATGTCAGGCCTGATGGTGTTCCACTAGGCATTAGCCCAGGTGGGCTTCTTGGAGATAAATATGCACAATTGCAGTGGCTGTCATTTGGTTGTCTGCTTTGCACTGAGAGTGAACTGTGCCTTAGGGGAAGTATATGCAAGGCACAGTGAAAGCCCAGAGGGATATAGTATAACTGAGCCTGGGAGAAAGGACAAGACTGTACTCAAAGGCCACTTGCTGGGTAAGAGAAAACAAAAGCAACAGCAGATTGGAGTGAAGGAGATGAAGAACTCAGTTTTGAAAATATTTTTACACTGTGTACAGGACATCTGAAGGTACAGGCCTGGTCAGAATATACATATACAGTTCTTAAGGCAAGGGTGAAAATGAAGGTTAGAAATGCCAAATTTGGAATCAACAACATGGAAGGGAGGAACAGCTAAAACAGTGAGCACAGATAGATGAGGTTGCCCAGAGACAAGTGGGAAAAGAAAAAGATAACCATGGACAGAATGGCAACATTTAAAGGGCAAGACCCAGAAAAAAGAATCAGAAAGAAAAAGAAAAAGAATGGCCAAGAGGAAGAAGGGAAATCAGTGGCAAATGTCACCAAAGCTAAGCAACAGAACATTTCTAAAAATTAAAGCAATTGGGAAAACCAAATGCCATGAAGAGGTCAAAAACATAGAAAAGCTGGGAACTATTACTTGTATTGGGTAATCTGGAAAGCAGTTTCATGGTATGACAGTGACATAAACCACACCAGACATACTTGTTCTGTCCCTCTCCTAAATGCCCTCTGCCTCTTTCCAACAGAACCTATGTGTTTTTCTCTCTTCTCTTCCCTCCGAGTGCCTCCACATGTGTCTTTTTGTCACTCCTTTAGGGAAGCACTTAGCATATTACAAGGAAATGATTTCTTTTTACATTTTTTCTCTTACTAATCTACTAGCTTTTTGAAGCAGGAGACTCTGTATTTTTCATCTTTTTGTTTTAAGCTATTTAATTGAGGCATAACTTACATATGGCAAAATGCATGCATTTTAGGTGCATTTTGCTCCACCAATTTTTACATATGTCTCCACTTGCGTAACCCCAGCCAGAACAAGGCAAATGCATTTCCAGGATGCCAGGCCACTACCTCATGCCCCTTGCCAGTCAACACCCTCATAAAGAAGCACTATTCTGACCCTTATCACTATAGATTTTTTGCCTGTTTTGAACTTAATATAAGTGTAATTATAGAATATGTGCTCTTTGGAAATGTATAGTTTCATTCAGCATTTTATCACCCAGGTTGTTACATGTAACTATAACCTATTCTTTTACATTGTTGTATATTGAATATATGCATCCACTCTTCTGTCGCCAGACATTTTAATTGTTTCCAGATTGTGGGTATTAAAAACAATGCTGCTATGGACACTCTTGCACATATATTTTGATACATATTACTCATTTTGGGAGGTATGTGCCCAGGAATAAAAGTCTGGGGTCTGTGCTTTCATATTTTATTCTCAGTACATATCATTTCATCCTATATATCAGGCCAATAGAATAAATACCTAATAAGTACATATTGCCCTTGAAATAATAAAGAATTTTTCAACAATATATTATAATCCATTTACTACATTATTGGTGGTTTTATCAACAAATATTTTTAGATCAATTTCTAAGTAAGTGCATCAAACTCTTAAGAGCTGGCCAAAAGTTCAATGAAAAGACATTAAGCCCCTCTCTTTTAAAATTATTTTATTTTTCTTCAATTACAATTGTCTGTATCTACCCTCTACCACTCCTCCCAACCCCAGCCACCCCCATCTCCCTCCCCTGCTTCCACGCCCCTCTTGGTTTTGTCCATGTGTCCTTTATATTTAGTTGTTCCTGAAAACTCTTCCCCCCTTCCCTGCATTATCCCCTCCCACCTACCCTCCGGTTACTGCCAGATTATTCTTAATTTCAATGCCTCTAGTTATATTTTGCTTGCTTGTTTTGTTGGTTAGATTCCAGTTAAAGGTGAGATCATATGGTATTTGTCCTTCACCACTTGGCTTATTTCACTCTTCTTAAAGAACTCATAATACAAGATCAAATTGTGTTTTTTAACTATAAAATTTCAATAAATAAGAAAAGAGCCTTTGAAATGAATAAGACAGAATATGAAGAACTAATTTCAAGGAGGACTCAGGAATACCTGCAGTTTTGCCAAGAAAAGAATAAGATATATTTCACTCTAGGTTGGAAGGCAGTCGAGCAATGCAACTCTTTTTGCACAAGAAATGTGTTCAGGCAGGAAAAGAGCTTCAGCAGGTGCCTCAGCTAAATCTCCAGGAATAATAACATGACAAGAAAGGCACCTCACCCATCAAGGTACCACTTTTCTTCAGTTTTTACCACTTATAATTTAATACAGGGAAAGCCAAGGAAGCATGAGAAATGGGCTTTCATCTCATGGAGAATCATGTCTGGATGATGGCAGTGTTGGAGACTGCCTGCTACCTCTTTCTCTTTCTAGTTCCCTGATCCCTGATGGACAGAATCTGACCACAAGGTTGGCCTGAGTTTGCATGAAAAGAGTGAAGTCTTGCCTGAAAAAGAGGATAAAAGGAACTCTAAGATAATGTGAATTCTGGTTTAGTTCCAAGTCTTTGTCTTCATACCATCACTCCATTCTCCCATCTGACACCCACCCCCACCACACACACCCCTCAACTCATTGCCCTAAGGCATGAATCAAATTTAAACAGGAAGTCAATAGAATTTATTGGTGTTTTTCTAGGTCTCCTCCTATCTCTTTGGAAATCTTTCCAAAAAAAAAAGGGAAAAAGTGACACCTTGCCTGAGTAGGTTAAGCTATCAATACAAAATTATTAAATAAATAATTTAGGCAGAGGGTGATGATGAGGGTGATTCAAAGCCATTAATTCGCTGTCACTGGCAGATGCTAATAAGAAATATAAGACAAGTTGAAAAAAGAATGAACACAAAGAGAAGATCAGTCTTTTCCATCTGGGTCTGCCCCAGAATGAGGAAACAAATGTGTCTCCTTCTGGACATCTAACTCTTTTCACTCAGTTGTCATATTAGCCACAATAATATATTTATTTGCTCTGTGCCCTCACACATTAATAATATATGAGAATTTGAGTAGGAAACAGACTGAAAGAAACTTTATGGGGAAAAAATTACATTGTTTTCACCTGTGGCAATGGGATTTTTTAAATTGGCAATGTAGGGACAAACTAGGGGAAGGAAGAGTCTGCTTGCCCATGCTGAGTATGCCAGCTTCCTGAAATGCCTGCCCTTGGAAACTTCAGAATATTTAGCAAGTATTTCCAGAGAGGCACAGGGCTACTGTGTTTACTACTCAAGGGACACACCCTTGTTGAGTGTCATTGCAAAACAGAACAGGAATGGACATTGCAACCATGATTGTATTTCTATATTGAACATTGGCTACATGTCCTGATACCCAGGACATCACTGAATTTTAAATTGGATATTTTATTGTCTTGATAAATTTACTCAAATATGTCAGGGCTGTAATGGTCAATACACTATGGTTTAGTTCTTGACTAAAAATTCCTAAAAATTTTGTAGACCTAACTAAATTAGAAGTTCCCCAAATGGTATGCACAAAACAGGGTATAAAGTAGATAATCAATAAATAATTTTTACTTGACAGTACCTCCCTTTTCTTTTATTATCTTCAGTTAGATACTTCCTAAAGCATAACCTAATCTTAAGAAAAATACAGTTTCTAATAGCATTAAAAACTTTCTTTCTGACCACTATCTTCTTTTTCTTACTCAACTTCTCTAATCCCCAACTGCAATAATGCTTTTATCTCACTGATATATCTGATCTATTCATCCAGGCATTTCATGGTCCCCAATCAGATAGGGCCCTTTCAATTTATTCAGTTTAAATTCAGTACTGAATCACTTCTCTGAACACATCTTTAATTCCTTTGCTTCTTTCCAGATTAGTCATACTTCCTTAACTAAAATGTGCTCTCAATTTCTAACTCTCAAGAAACTTAATTCTATTTTTTTACTTCATACTCCTACTAATATAATCTAGCAGTTATGTTCCTCAGTATTTCCACAAAGGAGCTAAAAACTTATATCCACATAAATATCTGCACAGAGAAATTTGTAACAGCATCATTCATAATTGCCTAAGCTTGGAAGCAACCAAGATGTCCTTAGTAGGTAAATGGATAAATAAGCTGTGGTATATCCAGACAATGGAATATTGGAATATTAATTCCAGTAATATTCTATAATAATAGAATATTCTCTAATAATGGAATATTATTCAGTGCTTTTAAAAATGAGCTATCAAGTAACAAAAATACATTGTGGAAACTTAAATACACTTTACTAAGTAAAAGAAGCCAATCAGAAAAAACTATGCACTAGATTTTCTGTCTATTTGACATTCTGAATAAAAGACAAAACTACAGAGATTATAAAAAGATCAGTGGTTGCCAAAGGATAGCTGAGGAGGGATAAATAGGTGTAACACAGAGGATTTTTAGCTTAGAGGAATTAATCTATGTGATACTATGATGGCAAATAAATGTCATTATACATGTGTCCAAACCTATAGAATATACAACACCAAGAGTGAACTGTAATGTAAACTTGAACTTTGTGTGATTATGATGTCACCATGTAGAATCAATTGTAACAAATGTACCCCTCTGGGGGGGGATGTTGATCATAGGGAGGCTGTGCATGTATGGAAGTAGAAGGCATAAGGTGAATGAAATGTCTGTACCTTCCTCTCAGTTTGTGCCTTCCTCACTCTGAGAGTGAGGATGAAGAATCTGTACTTGTAAGAAGTTCTCCAGGTAATTAATATTTATGCCACATGTTCATGAAGACTATATTGTAAACCTCTTAGACTTTATGGTAGTGATATTCAAATTGTTAGCCTTTGAACACTTTCTTCAAATGTCAGCCTATAAGCTCCTACTACATCATACAAACAAACCCAAATAATTCTGATTTAAGCAAACAGAAAAGGGTCTTTGGAAACCCTGTCTCCTTGTAGTGGCCTCTGAAGGGACAGTACTAGCCTCTTCAAAGCTTCATTAAGTATGCAAAGATGTCTGGAATAAGGAGTTTCACAAGCTTTATTTATTGTAGGAGGTTTTCATTAACATTAATGTTTTAGTAAGTCAACTTATCACTTCTCATCAAATTAGATTCCACTAAAATTCAAAATGGCTCCACCTTGAACATACTAAAGCATAAAATTCTCTTCTATGAACACTACTTTTCCTCCTTCTGCAGGTCTCACTCTCACTACCACTGAAACTAAGCAGTACTTAAGTCCCTCCCTCTCTTCCAAAGCCTCTGCCTTTCAACTATTCTGACTATATCTTCAAGAGTCCTCTCTAATTCTTGCTATATCAACCTTCTCTTTCACTGATCTGTGCTAATTCCAGCTCTGGATCATTCTGACAATCTTTCATTTCCATTAATCTTCCTCAGTTTTCCCATATACTGCTGAAAAAAATGGCATACTTGTGTTGACTGTCTCAGCTGAAAATTCATGTTTCACAATCTTAACTAGATCCATAGTCTTGCCCAGTAACCCACTTACTCATCTCGGGTCAGTTCCCCTTCTCTTCCTTTCTATGAAGGCCATATGCAACTTTGCCTACCCTCCAAAGTGACAACTTTTTTTGTACATCTTAATAGATAATATTCCCTTAGAAGGTGACAGAGATAAGAAAGGCTATCTATCACTCCTTCCCTCAATTTCCTCTACTCCTTTACTGCCTTTATTAATGTCTTTATAATTGCTCTTTCGGAAAAGATGTTTTCACTTCCTTCACTCAATACCTCTTATTCTATCTCTTTCCTTCGCCTCTGGAATGTCCCTCTGTTGTACCTTCTACCTCTATCTTTCCACTGTTCTTGCTCTTCAACCTGAAAAACAAAAACAAAAACAACCATACATACATAAAGCACACTCTTGGCTCTATGCTCCCTGAAGCTACTTACTTTTTCACCTCTGTCCTTCTAGACAACTCCAAGCATTATAAAAATATTTTAAATTTCTGTCACTACATTGTCACCTCCTATTTACTTCTCAAACAATGCAAACTAACTTTTTCTCCTTTTCCTTTTAAGATAATGCTTTCTCAAAAATAGGAAATCTGAGAGAGTTCAAAATAGTGGAGTAAGTAAAAGCAGCAGTCACCTCCTCCCATGACCACATCAAATCTCCAAATAAATTATAGACCAATCAATCTGGATAACCACCTAAAGAGTAGCTGAACAAATGCCCTATAACTGAGGAAGTAAAGAAGACATATCAAGACTGATAGTGGAGGTAGGAGATGAGAAATGAGTTGACCCTCACACCCACCTGGAGTGATTGAGAATCTGGAAGGGTATCTCAGCAGCAGAGGTCACCCTGAGGAGTGAGACCTCTCAGCCCCACAGTGGGCTTCCCAGCCCAAAGCACCAGTTCCATGAAGAGGAGCACACATGATATCTGACAGTGAAAGTCAGTAGTGATTTCATCAATCCAGGTGAGAGAGAAGGCTACTAGAAATCCAGGCATTCTCTTAAAAAGACAATACACAAATTCTTGTTAACAGGCACATACCTGGGGCCCTCACCTGGTATGTGCCATCTGGAGGGGTAGAAGACCAGTGGGTGCCAGAGTCATACAGAGACTGAGTTATATGGCTTTGGAGTAACGGCTTCAGGGACAGCTTCCAATACCCCTGTGCTGAGTCCTCCTACCACACAGCTCAGGGGTGCCATCTTTTCTAGGTCTAGCACTCTCCCCACATGGCAGTAGCCTGGGCTCCACCCTGATAACTCCCTGAGTGTGGGGGCAACTTTCCTCGCAAGTCCCCCCTTTTGCCACAGATGAGAATACACATGACTGAGACATGATCTGCTTGGGGAGAAGAGGTGGCCAATTTCCCAGAGGAAAAAGGCCTTGAGCAGTGGCCAGTTTCTCAGGGGAAAAAGGCCTCGAGCCCCTTTCTCCAAGGGCTTTTATTGGTTTGTAATACACAGGAATACAGGGTGGCAAGAATCAAATAGTAGATAACATTTCAAAAAAAATCTGAGGGCTTAGTATGAGTCAGAGTATGTCAGAAACAGATTTTAGGGTTTCCTGCTTGAACCCTTAACATATGAATGAAAGCACTCTTAGCAGAGCACATTTCACAGGTTTTTGAGGAATTTTTGGATGCCAGATTTTTCCCCTGGACACATTCTAGCAAGGCAAGGAGCTTCACCCCTCCCCAACAGGTATTCAGGCTTAAGGGGATTAGAGCCAGGAAGCGCTTCTCCCAGAGGACATGGGGACTCAGGCTTTGTCAAAACCAGGGGTGCAAGAGTCCATTGCTCTTTGTTGCAGCCCCTATAGTCCTTCCATGATGGCCTCCCAAGTGATTGTGTCTGGCCTAGGTTGCCTCTCCTCTGAGGGGTCTTACCCATCTGACCATGCTTTGGGGGCAGGGAGGAAACTGAGGCAGCATTTACTACTAGAGACAAGCTTTGTCTTCTGCAGCTCGCATTCCAGAGCTCATCACTTGCTCATCCTTCACCACAGGGGGTAAAGAATTACAATTCCTGAAACCAGGCAGAGCGGTCCACAACACCTGAGCCCTGACCTTAACCAATTCATGCAAGGCCTGAGACCCTATCAGCTATGAACAGCCTGCACCTGTGTTGCAGGCTCTTTGAGGAACTCAAGGAATTCCAGTTGGGCTCAGGGGAGCCAGAGACACACAGGGAGAGACTAAGTTGTGTGGATTCAGAGTGAAGGCCATTTTCTGGCACATTTGACCAGTGCCACTGTTCCTGTGTTGAGTCCTACCTCCCACATGTCAGTGGTCTGGTGATCTACACTAGCTCCAACCTATTGGCTCCTGAAGGCCCTGCCCTGCCCACCTTGTAAGATGGAGGCTCTGTCATGGGTGGGCAAGCTGGACACATGTTGCAACCTTCTTAAAGGACTCTCTGAGTTCCAGTCAGGCTTGGAACTTGTCAGAGACTTGCAGCAACACACTGAGTTATCTGGCTTCAAAACAGGTCTGTCTTCCCCTATCACTGGCTGCTGCCACCTGTGTTAAGCTCTCATTGCACATGGCAAAATCTTACTCTGCTCTAGCCTGGTGAACTGTACTAGCTCAATCCAGATCACTCCCTGAGACCACACACTACTGCAAAAGTCTGCAGTCTCCAGGCAGGTGGCAGCTGACCTTGTGTAGCCTGAGACTTTTGCTGAGTGACCAACCCAGCCTAGCACTGACACTGAGTTTCAATCTCTATTAACCTGATAGACACCACTCACCCCTACCTGGTAACTTCTTGAGAACTTCTGCCTCACATGTCTTTTGTACAACACAATGCTTTCCCAGTGTCTGAGCCTAAAAGACAGCCAGCAGGCACAAGCAGATCTCAGCGTGCCTTGGGACTTTGCTGACCTGACCTAGGCCTGGTACTGGTGGCAAGTGTCCTCAGTTGATACTTGGCCTTTCCCATATGTATCCAGGCCCAGCAACAGGTAGCCACCAACTATAGGTCACTTTGTCGCTCTCAACAGGTAGCCCAGGTCAGACATAGGCAGTTTCTGACATTGACCTGCATCATAATCTCTCCCCAGATCCAACACACCTGGGGACGGGCTTCAGACCACAATAGAACACCACCCAATTAAGTCCAAGAGCAGGACACCCAAAAGAATGTCTTAGCAGACACTAATTCTGCTGAGGCAAATTTCCACACAGCAGCTTATAAAGTATAGTTGTGGCCATTCCTCATAGCCATCCAGCCTGATGATGAAACCCACATCAGCAATCAAGGTTAAATTACAATAGAAGAGTGCACATAACCCACACTGGACCACTTGACACAAGTGATCAAGGACAATGGGCCACAGGGTGCCATAGGACACCAACTGTTTAAGGCCACCATACTAAGGCTGGAAGATAGACTAGACCTACCTAATATATAAAAATGAACACAGAGAGGTAGCCAAAATGGGAAGACAAAGAACTATGTCCCAAGTGAAAGAATAGGAGAAAGCTCCAGAAAAAGAATTAAATGAAATGGTGGCAAGCAAACTACCAAAGACAAAGTTAAAAACAATAGCTATAAAAGTGCTCAAGGAACTTATGAGAATTGCGGCAGCATGAAAAAGGATATAGAAACCATAAAAAAGAATCAGTCAGAAACGCTAATACAAAAATAAATAAAAAATACATTAGAAGGAATCAACAACATATTATAGGAAACCGATGATCAAATCAGCATCTTGATGATAAGGCAGTAGAAATTTACCAATCAGAACAACAAAACAGAAATAAGATTTCAAAAACCTGGGACCTCTGGGACCATCTAAAGTGTAACAACATATGCATCACAGGTGTACCAGAAATAGAAGGGAGAGCAAAGGACTGAAAATGTACTTTGAGAAATAAAGAATTAAAACATTCTCAAACCGGTAAAGGAAAAAGACAGACACATTCAGGAAGAACAGAAAGTACCAAAGAAAATGAGCCCAAAAAGGCTCACACTAAAACACATCATAATTAAAATGCCAAAGAACAAAAACAAAGAGAGAATCTAAGCAGCACAAAAAGGACAGTTAGTTACCTAGAAAGGAGTTCCTATAGACTGTCAACTAATTTTTTCAACAGACACTTCTTAGGCCAGAGGAATTGGCAAAAAATATTAAAAGAAATAAAAAGCAAGGACATGCAACCAAGAATACTCCACCAGGTAAGAATATGATTTAATATTAAGATATAAAGGACTTCAGGAGCCAGACAAAAAGGAGCTAAAACAGTTCATTACCACCAAATCAGCATAACAAGGAATGTTAAGGGAATGTTAAAAGAAGAAGGAAGCAAAGGAGGAGGGGGAAGAGGGGAAAGAGGAGGAAGTGAGGAGGAAGAGAAGGAGGGGGAGGAAGAGGAAGAGGAAGGGAAAGGCAGAAACAGAAGATAGAGAAATTTAAAAACACATAAATATGAATAATAAAATGAAAATAAATATGTGTCTATCAATAATCACTTTACATGCTAATGAATTAAATGCTCCAGTCAAAAGACACAGGGTAGCTATAATAAGAGACAAAAAAGGACATTTTTATAGTGGTTAAGGGAGCAATACAACAAGAGAATATAACCCTTATAAACATTTATGCACACAACATAGGAGCATCTAAATATGTAAAGCAAAGCCTGATGAACATAAAGGGAGAGGTTGACAGTAATATTGTCATAGTAGGGAACTTTAGCACCTCATTAACATCACTGGATAAAACTTTGGACAGAAAATCAACAAGAAAACAGTAGCCTTAAATGACATATTATATCAAATAAATTTAGTTGATATTTTTAGAGCATTTTATCCCAAAGCAGAAGAATATATATTTTTATCAAGTACGCATGGAACATTTTTCAGGATAGAGCAAAGGCTAAGCCACAGAAAAGCCTTGATAAATTTTAGAATATTGAAATCACATCAGGAATTTCTTTAACAAAAATAGTATGACTCTGGAAATTCATTACTTGAAAAACTAAAAACACACAAACACATAGAGCATACTTAACATGCTACCAAACACTGGATGAGCTAACAACGAGTCAAGAAAGAAATCAACAGATACATTGAGACAAATTAAAACACAATAACCTAAAATTTATGGGACACAACCAAGGCAGTTCAAAGAGGGAAAATTATAGAAATGTAGGCCTACCTTAAGACACAAGAGAAATTTCAGATAAATAATCTAACTTTACCTCTAAAGAAACTAGAAAATGAACAAAGCTCAAAGTGAGTAGAAAATAATAAAGATCAGAGTGGAAATAAATGAAGTAGTCTAATAATCAAATAGAAAATATTAATAAATACAAAACTTTGTTCTTTGAAAAGATAAACAAGATTGATAAACCTTTTCTCAGACAGATTAAGAAAAAAGAATGAAATTCTTTTATCCCAATTAAATTCTTTGAGTTTTTATGGTGTTGAATTTTATAAGTTCTTTACATATTTTGGCTATTAACCCTTATCAGATGTATCTGGAAATATGTTCTTCCATTCAGTGGGTTGTCTCTTCATTTTGTTCATGATTTCCTTAAACAAACAATCCAATTAAAAAATGGGAAAAAGACCTGAATAAACATTTCTCCAAATAGGACATACAGATGGCCAATAGGCATATGAAAAGATGCTCAATGTCACTAATCATCAGAGAAATGCAAATTAAAAACCCAATGAGAAATCACCTCACAACTGTCAGCATGGCTACCATCAATAAATCAATAAACAATAAATGTTGGAGAGAATGTGGAAAAAGGAGAACCTTTGTGTTGGTGGGAATGCAAACTGGGGCAGCCACTGTGGAAAGCAGTACAGAGTTACCTCAAATAATTAAATATGGAACTTCCTTAAGACCCAGCAATTCCACTTTAGGGAATCTATCCAAAGAAATCTGCAATACTAATTCAAAAGAGTACACACACCCTTTTGTTAATTGCAGCATTATTTACAATAGCCAAGATTTAGAAGCAACCCAAGTGTCTATCAGTGGAGTGGATAAAACAGCTATGGTACATTTACACAGTAGAATACTACTCAGCCTTAAAAGATAAGAAAAGTTTACCCTCTGAAAGTTTGCCATCTATGCTTAGATGAACCTGGAGAACAGTGGACCCAAATAAAATCAGAAATGAAAGAGGAGAAGTAAAAAATGACACCACAGAAATACAAAAGATTATGATAAAATACTACAAACAATTATATGCTAATGAATTGGACAAACCAGAAGCAATGGATAAATTCCAAGAAGCATATAGACTTCCAAAACTTAATCAAGAAAAAACAGAAAATATGAACAGACAAGCTACAACCAACAAAATTGAAGTAGTAATCAAAACTCCAGTCAAAAGAAAAAAGAACAAAAGAACCAATCTGCTATATCCCTACAGTAACTCAGCCATCTGCTATATTCATACAATGGGATACTATAAGGCAACAAAGAGAAATGAAATTCTTACACATGCTACAGCAAGAATGTACCCTGAAAATATTATGCTAAGTTATAGAAGCCAGTCACAAAGACCACATATTGTATGATTCTATTTACATAAAATAGCCTTAATAGGCAAATCCATAGGCTAAGGAGATAGGTGGAATGAAAGTAAAAACTAAACATTATAGGGTTTCTTTTGTGTGTGATGAAAATGTTCTAAAATTGATGGGAGTGAAAATTGGACTTCATGAATACATTAAAAACCATTGAGGTGTACATTTTACATGATTTAATTGTACGAGATGTAAATTATAACTCAACAAAGCCACTAGAAAGAGAAAAAGAGTCCTAATCAGGATGGTCTCACAGGTGAATTGAACAAACTTTCAAAAAATAATTAACAACTATTCTTCTGAAACTATTGAAAATTTTTCAATAGAAAAGTAGACACCCAAGCTCACTTTACAAGGCCAACATTATCCTGATTCCAAAATCTGGCAAATACATTGCAAAATTAATAATAATAATAATAATAATAATAAGAAGAAGAAGAAGAAGAAATAATAATAATAGGAAGAAGGAGGAGGATGAGGAGAAGAAGGAGGAGACTATATCCCTTATGAACATAGATGCAAAAAATCCTCAAAAAATATTAACAAACTGAATTCATCAATAAAATAAAAAAGATAATACAGCATGATAAGAGGGGTTTATTTTTGTAATGCAAGGTTGGTTCAATATTTGCAAATCAATTAACATGATATACCACATAAACAAAAATAAAAATCATGATTATATCAGTAAATTTAGAGAAAGTATTTGATAAAATCCAGCACCCACTTATGATAAAAACTCTCAGCTGAGTGGGAATGAGAGAACATGCCTCAACATAATAAAGACTATATATGAGAAACCCACAGCTAAGTTCATCCTCAGCAGGGAAAAATTAAAGCATTTTCCCTGAGATCAGGAACAAAACAATGATAGTCCCTTTCACTGCCCTTGTTAAACATAGTATTTAAATCCTAAACACATCAATTAGACAAGAAGAATAACTAAAACACATCCAACTTGGATAGGAAACAAGGAAACTCTCATAATATTCAATTAAGATAACACTACATAGAGAAAGCCCTAAATATTTCACCAAAAAACTACTAGAACTGATAAGTGAATTCATCAGTAAAGTAGCAAGATATAAAAAAAATATTTAGAAATCAGTTGCATTTTTATACTTCAGTAATGGACTATCAGAATGATAAATAAAAAATCCCATAAAAAATTACATAAAAAATAATAAAGTATCTAAAAATAAATTTAACCAAGGAGGTAAAAGACCCATACTTGGAAAATTATGACATTAAAGAAAAATAATTGAAAAAGTGTTGAGGAAAAATGCTGACAGCTGTACTTGAACAACAATAAAAATATATAAAACATAGAAAAAAACAAATAAATGAGGACATCACTATGCCTTTGGATAAAAAATTACCATCATTAATATGTGCATGCTACCCAATGCAACCTATAGTTTAATGTAATCCTTAAAAATTTGTTAAATATCAATGATGTTTTTCACACAAATAGAAAAAATAATTGAAAAGCTTATGTGGAACCACAAAAGACCCTGAATAGCTATAAGTATCTTGAGGATAAAAAGATCAAAATTGGAGGTACCATGCTACTTGAAATCAATATATACTACAAGGCTGCAATAATCAAACAACATGGCACAGGCATGAAAACAGATACATAGATCAATGGAACAAAATAGAGAGCCCAGAAGTAAACCCATGACTGTATGAGCAATTATATAAGACAAACATGGCAATGTGGTAAAGACAGTGTCTTAGAACACATGGTGTTAAAAAAACAGACAGATAATGCAAAAATAAACCTAGACCACTATCTTATACACCAAGAAAAAATTCAAAATGGGTTAAAGACTTAAATGTAAAACTCAAAACCATAAAACATCTAGAAGTAAACATGGATAGTAAACTATCTGACATTTCTCTTAGCAATATTTTTCTTATATATCTCCTCAGAAAAAGGAAAAAAATTAAAAACTTAAAATATGCAACTATATTAAACTAAAATTTTTTTGTGCAGCAAAGAAAACCATCAATAAAATATGACAACAATATGCTAAATAGGAGATTGGCTAATGATTTGTCTGATTAGGGGGTTAATATCCAAACTTTATTAAAAAAAAACTCATACATCTCAACACCAAAAAAAGTAAATAAATAAACAATTCAATTTAAAAATGGGCAGAGGACCTGAATAGACATTTCTCCAAAGAGGACATACAAATTGCCAACAAATATATGAAAAGATGCTCAACATCACAAATCATTAGGGAAGTAAAAATCAAAACCACATGAGATTTCACTTGACACCTGTCAGAATGGCTATCATCAATAAATCAACAAATAACAAGTGCAAGGATGTGGACAAAAGGATGGCTTCATGAACTGTTGCTGGGAATGCAAATTGGTGCAGCCACTATGGAAAACAGTATGGAGTTTCCTTTAAAAATTAAAAATGGACTGTCCTATGATTCAGCAACTCCACTACTGGATATATATCTGAAGAAACCCAAAACACTAATTTGAAAGGATATCTACATTCCTATGTTCATTGCAACAGTATTTACAATAGCCAATATAGAAAAGCAACCCTAGTGCTCATCATTAGACAAGTGAGTAAAAAGTGATGGTACATACATTCAATGGAATATACTTGGCCATAAAAAAGAATGAAATCTTATTATTTGTGACAGCATGGATGGACCTAGAGGTTATTATGCTAAGTGAAATAAGTCAATCAGAGAAAGGCAAACAGTATATGATATCACTTTTATACAGAATCTAAAGAACAAAATAAATGTACAAACCAAATTGAAACAGAGTCATAAATACAGAGAACAGGCTTATGGTTGAAGGATGAGAGGGATTTTGGGGACTGAGTAAAAAAGGTGAAAAGATTAAGAAGTACAAATTGGTAGTTATAAAATAGTCAGAGGGCTATAAAGTATAGCATAGGAAATATAGTCAATATACAATTCCAGGTGGGTACTGGAAATACTGGGGGGACACTTTTTAAAGTGTATGATTGTTTAACCACTATGCTGTATACTTGAAACTAATACAAGATAAAATTGAATATAAACTATAGTAAATAAATAAGTAATAAGAAATCTTAACTTTCTTACTTAATCACCATCCCAGTCAAGTACCTCTCACTGTGGGTCCAATAAATATTTGTTTATAAAAATCACCAATGATTTCTTAATTTCTGTATAAAGACTGCCTTTTGTCACTTTGCCTAACAGACTATTGAACTACTATCTCCCTGCCACCCTAAAGTCAATTCTCAATGAATCAGCTTTGAAGGTATTTTTAAAGTTTGTTATCAGACATAGTGGACCATGTCTGATAGCCTTTATAACCCCTTTAAGCTAGCCTTTATAACCCCTATCTCCTGATATTTGTGTGCAAGTTTATCCCCCTGATATAATCTGTGGCTTGCTGTTGTTTAATATAAACAGAGCCACTTTAAAACAGAGCCAGAGCTGCCATTGCAGAGGACTGTGTTGCACATCTACCTCAAATCTTTAGCAAAATAAACTTTGGATTAGGCCTAAAGCAACCATGTGTCTCAAAGAAATGTTGGAAAGGATAACAAGTAGTTTTTCTGACTAAACTGATGATTGCCAGACTGAATATTTAAAACATTATTTAGAATGAGTGTCATTACTTTATGCTATTTACACCAATAGAAATTTCTTTCTTCTATGGAGGTACTTGTTTACCTTCCCTTCTCAAAAATATTCCTTGCTTTTGTCTTGTAATCAAAACACTATACAGATTTCTGCCTGAATCAGTGCATCTACAATTGCTGCTCTTACTGATCTCAAATAAATGCTTATTGCCTCTCACTTTGAAAGGCCTTATTTCATTTTGTACATTGAATATTTATTTTAAATTAAAATAACTGCATTATTTTGCCTATCTAAAGGCCTTATTTTTAAGTATATTTTATTATGCTATTAGTTG
The DNA here is from genome assembly GCF_021234435.1 of Artibeus jamaicensis. Taxonomy (NCBI): domain Eukaryota; kingdom Metazoa; phylum Chordata; class Mammalia; order Chiroptera; family Phyllostomidae; genus Artibeus; species Artibeus jamaicensis. The sequence continues at coordinate 1,251,993 of NW_026521898.1, read as the reverse complement.
TCCCATTATTTTCTCCCCTTTATTTCCCTCCACCTTGTAGCACCCCCACCCTCCAACACTCACCCCTTACTTCATGTCCATGCGCTGTACATGTAAGTCCTTTGGCTTCTTCATTTCCTATACTATTCCTAACCCCCTCCCAGTCTATTTTGTACCTACCAATTATGCTTCTTATTCCCTGTACCTTTTCCCACCTTTTCCTCCTCCCTCCCCACTGATAACCCTCCATGTGATCTCCATTTCTGTGGTTTTGTTCCTGTTCTAGTTGTTTGCTTAGTTTGTTTTTGTTTTTGTTTTAGGTTCAGTTGTTGATAGTTGTGAGTTTATTGTCATTTTACTGTTCATACTTTTTATCTTTTTCTTAGATAAGTCCTTTTGACATTTTATATAATAAGGGCTTGGTAATGATGAACTCCTTTAACTTGATCTTATCTGGGAAGTATTTTATCTTCCTTTCCATTCTAAATGAAAGCTTTGCTGGATAGAGCAATCTTGGATGTAGGTCCTTGCTTTTGATGGATTGGAATACTACTGTCCAGCCCCTTCTTGCCTGTCAGGTCTCTTTTGAGAAATCAGCTGATAGTCTTATGGGAACTCCTTTTGTAGGTAACTGTCTTATTCTCTCATGCTGCTTTTAAGATTTTCTCCTTGTCTTTAATCTTGGGTAATATAATTATGTTGTGTCTTGGTGTGTTCCTCCTCGGGTCCAATTTCTTAGGGACGCTGAGCTTCCTGAACTTCCTGGAAGTCTATTTCCTTCACTGGGTTGGGGAAATTTTTCTGCATTATTTGTTCAAATAACTTTTCAATATTTTGCTCTTCCTCTTCTCTTTCTGGCACCCCTATAATTTAGATGTCAGAATGTTTAAAGTTATTCTGGAAGTTCCTAAGACTCTTCTCATTTTTTTGAATTCATATTTTTTCATTATGTCCATATTGAATGTTTCTTTCTTCCTTCTCTTCCAAATGGTTGATATGAGTCCTAGTTTCCTTTCATTCACTGTTAGTTACCTCTATATTTTACTTTATTTCACTTTGTATAGCCTGAACTTCTTCCTTTATTTTGCAGCCATGCAATAATTTCTGTGAGCACCCTGATTACCAGTGGGTATTTTAAAGATATCATTTATTTATTTTTTAGAGGGGAGGAGCAGGAGAAAGAGAGAGAGAGAAACACAAATGTGTGGTTTCCCTTCACACACCCCAAACTGGAGACCTGGCCCATAATCCAGACATGTGCCCTGACTGGGAATTGAACCAGCAACCCTTTGGTTCACAGGCTGACACGCAATCCACTGAGCCATACCAGCCAGGGCCTGATTAACAGTGTTTTGAACTCTATATCTGCTAGGTTGTCTTATCTCCTCATGGGTGTGCATTATACATGGGAATATGTGGTAACAAGAACAGTTGTGAAACATCGATTTATCTTGGCAGCCAGGGAGAGTGGACTGGAATGCATATGAGTTAACAACAACAATTTCACTAGTGAGTAAGGGCAGTAGATACCATTTAGTGAGCATGTGTACTGTGTGGTTATCACATTCAAAATGAGCAAGTAGAGCAACGAATCTGCATCAAATTTTGCATTAAGTTTGAACATAAAAAAAACGTAAAAAAATTTTTTTGCATTAAGTTTGAACATTCCTCTGCAAAACCTATTCAGATGATTCAGAAGGCCACAACTATGGGCAACTGGTAATTGGCAGTTTCATCACAACAATATGTCAATGCTGGCATTACATCTTGTGCAGAGTTTTTTGGTGAAAAATCCAATCACTTATGTGACTCAGTGTAGGGAACCGATCTGCCTGGCAATGGCAACTGTAGTTCAGCCCTATTGAAAAGCCCAATAGGTACGTTGTGGCATGCAGGAGCCAAACACATGGATTGGTTCTCCCGTGGGAAATCAGGCCTGCATTATACCTAGGATGCTTTGAGACTTGCTTTTGCTAAAACCCCCTCACCCTTAGTTGAGGCAGAAAATAATTACTGAATGTCTTTAAAGTAACTTTCTTAAGTCTGTACTAACTCTCCCAAGGATTGAAGTGTAACCAGACCAATTATTCTTATCATGCCTTTGCATTTGCAACATTTTTTTCCTTGTTAATCTGTAAGAAGTAATTAGTAACATCCTTTCCATTGCTATCTGTAAAAAGTAATTACCGTGGAAGATGCCAGAGACCCTGGCTGAAACCTATCCCGGCAGACAGGTAACCTTGGTCTCCGCCCTCTGGGAGTGCGTCCTCCTAGTGCTTTGCCATGGAGGCCAGAGGGGAAGGGAAAGAGAGAAGCCTTACATACACAACTGACCAAGATACAACCTGGCTGCTGTTCCTTTTCTGGAGCTTAGGGGACAATTGAAGATGGCGACAGAGTAGGATGGAGTGGATTCCATTTCCCATACACATGGGAGAAAATCCTGGCAGATCTACAACAGTGCAAACAGCCAACAGTTCCCCAGCATTTATGAAAATAAGAGGCCAGAGATTGTGATGGACACTGAAGGGCCAGACAGCAGCAGGTCCGTGGGGTCCTTAGGGACCTGAGTAAAGACAACAGCAGCGGCAGTGCCCTTGGCCAGCGCCTACCCATCTCAGTCGGGGTCCAGAGGCATCGGTTGCGACTAGCCCAGGGGTGTCTGCCACGGACTCTTCAGAAGCTCTGGCACCCAGCGGGGCTATGGCAGGCTCTTTGGGAGCCTTGGGCCTGCTCAGGGTCCTTGAAAAAGAGCTGGGTCATCAGCTCCCTCCCTCCCCATCTAAGCAAAGCTGGGCAACACCAGGCAGAGACCTGTCTGCTTGAGTTTATAAAGAGAGTAACAAGGACAATGGGCTGTATTCATCTGCACACTCTGTGGTCACCAGCCCAGGAGAATTGAGAGGCGCATTCTCGTCACTGGTCTGGCTGAGGATCGGGATGGGCTGAGAGGCAGGCTTTCTGGAGAAGTGTTTTTGGAAAGTGGACTCAGGTGTTCTCCTGCTGCCGGAACTTGGCTTGCTTCCCACGCAGCCTGGCAGTGATCCAGAGGAGGGGCAGAAGCACTTGAGTTCCCCCACAGAACTGGGAAGGACTGTGCCAGATCCCACGGGACCCAGGCACCCTGGCAGGTGCGCGAGCACCCACACCCCAGTCCATCAGCCTGGCTGACGCGCCCACGCCTGCAGGCCACCCCACAAAGATGACCCCCAAGGAAAGTGCTCTGAAAAGGACCTAGATTGCCTTCGTAGACCACTGGGGAGAGGCGCTAGGCTTGCTCTTCCGAGAGCACTCACGGAAAGACCACAATTGCCCCTCAGCCTGCTGCAACTAGAAAAACCAGTTTGGACAGTTTGAAACCAACAAGAAATGTTTTTTTGATGTTTTTTTCTTTAGTAATTTTTTTTAGTAATCTTATATCTCTTTAATTTTGTTATTGTTTTATAATTCAATACTTTTTTCCTCTCCTTTCTTTTTTTTTTTGTTTTAATCCTTCTTCCTTTCTTTCCAAACTTATTGCTTTTTCCTCCCTTCTCCTGCCTTTCTTTGTTTCCTTGTTGCTTTGTTTTCTTTTATCCGCAAGAAACTCAAACAACTGGGAACTGCGAAAATACCAGAGTGGGATAGAGCCAGAGAGATAAATTTCACTTTGCTATAGCAGAGAAACCACAAGTTGCTGCATATTTGTATTATCATTTTTTTCATTATTCTCACTTCTTTTATATTTTAATAGTACCTTTGTATTCCTCCTCTTTCTGTATAGGCTTCTTTGCCTTGGTTTGTTACATTGTATCATTTGACAAGTTTCCCCTGTTCTCTCCTCCATGTTGTATTGCTAATTTTCTATACTTCACGTCACTTGTTTTCATTTAGCACACTACCCAAAGTTCTATACCCCCTATTCAGACGGATCATAATGAGTCTGTCATATGAGTGTTGCTCTATTAGTATTGTAAGTAATAGCTGTTCTATACAACTGTAAATACTTTACAACACATCTCCCAGATCTTAGCCCACTTTACAGGTTCATGAATTCTATTACTGTAGTGATTAACTCTATTTTCTCACACACTACACCTATTGACTATTCTTTACTCTCACTTTACCTCAAAATCTGACCTCGCACAACCTCACTGCTTTCTAGATCCAACTCACAAGCAGTCCCTCCCCAACAAGAGACTTATCTTTTGTCCATCCTTTCTTAAAAGTGGCAGGTGGGTTGAAGATTATGGTTAACACTATATATAGCCTAAAGATCTTCTATCTCTTCTCTACTGGCTGTGACTATAAATATCATAAAATACTCTTCCACTGTAATAAACCATTTTGCCTCCCCCTCCAACCGATCACACACACAAAGAAGTAGGTGGAAGTGGAGAATATCAAGATACCTGAAGGAGACTGCACCACTAAATTCCACAGGTATTCTACCACAGAAGTTCACACGAGAAACCCAGAAAGGTAGAAAAGATCAATTTAAGAAGCTGAGGCTAACAAGAACAGTCTCACAAACAATGGGAAGACAAAGAAACAATCCCCAAATGAAAGAAAAGGAGGAAGTCTCAGAAAGAATGTTAGATGAAACAGAGGTAAGTCAACTATCAGATATTGAATTCAAAGCACTGGTTATCAAGAAATTCAAAGAACTCACAATGAGCTACCAGAAACTACAGGGGAGCTACAATGAACTCCCTGCAAATTATATCAATATGAAAAAGAAAACAGAAACTATCAGCAAAGGCCAAGAGGAAGGAAGAATACAATTCCTGAACTGAAGAACACAGTGGAAGGAATTCAAAGCAGGATCAATGAAGCAGAAGATCAGATGAGCGAGTTGGAGGACAAAGTAGAAAAAAACTCCCAGAAAGAGCAAGAAAAGAAAAAGAGGCTTAAAAAGAATTAAGAGAGATTAAGAGAAATGCAAGACGATATGAATCATAATGATATTCGAATAATGAGAATACCAGAAGGAGAAGAACAAGAAATAGAAAACTTCTTTGAAAAAGTAATAAGGGAAAACTTCCCTAAATTGATGAGAGAAAAAGTCACACAAATCCAGGAATCACAGAAAGTCCCAATCAAGAGGAACCCAAAGAGGCCAACTTCAACACATATCATCATTAAAATGGCAAAATTCCAAGACAAAGAGAGAATCTTAAAAGCAGCAAGGGAGAAAAAGAAAGTAACATACAAGAGAGCCCCAATAAGATTAGCTACTGATATCTCAATTGGAAATACTCCAAGCAAGAAGAGAATGGCAAGAAACATTCCAAGTAATGAGAACCAGAGGCCTGCAACTAAGGCTACTTTACCCAGCAAGGCTCTCAGCCAAGATAGAAGGCCAAATAAAGAGCTTCCAAGACAAAAGAAGTCTAAAAGAATATGCCTCCACCAAACCAGCTCTACAAGAAATACTAAAAGGACTGCTTTAAGGAAGGTAAAGAGAAAAACAGAGAGGAATACAGGTACAAAAATGTCAATGAATAAGTACCTATCAATAATAACAGTAAACATAAAAGGATTAAATGTTCCAATCAAAAGACATAGAATACCTGACTGAATAAGAAAGCTTGACCCACACATATGCTGTTTACAAGGGACACACCTCAGAACAAAAGACCTACACAGACTAAAATTGAAGGGCTGGAATTAAAATTTCCAAACAAATGAACAAGAAAAAAAGCTGGGGTAGCAATTCTTATATCAGACAAAACAGACTTCAAAAAAAGGGCCATAAGGAGAGACCCAGAAGGCCACTTCATAATACTCAAGGAAAGAACCCACCAAGACATTAACATCCTAAATATATAACCACCCAACATAGGAGCACGCAAATATATAAAGAAAATCTTAGAGGACTTCAAGAAAGATATTGACAGCAACACAATTATAGTAGGGGATTTTAAAACCCCACCGTCAAGAATGGACAGATATGCCATGACTGGTGTAGCTCAGTGGCTTGAGCCCGGGCCTGTGAACCAGAGAATAGTGGTTTGATTCCCAGTCAGGGCACATGCCTGGGTTGCAGGCCAGTTCCCAGCAGGGGACTCACAAGAGGCAACCGTACATTGATGTTTCTCTCCCTCTCTCCTTCCCTTCCCCTCTAAAGATAAATAAATAAAATATTAAAAAAAAGAATGGACAGATCTTCCAAACAAAATATCAAAAAAGATATTGTGGCATTGAACAGTGCCCTAGTTGAAATGGACTTATCTGATATATATAGAGCCTTTCACACCAAAAAAGCTAAATACGCATTCTTTTCAAATGCACATGAAACATTTTCAAAGATAGACCACATTATAGGACACAACAAAAGCCTGAACAAATTCAAGAAAATTGAAATCATACCAACCATTTTCTTCACCCACATGGGCCTGAAATTGGAATCCAATGCCAAAAGAAAAAACCTAAAACACAAAAAATCATGGAGACTGAATGGCATGCTATTAAACAACAAACTGCTCAAGAATGAAATAAGGGAAGAAATCAATATGTCTCTGAAAATAAATGAAAATGAACTCACAACAACCCAAAACTTATGGGGCACAGTGAAGGCAGTCCTGAGAGGGAAGTTCCTAGCAATATAAGCCTATCTTAAAAAGATAGAAACATTTCAAACAAACAGCATAACCCTATGCCTACAAGAAGTTGAGGAACAACAAAAAAGATAGCCCAGAGCAAGTAGAAGGAAGGAAATAACCAACATCAGAGCAGAATTAAATGACATAGAGACTAAAAGGAAAATTGTAAAGATCAATGAATCCAGGAGCTGATTCTTTGAAAAGATAAACAAAATTGACAAGCCATTAAGTAGGCTCATCAAGAAAAGAAGATAGAGAACACAAACAAACACAATCAGAAGTGAAAGAAGAGGGTTTACAACTGACACCACAGAAATCAAAGGGGTTGTAAGAAATTACTACGAAGAACTGTATGCCAAGAAACTTGATAACCTAGGTGAAATGGACAGATTTATAGAAAAATAGAATCTTCCAAACTCAATGAAGAAGAAGCAAAAAGCCTGAGAAGACAAAAAACAACAGACGAAATGGAAGCAGTAATCAAAAAAATTCCCACACACAAAAGCTCTGGACCAGATGGTTTCACAGGAGTATTCTACAAAGCACTTAAAGAGGAGCTCACCCTTATCCCCCATAGAGTATTCCAAAAAATCCAAAATTATGGAAGACTCCCAAACTCTTTCTATAAGTCAGCATCATCCTAATCCAAAACCAGATAAAGACACAACAAAGAAAGAAAACTTCAGGCCAATATTGCTGATGAACATAGATGCTAAAATCCCCAAGAAAAAATTGGCGAATAGCATCCAACAATACACTAAAAAGATCATACATCATGACCAAGTGGGATTCATCCCAGGGATGGAAGGATGGTTCAGTATTCACAAATCAGTAAATGTAATTCATCACATAAAAGCAAAGACAAAAATCACACGATCATATCAATAGATGCGGAACGAGCTTTTGATAAGATACAACACCCATTCATGATGAAAACACTCAGCAAAGTGGGAGTACAGAGAGCATTCCTCAATATAATGAAGGCCATATATGAGAAACCTACAGCCAACATCATACTCAATGGGCAAAAACTAAAATCCTTTCCACTAAGATCAGGAACAAGACAAGGTTGTCCACTTTCACCAATTCTATTCAATGTAGTATTGGAAGTTTTAGCCATAGTGATCAGATGAGAGAAGGAAATAAAAGGCATCCAAATCAGAAAGGAGGAAGCAAAACTGTCACTGTTTGCAAATGACATGATAGTATACATGGAAAATTCTATAGACTCTACCCAAAGACTGCTAGACATAATAAATAAATTTGACAAAACAGTGGGATACGAAGTCAATATGCAGAAAGCAAGGGCATTTTTGTATACTAACAATGAATCAGCAGAAGCAGAAATCAAGAAAAAATACCATTCGATATAGCAAAAAACTAAAATAAAATATCTGGGAATAAACCTAACCATGGAGGTAAAAGACCTGTATATAGAAAACTACACAACATTAAAGAAAGAAATCAAGGAACACACAAACACATGGAAACATATACCTTGTTCATGAATTGGAAGAATTAACATCATCAAAATGTCCATACTACCCAAATACATTTACAGATTGAATGCAATACCTATTAAAGTACCAATGGCATATTTCACATAGAACAAACACTTCGAACTTTATATGGAACCATAAATGAGCCCGAATAGCAGCTGCTATTTTTTTTAAAAAAGAACAAAGTGGAAGGAATCACAATACCTGATACCAAACTGTATTACAAAGCCATTGTAATCAAAACAGCTTGGTAATGGCATGAAAACAGGCACATAGACCAATGGAACAGAACAGAGAGCCCAGAAATAGACCCAAGTCTTTATGGGCAACTAATATTCCACAAAGGGGGCAGTAACATAAAATGGAGTAAAAATAGCCTCTTCAATAAATGGTGTTGGGATAACGAGACAGCTATGTGCAAAAATAAATGGAACTTGAGCACCGACTTACACCATACACCAAAATAAATTCAAGGTAGATGAAAGACTTAAATAGGAGCCATGACACCATTAAAATCCTAGAGGAGAACATTGGCAGAAAAATCTCAGATATTTCACGCAGCAACATTTTTACTGATATGTCCCCTAGAGCAAGGGACATAAAGGAAAGAAGAAACAAAGGGATCTCATCAAAATAAAAAGCTTCTTCATGGCTAAAGAAAATGGTATTAAAATAAAAAGAGAACCAACTGTATGGGAAAACATATTTGCCAATGATTCCTCAGACAAAGGTTTAATCTCCAAAATATACAAAGAACTCACGCGACTCCACTTTAAGAAGACAAACAAACCAATTTAAAAATGGGCAAAGGACTTGAACAGACACTTCTCCAAGGAGGATATATAGAGGATCGAGACACATGAAAAGATGCTCAATATCTCTAGCTATCAGAGAGATGCAAATTAAAACCACAATGAGATACCACCTTACACCAGTCAGAATGGCCATCATAAACAAAGCAACAAACAACAAATATTGGAGAGGTTGTGGGGAAAGGGGGACCCTAGTTCACTGTTGGTGGAATTGAAGACTGATACAACCACTTTGGAAAACAGTATGGAATTTCCTCTGAAAACTAAAAACGAATATGTCTTTTGACCCAGCAATTCCACTGTTAGGAGTATATCCTAAGAACTCTGAAAAACCAATCCAAAAGAACCTATGCACCCCAATGTTCATAGCAGCACAATGTACAATAGCCAAGAGTTGGAAGCAACCTAGGTGCCCATCAGTTAATGAATGGATTAAAAAAATATGGTACCTTTACACAATGGAATTCTATGCAGCAGAAAGAAAGAAGGAGCTCCTACCCTTTGCAACATCATGGATGAAACTGGAAAGCATTATACTGAGTGAAATAAGCCAGGCAGTGAAAGACAAATACCATATGATATCACCTTTAGCAGGAACCTAAACAACAAAACAAACAAGCAAGCAAAATATGACTAAAGACACTGAAATATAGAGCAGGCTGACAGGGACCAGAGGGGATAGGGAGAGAATTTCAGGGGAAAGGGGGAAGGATTCACAGGAACAAGTATAAAGGATACATGGACATAAACTAAGGCAGGGGGAAGGGAAATGGGAGGGAGGTAGGGAGCACTGGGGGGGGGCTGGGCTGGGCTGGGAGTAAAAGACAGAAAATTATACTTGAACAATAATTAAATTTTAAAAAATAAAATAAAAGCTAAAAAAAAGTAATTACCTAAATCAAACCCAAACATAATGAATGAAGACCTTCTTTGATGTACCCTATTAGAAAGCCAATAAAAGCTTGTCAAGGCAAGGGTTGGGGTACTCTCCCCTTGAGAGAATGGTCAGGCCAGCCCTTTTCCTCCACAGGACTCCGTAGTCCATGTGCATTTGTCTCGTGTCTCATCCACAGTACCACAGACACTGCAGGCTGGTGTCCACATCAACTCAGCCTGCCTACAGCCCAGATTTGGCATCCTGTGATTTCTGGCTTTTCCCAAAACTAAAATCATCTTTGAAAGATAAGAGATTTCAGAATACTGATGAAATTAAGGAAAATATAATGGGGTAGCTGATGGCCATTAGGAGAACTACATGAAGTCCCAAGGTGCCTACTTTGAAGTAGACTAAGGTATCATTATCCTATGTACAATATTTCATGTATCTTGCATCTTCTCCAATCAATGTCTCTATTTTTCATATTACACTGCTGGACACCATCTGGACAGACCTCATATGTAACAATAGATACACACAAACACACATCCTCTTGGTTTTACTCCTATCAAAACAAAAACAAAAAATGACAAGTGCTAGTAAGGATGTGGAGAAATTAGAACCCTTGTCCACTTTTGGTGAGAGTGTAAGACAGTGCAGCTGCTGTGAAAACAGTTCTTCAGAGAATTAAAAATAGAATTATTGTGGAATCCTATGATTCTACTTCAGCTATATAATGAAAACAATTGAAAGCAGGGTTTCAAAATATATTTGTCTCTTCATGTTCATCAGCAGCATTATTAACAATAATAAAAAGGTGCAAGCAACACAAACATCCATCAACAGATGAACTGATAAACCAAATGTGGAATATACATATAATGAAATATTATTCAGGCCTAAATATTGGAATCTGATGGACAAATGGAACATTATTCAGACCAGGAATGAAATTCTGACACGTTACAGTATGGATAAACCTTGAAGACATGCTCAGTAATATGAACCAGACACAAAAAGGTAATACTGTGTGATTCCACTTACATTAGGTACCTAAAGTAGTCAAATAGAAAGTAGAATAGTGGTTATTCTCAGCTGGGAGGACAGAGAATGGGGAATTATTGTTTAATGGATACAGAATTTCAGTTTTGTGAGGTGAAATGAGCTCTGGAAATGGATGGTGGTGATAAAGACACAAAAATAGGAATGTGCTTGGCAGAACTAAGTTATACACTTAAAAATAGTTAAGAAAGTAAATTTTACATTGCGTATATTTTTATCACAATATAAGATAAATAAAATAATTCATGGATAAAATATCCATTCAAAGTATAAAATATACCAATGTTACCAAAAGTTTATTGCTATAGTTTAATATTCTACAATTAACTCTTAGTGATTATCATTTAATTTTTATAAAGGCTCACATAATATTATTATTTTTATTATGATTAACTTTAGTTATTTTTCTTTTTTTTTAATTTTATTTAGTTATTTTTCAAGTACAGTTTTTTTGCCTATTTCTCCCATCCCAGCCTCCCCCGCCCCTTCCTCCCCACCTCCCTCCCATTTCCACCCCCCTTAGTTCTCGTCCCTGTGTCCTTCCTGTTTGTTCCTCCAAATCCCTCCCCCTTTTTCCCCTTAACTTCCCTTCTCTCTCCCCTCTGGTCACTGTCCCCTTGTTGTCTTTTTCAGTGTCTTTGTTTTTTTTTTTTTTTTCTGCTTGCTTGTTTGTTTTGTTGTTTAGCTTCCTGTTAAAGGTGAGATCATATGGTATTTGTCTTTCTGCACCTGGCCTATTTCACTCAGCATAATGCTTTCCAGTTCCATCCATGTTGTTGCAAAAGGTAGTAGCTCCTTCTTTCTCTCTGCTGCATAGAATTCCACTGTGTATATGTACCACAATTTTTGGATCCATTCATTTACTGTTGGGCACCTAGGTTGCTTCCAACTCTTGGCTATTGTACATTGTGCTGCTATGAACATTGGGGTGCATAGTTTCTTTTGTATTGGTGTTTTAGGGTTCTTAGGATATAGTCCCAGCAGTGGAATTGCTGGGTCATAAGGCAGGTCCATTTTTAGTTTTCTGAGAAAATTCCATACTGTTTTCCAAAGTGGTTGTACCAGTCTGCAATCCCACCAACAGTGAACTAGGGACCCCTTTCCCCACAACCTCTCCAACATTTGTTTTTTGTTGCTTTGTTTATGATAGCCATCCTGACTGGTATAAAGTGGTATCTCATTGTGGTTTTAATTTGCATCTCTCTGATAGCTAGTGATATTGAGCATCTCTTCATGTGTCTCTGGATGTTCTGTATGTCCTCCTTGGAGAAGTGTCTGTTCAAGTCCTTTTCCCATTTTTAAATTGGTTTGCTTGTCTTGTTAGAGTGGAAGTATATTCCACTTCTTAGAGTGGAACTTAGAGTTCTTTGTATATTTTGGAGATTAAACCCTTGTCTGAGGTATAATTGGCAATTATGTTTTCCCACACAGGTGGTTACTCAAAAACTGCTCAAACTAATAAATGAATTTGGTAAAATAGCAGGTTACAAAGTCAATATCCAGAAATCAAAGGCATTTTTATATACTAACAATAAATCAGCAAAAGCAGAAATCAAGAAAAAAATACCATTTGATATAGCAAAAACAAAAATAAAATATCTGGGAATAAACCTAACCAAGGAGGTAAAAGAGCTGTATGCAGAAAACTACGCAACAACAAAGAAAAATCAAGGAGGACACAAAGAAATGGAAACATATACCATGTTCACGAATTGGAAGAATTAACATTATTAAAATGTCCATACTACACAAAGCAATTTACAGATTCAGTGCAATACCTATTAAAGTACCAATGTGCATATTTCACAGACATAGAACAAACACTTCAAAAATTTATATGGAACCATAAATGAGCCCGAATAGCAGCTGCTATTTTGAGAAAGAAGAACAAAGTAGGAGGGATCACAATACCTGATATCAAACTGTATTACAAGGCCACCGTAATCAAAACAGCATGGTACTAGCATAATAACAGGCACATAGACCAATGGAACAGAACAGAGAACCCAGAAATACACCCAACTCTCTACAGTCAATTAATATTAGACAAAGGGGACAGTAACATAAAATAGACTAAAAATAGCCTCTTGAACAAGTGGTGTTGGGAGAACGAGACAGCTACATGCAAAAAATGAAACTTGAGCACCAACTTACACCATACACCAAAATAAATTCAAGGTGGATAAAAGACTTAAATAGAAGCTGTGAAACCATTAAAATCTTAGAGGATAACATTGGCAAGAAAATCTCAGATATTCCACACAGCAACATTTTTACTGATATGTCCCCTAGAGCAAGGGACATAATGGAAAGAATAAACAAATGGGATCTCATCAAAATGAAAAGCTTCTGCATGGCTAAAGAAAATAGTATTAAAATAAATAGACAGTGTCTTATAATTTTCTGAGTACAAGTCTTTTACATCCTTGGTTAGGTTTATTCCTAGGTATTTTCTTCTTTTTTGAAGCAATTATGAATGGTATTATTTTCTTAATTCCCCTTCCTGTTAGTTCATTATTGACATATAAAAATGACACTGGTTTTGGATATTAATTTTGTATCCTGCTACTTTGCTGAATTCATTTATCAGCTCTAGTAGTTTCTTGGTGTAAGCTTTGGGGTTGTCTATGTACAGTATCATGTCATCTGCAAATAAAGAGTTTTACTTTCTTCCTTTCCAATTTGGATGCCCTTATTTCTTCTTCTTGTTCGATAATTACCTTAATAATTACCTAATAAGTAGCTGTGGGTAGGACTTCCAGTACTATGTTGAATAAGAGAGGTTAAAGTGGAAATCCCTGTCTTGCTTCTAATTTTAAGTGAAACATGTAGCTTTGCCCATTGAAAATGATGCTGGCAGTGGGTTTTTCATATGTAGCCTCTATTATGTTTAGGTGTGTTCCCTCTATTCCCACTTTGCTGAGAACTTTTATCATCAATGGGTACTAGATTATATTAAAAGGGTTTTTGTATCTATTGATAAAATCATGTGGTTTTTATCCTTTATTTAGTTTATGTGCTGAACCACATTTATTGATTTGAAAATGTTGTACCAACCTTGCATTCTAGGAATAAATCCTACTTGATCATGGTGTATGATATTTTTGATGCATTGCTGTACTTGCTTTGCTAATATTATGCTGAAGGTTTTAGTATTTATATTTATCAGTGATACTGTTTATAATTTTTTCTTTGTAGTGTCTTTATCTGGTTTTGGAATTAGGATAATGAGAGCCTCATAAATTGAGCTTGGAAGCTTTCCCTCCTTTTGAATTTTTATGGAATAATTTGAGGAGAGGTGTTCATTCAGCGTGAAATGTTTGGTAAAATTTAACTGTGAAGCAATCTGGCCCAGGGATTTTATTTTGGGGGAGTTTTTTATTACTGCTTTTATTTCATTAGGTGTAACCTGTCCATTCAAATCCTCTTATTCTTCCTGATTTATTTTTTGAAGATTGTATGTTTCTAGGGATTTATCCATTTTCTCCAGGTTGTCCAGTTTATTGGCATATAATTCATAATATTTTCTTACAATCTTTGTATTTCTTTGGTGTCAGTTATTTCTCCTCTTTCATTTCTGATTTGATTTACTTGCCGTCTTTTTCTTTTTTTCTTGGTGAGTCTGGTTAAAGGAGTGTCAATCTTGTTTATCTTTTCAAAGAACCAGCTCTTGGATTCATTGATATGTTGTATCATTTTTTAGCCTTTATTTCATTTATTTCTCCTCTGATCTTAATTATTTCCTTGCTTCTACTTTGAGCTTTGTTTGTTTCAAATCATTCTTTTACAAATTATTTTAAGTGTGAAGTTAGATTGTTTATTTGAGCTTTGTCTTGTTTTTTGAGATAGTTCTGTAATGCTATGAATTTCCCTCTTAAGATTGCTTTCTCAGTGTTCCACGGATTTTGGATTGTTTTGTCTTCATTTTCATTTGTTTCAATGTATTTTTTATTTCTTTTTTGATCTCATTATTGACCCATTCATTGTTTACTAACAAGGTTTTAACTTTCAGTCTTTGTGTGTTTTTCAATGTTCTTCTTGTGATTGATTTCTAGTTTCATAGCAGTGTGGTCAGAGAAGATGCTTGATATGGTTTCAATCTTCTCAGATTTATTGAGACTTGTTTTGTGCCCTAACATGTGGTTTATCCTAGAAAACATTGCATGTGCACCTGAAAAGTATGTATACTCTGCTGTTTGGGGGTAAAGTGTTTTGAAGATATCAATTAAATCCTTTGATCTAGTGTGTCATTTAAGGCTGCTATCTCCTTGATGATTTTCTGCCTGGAACATCTATCCATTAAAGTCAATGGGGTGTTAAATTCCCCTCCTATGACTATATTTCTATCGATCTCTCCCTTTGTGTCCATCAAGATTTGATTTACATATTTAGGTGCTCCTATGTTGGGTGTATAAATATTTACTAGGATTATATCCAGTTGTTGGATTGTTCCCTTTATCACTGTATAGTGTCCTTTGTCTCTTTCTATAGCCTTGGTTTTAAAGTCTATTTGTTGGATATAAGTACTGCTGCCTCAGCTTATTTTTATTTTCCATTTTGCATGAAATATCTTTTTCCATTCTTTTACTTTTGTCTGTGTATACCTGTCAATCAGAGATGGGTCACTTAGAGGCAGCATATATGTGGGTCTTGTTTTCTTATCCATTCAGCTACCCTATGTCTTTTTGTCAGAGTATTTAAGCCATTTAATTTAAGATAATTATTGATAGATACACATGTAGTGCCATTTTATTGTTAAACTGTTTTCCTCTGTTTTTTTCTTTCTCTTTGTGTTCTTCTTAAAGCAAGCCCTAAATATTTGTTGCAGTTCTGGTTTGGTGTTAACAAATTCCTTTAGCTTTTTCTTGTCTCAGAAGCTCTTTATTTCTCCTTCAATTTTAGACAAATAGCCTTGCTGGGTAAAGTAGCCTTGGTTGTAGGTCCTTGCTTTTCATCACCTTAAATATTTCATGCCACTGCCTTCTGGCCTGAAATATTTCTGTTGAGTAATTAGATGCCAGTCTAATTGACACTGCCTTGTATCTTAACTACCTGCTTTTCTCTTGAGGCTTTTAGGAATCTCTCCTTGTCTAAGCCTTTTCATTTTATGTATGTGTCTCTGAGTAGGCCTCTTTGGATCCAATTTGTTTGGGATTCTCTGAGCTTCATGGATGTGTGTGTCTTTTTCCTTCAGCAAATTAGGGAAGTTTTGGTCATTATTTTTTCAAATAGGGCTCTCGGTCCTTTGCTCATTCTCTTCTCCTTCTGGTATTCTCATGATTAGGACGTTGTTATAATTCATATTGTCCAAAATTTTTCTTAAGCTCACCTCATTTTTTTTTTCTTTTCACTGCTCTGCCTGGGTGTTTTTATCTACCTTATCTTCCAAAACACTAATTCTATCCTCTGCTTCAATTAACTTACTGCTTATTCTTTCCAGGGTATTATTTGTTTTAGATATTGTCTTCTTTATTTCTGACTTGTGCTTTATTATGGTTTCTATGTCTTTTTTCATGCTATTGAGTATCCTTCTAATCATTACTGGAAACTCTCTCTGATAAATTGCATGCCTCCATTTCTTTTAGTTCTTCTGGAGAAATTTCCTGTTCTTTCATTTCAGGTCTGTTTCTTTGATTTCCCATTTGGGCTGCTTTCTTGTATTTTATACCTTATTTGTTCAACTGATTGGTTGTTAAGCTGTCCAGTTGTTAACCTGATCAAACTGTAGTCACCATCTTGGCTTAAGCACTACTGGGTGGGACAGAGTAATTCCTGTGGGTAGACTATTGCTTCCCCTCAGGCTGATCCCACTTGGATAGGAGTGTTCTGCCTGAGAAAGATGGCTTCTGCAGTATGGGGCATGATTCAGCACAGGGATTCTGGGAGCTATTCCTTCAGTTCTCTCCCCAGAACCACCAGTCCCATCTTCAAGTGTCTCTAGTCCACTCTACCATCCCTCTGTCTCATCCCAGGGCAAGTGAGTGGCTGCAAAAAAAAAAAAAAAAAGTGCATTGGCTCTTTAAGAGGCTCTCTGTGTCTCCAGCCATCTCTCCCCAGCAGACAGAAACCCTGATGCTTTTCACAGCTGGATGTTATCTGGGTTCCTTTCCTGGCTCTGATGCTATAGCCTTGGGAGCCTAACTTGGGGTTTAGACCTCACATTTCTCAGGCAGAACCACCTGGCTGCTGAAATATCCCTGAACATTAGCAGCCACCTATGGGTGTCCAGCCATCCCTCTCATGCCTTCTCCACTCTACCTACCAATCTTGTTGTGGTGAAGTGGTTTCTCCTATTTGTCCTTGGTTATAAGGCTCCTCTCCAACTAGTGTTCAGTTAGTTATTCTGGATGATTTCTCTACAATTTAGTTGTAATTCCAGATTGGTCCTTGGAGGAGGTTAGTGTAGCTTCCACTTATTCCTCTGCCATCTTAAATCATCTAACAGTATCAATTTTTAAAATTGATTTGTTCACTGTGTGCTTTGTGGTTGTTTTTCTAATCTTTTATTGATCTACAATAAAGAGATACTAGTAAGGCTAGGACTAGTTGGGTCCTGCAGCCCAACTCCCCATGTTAAAATCTCAGCTCCATCAATTCTAAGTTATGTGCTTCAGGAAAGTTAGTCATTCCTTTGTGCTTTGGTTTCCTCATTTATAAAACTGGGATTATAATAATAACATCCACTACTCAGGCTCACTGTTAGGATTAAATGAGTGGATATTTGTGAAGCACTTACAATATTGTCTAGAATGCAGTAAGCATTGTATACATGTTAGTTATTATTATTATATGAATAAAGTTAACAGGAAGAAATTGGGTATGGCTTAGGAATTAGATCACTGGAATTGGGATCAGTACTATTGATATCATTGATATTGATGAAGTATCTATTTTTTATTTTATTTTATTTTATTTTATTTTTAAATTTTATTTAGTTATTTTTCAAGTACAGTTTTTTGTCTATTTTTCCCATCCCAGCCTCTCCCGCCCCTTCCTCCCCACCTCCCTCCCATTTCCACCCCCCTTAGTTCTCGTCCCTGTGTCCTTCCTATTTGTTCCTCCAAATCCCTCCCCCTTTTTCCCCTTAACTTCCCTTCCTTCTCCCCTCTGGTCACTATCCCCTTGTTCTCTATTTCAGTGTCTTTGTTTTTTGTTTTTGTTTTTTTTTCTGCTTGCTTGTTTGTTTTGTTGTTTAGCTTCCTGTTAAAGGTGAGATCATATGGTATTTGTCTTTCAGCACCTGGCCTATTTCACTCAGCATAATGCTTTCCAGTTCCATCCATGTTGTTGCAAATGGTAGTAGCTCCTTCTTTCTCTCTGCAGCATAGAATTCCATTGTGTATATGTACCACAATTTTTGGATCCATTCATTTACTGATGGGCACCTAGGTTGCTTCTAACTCTTGGCTATTGTAAATTGTGCTGCTATGAACATTGTGGTGCATAGGTTCTTTGATATTGATGTTTTAGGATTCTTAGGATATAATCCCAGCAGTGGAATTGCTGGGTCAAAAGGCAGGTCGATTTTTATTTTTCTGAGAAAAATCCATACTGTTTTCCATAATGGTTGTACCAGTTTGCACTCCCACCAACAGTGAACTAAGGATCCCTTTTCCCCACAACCTCTCCAACATTTGTTGTTTGTTGCTTTGTTTATGATAGCCATCCTGACTGGTGTAAAGTGGTATCTCATTGTGGTTTTAATTTGCATCTCTCTCATAGCTAATGATATTGAGCATCTCTTCATGTGTCTCTGAATGTTCTGTATGTCCTCCTTGGAGAAGTGTTTGTTCAAGTCCTTTTCCCATTTTCTAATTGGGTTGGGTGTCTTCTTAGAGTGGAGTCGTGTAAGTTCTTTGTATATTTTGGAGATTAAACCTTTGTCTGAGGTATCATTGGCAAATATGTTTTCCCATACAGTTGGTTGTCTTGCTAATTTAATACTGTTTTCTTTAGCCATGCAGAAGCTTTTTATTTTGATGAGATCCCATTTGTTTATTCTTTCCTTTACATTCCTTACTCTAGGGGACATATCAGTAAAGAATTTGCTGCGTGAAATATCTGAGATTTTCTTGCCAATGTTCTCCTCTAGGACTTTAATGGTGTTATGACTTACATTTAAGTCTTTTATCCACCTTGAATTTATTTCAGTGTATGGTGTAAGTCTGTGCTCAAGTTTCATTTTTTTGCATGTAGCTGTCCAGTTCTCCCAACACCATTTATTGAAGAGGCTATCTTTACTCCATTTTATGTTACTGCCCCCTTTGTCGAATATTAATTGACTGTAGAGAGTTGGGTTGATTTCTGGGCTCTCTGTTCTGTTCCATTGGTCTATGTGCCTGTTTTTATGCCAGTACCAGGCTGTTTTGATTACAGTGGCCTTGTAATACAGTTTGATATCAGGTATTGTGATCCCCCCTACTTTGTTCTTCTTTCTCAAAAGAGCAGCTGCTATTCGGGCTCGTTTATGAAGTATCTATTATATAAGTCACTAGACGCTGGAATTGGTATCCCAATAAGACATCACTTTCCATTTCTTCACTAAAAAACTTTTGTATTTTTCAGAGCTTTCCATGGCTATGCAGTCATTATCCCAGGGCACACCACAAGAGAGCTCCTTTTAACAGTCTCCAAAGTTGGAAGATGTACTGGGAGATTTGTCTTCAGTTTTTAGGCATAGTTTATTTCTGAAATGAATAGTGCATATTTATGGAGGGAAAATAACAGCATGTTTTCTGTGAATTGGTACATCATTTTATTCCACTTCCTTTTTCCACCATTTGGAGTATTTGTAAAGTTTTCCATTTGATTCTCTTTTGGGGAAAGTCTGCTAGTTTGGGAAAAAAATGGAGGGAGGATGCTATAAACAGCATAGTGGGTGCTGTCCCTCCTGCCACAGGTTGAATGAACAGGATTTCAGCTAGGACTCAAAGGCAGATCTCATTTTATTTTATTGTTGTTGTCAGACAAGGGTTTGATCTCCAAAATAGATAAAGAGCTCATATGACTCGAAACCAGGAATATAAACAACCCACTTTAAAAAAAGTTAGATTATTTTTAATGTGCTATTTAAAATAAAATTTATTGGGGTGACATTGTTAATCCAATAAAATAGGTTTCAAGTGTACATTTCTACGATACAAAGATCTGTATATTACACTGTGTGTCTACCACCCAAAGTCAAATCATCTTCCCTGAAGGGGAGTCGGGAGTGGTGCATACAGCCTGCCATTGGCTGACAACACCATGTGTGGACTCCTGCTCTCCCTGGAACTCGTTTGCAGTCATTATTTCTGTGTGCAAAGAGCTGAGGCAGTTGCCCAGAAAACAGAGGATGGAAAATGAGGGTTATCACAGAATGCATGAAATAGCTCGTGGTTTCTCTCCCGCAGGAATGTGCAAATGGGAAGCTCTCAAAGAGCTGTTTTTCAGACAGTCTGCAAAGAGAAGCTCTTAACAGAAATGGAGCTCTCAATAACACCAGCAGTGAAGAGACAGGCTGAGAGACCGAGAGCCTGGACTGGAGGGGAACTGAGGCTATGGGACTGCAAACAGGAAGGGACTTGGCTGAGCGACTATGCTGATGGCCTATTTCTCAAGGTACTGTGGCTTTCTGTGCCTGGAATAAATGATTCAGGCCTTCCCAGAATGCTTTTTCAAGCTAGCCTCTTTGAGGCATTGGACACCCAACCTGTCCATTTATAACATGTGAATTTTAGTACATTTTTAAATGTACTTTATTTTTTTAAAAAATTTATTTAGCTATTTTTCAAGTACAGTTTTTTTGGCTTTTCCTCTTGTCCTCATACTTTTTCATCCCTCCCCCCTTTCAAGAGTGAAAGCCAGGGAGGCAAATCTGGCCCTGAACTAAAATGGAGCACACCAGCCCAATGGTTCTGAGCTCTGCTTCTTCAAGCCCCTTGGGACACACATGCTTCTTTTCTTTGTTTTCTAGTTATAATGTGCCTGACCTTTAATGAGAAATACCTTGAGACTTGCCTCCAACCCTGCCACTACAGGGGAACAAGTACCAGTGGAACACTAGGTCAGACCACACAGAGGCCCTTGCTCATCACCACATTATCTCCTTTTAAAACAGACCTCATGGTTGTGAGTAGCTGTTGGGCTGCTAGAGGAACTCTGACCTTTCCAGCCAGCTGGGCATGGGAGCAAGTCCTTGCCAAGGGCACACTCAGATGTGGTTGGAGCCAGAATTTCAACCGGAGGAACACAGGACCATTTGCCATGACCTGCTCTCCAAGAAGTTCATGAAATGCACAAAAATTGCTAGCAGGATGCATAAGTAGGTAAGGTGTCTTAGGACTTTCCAAGGCTATTGATACAAATAGGTGTTTTACATGTGCTCAGGAACTCCACCAGAACAAGGGGACAGTGACCAGAGGGGAGAAGGAAGGGAATTTAAGGGGGAAAAAGGGGAGGGATTTGGAGGAACAAGTATGAAGGACACAGGGACGAGGACTGGGGGGAGGAAATGGGAGGGAGGTGGGGAGCATGGGGCAGGGCGGGTGTGGGATGGGAGAAATAGACAAAAAACTGTACTTGAAAAATAGCTAAATACATTTTTTAAAAAAGAAAGTACATTTAAAGAGCACACAAATGATTTGTTTAAGATTTTTTCAGATGAGTACTATGTCATTGCGAACTATGTAGCCCTATTTAGTAACTGGAAAATTTATCATAGTAAAGGAAAGGGAATTGGGGGTTAACATGCTTCTAAGCATTTTATTCAAGGGAGAAAGATGAGGGAAAACACGTAATATATCTTAGGAACAGTAATGTCCTGTTATTGCTAAAAACTGCTGGGACCTCATTAGAGCCTATGAAAACATCATCTGTAAGTACTGAAAGGCAATAAATCTTTAATAGCCAAAAAACAAAGTGGGTAAAGGGAAGTAAAAGCAAGACAGAAGAAAAAGATGGAGCAGAGAAAGAAAAAATAAAACATAAGAAAATTACCAACTACAAGTAGTTCCCTGGCATCTGGGTAGATTGCTTTCATGATCTTCCACAAATATCAAAATCTGCAGATGCTCAAGTCCCTTACATGAAATGGTAAAGTATTGCAAATAACCGGTGCACAATCATTTGTATATTTAATATTATCTCTAAATTACCTATAATACTAGTACACTATAAATACCCTATAAATAGTTGTTATTCTATATTGTTTAGGGAATGACCAAAACCTATACGTGTTCAGTATTGACCCAACCACTGCAAGCCTAACTACTTAGTACATGTCAGAAACAATGGTAACATTTTTTAATAAATATTTTTGATCACTAGTTGGTTGAACCCAAGCATGTAGAAACCGTGGATACAGAGGGCCAACTATTTCTGTTTATTTTCTCACCAAGCTATGAGCCAGCAATTTCCATTTTTGCCTGCCAGCTGGCTTCCCAAAATGATTGTGTAAATTCAGTGGTTTGTTGCAGGTTGATAAGGAATGAGCCAATATTAAATATTTTAAAATAATTATCAATAATTAATAAAATATGTTTGGGATAGTTTGATGGGGTTTTGTTTGTTTGTTTTGTTTTGTTAGTTTTCAAACTGTAACCTCTCAGTGATCTTGGTTTCTTCCTTAGACATGGAAATTCATTTTTATAAACTTCATTCTGTGATTAAAGTTGAGCCAATTCTGATTAACTGAGCAGAAATTAAACAATGAAGATTCAAGTTGCTCATTTTGGACTAACTAAAGATTGTCCCTATAGTCATTTTTATTAACACACAAACAAGGAGCATCTTATAGGACAAGTGTTTTTACAGGATTATAGGAATCATGCAGTTCATTTTTTTCCTTTATGGAATTGAAAAACAATGGTCATAGATAATAACTCACAATTCCCTTTTTGCAAAAGAAAAAGAATTACAGCTTTAGGAGTAAGCTACATGAAAAGTATTAGACAGGCCAAATCTGCACAGTAATCAATCATAGTAACAAAAATGTGTCAATAAAAAAGGAAACTCTTGATAAAGAGACAACATACTATATTCTCTTTTCTCTAAGAAAGATTGTAGTTGTCTACTCAACTGACCAATATGCTTGATGCTAAAACTTCTTAAATATCTGGGTTGCTTTTATGTGTGGAGAAGAAAATGTTCTTACCATTGTTTGAACTATTTTATTGTCCATTGATTATTTTTCAACACAACACCTCTCTAAATAATTCACATACTTCTTTCATAAACTTAACTGTTACATAAAAAGCTAATTTATTGAATAACTATTATGATATATCTAGTACAAATTCTTTTTTAGACTTTTTTTCTAAATAAGACCAGGTCTGATTTACCTAAGTCTTTGGTTGACTTTGGTTACTGAGACATTGTAATATTTCTTTCTTATCAAGCATTAAAATCCTTGATATTGACATATAGACACCAGCAAAAATCCATTAACCATTCTTCATCTCCTTTTGTGTATAGGCGCAAATGGCACAATTCTGATGGTGTCCTTTACACTTTGGGGGTCCTAGTTCCCCTTCTCTCCTTCATCTTCCTTTATTTCCATAGTTGATTAAATAAGGGCAACATGGAAATAAGTGATCAGAACACTTTTCAAAGAGAGTGAGTGACCAAGAAAAAATGACCTCCCGTTGATAAATTTCCTTTCAAACTTGACTTTGAGTGCATTTTTTAGATTAAAGATGTGTTCTATGTGATTATTATTGTGAAGCTTTGCTATCATCTGTGTCACTATTTCAGCACAACAGTTTTCTAAGTGTGGTCCCTGGACCAGCAGCACTACCTGGAACTTGGAAAAAATTTAAATTCTATGGCTCTTCCCAGACCAACTGAATAAGAAATCTAAGAGCAGAGCCCAGCACTCTGTGTTCTCACAAATGCAGAAGTGCCAGACAGCAATCTCAGTGCAAGCAAAAGTTTGCTTTGGCATCTCCAATGAGCCCTTTATTTAGTCTTTTTATTTTCTTGCATCTGTAATCCACATATAGAAGGTTATAGTGAGATGTCCCCAAATGTTTTTTTTAATATTTTATTTATTTATTTTTTGAGAGAAGGGAAGGGGGGGGGGGGGTCCCAAATGTTAAGATCACTAATCTTTAAGATGGCTACAGAGTAGCTGGAAGTTCTGTCTACTTGCTCCCAGACCTAGACCAGTCTTGCAGATTAAACCACAGAGCAATCAATTCAAAAATCCAGCTGAGAGTGACTGAGCATGTGTGAGTGAATGTGTACATGGACAAGTGTGAGGGGCATGTGCATGAGTGGCTGAGAACATGACCACTTGCAGGGCACTTGGGAGCAGGCAGCCTGGGCTCTCCTAGTAGAGCAGCAGCTGCTGCTGCTGCCAAACCTAATATACCTGGCTGCACAGATCTAGGGCAGGAGCCATTATGAGGATTTTTAAGTATCTTCTTCAGAGAGAAGCCTCTGGATTGCCCGCACCTTGACACACAGTCATGTTTCTGTGGCTTCTGCCCTGGCAGGGTTACATTCCCCGATGCCACCAGGAGCCAGGATTGGGGGATTGTGGTATTTACTGGGGAAAGGGCTTTTGCCTCCCTGACCCCAGGCACCAGAGGAACAACAAACAGAACAGAATCTGACTGAGGAGGCTGCAGTTGGGCTCAGGAATTGCAAGCTCCAGGGGTGAAGTGAGACGGCAAGGCTGATTCTGGCTGCAGAAACAGCATGGTGGGAGCAGGTCCACCCAAGACTGAGAATCACTAGAAGGAGTGGCAAAAATACTCTGCCACTACCCTGTGTTATAGTATCATTGTGGGACTCTTCTGAGTGCCATCCAGGAGAGATCCAAAGGGAAACATTATCTAAATTTGTTGAAGGCCACGATGGGCTCTGGCCAGCCCTGAGCTAAAGAGACTTTGGTCTTTTGCGGGAGGAGGAGCATGAGGAAAACAGGCCACCCAGGGCTTGGTGCAGCAGTGAGGGAGTCACAGAGAAACTTTTATGCCCTTACTGGAAAGCAAACCAGTGACCCTTTGGCTCACAAGCCAGCACTCAATCAACTGAGCCACACCAGCAGGAGAAACTCTTAAAAGAGGAGCTGAGGCAATAGAAGAGACTCAGAAAGGACTCTGTGGCCATGAACATGCAGAGAGTATGAGAAGCTGAATGCCTCAGATTCTCTGTAGTGCAGCAGGGCCCCTCACAGGCAAGCATTACAGACTGCAAATCAGTGAGGTCACATTGAGAGCCCCCTGTTGGGTATATATCCACAGGGGAAAGCTAGACACTCTGAAAGGGCCTTTTCTACCAGATACTACAAGCTACACTGTTCCTCGGGCCCTGATACACTGAAACCAGCAGAGCAAAGAGATTAGAAACAGGTACAGCAAGGGGTGTTCAGGGCCCTTCCCAGCCTCAGCATCTAGACAGAGCTGCTGTCTGTGCCAAGCAGGAAAGACCTCCCCCTTTTACACAAATTGGCCTCTCACAGGAAACAGATAGCTAATTCACAAGATACTACACATTATTGAAAAGAATCTGGGACAGACCAAGATGTGTGGTGAGGGGGTAGAGAAACATTCCCACCATTTTCCCTGAAAACTGAACAGCAACCCCCAGGGGTAACCCAGGGTTCCCACCTTCCTGGTCATACCAGGGGCCCTCTCTGGAGACAAGTGGAAAAGGTAATGCCAGTCCTCTAAGGTCATTCAATGAACCATACCTGGGCCCAGGGCTAACAAAGACAACAGGGCAGAAGAGTGGGGACCAGCCAAATCTGAAGGAGACACCACAGGTTGTGGATCACTTGTAGCCTTTAATAGGCTATCTAAGGCCAGACTAGGACACAATCTGATATTACCAGGGGTGGATCCAGAAAGAAAAGACAGTGGTAAACTCTGGATTCTATGGAGATGAATTCCACCACAGTTTTCTTATTATTGGTGCTATTTTCTCTCCTGAGTAGATTTTTAACATTCATTTATTTTCCTTCAAGTTTGTGGCTATTATTTCACTAGTTTTTTGTATTTTAGTTTATTTCAAATCTTATATGTTCTCCTCCCTTCGATTACCCCATTTTACCTTCTTCCTCTCTCTTCTAATTTTTGTTTTAAATTTTCTTTTTTCTCTTGCTATGACTTGTTTCATACTCTTACTATTTCTCCCACATCCAGCCTCTCAAAACTATTATTTTTCTCATTAGTCATTTCAAATTATTTTTCCAATTCTTAAAACCCTTATTCTCTCTACATCTTTATCAATCTTCACTCATTGGTTGTACCTGTGGAGGTTGTTGTTGTGTTTCTTTGATTTTATTACTAGATCTTCACTATTTTTGTATTTCAAATTTTAAATTTTACCATTCCCCTCTCTTACTCCATTTTGCCTTCCCCCTGCCCTTTTTTTTTCATTTAAAATTTTACTTTTTCCCTGTATTAACCTAGTTTTCATCCTCAGCCTTAGTATTTACTCTCCCTCTATTCTCTCAAAATCACTTTTTTATTCTCTGGATGTCCAATAACATTTTTTTCTTTCTTTTTCCTTCTTATTCCCACTCCACCACATTAATCTTTGCTCATTTGTTGTTGATATCACTGTAATGGATCTTTTTCTCCAATTGGGTTCCCAAATTTTTTACTATCTTTAAGAAAACTTTTAGGGACTTCTGCCAAGATGGAGGCATAGGTGGAAGCACTGTACCTTCTTGCACAACCAAGTTCAAAAACAACAAAGTTTTAGCAACAAAAATGCAGCCAAACCACAGAAAATTGAACTAGATGGAAGTCTGACAACAACAAACCCTTCAGCCAAATCAGTAAGAAGGGCAGAGCCAGCAGCAGAGTGGGGTCGGGCAGGAAAGATCCACTGGACCGACCCTGGCACACGACCCAGGTGCACCAGCAGCTGCGGGTGAATCCCAGGTGTGGAGTAGTGGGCAAACCCACTGAGGGCTGACGGTGGTCACACATTTGCGTGCAGATAAACCAGTGAAGGAGTGAGCAGTGAGACGGACTGCACAGGCTTCAGCAGTGGGAAGTGGGAGAGGCGACCGCCATTGTCCCTCTCTGACCCCACCCCCACATACAGCATCACAAACCAGCAACCTGGGTGGCCCCGCCCTGGTGAACACCTTGGGCTCCACTCCTCATACGTAACAGGCACAAACAGATAAATACATGGCTCAATAATAATTCAGAGCCCCAGAGTTGATAAATCTAAGCAATAAAGAAATTAGCCAAACTTTCAGATGCACAGTTCAAAACACTGATGATCAGGATGCTCACAGAACTGGTTGATTTTAGTCATAAATTAAAGGAATATATGAAGGCGAAACTAATTGAAATGAAAGGAAATGCACAGGAAACCAATAGTAATGGAAAGGAAGCTGGGACTCAAATCAATGGAGTGGACCAGAAGGAAGAAAAAAATGACCAAACAGAAAAGGATGATGAACAAAAATTCAAAAAAGGAGGAGAGGCTTAGGAACCTCCAGGACATCTTTAAACATTCCAACATCCGAATTGTAGGGGTACCGGAAGGGGAAGAGGAACAGCCACAAGTGGAAAACTTATTTGAACAAATAATAAAAGAGAACTTCACCAATCTGGCAAAGGAAATAGACTTCCAGGAAATCCAGGAAGCTCAGAGAGTCCCAAAGAAGTTGAACCCAAGGAGGAACACACCAAAACACATCATCATTACATTAGCCAAGATTAAAATGAATGAGAGAATCCTAGAAGCAGCAAAACATAAGAGGACAGTCACTTACAAAGGAGTTCCCATCAGACTGTCAGCAGATTTCTCAAAAGAGACCTTACAGGCGAGAAGGGGCTGGAAAGAGGTATTCCAAGTCATGAAATCCAAAGACCTACAACCAAGATTGCTCTATCCAGCAAAGCTTTTATTTAGAATGGAAGGACAGATAAAGTGCTTCTCAGATAAGATCAAATTCAAGGAGTTCATCATCACCAAGCCATTATTATATGAAATGTTAAAGGGACTTATTTAAGAAAAAGAAGATAAAAAAGATGAACAGCGAAAGGACAGAGAGCTCACAGTTATGGAGAACCACACCTAAAACAAAAGCCAACTAAGAGGACAGCTAGATCAGGAGCAGAACCATAGAAATGAAGATCACATGGAGGGTTAGCAACAGGGGAGTGGGAGAAGGGGGGAGAGGGTACAGAGAATAAGTAGCATAGATGATGGGTAGAGAATAGATGGGGGGAGGACAATAATAGTAGGGGAAATATAGAATCTAAAGAACTTGAGACACATGGTCATGAACTAAAGGGGGGGAATGGTGGGGGGGGGTGTGCAGGGTGGAGGGGAATGAAGGGGGAAATAGAACAACTGTAATGGCATAATCAATAAAATATATTTTAAAAACTTTAAAAATACTATATACTTCACTTTCTTGCTCTTTCATTTCCTTCCCCCATTTTTAAAATTACAATGTAAATTCTATTTTCTGTCTTTCTTCACCTTGCTTTGTGTTTCTTACTCTTATTATTTCTTCTCTCTCCACTCTCTCAAAATCATTTTTCTTTCAGTTAGTCACCTCATATTCATTTTTACTTTTTTATAATAGCCTCAATGTCTTTTCACCTTTATCGATATTTGCTCATTTTCTCTTGATAATGTGGTTGTGGGTGGGGGTTATTACTGTGATTGTAGACTTTGTGCCCATGGTTGGTTTTGTTTTGTTTTTTTCAGGCAGCAACTGTACAACAGCATACAAGACAGGGCTGATGGTGTGATTCTTAGACAATCAGCAAGAGCAAAGAACCCACCAAAGAATGACCTAACAACAACCAAAAGCCAATTACAACAAGAGAACCCACATAAATGGCATAATGGGTACGAACAGCATCTAGTTTAGGATATCAAGGAGACTGTACCACTGAGACCCACAAGTCTCCTACCACAGTTCACACCACAAAGACAGGGAGTAAAATCATATCAATCTAATATGGAGAAATGAACAAAAATAGTGACCTAAAATGCAGAGAAAAAGAAACAACTCCCAGTTGAAAAAAAAAAAAGGAGGAATCCCCAGAAAGAGTGCTAAATGAAATTGAGGCAAGCAATCTATCAGAACATAAGTTCAAAATAAGGCTTATAAGGATGCTCGAGGAGCTCAGTGAAAACTACAAGGAACTCTATGAAAGCTACAAGGGACTTACTGGGAACTGCACCAGCTGAAAAAGGACATAGAAACTATCAATAAGATCCGGAAGGAAATGAATAATACAATAGCTGAAACCCAGAATACACTAGAAGAAATTAAAGGCAGGCTAAATGACAGAGAATAGAATCAGTGAGTTAGAGGACAAGATAGAAAAAACTCCCAGACTGAGAATAAAAATGAAAAAAGATAAAAAAACAATGAAAAGGGTTTAAGGGATCTTCAGGACAACAGAAACCATAATCATATTTATATTATTGGGATACCAGAAAGAGAAGAGTTGCAGGGATAGAAAAACTGTTTGAAAAGATAATGACAGAAAACTTCTCTAATCTGGAGAGGGAAAAAGTCATACAAGTCCAGGAAATACAGAGGGTCCCAATCAAGATGAACCCAAAGAAGACCACTCCAAGACACAGGATTATTAAAATTGCAAAATTTAAAGACCAAGAGAGAATCTTAAACACAGCAAAGGGGAAACAGCTGTTAACATACAAGGGAGTTCCAGTAAGGATGTCAGCTGATTGCTCAACAGAAATACTACAAGCCAGAAGGGAATGGCAAGAAATATTCAAAGTAATGAAAAGCAAAGGTGTGCAACCAAGACTACTCTACCTGGCAAGGCTTTCATTTAGAATGGAAAGTGAAATAAGGAGTTTCTCAGACCAAACCAAAAAGACTAAAAGAATACATCTCCACCAAACCAGCATTGCAGGATATGCTACAGGAACTGCTTTAAAGTGATAGATAGTTGATAGATGATAGATGATAGGTAGATAGATTAGATAGATAGATGATAGATAGATAGATAGATAGATAGAGATAGATAGATAGGTAGATAGATACACACAAAGGGAAAAATAGCAGTGAATAACTACTTATTTATAATAACCTTAAATGTAAATGGATTAATTACTCTAATCAAAAAACATAGGGTAGCTGAATGTATAAGAAAATTTGACCTACATATATGCTGTCTACAAGAGACCTAAATCAGAACAAATGATCTACACAGACTGAAAGTGAAGGGATAGAAAAATATATTCCAAGAAAACAGACATGAAAAAGAAGCTGAGGTAGCAATACTTATATCATACAAAATAGACTTCAAAACAAAGGCAATAAAAAGAGGCAAGGAAGATTACCATATAATACTTAAGGGAAAGTCCATCCTTCCCTCATATACAGGGGTTATACGAGAAGGTATAACTCTTGTAAACATATATGCACCCAACATAGGATCAACTAAATATACAGGGTCTGGCAGAAGTAACGCCTACTTGAGTGTGGTTGATAGGGTAACAATATGGGTGTAATAATTTATAGTTTTAATTTGAACATTTCACCTAAAGTGTCATATGCTATGCTTGAGTGTGATGTTGTTATATTATAGAATTACATGCTTATGATTTTGTAACAGAAGATATTTATGTAATAAAAAAG
Source organism: Artibeus jamaicensis (assembly GCF_021234435.1). Lineage (NCBI taxonomy): Eukaryota > Metazoa > Chordata > Mammalia > Chiroptera > Phyllostomidae > Artibeus > Artibeus jamaicensis. Next base: position 1,221,595 of record NW_026521898.1, on the reverse strand, counting down.
GCTGGACTCTGTATACATTATTATACACAATTATTTGTGCTGGACCCTGTATACATTTTTTTAAATGAACATGGAATATTTTCAAAGATAGACCACATAGTAGGACACAAAGCAAGCCTACACCAAGTCAAGAAAATAAACATTATATCCATCATCTTCTAGGATAACAATGGCTTCAAACTAGAAACCAACTTCCAGGAATAAACTAAAAAACATTCAAATACATGGAGACTGAATAACATGCTATTAAATAATAAATGAGCCAATAATCAGAGCAAGGAAGAAATTAAAAATTTCTGGAAACAAATGAAAATGAACACACAATGGCCCAACACCCCTGGGACACAGCAAAGGCAGTCCTGAGAGGGAAATTTATACCAATACAGGCCTACCTAAAATGATTTAAAAAAAAACCTCAAATAAAAACCTAACTGTACATATAAAAGAACTAGAAGAACAACAATGAAGCTCAGAGTGACTAGAGAGAAGGGAATAATCAAGATCAGAGCATAATTAAATTATATAGGAATCAGGAAAACAATTCAAACAGTAAATCTAGAAGCTGATTCTTTGAGAACAAAAACAAAATTGACAAGCCTTTAAACAGACTCATAAGAAAAAAGTGAGAACTAAATAAAAATATGAGAAATGAAAGAGAACTTACACCAATACAACAAAAATAAAAAGGACCATAACATATTACTATAAACAACTATATGCCAAGAAATTGGACAACCATGGTGAACTGGACAAATTTCTAGAAACATACAAGCTTTCCAAACTGAATCAAGAAGCAAAAAACCTGAATAGATCAATAATATTTAGGGAAATTGAAGCAGCAATAAAAAAACTTCAGGCACACAAAATCCCTGACCATATGGCCTCAGACATGAATTTTACCAAACATTTAAAGAAGAGCTAACTCCTATCCTTCTCAAAGTATTGCAAAAAATTCAAGAAAAGGAAAGACTCCCAAACTCTTTTCACAAGGCTAGTGTTATCCTAATTCCAAAACCAGGTAGAGAAACAACAAAGAAAGAAAACTACAGGCCAATATCTCTGATGCACATAGATATTAAAATCCAGATATCTATGATGTACATAGATATTTGGATCTAGGAGTATAATAAAAAGTCCATACACTGTGATCAGGTTGGATTTATCCCAGGGGTTCAAGGATGGTTCAATATTCACAAATCAATAAGTGCAATGTACCACATAAACAAAGTGAAAGTCAAAAATTACATGATCATATCAATAGATACTGCAAAAATAATTTGATAAACTACAGCACCCATTTATGACAAAAACAATCAGCAAATTGAAAATAGAGGATACTTCAACATAATAAAGACCATACGTGAGAAACCTACAGCCAGCATCATACTCAATGGGAAAAAACTAAAAGCCTTTCCCTTAAGATTAGGAACAAGACAAAGGCATCTGCTTTCAGCATTTTAAGTCAACATAGTATTGGAAGTTGTAGCCACAAATAACTGAGCAATAGCCAGCAAGAAGCTTTATAACTTCAGACAGACAAAGAATCAGCTTCAGCACAACCTGTATAGTAAGAAGTGTGGTAGAGACTCTAGAGGGTTGGCTGGGCACCCACAGGTGACCGCACTGGAGGGATAATTAAGTGGCAGGTTGGATCCCCCTGAAAAGGATGTGGTCTAAATCCTAACTGGGATCCCCAGTCTAGAACACCAGAGCCCCAAAACTACACAGATAACCAGTGGTGAAAAGTGGTAGGGTTACTCTCTGCCAGAGAAAGACAACTGGAGGCACAAAGAGCCACTTAAAGGACCAACACAAAAATCTTCATTTGCTGTGACTTACCCAAGGTTCCAACAAGGCAGGAGCAGAGTAGGATAGAGATGCCTCAGGAGAGAACAGGGGAGGGAGCTTTTGGGAGAGACCTGAGAGAGTAGATGCTGGGATCCCGGTGCTGTGTCATCTCCCATATAGCAGTAGAAATAGTGCTCAGGCAGACCACTTCCCTTAGAGCAGCAGCAGTCTGAGGGGAAGCAATAGACTTGCTGCCAAGAGAGACTCTTCCCTGGCTCTGTGGTTCTTAAGCCTGACTGCTGAGTGCATGGTGACTAGATTAACAACTGAAGGAGACAGCCACAGATAGTAGACCCATTACTATCTGTGTGTGTGTGGGGGGGGCATGCTGGACTAGAGACACTTGAGGAGAGACTGGGGATGGAGGCTTTGGGGAGAGAACTGAGAGGGTTGCCTCTGGGATCCCAGTGCTGACTCGTCAGCCTACTGCTGCAGCCATCCTGTTCAGGCAGATCACTTCCCTCTGAGGTGCATCAGCCTGAGAGGAAACAATAACCCCAACCCCAGGAGGAATTGTGCCCCTCCCTATGAGGCTTAAATCTGACTGCTGAGTGCAAAGTGACTGGATTAACAATGTAAGGAAACAACCACAGACAGCAGATCTCTGGCAGACTCAGAGCAGGCTGCCTACGGTCTAACAGGGTTAACATCTGACATCACCAGAGGCAGATTCAGAAAGAAAAAAGTGGTAAATAGGAGAGACTATAGAAATCCACGTAGTCTTCTCCATGATTAGTGATATTTTCTTTTATACATAGCTTTTTAATAGTCATTTCTTGTCCAGCAAGTTTGTGCATATTAAGTCACTAGAATTTATACCATAGTTTATTTCTCTCCTTTTTTATAATAGTCTTAATCTCTTTACATCTTTATTGATACTGGTTATTTGCTGTTGATACTGAGAAGGCCTGCACCAAGACTACTGTATCCAACGAGGCTCTTATTTAAAATGGAAGGCCAAATAAGGAGTTTCTCAAAGAGGGCTCAAAGAAGACACCTCCACCAACCAGCACTGCAAAAGTTGCTAAATGAACTGCTTTAAGAAAAGGAAGAAAAAGAGTGAGAGAGAGGGGAAAACAAGGACAAAGGTAGTAAAATGGCAATGAATAAGTTCCTACCAATAATAGCATTAAGTGTAAATGAATTCAATGCTCTAGTCAAAAGACATAGAGTAGCTGAATGGATAAGAAAGCATGACCCACACATTTGTTGCCTATAAGAGGCCCACCTCAGAATAAGAGACCTACAAAGACTGAAAGTGAAGGCCTGGAAAAAATATTTCAAGCAAATGGACAGGCAAAAAAAGCCAGGATAGCAACACTCACATCAAACAAAATAGACTTGAAAACAAGGGCCATAGTGCTGCAGGGAGAAAAATTTTTCTTTCCCCCTCCCCTGTTGGCAAAGAGACCCAGAAGGTCACTTCATAATACTCAAGGCAAGAATCCATCAACAAGACATAAACATTATAAACATATATGCACCCATCATAGGAGCACCCAAATATATAAGGAAAATCTTGGAGGACTTCAAGAAAGATATTGAGCCCTGGCTGTGTGGCTCAGTGGACTGAGTACAGGCCTGTGAACCAAAGGGTCATTGGTTCAGTTTCCAGTCAAAGCATATGCCTGGGTTGTGGACCAGGTCCCCAGTAAGGGGCACACAAGAGGCAACCACACACTGATGTTTCTCTCTCTCTCTCCTTTCACCTCTCTTTAAAAATAAAAATAAAATAAAAATTTTTTTAAAAAAGAAGATATTGACAGCAACATGATTATACTGGGAATTTTAACACCCCACTGTCCACAATGGATAGATCTTCCAAACAAAATATCAACAAAGATATTGCAACATTGAACAATGTCCTAGATGAGTATCAAACTCATTTTCACTAGGGGCCACATCAGCCTCATGGTTACTTTCAAAGGGCTGAATATAATTTTAGGATTGTATAAATGTAACTACTCCTTAATTAGCAGCAAGGAGCTTGGTGCTGCCACCAGGCAGAAACAAGGTGCCAGGCTGGATGAAACAAAGTGGAGAGCCAGATTCAGCTAGCAGGCCTTGTGTTTGCCACCTGTGTCCTAGATCAAATGGACTTAACTGACATATATAAAATCTTACATCCTGAAGAAGCAAAATACACATTCTTTTCAAATACACATGGAATATTTTCAAAGATAGACCACATGATAGGACACAAAATGAGCCTCAACAAATTCAAGAAAATTGAAATCATACCAAGCATTTTCTCTGACCACAAGGGAATGAAACTGGAAACAAACCACAAAGAAAAAAAAACAAAACACTCAAAATCATGGAGATTGAATGGCATGCTATTAAACAATGAATGGGTCAAGAAAGAAATCAGAAAGTTTCTGGAAACAAATGAAAATCAACTGACAACAAACCAAAACTTATGGGACACAGTGAAGGCACTCCTGACAGCAAAGATCATAGTGATATAGGCCTACCTAGAAAAAATAGAAACATTTCAAATAAGCAACCTAACCTTATGCCTACAAGAACTCAAGGAAGAACAACAAAGACAGCCCAGAGCAAGTAGAAGAAAGAAAATAACCAACATCAGAGAAGAATTAAATGACATAGAGACTAAAAGCACAATTCTAAGGATTAATAAATCCAGGAGCTGGTCCTTTGAAAAGATTAATGAAATCAACAAGCCTTTAAGAAGGCTCATCAAGAAAAACTGTATTACACGGCCACTGTAATCAAAACAGCCTGGTACTGGAATAATAACAGGCACATAGACCAATGGAACAGAACAGAGAGCCCAGAAATAAACCCAACTCTCTACAGTCAAATAATATTTGACAAAGGGGGCAATAACATAAAATAGAGTAAAGATAGCCTCTTCAACAAATAGTGTTGGGAGAACTGGACAGCTACATGCAAAAAAATGGAACTTGAGCACCGACTTCCACCATACACCAAAATAAATTCAAGGTGGATAAAAGACTTATATAGAAGCCATGAAACCATTAAAGTCCTAGAGGATTACATTGGCAGGAAAATCTCAGATATTTCACGCAGCAACATTTTTACCAATATGTCCCCTAGAGCAAGGAATATAAAGGAAAGAATAAACAAATAGGATTCATCAAAATAAAAAGCTTCTGTGTGGCTAAAGAAAACAGTCTTAAATTAAAAAGAGAACTAACTGTATGGGAAAACATATTTGCCAATGATACCTCAAACAAAGGTTTAATCTCCAAAATACACAAAGAACTCACACGACTCCACTCTATGAAGACAACTAACCCAATTAAAAAATGGACAAAGGACTTGAACAGACACTTCTCCAAGGAGGACATACAGAACATCCAGAAACATATGAAAAGATGCTCAATATCGCTAGCCATCAGAGAGATGCAAATTAAAACCACAATGAGATAGCATTTTACACTGGTCAGGATGGCCATCATAAACAAAGCAAAAAAAAAACAAGTGTTGGAGAGGTTGTAGAGAAAAGGGGTCCCTAGTTCACTCTTGGTGGGATTGCAGACTGCTACAACCATTATGGAAAACAGTATGGAATTTTCTCAGAAAAATAAAAATGGACCTGCCTTATGACCCAGCAATTCCACTGCTAGGATTTTATCCTAATAACCCTAAAACACCAATCTCAAAGAACCTATGCACCCCCATGTTTATAGCAGCACAATTTACAATTGCCAAGATTTGGAAGGAACCTAGGTGCCCATCAGTAAATGAATGGATCAAAAAATTATGGTACATATATACAATGTAATTCTATACAGCATAAAGAAAGAAGGAGCTCCTACCCTTTGCAACAGCATGGATGGAACTAGAAAACATTATGCTGAGTGAAATAAGCCAGGCGTTGAAAGACAAATACCATATGATCTCACCTTTAACAAGAAGCTAAACAACAAAACAAACAAGCAAGCAAAATAAAACAAAGACACTGAAATAGAGAACAGGGAGACAGCGACCAGAGGGGAGAGGGGAGGGAATTTAAGAGGAAAAAGAGGAGGGATTTAGAGGAACAAGTATAAAGGACACAGGGACAATAACTAAGGGGGGTAGAAATGGAAGGGAGGTGGGGAGCACTGGGCAGGGTGGGCTGGGGTGGGAGAAATAGACAGAAAACTGTACTTGAAAAATAATTAAATAAAAAAAGAGAGAGGACCCAAGTAAACATAATCAAAGATGAAAAAGGAGAGATTACAACTGATACCACATAAATACAAATGATTGTAAGAAATTACTGTAAAGAACAATATACCAAGAAATTTGAAAACTAATTGAGCCTCGAAGATGGTGACAGAGTAGGATGGAACGGATTCCATTTCCTGTACACATGGAAGAAAATCCTGGCCAATTTATGGAGAAACAGTGCAAACAGCCAACAGTTTCCCAGCATATATGAAAATAAGAGACCAGAAATTGTAATAGACACAGAAAAACCAGACAGTAAGGAGATGGCTGCAGTACAGTAGAGTCTCAGGGACTGGAGCAAAGACAGGAGCAGCAGCAGCCTCAGCCAGTGCACAGTGTCTGGATCCCAGTGCCCAGTGCACAGAGCCTGGCATGCCTGGGCCAGCGCTCAGTGCCCGGCTCCTGGTGCATCTACCGAAGACTCTTTGGGAGTCCCAGGCCTGCTGAAGGGTCCTTGGGAGAGAGCTGGGTTATCAGCTCCCTCCCTCCCTGGCCAAGCAAGGTTGGGCACCAGGAGAGACTTGTTTGCTAGAGTTTGCAGAAAGACTACTAAGGACAAAGGGCCTATATCAACCACAGATTCTGTGGTCACCAGCTCGGGAGAATTGAGAGACACAGTATCGGGCTCTGACTCCGATAATCACCAGTCTGGCTGGGGGATTAAGCTGCACTGAGAGGCAGGCTTTCTAAAGGAGAAAGTTTTTGGAAAGTAAACTGAAGGATTCTCCTGCAACAGCCGCTTGGCCTGCTCCCCACCCAGCCTGGCAGCAAACCCACAGCTGGGCGGAGGGCCTGGAGTTCCCCCACAGAACTGGGACAGGTCTGCGCTCCAACCGTGGGACCCAGGCAGCCCTGCCAGGGCACCTGTGGATGCAAGACCCACAACCCAGCCCACAGTGATAACTCCCAGGGAAAGAGCGCTATGAGGAAGACCTAGATCCCCTTTGTGGGGCACTGTGGAGAGATGTTGTGTTGGCTCTTGGATATGGATAGCAGAAATACCACACCAATCACCCCACAGCCTGCTGCAACTAGGAAAACTGGTTTAGCCAGTTTGAAACCAATAGGAGATGTGGTTTTTTTTAAGTAATCTATTATCTTTTTAATTTTATTATTGTTTTATCTTTCAATACTTTGTTCCTCTCTTCTTTTCTGTTTTATTCCTTCTTCCTTTCTTTCCAAACTTATTGCTTTTTTCTCCCTTCTCCTACCCTTTTTTCTTTTTTTTCTTTTACCCACAAGAGACACAAACAACTTGAAACTGTGAAAAGACCAGAGCTGTACCAAAAAAAGAGGCTTTGCAACAGCAGAGACAGAGACAAATTTCACTTTGCTATAGCAGAGAAACCACAAGTTGATGCATATTTGTATTATTATTATTTTTCAATATTCTCACTTCTTTTATATTTTAATAGTATCTTTGTATTCCTCTTCTTTCTGTATAGGCTTATTTGCCTTGGCTGGTTATATTGTATCATTTGACAGATTTACCCTGTTCTTTCCTCCATGTTGTATTGCTAATTTTCTATACTTCACACCACTTGTTTTCATTTAGCACACTACCCAAGTTCTATACCCTCTATTCATGTTATCCAGATCACAGAGAGTCTGTCATATGAGTGTTGCTCTAATATTATTGTAAATAATAGCTGTTCTATACAACTATAAATACTTCACAACACATCTCCTATATCTTAGCCTACTTCATAGTTTTCTGAACTCTATTACTGTAGTTATTAACTCTATTTGCTCACTCACTACAACTATATACTATACTGTACTCTCATCTTACCTTAGGATATGACATTCTGTAACCTCACTGCTACCTAGATCCAACTCACAAGTCTTCTTTCGCCAACAAGAGACTTATCTTTTGTCCATCCTCTCTTAAAATTGGCACGTTGGGTTGAAGATTACGGTTAACACTATACATAGCCTAAAGATCTTCTATCTCTTCTCTACTGGCTGTGACTGTAAATATCATAAAATACTCTCCTGCTGTCATAAACCATTTTGCTGCCCCCTCAAGCAGATCACAAAAAAAAATGGTGGAAGCAGAGAACACCAAGATAACTGAAGGAGACTGCACCACTGAATTTCACAGGTATTCCACCACAGAAGATCACACCAGTAACCCCGGGGGTCAGAAAAGATCAATTAGGAAGCTGAGGCTAATAAAAAGAGTCTCACAAACAATGGGAAGACAACAAAACAATCCCCAAATGAAAAAAAAGGAGAGAGCCTCAGAAAGAATGTTAGATGAAATAGAGGTAAGTCAACTATCAGATATTGAGTTGAAATCACTGGTTACTAGGAAGTTCAAAGAGCTCACAATGAGCTACCAGAAACTACAGGGGAGCTACAATGAACACACTACAAACTATATCAACATGAAAAAGAAAATAGAAACTATAAGCAAGAGACAAGAAAAAATAAAGAATATAATTTTTGAACTGAAGAATACAGCAGAAGATTTCAAAAGCAGAATCAATGAAGCAGAAGATCAAATCAGTGAGTTGGAGGACAAAGTAGAAAAAAACTTCCAGAAAGAACAGGAAGAAGAAAAGAGGCTCAGAAAGAATGAAGAGTGATTAAGAGAAATGCAAGAAAATATGAAACATAATAGTATCTGAATAATAAAGATACCAGAAGGAGAAGAAGAAAAAGGGATAAAAGGCCTATTTGAAAAAGTAATGAGGAAAAGGTTTTCTAATTTGATAAGGAAAGTAAATAGGTCAAAAGAGAAAAGAGCATAATTTTATGATTCAAGACAAAGGAAGGGAAGGCCGTCTTCCAATTGGAATGTAAGAAAATTCCAAGTAATAAAGGCTGATCATCAAGATAGAAGGCAAAAAGAACTTCCAATCTAAAGAAATACACCTCCACCAAACCAGCTCTGCAGGAGATGCTAAAAGGACTTCTTTAAGGAAGGTAAAGAGAGAGACAGAGAGGAATACAGGCACAAAAATGGCAGTGAATAAGTACCTATCTATAATAACATTAAATGTAAATAGATCAAATGAAAAAACATAGAATACCTGACTGGATAAGAAAGCATGACCCACACGTATGCTGTCTACAAGGGACCCACTTCAGAACAAAAGACCTACACAGACTAAAATTGAAGGGCTGGAAACAAATTTTCCATGAAAACAGACAAGAAAAAAGCCAGGGTAGCAATTCTCACATTGGACAAAACAAGACTTCATAAAGAGGGCCATGAAGAGAGACCCAGAAGGTCACTTCATAACACTCAAGGGAAGAATCCACCAAGAAGACATTAACATTCTAAATATATATGCACCCAAATATATAAAGAAAATCTTAGAGGACTTCAAGAAAGATATTGACAGCAACACAATTATAGTAGGGGATTTTAATACCCCACTGTCAAAAATGGACAGATCTTCCAAACAAAATATCAACAAACATATTGTGGCATTAAACAACACCCTAGATGAAATGGACTTAACCTTCACCCCATATAGAGAGCCCTTCACCCCAAAGAAGCTAAATACACATTCTTTTCAAATGCACATGACACATTTTCAAAGATAGACCACATGATAGGACACAAAAGCCTCAACGAATTCAAAAAAATTGAAATCGTACCAAGCATTTTCTCTGACCACAAGGGACTGAAACTGGACACCAACCCCAAAGGGAAAAACCCAAAACACCCAAAATCATGGAAACTGAATGGTATGCTATCGAACAACAAATGGGTCAAGAATGAAATTAGGGAAGAAATCAAAACGTTTCTGTAAACAAATGAAAATGAACTCACAACAACCCAAAACTTATGGGACACAGTAAAGGCAGTCCTGAGAGGGAAGTTTATAGCAATACAGGCCTACCTAAAGAAGATAGAAACATTTCAAACAAACAACCTAACCCTATGCCTGCAAGAACTCAAGGAACAACAACAAAGACAGCTCAGAGCAAGTAGAAAGAAGGAAATAACCAACATCAGAGCAGAATTAAATGACATAGAGACTAAAAGCATAATTCTAAGGATCAATGATCCAGGAGCTGGTTTTTTGAAAAGATAAACAAAATTGACAAGTCATTAAGTAGGTTCATCAAGATAAGAGAGAGGACCCAAATAAACACAATCAGAAATGAAAAAAAGAGAGATTATAACTGATATCATAAAATAGAAGGGATTGTAAGAAATTACTATGAAGAACTGTATGCCAAGAAACTTGAAAACCTAGGTGAAATGGACAAATTTCTAGAAAAATAGAATCTTTCAAAACTCAATGAAAAAGAAGCAGAAAACCTGAGCAGACCAATAATGGCAGATGAATTTGAAGCAGTAATCAAAAAACTTTCATCACACAAAAGCCCTGGACCAGATGGGTTCACAGAAGAATTCTACAAAGCATGTAAGGAACAGCTAACTCCTATTCTTCACAGACTATTCCAAAAAATCCAAAATGATGGAAAACTCCCAAGCTCTTTTTATGAAGCCAGCATCATCCTAATTCCAAAACCAGATAGAGACACAATAAAGAAAGAAAACTTCAGGTCAATATCGCTGATGAACATAGACACTAAAATCCTCAACAAAATATCGGCAAATCTCATCCAACAACACATTAAAAAGATCATTCGCCACAACCAAGCGGCATTCATCTCAGGGATTCAAGGATGGTACAATATTCTCCAAATCAGTAAATGTAATATAATACATCACATAAACAAAGGAAAGACAAAAACCACATGATCATATCAATAGATGTGGAAAAAGCTTTTGATAAGGTACAACACCCATTCATGATAAAAACACTCAGCAAAGTGGGAATACAGGGAGCATTTCTCAATATAATAAAGGTCATATATGAGAGATCTACAGCCAACATCATACTCAATGGGCAAAAACTAAAAGCTTTCTCACTAAGATTAAGAATAAGACAAACATGTCCGCTTTCATCACTTATATTCAACATAGTATTGGAAGTTCTAGCCACAGTAATCAGACAAGAAAAGAAGTAAAAGACTTCCAGATTTGAAAGGAGGAAGCAAAACTGTCATTGTTTGCAGATGACATGATAGCATACATAGAAAATTCTACAGAATCCACCAAAAAAACTACTCAACCTAATAAGTGAATTGGCAAAACAGCAGGATACAAAGTCAATATTTAAAAATCATGAGCATTTTTGTACACCAATAATGAAATACCAGGATCAGAAATCGGGGGGGAAATTCCATTTGCTATAGCAACAAGAGAAATAAAGCACCTAGTAATAAACCTAACAAATGAGGTAAAAGACCTATATACAGAAAACTACAAAACAATAAAGAAAGAAATCCAGGAAGACACAAACAAATGGAAACATATACCATGTTCATGGATTGGAAGAATTAACATCATCAAAATGTCCATACTACCCAAGCAATTTATAGATTCAATGTAATACCAATTAAAGTACCAATGGCATATTTCGCAGATGTAGAACAAACACTTCAAAACTTTAAATGGAAAAATAAACAACCCCGAATAGCATCTGCAATTTTGAGAAAGAAGAACAAAGTAGGAGGGATTACAATACCTGATATCAAACTGTATTACAAGGCCACTGTAATCAAAACAACCTGGTACCGGAATAAAAGCAGGCACATAGACCAATGGACCAGAACAGAGAACCCAGAAATAAACCCAAGTATCTATGGGCAACTAATATTCAGCAAAGGGGGTAGTAACATAAAATGGACTAATAATAGCCTCTTCAAGAAAAGGTGTTGGGAGAAGTAGACGGCTATGTGCAAAAGAATGAAAGTCAACCACCAACTTACAGCATACACCAAAATAAATTCAAGGTGGATAAAAGACTTAAATAGAAGCCATGACACCATTAAAGTCCTAGAGGAGAACATTGGCAGGAAAATCTCAGATATTTCACACAGCAACATTTTTATTGATATGTCCCCTAGAGCAAGGGATATAAAGGAAAGAATAAACAAATGGGATCTCATCAAAATAAAAAGCTTCTGCATGGCTAAAGAAAACAGTATTACAATAAAAAGAGAACCAACTATATGAGAAAACATATTTGCCAATGATACCTCAGACAGGGGTATAATCTCCAAAATATACAAAGAATTTACATGACTTCATTCTAAGAAATGGAGTGGACAAGCAGCCCAATTAAAAAATGGGCAAAGGACTTGAACAGACACTTCTGCAAGGAGGACATACAGAAGATCCAGAGACACATGGAAAGATGCTCAATATCGATAGCTATCAGAGGTGCAAATTAAAACCACAATGAGATACCATTTTACACTGGTGAGGATGGCCATCATAAACAAAGCAAAAAACAACAAATGTTGGAGAGGTTGTAGAGAAAAGGGGTCCCTAGTTCACTGTTGGTGGGATTGCAGACTGGTATAATCACTATGGAAAACAGTATGGAATATTCTAAGAAAACTAACAATGAATCTGCCTTTTGACCCAGCAATTCCACTGCTAGGATTATATCCTAAGAACCCTGAAATACCAATCCAAATTAACCTATGTACCCCAATGTTCAGAGCAGCACAATTTATAATGGCCAAGTGCTAGAGGCAACCTAAGTGCCCATCAGTACATGAGTGGATCAGAAAACCATGGTACATTTACACAATGCTATATAGCAGAAAGAAAGAAGGAGCTCCTACCCTTTGCAACAGCTTGGATGGAACTGGAAAGCATTATGCTGAGTGAAATAAGCCAGGCAGTGAAAGACAAATACCATATGATCTCACCTTTAACAGGAACCTAAACAACCAAACAAACGAGCAAGCAAAATATAACCAAATACACTGAAATAGAGAACAGGCAGACAGGGACCAGAGGGGAGAGGGAAGGGTATATCAGGGGAAAAGAAGAAGGGTTTACAGGAACAAGTATAAAGGACTCATGGACAAAAACTAACAGGGGTAGAAATGGGAGGGAGGTGGGGAGCACTGGGGGGGGGTGAGCTGGGATGGGAGTAAAAGCCAGAAAACTGTACTTGAACATTAATAAAAAATTTTAAATATTTTTAAAAAGAAATTTGAAAACAGATAAAATGGACAAATTTCTAGAAATATATAGTCTTCATATACTCAATGCTTAAAGCAGAAAGCCTGAGTAAACCAACAACGGCTGACAAAATTGAAGCAGAAATTAAAAAAAACTCCCATCACACAAAAGCCCTGAACCAGACTGTTTCAAAGGAAAATTTTACAAGTCATTTAAGGAAGAGCTAAACCCTATCCTTCTCAGACTATTCCAAAAAATCCAAGAAGACCGAAGAGTCCCAAACTCTTTTTATGAAACAAGCATCATCCTAATCCCAAAACCAGATAAAGGCACCACAAAGAACTTCAGACCAATATCACTTATGAACATAGATGATAAAATCCTCAACAATATATTGGCAAACCAGGTTCAGCAATATATTAAAAAGATCATACACCATGACCAAGTGGGATTCATCTCAGGGATGCAAGGATGGTACAATATTTACAAATCAATAAATATAATATATCTCATAAAAACAAGGAAACACAAAAAAATCACATGACCATATAAATTGACTCAGAAAAAGTGTTTCATAAAGTACAATACCCATTTATGATAAAAACACTCAGCAAAGTGGAAATAGAGGGAGCATTCCTCAACATAATAAAGGCCATATATGAGAGATCTACAGCCAACATCATACTCAATGGGCAAAAACTAAAAGCTTTCTCACTAAGATTGAGAATGAGACAAGGATGTCCGCTTTCTCCACTTATATTCAACACAGTATTGGAAGTTCTAGCCACAGTAATCAGACAAGAAAAGAAGTAAAAGACTTCCAGATTGGAAAGGAGGAAGCAAAACTGTCATTGTTTGCAGGTGACATGATAGCATACATAGAAAATTTTACAGAATCCACCAAAAAAACTACTCAACCTAATAAATGAATTGGCAAAACAGCAGGATACAAAGTCAATATTCAGGAATCATGGGCATTTTTGTACACCAACAATGAAATACCAGGATCAGAAATCAGGGGGAAAATTCCATTTGCTATAGCAACAAGAGAAATAAAGCACCTAGTGATAAACCTAACAAAGGAGATAAAGACTTGTACTCAGTAAACTACACAATACTGAAGAAAGAACTTAAGAAAGACACACAAAAAAAATGGAAGCCTGTACCATGTTTATGGACTGAGAGAATTAATATCATCACAATGTCCATACTACCCAAAGCAATTTATAGAGTCAACACAATCCTTATTAAAATACCAATGACATATAGAACAATCATTTCAAAAATTTATATAGTGCCATAAATGACCTTGAATGGCTGAAACAGTTTTGAGAATGAAGAACAAAGTAGGAGATATCACAATACCTGATATCAGACTGTATTACAAGGCCACTGTAATCAAAAACAGCCTGGTACTGGCATAAGAACAGACACACAGACCAATGGAACAGAATAGAGAGTCCAAAGATAAATCCATGTCTCTATGGCCAATTAATATTTGACAGAGGGAACAGGAGCATAGAATGGAGTAAAAATAACATCTTCAATAAATGGTGTTGTGAGATCTGGACAAGTACAAACAAACAAACTAGACCACCAACTTAATCCATACACCAGAATAAACTCAAAATACATAAAATTCTTAAATGTAAGTCAAGACACAATAAAGGTCCTAGAGATAAACATAGGCAGTAAAATTTTAGATATCACGTGCAGCAATATTTTTGTCAATGTATCTCCTAGGGCAAAGGAAATAAAGGAAAAAAATAAACAAATAGCTCTACATCAAATTAAAAAGCATCTGCATGGCTAAAGAAAACATCATCAAAATGAAAAGTGAACCATTTGTAAGGCCAAACATATTTGTCAGTGATATCTTGGACAAGTGTTTTATCTCCAAAATATATAAAGAACTCACACAACTCCATTCCAGATAGACAAAAGACCAGTTAAAAAATGGGCAAATAATTTCAACAGATATTTCTCCAAGGAGGATGTACATAGGGCCCATAGACATATGAAGGGATGTTCAACATCACTAGGCATCAAAGAGATGCAAATTAATACCACAATGTGATACCACCTGATACCAGTCTGAATAATCATCATTAATAAATCAACAAACAACAGATGTTGGCAAGGATGTGAAGAAAAGGGGACTCTAGTGCACTGGTGGTGGGAATGCACACTGGTAAAGACACTGTGAAAACAGTATGGAATTTTCTTTTTTTTAATCTTTTTTTTTATTTAGTTATTTTTCAAGTACAGTTTTTTTGTCTATTTCTCCCATCCCAGCCCCCCCGCCCCATCTCCCCACCTCCCTCTCATTCCCCCCCGCCCAGTCCTCATCCCTGTGTCTTTCATACTTGTTCCTCAAAATCCCTCCCCATTTTCTTATAAAACTAAAAATGGAACTGCCTCTTGACCCAGTAATTCCACAGCTGGAATTATATCCCAAGAATCCTGAAACTTCAATTCAGAACGACCTATGCACCCCTATGTTAATTACAGTGTTATTTACAATAGCCAAGTGTGGAAACAGCCAAAGGGCCCATCAGTAAATAAGAGGTTCAAGAAACTGTGGTACATTTACACAATGGAATAGTATGAAGCAGAAAGAAAAAAGGAACTGCTACCCTTTTTGATAGCATGGATGGAACTGGAGAATATTATACTAAGGGCAAAAAGCCAGTGAATGAAAGACAAATAGTATACTATCTCACCTATAAGAGGAAAATAATGAACAAAATGAACAAAGAAGCAAAACAAACAGAGAAACAAGGAACAGACTGACAGAATTAAGAGGGGAGGGGGTATGGGTGGAAAGAAGAATAAGTGTGGAAAGAAGGGGAAGAGACTAGTCAAACAACATGTATGAATGATTCAGAGACATGGACAACATTGTGGGGATTGACTGTGAGATCATGAGATGGGCTGGGCAAAGGAGAGCAAAGAGGGTATTGGAACAACTCTAACAGTAAAATATTTAATAAAGAAAAGATTACTAACCTTTGAGAAGTTACTGCACCCATCTTCTCATGCTCAGAAATAACCCATTCTATGAAGTGTTATGTATATGTATTAGAAATGAAAACTGACAAACATGCTCAATCAAGTCATGTGACTGGGTTATAATTGAGAAAATTATGATTGAGTTTGAATTAAAACTTAAGTCATGAAGAATAAATCTCAAAATAAGAAAATTGTGTGGGGATGGAAGAATATCAAATAGAAAATGTATACACTGTCCTCTGTTCACAGTTCTGGATGCAATTTCTAAATTCTTTGGAATTTCCTAGGCAACAGGAGTGAGTTTTGTTCCAATGAGGCAATTCTTCCTGGGCTCCTGGACAGCTTCAGAACAGAGGCCAGTCATTAGGAAGACCAAGCTATGTTGGAAGCTTGGAATTTTCAGCACCACTCACCATCCTCTAGAAAGGGGAAAGGGGTCTGGAGACTGACTTAATGAAGCTTCATAAAAATCCCAAAGGTAAGGAATTATGAGTGTGTCCAAGCTGCTGAAAACATGGAGGTACTGGCAGAGCTGCATAACTTAAAAGGACATTCCTTCCCCCATACCATCCCTTAAGCATCTCTTTCATCTGGATATTAATGTCTCCTTGATAATATAATTTTATAACAAACTAATAAATGTGTTTCCATGAGTTCTGTTAATCATTCTAAAAATTATTAAATCCAAGGAGAGAGTTGTAGAAACACTGGTTTATAGCCAGTTTGTCAGAAATAAGGGTGACTTGTGATTGGCACCTAAAGTGAGGGCTGTAGCAGAGGTCTTGTGGGACTGAGCTCTTAACCACCTGTGAGACCTGATGCTAACTCCAAGAGAATAGCGTCAAAATTGAGTTAAATTGTAGGACACTTAGCTGGAGTCAGAGAACTGTGTGATGTGTGGAAAATCCATAATTTGGTGTCAGAGGTGAAGTATGGAAATTATGTTGTAGTACTGCAAGAGTAAAGAGAAACACAGAAGTGTTCTCCTTATCCAGGGAGAAAGATATTCTATGGAAACACTAAGAATTCTAAAGACTAGAAAGTTTTCGTCTCTTCTGCACAGGGACCATTCAGCTGTCCCTTTCCTGCCCTACATTTAAGCAGTTTATGGTGCAGAAAGAAATCATGCAACATTATAGATGAGTACCACTATAAAATCCTTATTTTCAGACTTGGTTGGGCCAAAATTAGATTTTACCATCTTCCTATTTACTCTCAGTCAGATTTTCCTAAAACTCATCACCCCATCACCTGGCCCTTTACACTCTAAAAGCAACCCTGTCCCCACTTCAGAAAGAAAAGAAGTCATCAGATTACAAATACCCTAAATTTCTGCCATGAAAAATACAAATTTAACTAGCAATTACACCCATGCTTTCTTCTTTAAAAATTAAAAGGGGATCTGCTTCTTCATGTTAGGTTAATATTTTCACCTTCACACTAGATCCCACATCTTCTGGGTCCTTAAGAATTCCCCTCATTATTACCATTCTCTCTTCTTTCTCCACCTTCCTCTTCAACACCCCCATGTACATAGGGTCATTCATAACAAACACCTCTTGCCCAATACAAAGAAACAAAACTTTAATCTCATATAGGGGAAAATTTTTTTCTCCTAACTGCTTATACCTCTTCAACTACTTAGTATTATATTATGAATTCTAGGTAGTCTCTATGTTAAAAGAGATTAACCAGGTTCCACAAGGAAGTATTTTTATTCTTCCCCCTCATTCCAAGCTGTTCTGTGGAGTTTGTTCTCATCTTCACCTAAATTTTTTTAGTTATAATCTTCATTTTTTTAAGTTTTTTAAATACATTTTATTGATTGTGCTATTACAGTTGTCCCATTTTCCTCCCTTCACCCTGCACACCCCCCTCCATCCACATCCCCCCCTTTAGTTCATGTCCATGGGTCACACTTATAAGTTCTTTGGCTTCTACATTTCCCATACTATTCTTACCCTGTCCCTGTCTATTTTGTACCTACCATCTATGCTACTTATTCTCCGTACCTTTTCCCTCTCTTTCCCCATCTGACTCCCTGTTGATAACCCTCTATGTGATCTCCATTTTTGTGGTTCTGTTCCTTTTCTAGTTATTTGCTTATTGGTTTTTGTTTTTGTTTTAGGTGTGGTGATTAATAATTGTGAGTTTGCTGTCATTTTACTGTGCATATTTTTATCTTCTTTTTCTTAGATAAATTCCTTTAACATTTGATATAATAAGGGCTTGATGATGACGAACTCTTTTAACTTGACCTTATCTAGAAGCACTTTATCTGCCCTTCCATTCTAAATGAAAACTTTGCTGGACAGAGCAACCTTGGATGTAGGTCCTTTGCCTTTTATGACTTGGAATACTTCTTTCCAGCCCCTTCTTGCCTGTAAGGTCTCTTTTGAGAAATCAGCTGACAGTCTGATGGGAACTCCTTTGTAAGTAATGGTTTCCTTTGTTCTTGCTGCTTTTAAGATTCTCTCCTTATCTTTAATCTAGTGTAATGTAATTATGATGTGCCTTGATGTGTTCCTCCTTGGGTCCAACATCTTTGGGACTCTCTGAGCTTCCTGGACTTTCTGGAAGTCTATTTCCTTTGCCATATTAGGGAAGTTCTCCTTTATTATTTGTTCAAATAACTTTTTTACTTGTTGCTCTTCCTTTTCTCCTTCTGGTACTCCTATAATTTGAATGTTGGAACATTTAAAGATATCCTGGAGGTTCCTAAGCCGCTCCTTATTTTTTTGAATTCTTGTTTCTTCATTCTTTTCTGGCTGGATGTTTTTTTCTTCCTTCTGGTCCACACCATTGATTTTAGTCCCACTTTCCTTCCCATCATTATTGGTTCCCTATACATTTTCCTTTATTTCTCTTAGTGTAACCTTCATTTTTCTCATCTAATTTGAACTAAATTCAACCAGTTCCATGGGCGTCCTGATTACCAGTATTTTGAACTGTGCATCTGATAAGTTGGCTACATTTTTGTCACTTAGTTATAATTTTTCTGGAGCTTTGATCTGTTCTTTTGTTTGGGCCATTTTTTTGTCTTGATGTGCCTGTTATGCAGTGAGGGGTGGAGCCTTAGGTATTCACCCAGGTGGGGCAACCCACGTTGCTATGTTGTGACACTGTATGTGGGCAGGTATCCAAGAGGGAACAATGGTGCATGGTCAACTCTCTGCCAGATTTTAGTCACTTCCTCCACTTCCCAC
The DNA here is from genome assembly GCF_021234435.1 of Artibeus jamaicensis. NCBI lineage: Eukaryota > Metazoa > Chordata > Mammalia > Chiroptera > Phyllostomidae > Artibeus > Artibeus jamaicensis. Next base: position 1,202,314 of record NW_026521898.1, on the reverse strand, counting down.
AACCAATTTGGGCCCTTCTTGTGCTGATTCCCCTGTAGGTGGGCTTGTGTACATCTGGGGACCCTGTTAGTCTCTCCAACAAACTCTCCTGTAAGGCTGGGAGTTTCTCCCAGAACCTCAACCCCCACAAGTGTTTTCAGTTAGTTGATTTGAGGCTTTATCTCCCTGCACTGGGACTCTGGGTTGCATGACCTGTGTTGCTCCCCACTTTCACCTGGTTTATCTGGGTGCAAATATGGGCCCATCGGTCTGCCAGCTGCCTTGCACAATATGCCCTGTTCAACAATCCACCTGCCTTGCTGGGTCCACCAGCCGTCACTTTGCTGTGAGCCCTCTCTGCCCCAGCTGCCTGATTCCACCCCTACTACTGGTCTGGATGAGTGTGTCTTCTTTAATTCCTTGGTTGTCAGACTTTCATACAGTTTAATTTTCTGTCAGTTCTGGTTGTTTTTTGTTTTTAAGTTGTTGTTGTTCTTCTTTTGGTTGTGTGAGTAGGCACAGTGTGTCTACCTACACCTCCATCTTGGCCAGAAGTCCATCTTCACCTAAATTGAATGCTACAGAGATACTATATCTTGTCTGCTTACATTGAATTGTAAGAATAAATGAGAATGCTCATCTTTTAGTAACTGGATTTCACTGGTTCTACTGTCAAAATTAAAATTACAGAGTTTATTTAAAGCTTCTCCCATCTTTCAGCTTTTTCCTGGAAGCCTTGGAGTGAGGAGTCTCCATTCTTTCTTCCTAAGCCTAATGCTTTGCTTCCTCTCCTTCCTTGTAAATTTTCATCTGGCTCCTCCATAAAGAAAGTAGAAGAGAAAGAGGTAAGGTAGGAAGTGCCTTTATCTTCTTGTAATGCCTCTGATCTTTGGAGATATTCAAAACTATTTTTCTCAGAATGCATTTATGGAACTTCCAGCTGAGATGGAGACATGGGTAGATATACTTTTCCTCCTTGTACAACCAAAAGAAGAACAACAAAAAATTTTAAAAAACCAAAACTGTCAGAAAATAGAGCTGTATGGAAGATCAACAACCAAGAGTTAAAGAAGAAACATTCATTCACACTGGCAGAAGGGGCATAGATGGGCAGTTGGAGTGGAGAGAATGTGTGGAGAGGATATATGGAAAGGCAATGGCTGTCAGACTGGGCAGCCCCACATTTGTGTGCAGATAAACTCAGAGGAACAACTGAGGAATGAGACAAACTGTACAACCCAGGGTCCCAGCACAGGAAAAAGAGAGCCTCAAAACCTCTGGCTGAAAAAATCTGTGGGGGTTATGGTGGCAGAAGAAACTCCTAGCCTCACAGCAGAATTCAGGGTAGAGACCCACATGGTCCTAAAAGACAAAAGCCCACCCACCAGGGAATCAGCGTGTGAAGGACCCAATGGGCTTGTCGGTAGTGGAGAAAATGACTGAAAGGTTGCCAAGAGCCAAACCAGCAGCAATGTTCCCTCTCTGACCCCTCCCCCACACACACTACTACAATGCAGGTGCCTGAGCTGCCCCACCATGGCAAATACATATATAACATAACAGGTACACCGAGACAAAGAAATATAGCTCAAATGAAAGAACAGATAAAAACTCCAAAAATAGAAGTAAGTAATGAAAAGACAGCCAACCTATCAGATGCAGAGTTCAAAACACTGGTAATCAGGATAATCACAGAAATAATTGAGTATGGTAACAAAACAGAGGGAAAAGTGAAAGCTATGCCAAATGAAGGGTATCCAAAATAGAAGGCTATGCAAAGTGAAATAAAGTAAAATATAGAGGGAACTCACAATGAAGGGAGAAAAGCTGGGCTCAAATCAACCATTTGGAACAAAAGTAAGAAATAAATACTCAACTAGAACAGGATGAAGAAACAAGAATTCAGAAAAATGAAAAGAAGGTTAGGAACCTCCAGGACAACTTTAAGTGTTATGACATCCAAATTATTGGGGTGCCAGAAAGAGAAGACTAAAATCAAGAAATGGAAGGTTTATTTGAAAACATAATGAAGGAGAATTTCCCCAATCGGGCAAAGAAAATAGATTTTCAGGAAGTCCAGGGAGCTCAGAGAGCCTCCCAAAAGTTGGACCCAATGAAGTACACACCAAGGCATATCCTAATTACATTACCCGTGATTAGAGATAAAGAGAGAATCTTAAAAGCAGGAAGAGAAAAACACAGTTACTTACAAAGGAGTTCCCATAAGACTATCAGCTGATTTCTCAAAAGAAATCTTACAGGCAAGAAGGGACTGGAAAGAAGTATTTAGAGTCATGAAAGGCAAAGACCTACATCCAAAATTACTCTACCCAGC